>NW_023425403.1:98121061-99321061 GCF_014108415.1 Molossus molossus
GAAGGAAGGGAAGGGAAGGGAAGGGAAGGGAAGGGAAGGGAAGGGAAGGGAAGGGAAGGGAAGGGAAGGGAAGGGAAGGGAAGGGAAGAGAGAAGAGAAGAGAAGAGAAGAGAAGAGAAGAGAAGAGAAAGAGAGAAAAGAAAGACTCAAATAAATAAAGTCAGAAATAAAAGAGAAGTTACAACAGACACCACAGAAATACAAAGACTACAAGAATACTATGAAAAGCTATATACCACAAAATTATATAACCTAGAAAAAATGGACAAATTCTTAGAAACATATAACCTTCCTAGACTGAAACATGAACTGGAAAACCTAAATAGATTGATCAACAGTAAAGAAATTGAAACAATAATCAGAAACCTCCCCCAAAATCAAAAGTCCAGTAAAGATGGCTTTACTGGTGAATTATATTAAACAGTCAAAGAAGACTTAATACCTAGCCTTCTCAAACTCTTCAAAAAATATTGAAGAAGAGGGAATACTTCCTAACTCATTTTACGAGGCCAACATTACCCTAATAACAAAACCAGGCAAGGACAATACACACACACACAATTACAGGTTAATATTGCTGATGAACATAGATTCAAAAATCCTAAACAAAAGACTAGCAAGTCAAATATAATAATACTTTCAAAAGATAATACACCATTATCAAGCTGGGTTCATTCCAGAGATGCAATTATAGTTCAATGTATGCAAATCTATCAATGTGATACATCACATTAACAAAATAAAAGATAAAAATAATATGATTATATCAACAGATGCAAAAAAAAAAAAAAAGCATTTGACAAGATACAACATCCATTTATGATAAAAACACTCAATAAAATAGGTATGGAAGGAAAGTACCTAAGCACAATAAAGGACATATGAGAAACTCTCAGTTAGTATCATACTCAATGGTGAAAATCTGAAAGTTTTCCTCTAAGTTCAGGAACAAAACAAAAATGCCCACTCTCTCCACTGTTATTCAACATAGTATTGAAAATCTTACTCTATCAGACAAAAGAAAGAAATAAAAGACATCCAAATTGGGAATTAAGAAGCAAAACTGTCACTATTTTCAGATTACATTATTTTATACATGGAAAAACCCAAAAACTCCACCAAAAGACTATTAGAAACAATTTTTAAAAATACAGTAAAGTTGCAGGATACAAAATTAATGTACAAAAATCTATTGTCCTATATACTAACAGTGAAATATCAGAAAAAGAAATTAAAAAAGCAATCCCATTTGCAATTGCAACAAAAAGAATAAAATATCTGAAATAAATTTAACAAAGGAAGTAAGGAAACTATACACTAAAAACGTCAAGACATTGTCGAAAGAGATTAAAGTAGACACAAAGAAATGGAAAGATATTTCATGGTCATGGATAGGAAGAATCAGCATAGTTAAAATTACCATATTACCTAAAGCAATATACAGATTCAGTGCACTTCTCATCAAAACCCCAAAGACATTTTTCAGAGATAGAACAAAACATTATAAAATTTGTATGGAACTGCAACAATATCTGAATTAACCCTTTGGCAATCCTAGAAGGGAAAATAAAACTGGAGATATTACACTCCCTGACTTCAAATTATCGCACAAAGCTACAGTAATCAAAACAGTATGGTGTAGCTATTTTAAGATGGCAGCAGGGTAGGTGGAAGCTACACTCATTTCCTCCCAGGACAAAACTGGAATAACAACTAAATTAAACAAAAATTATACTGAATAACCAAATACCTAAAGAGGAGTTGTATAACAGAGGATTTACAGAAGAAGCAACATTGAAACTGGTAGGAAGAGCAGAGAGATAAAAAGAGCTAGCTCCACTCCCATGCGTGGTGGCTGAGGTTCCAGAGGTATATCTCAGCTGCAGGGGGTTCCCGCTGAGAAGCATGGCATCTAAACCCCAAGCTGGGCTCCCCAGCCCAGAGTACCAGAACCCGGAAGAGGTGCCCATATAATATCTGGCTGTGAAAATCAGCAGGATTTCTGTAGAATCCTTTAATGCCATATTTGGCTTGATAAGCCTCTTGAGTTGCCTCCAGTAATTTACTTTTGTTTTTCTGGTAGAGAACGGAGGGCAAACAACTTTACAAATTTATGTCTCTCTTTTAGGCATATAGTGGGAGGCCAGAGAGAGCTTTTCTTGTCTATACAGGATGGGGCAAAAGTAGGTTTACAGTTGTGAGTACACAAAATACAGTTTATTCCTGTATTATTTATTAATTATCATATTATTTTCCATATGAACTATTGTAAACCTACTTTTTCCCCACCCTATATTTGCTTCTTTTCAAATTCCTACAGCTGAAAATTAGCCTTATACCAAAGTGCATATTTTGGGGTAGCATATTCTACTTCCCTTCAGAGGCTATGTGGAGGGAGGGAGAAAGAGAGAGAGAGAAAAAGAACCTATTTCTTGCAGGTGTTCCAGATGAGCCATCAGCTATATGAGTTAAAAAACCATCTTGGACATCCAGTTCTGACTGCAATCTCACAAGAGACCCCAAGCAGGAACCACCCAGGGGAGCCCAGTCAACCGTAGAACCACACAGAACCATGAAGGGTAATACATTATTGTTTTAAGCCACTAAGTTTTGAAGTCGTTTGTTATGCAGCAATTGGTGACTGAAATATAGAGTAATTTTGTTTTTCATTTTCATGGAAGACTTGCTGAGTTAATTAGTGTAGGACTTCATAAGACATTTAGAACGAAGTCACTGATATGTATCAGGACCTATTACATTTAATTTGCTGACTCTTGCCAAAGATACATTGTTCTAGAAAGTACATCTCAAGGGGGCACTGGAAGAACATACTGGTGAATTAATGCTAGAAGAAAGAAAGGGAAATATTTTTTCTACTTTCAGGCTACATTTTTGTTGTTCTCATGAATGACTGCTTTAGACAGTTGCATAAGTTATGGTTTTTCTAAGAACAGATTTATTGTTTTTAAACTGTATTGTTCTCTTATGGTTTGAATTGTGGCCAATTAGAACTACTCTAATGATTATTTTTTTTATTAAAGTCAGGTTTGTTTAGGTATCATTTATATACAGTAAATTTTTTTTTTTTTATCCTCACCCGAGGACATTTTTCCATTTTTTTGTACAGATAGAGTGGGAGGGAGAGAGAGAGGAAGAGATAGAGAGAGAGAAACATTGATGTGAAAGGGACACATCGAGTGGCTGCCACCGCACGACCCACCAGGGTCAGGGACAAACTGCAACCGAAGTACGTGCCCTTAGTGGGAACCGAACCCGGGTCTCTCCGGACCGCAGGCCGATGCTCTAACCGCTGAGCCAAACCGGCCAGGGCTATATACAGTAAATTTACACTCTTTAGGTGTATAGGTCTGTGAGTTTTGATAAGCATGATATAGAGTATTTCAATAATCAGAGTCAAGATATAAAGTATTTTAATAATCCCCAAAACATTCCTTGTACTCGTTTATACTCAGTCACCTCCTTCCATCCCCAATCCCTGGTAACCACTTTGTCTTCTTTACATTGTCATACAAGTGGAATCACAGTCTGTTGTGTCTGGCTCCTTTCACTTAACATAATACCTTTGAGATTCATCCAAAATAATAATCTGTTCCTGCACCAATTATTTCACTTTTTCTTTATGTGTACTTGAAAGGTATGCATAACTATGAATAGCTAAATAAGTCACTGCAGTTTTTTAGAAAGTTTTGTCTGAGGACTACCTACAGGGGAATCACTTTGGGTGCTTGTTGGACTCTCAGACTCAGACCTATAGAGTCAGTGTCTGAGCTACTTAGTAATGTGTGTTGGCAACCATCCCAAAGTGACTTTTATGCATGACTAAAGGTAGAAACCCTCAGGTATTCCAGAGTGGACAAGAATATCAGAGTTAGATGGTTCTGAGTTTGAATCTGATGCTGCCATTTACTAGCTGTGTGGACTTGGGCAAATTAAACTATCTGCACCTATTTTTTCTTTTGTACTTGTAAATAATTAATTTATTTACCAAATATTTTTTGAGCGTCTATTATATGACAGGCACAGTTCTAGGAACCAGGATCACAGCAGTGAATAAGACAAAGTCCAATCCTTTATGGAACACGGTGCAAAATAAGTGCTGAGGCATATAAATATATGAGAAAATTTCAGGTAGTGATACTCTGTAGAAAATGAAACAAGGTTTTGTTATAGAGGGTACCTTAGTTAAGATACAATCTAGGCTATAAGTTATGGAAAGCATCCCTGACTGTACTGTGTTTAGCATTGTCACAAAGGTTCTGTCAGGACTAGTGGATCTTAGCAAGATCTGCTCAATGTAAGCTGTTTTCAGCATTACAACAAATTTACTACTAATCTTGATTCTTATTTGAAACTGCAGGGAAATGTTCATGTCAACATTCAACTGTTAATATGGCATTCTAAGCTAGAGGTTCCCATGTAACCCATTATCCTGCATTTCTGTCAGAGTTTACGCTCATGCATTCCAGATTTGAGAATGCATGGGCCCCTGTTCACTGTCTTCCTGGGAGGCAGAATAAAGCCAAGTCTTTATCTTGCATCTTTTTATCTCTAAAACCAGTTCTTAAAAATAAAACATATATTTCATGTTTTGACTCTAACTCAAAATAGAAAATGAAAAGAAATACTTATGTATCCGGCAGTATGTCCTATTGGTGATTTTTTTTTTTTAACCTCTGGTGGCCACGGATCATTTTGAGACTTTTAATGAACAGTATGGATCTTCTCCCCTAAACACTGCACAGTAGGGGCAGTTCTCTGCCTCATCTTACTGGCCCCATCTGCGTGCAGTGTTTGCACAGTTGATCACTCCCTCCACTCTCCCGGCTCTCCCGTCCGGGTCCCACTTCAACCAGTGCATCCACGGCGGACTCCGCTGTCGACTCCTTTACGACAAGTGTGGCCTGGAGGGTGGAGCCGCAGGCGAGCCCGGAATAGTTACCCGCCCCTGTTGTCCACCGGAAGGCGAAGGGAGAGGGACACGGCAGGCTGCAGAACGGAAGAGAGAGGCCGGGGACGCGTTGGGCAGGTGACACGCTGTTCCGGTTCGCAGTTCGGTTTGTTTCAGGGCCATGTTTTCTAGAGTCTCGGCGATCCTACCACTTCACCCCCTCTCCCGCCTCCCTTTGTGCCCTGGCGGCCCGGAGGCGGCGGCGGCTGCGATTGTGCTGCTCGGTGCTCCGCTCGGACCGGTCAGGTACCACATTTCAGCGCCGTTGGCCCCGCAGGTCTTCAGGCAACCCCTGCCCCCTGTCCTGCGCCCAGTTATCATTCTCGGGCTTCCTGAGGTCGATGTTATAACCCGCGGGATCTTAGAAGCCATTGCTTTAAAATCAGAGGAAAGGGAGATCCCAGAAAGATCAAATGACTTGCCCAAGGTCATCGAGTCCGTGGGAAACAGCTATGGTTACATTCTGGTCTGAGCCTCATCCTTCTCGCCACTTCTCCCCTCTTTTATCCAGGCTCCAGAAAAGAAGTTTTATTTTTTATTTATTGCCTCCCAAGACTGTGATGGTCTCATTCCTGCCCCTATTTATTCTTTTCTTTATTACTGGAAGTGCTTACAGTGTACCAGCACCACTGTTAAGCCCCGAATAAGACAGTCCTGCCATCACGGAGCTTACATTTAGTTACACCAAGGAGGTAATTCAAATAGAGGAATAGCTGAGATCGTATAGGTAGCACCGAATGCTCTATTAACTTAAATACTTGCTGGGTGAGCTAATAGGGACACCTAACCATTGTAGGAGAATTTTAGAGTATCCTTTCTGGAAAAGAAATCTGAAATAATCTGAAGTCAGACCAAGGGTTGGAATTAGCCAGGCAAACAAAAGGAGTTGTGGCACACTTGGTGTTGGTATTTATTTTCTGGGAATTCTCACGATTATGAAAACTTAATTCCACTGTATATATTCCATACGGTACAATTTGGGGCCACTGTGGTAAGTACAGCACTGAAGCAGGTTGGTAGCAGTGGGGATGGGAAGAAGTAGCCGGATGGAGGAGGAAAATTGCATAGGTCGAATTTATAGGATGTGACATATGGTAAGGGTAGGACAGTCAGAGCAAAGATTTCAGCTGGTGGCCTTGAAGGATTAGGGTACCTAACGTTAACAGGAAAATGAGGAACAGCTTTGAGAAAACTTTTAAAATGTGTTATAGTTTTTAAAATACAAAAATATCTGTGTTTTATAGTTAAGATATTTTTGTATTCTAAAAACTGTTCAGTGCAAAAGTGTGCAAAATGGAAAGTCGGTCTGAAAGGGGATTGCTTGAGTGTGGTTTTGGATGTGTTGCATTTGAAATGCTGATGAGATGCTCTCAGAGGAATCACGCCCAGGTTGGAGGTTAGAGCTCGAGTTTTATTATTTTAGTGTTATGGAGTTACTTCCAAGACATGATTTTCCTGGTATAAATATATTTTCTATGGTTCAATAGCAGTCTTGAAAGGAAACGTTGAAATGTGGGTTATATGTGAGGCTCATTCCCCTGATTGTCACCTGTTATAACTTTAACTTTCATGTGTGAAATAAAGCATTTTTCTAAATTGAGTAATATGAGGATACAAGTTATGCAGTGGGCTTTTCATTTTGATTTTTAAGTGCCTAATGTATTAGCCTCTGACATTTTTATAAGCAGCTCCAATAGTTTGTTTCAGCATTTTTGGAAATAGCCATTTTCTTTTTCGTTAAAGGGCCTCTAACCTTGCACTACCATTTGTTAGCTTTGAAAACTTGATACAGTAGTTAACCCAGGCTCTAATGCAGAATCTTTGAGACCAATTGCATCAGAATCACCTGGGGTCTTAGTTAAGTGCAGATCCTTGGACCTCATTCCAAACTTACCAACTAAGAATCTCAGGAATCTAGTTTTAAATGAGCTCTCTAGGTAATTCATATGGCCTCTAAAGGTTAAGCATCTCATTAACTTAACTTCTTTGAGCAGCAGTTTCTTCTGCAAAACAGGAATAATAAAGTTGTTTGGATTTTAAGGGTTTTAATAACATATATAACACAGCTACTCAAATGCTGATTACTTGGGAACTTGTTAGAAAGGCATATTCTCAAACCTTCCCCAAAGCTACTGAATCACAATTCCTTGGTGGGAACAAACAATCTGTGTTTTAACAAGTCTTCTAGGATAATTCCTACACATTTTACAATTTGAGAAACAGTGCTCTATCCTGTTTACTTCAAGATAAGGATAATAAAATTCTTATTTACTAATACATATATCATCAGTGCCTACCATAGTGCCCGGCACAGAGTAGATATTCCCTAATTTAATGAATGACTTTTAATACACTATACCCTCTTTCTGAAATGAGTATTTGTTTTTAAAGTTCTTTAATATCAAAATTTTTTTTTTTCTGTTCCATTTTAGCTTAGCTTACAAATGGTGATTGGTTAAATGGCACATAGCTCAATGAGAAAGTTAACCAGATTAGAATAACACCCAGAATTTTTTGAATAGAAACTAACCTTTTTTAGATAGAAATTTCTTTATTTTCATATTGTTTAATTACGACTTTTTAAAGAGGTATTATTGTATCACATTAAGAGCAAGACATTGGCAGTCAGTCAGATTTGAGTTTGAGAATAATAAATTGAAATTTATTAACTGTGTCAGTGTTTCATAACCATTTTTTAATGTCATGAAGCACATAGAAAGTGATACTTATACCAAATCCTGAGGTGAATGGAAGGTCCAACAGACAGGAACACCAGCAGTCCCAGGGCTCACCCAGCCACCCCAAGGACTAAGTGATCAATATCTCAGCACATCTGTAACTCATCTGTGACACACCAGTGTGTCTTAGGCTTTAGTGAGCTCTGAGCTTCATGACCTTGGGTAAATTATTTCACTTCTCTGGTCTCCAGTTTCCTTATCTGCATGATGGGGATAATACCTACCTCATCATGGAGTTGATGTGAGTATGAAAATATTTACCAAAAATATGTTGTGTAAGACAAGGCACATAGTATATGTTTAATAAATGTTAAGTTGCTGTCAACAATAATAAAAAGTACTAGATCTATTATGGTGGTCATTTTGCAGTATATACAAATATTGAATCATTATGTTGTATACCTGAAGCAATTATTATGTTGTATGTCAATTATACCTTAATTTTTTTAAAAAAAAAGGAAAAGGAAGGGCTTGAATTGAAAAATTTTAAAACACATGGAATCAGTTTTTTTGAGTCTTTGCTTTATTATTTAGCACTATTTTTTTTTAATCTTTCTAGGACAAAAAATAACATCCAAAGATATTTTGGCACTAATGACATGCTCTATTGCAAAAAAGATGGGGAGTCCATTCCAACCCATGAGATTTCCAAGCAGACAGAGAGCCAAGACAGTATAAAGGAGAATTCGAAAAAAGACTTGTTAAATATCATTAAGGACATGAAAGTTGAATTAAGCACAGTAAATGTAAAAACCACAAAGCCACCCAACAGAAGATCACTTAAAAGTTCGGAGTCTACAATTGGCAGGCTTCAAAAAGCTACAGATGATGCCCCGAAGAAGAGGTAAATTGAATTACAATTTGGATATTCTTTGAAAGTAATTTTTGAAACTTCAGTTTTTTCTTTTAGAAAAGAAAACTTTAAAAATCTTAGGCCTTTTGCAAATGTTTCTTCAAATACAAATTCGAGCACTTCCTCTTCCCTAAATACATCTTCTTCTATAGTTTGGGCCTGATAAATACCTTCTCTTCTTGCCTGTCAACATTTGTCTGCCTTCTAAACCCAGCAATAACTCTGCAAAGCTTTCCCTAAGCCTCCTGTCCCCAACCCCATTTCTTCTTTCTGAGTCTCTCTCTATATATGGAGTATTATCTGAATACTAGTTAGTCTGTTAAAATGTTTATCTCTCTACTTTTTTTTTTATTGTCACTAACATTTTGTTTTGTTAATCCTCACCTGGGGATATTTTTCCACTGATTTTTAGATAGATTAGAAGGGAGGGAGGGAGGAAGAGAGAGAGAGAAACATCCATGTGAGAGAGGCACATCAACTGACTGCCACCCACATGACCCCAACCAGGGCCAGGGACAAACTGCAACCGAGGTACCTACCCTTAGCGGGAACCGAACCCGGGACTCTGGTCCGTGGACCAACGCTCTTAACTGCTGAGCCAAACTGGCCAGGGCTGTCACTAACATTTTTAATAAAGAACTGTTTTTACTTAATTATCTACTTGTTTGATTTATCTTTTCTGCTGGACAAATACTTTTTTAGAGCAGGACTTGTGTGCCTCATTGTTTCTCTTCAGGGATTTAACACCGAATCTAAAGGAATAAGCTATAGATGATGCTTATTGATTTACTATTACCAGTGTTTCAAGGAACAAAATAGATTAATAGATTTGCATTTATGTAAAATACTCATCTATAAAATAGAGACATGCAAACTGTTCTGGAAAACTACAAACTAAATATCTGCATAAACCTGACTGGTTTGGCTCAGCAGTTAGAGCATTGACCCGGGTAGGGTCATGTGGGAGGCAGCCAATTGATGTGTCTCTTTCACATCAATGTTTCTCTCTCTCTTTCTCCCTCTCTCCCTTCTACTCTATCTAGAATCAATGGAAAAATATCCTCAGGTGAGGATTAACCAAAAAAAAATAATAATAATAATAATAATAAATATCTGCACACAGATCATCTTAAGTGCATTTAGAAGCTGGCAATTTGAACCCTTTTGTAAAGTGAAGAGTTTTAAGTAAAACGGTCATTATTGTATATAATTTTTTTTTTTTTTTTTATCCTCACCCGAGGACATTTTTCCATTTTTTGTACAGATAGAGTGGGAGGGAGAGAGAAGAAGAGAGAGAGGGGAAACATCGATGTGAAAGGGACACATCGAGTGGCTGCCACCCGCACGACCAACCAGGGCCGGGGACAAACTGCAACCGAGGTACATGCCCTTAGCGGGAACCGAACCCGGGTCTCTCCGGACCGCAGGCGGACGCTCTAACCGCTGAGCCAAACCGGCCAGGGCTATATAATTTTTTATTTTTATTTTATTTTTTATCCTCGAGGACATTTTTCCATTTTTTGTTCGGATAGAGTGGGAGGGAGAGAGAGAGAGAAACATCGATGTGAAAGGGACACATCGAGTGGCTGCCACCCACACGACCAACCAGGGCTGGGGACAAATCGCAACCGAGGTATGTGCCCTTAGCGGGAACCGAACCCGGGTCTCTCTGGACCGCAGGCCAACGCTCTAACCGCTGAACCAAACTGTCCAGAGCCATTATTGTATGTAATTATATACAATTTGCAAATGTTATCATTTAATCACTGTTCAGTAATCTGTTTTATATATATGGATTTTGTCCATTGAGCTGCTCTTTTGATAAATTATCCAAAGGCTAGACAGACTTACAGCAAACTTGTGGACTCCTAGAGACTTTTGACAGTACATGTCAGGGGGTAGTGGGTGGTGGTCAACAATAATTCTGACCTAGACTTGAATCACAACTCTACACATCCTGGCAGAATTTTTTAATTTAAAATTTAAATTAAAAATTTTTTTAATTAGAGAATAAGGGAGATAGTGAATTAATGGAGGCCAAATATCAGTTTGTAAGCAGAGACTCTAATAACTACTTAACAAATGCTGTTATTATTCTATATTTAAATAAGAAGGGGATGTCTGTATATAATCTAGAAAGAGGAAAGGAGTAGTGATTTCACTGAGAATTCCTCACATTCTCTTACATATCGATCAGTATTATTAACTTGCGATATGATTTTCTGTGGGAGACTGTTTGCATGGCATCCATTTTGCAAAAATCTGCTCTGCCATCTCCTGCCCCAAGGCAGGATATCTCTGCATCTCTGCATACAATGTTTCTGCATTCCTTTAAGTAACCATTTACTCAGCCAGTTATGCTCTGTTTATCATTTGTTCCACCCGGGATATTTATGTGATATTTACCTGAGAAATTGCTTCCCAGTGGTTACCACAAACTTATCGCTTGGCAACAAATGTTCTTGTTTTTCTGCTTCTTGCCCTATATATACTGTGGATCTCCCCAGAATAAAGAGACTTGATCAGAGCCCTGTCTTGTCTCCATTTCTCGAATCTCTTGTCCCTCCTCATCCTCACTCCCCCTCTAGAGTCCTCTTGCTCGACCTGCGGGACGGGTCAATTTTCTCTTTAAGTTGTTAATTAACAAATCATTTACATCCTGATTTGAAGGTAGCTTCATGTCTCTGAAGTGCTTGTTTATATGAAATTTCCATTTAAACAATTCCACCTAGCATGTAATTTTAGCATCTTGTTTACAACTGTTTTATACGACTTCTCTTGACTAATAATTTTTGGTACTTCGAGTTTATGTAGTTTCCTCAAAATATTGTAATTACTTGTGCTTTTAAGAGTATTATATTTTGGAATTCCAGTCAAGATGGTGGCATGGGTTATAGATAAACACAGTACTTGCGTCCTCCCACAATTACATCAAAATTACAACTAGCTGCAGAACAATCATAATTCCAGACCACCTGAAATTGAGCTGAATGGAAGTCCTACAACTATGAAATTAAAGAAGAAGCCACATCAAAACTGGTAGGAGGGGTGGAGGTGCAGATGGGCTGGTCCTGTGCCCACATGTGGTGGACAAAAATCAGGAGGGACACCTCAGCTGGGAAGGTCCCTGTCCCACACCAGATGCCCAGCTCAGGGTTCCTGTGCCAGGAAGAGAAGTCCCCATAACTTCTGGCTGGAAAAACCAGCAGGAACTGAGGCTGAGGGAGGCTGAGGCTGCTGGAGCCCCAGGCAGTTCTTCTTAAAGGGCCTGCACATGGACTTACTCGGACTGCTCCCTCCAGGCTCCAGTGTGGGGGAGGCAGCTTGAAAGGCACCGGAGACATATAGGAGGAAGAACTGAGTTGTTTGGTATCTGGGAAAGAGCTGAAAGGGCAGCTTTATCCTGGACAAACTGACGGAGGCAGTTGTTCCTTCAGTGAGCCCTTCCCTCATGGGGCCAGTAGACAGGCACCATATCTGGGACTCCAGCAATCTGGCTTATACTGTTTCCCCACCCTGGTGATTCCCTGAGGCCCTGCCTCACCCAACTTTCAGTCTCTCCCAAGCCATTTCCAGTGGCTTTACCATAGGATTGGCCCATCTTGGATCCTGCTTCAGATTTTCCTAAATTCTTTTAAACATTCAGCATCTGGCCTCAGCGATCTCCATATCTCTCACTAAGTGGCTCCAGTCATGGCAGTAGAAGCAGCTAGCCTTGGTTTTGCCTGGGCACCTCTAAGCCCAACACAAGAAGCAGCCATCTGCAAATCACTTTGGTAGCCCCGAGTAGAACACAGGCAGTGGCTGACTTTGCCTCAGAGACAGCACACCCAGTGGACAGCTTCAGACCATGCCAAAGCACCAGCACCCAACCACCTCCACAAGCAACACACTCAAGGAGTGGATTCAGTGGATACCAGAGCCCCACTGAAGTAAGTTTTCCTTTGTGTAGTGGGCCCGTGCATAGCTGATCCTCCAAGGCAGTCAGTGGTCAGTGGGCCAGCCAGTCCTTACAGCTATCAGCCTGAGTAAACCTCTCCTATTGATATGCAACAGCAATCAAGACTCAATTACAACACAAGAGTGTACCGTCCACATGAGGGGGGCACCTTGAGGGCATAGCTGGGGTGATCAAGGAGGTTATGCCACTGGACCCTATAATAGGCGACCCTACGAAGCCTAGGAGACATAGCAACTCTACCTAATACATAGAAACAATCACAGGGAGGCAGCCAAAATGAGGAGACAAAGAAACAAAGCACTGAACAAAACTCCAGGAAAAGAACTAAACGAAATGGAGATAAGCAATCTAACAGATGCAGAGTTCGACACATTGGTTATAAGGATGCTCAGTGAACTTAGTGAGGACCTCAAGAGCCTATAAAAGGGCCAGTCAGAAATGAAGGATGCACAGTCAGAAATGAAGGAGGCACTAACTGAAATAAAGAATAATTTACAGGGAATCAATAGTAGAGTAGGTAAAGCCATGAAGCATACCATTGATTTGGAATATAAGGAAGCAAAAAACACCCAATCAGAACACCAAAAAGAAAAAATCCAAAAAAATGAGGATAGTGTAAGGAGCCTCTGGGACAACTTCAGGCATGCCAACATTTGCATCATAGGGGTGCCAGAAGGAGAAGATAGCAAGAAATTGAAAACTTATTTGAAAAAATAATGATAGAAAAGTTTCCTAACTTGGTGAAGGAAACAGACATACAAGTCCAGGGAACATAGAGTCCCAAACAAGATGAACCTCAAGAGGCTCACACCAAGACACATCATCATCAAAATTCAAAAGGTTAAAGACAGAGAGAATTTTAAACGCAGCAAGAGAAAAGCAGTTAGTTACCTACAAGGGAGCTCCCATAAGACTATCAGCTGATTTCTCAAAAAAAAACTTTGCAGGCCAGAAGGGAGTGGCAAGAAATATTCAAAGTGATAAAAAGCAAGGACCTATAACCAAGATGACTCTATCCTGCAAAGCTATAATTTAGAATTGATGGACATATTAAGAGTTCCCAGACAAGGAAAAGCTAATGAAGTTCATCACCACCAAACCAGTATTATATGAAATGTTGAAGGGTCTTCTTGAAGAAGTAGAAGATCAGAAATATGAACAATAAAATGGCAATTAATATATGTTTATCAACAGTTGAATCTACAAACAAAATGAATAAGCAGAACGGAAACAGACTCATAGATATAGAGAACTTTTTGACAGTTGCCTGATGGGGGAGGGGCAAAAAGGGTGAAGGAATTAAGAAGTACAAATTGGTTGTTAGACTGAGGAACCTCAAAGGGAAGTGGTGGGCAGGAAGCAATAAACCAAAGAACTTATATACACATATATGCATAACCAATGGACACAGACAATAGTATGGGGAAGGCAGGAGGAAGGGTGGGATCTGGGAGGAGGGTGTCAGTAGGGGAAAAGGGGGAGACATCTGTAATACATTTAACAATAAATATGTTTTTTAAAAAGTATTATATTTCACTAATTATAAGTACAATCTGTGATATTTTAGCATTTGTGGTGTTTAAATGGCAGTATTATAATGATAATGTCTTACATGAATGACATCATTGATTTAAGTAATAAAGTATGTGGCTTTAAGTTCCTCATCACTGATTTCTCTTAGTAGAATAAACAGGTAAGGTAGATTCCTACTTTCCAGAATGATCTTATCTTTTATTATATTCAGAACTTTTATGGAATTTCTTGTTTCCTACATTGTATCAAAAATACCTCTGGAGTGGCTCAGTGGTTGAGCATCGACCCATGCACCAAGAGGTTGCTGGTTTGATACCTGGTTGTGGGCTCATTCCTTATCAGGGGGTGTGCAGGAGGCAGGCAATCAATGTTGATGTTTCTCTCTCATTGATGTTTATATCTCTCTCTTCCTCTCCCTTGTTTTCTCTCTAAAATCAATAAAAACATATTTTAAAAAATACCCCCGGAGCCCTAGCCAGTTTGGATCAGCAGTTAGAGCAACAGCCCACAGACCAATGAGTGGTGGGTTTGATTCCAGTCAAGGGCACGTACCTTGATTGTGGTTTGTCCCCGGCCCTGGTTAGGTCGTGTGGGAGGCAACCAGTCAATGTGTCTCTCTCACATGGATGCTTATCCCTCCCTCTCTCCCTCCTACTCTATCTGATAATAAATGGAAAAATATCCTTGGGTGAGGATTTAAAAAACAAGAAAAGAAAGTTAAAAAAAAAACCCTGGAAAGCATAAGTTGATTCAAACAGTGAGTGCCCAAAATAGGAACCTCCTCCTTCTCCTTTTGAAACAAAATAAAAATGTATGTATATATATATATATATTTGAAAATAGATAATGCACACACAAACATATATATACATTATTATCAAGAGTGAGTTGCTTGTTAGCTCCCAGACCTGTTTATGACCCATTGTGCTGTTTTTATAGTTACACAATTAACTATTACAGAAATGGTTAAAGTGAGATGAATTCCATGAAAAGATTCTGTAAATTGCTTTCTAATTAGGTATGAATGAGGCAAGCATAAAAACTTGGGAAAATTCTATATTCAGATTTCTTTGTAAGCATTTTTAAGTTCTTGCTCTATGTTTCTACCTAAAGAAATCAAAATTGGAAATATTGGAGAATGTGCTATGTGTATGGTGTTTATATAAATGATATATCTTGGGACTGCTATCAGTGGTCCTATCTTCAAAGAAGTTTAGACTTACATCAAAAGATTAGTGACTGAGGTACATTTGTTTGAGTTTTTAAAAATCTGTCTTTTAATGATTTCTACTGTTCCCTCCCTGCTTTTTAAAGGATTCCAGATGCACAGAATTGGGTTGTCATCTTTGGTTCATGATGCACTGTCATCATTGCTTCATGCATGGCCTGCTTTTAGTTACTATGGCTGCATAACAATTGCCCAAGAATTGAGTGGCATAAAAAAATATTTTTTAGCCCTGGCTGGTTTGGCTCAGCTGTTAGAGTGTCGACCCGTGGACCAGAGAGTCTTGGGTTCGGTTTCCACTAAGGGCACATACCTTGGTTCCTCAGTTGCAGCTTGTCCCTGGCCCTGGTTGGGGTTGTGTGGGTGGCACCAATTGATCTGTCTCTCTCACATCGATGTTTCTGTCTCTCTCTTCCTTCTTCTCTCCCTCCTGCTCTAACTGAAGATAGATGAAAAAAAAAACAAAAAACATTTTTTATGCTATGGATTCTGAGGTAAGCAATTTGAACAAAGCAAGGTGGAGAGTAAATCTCTGCTCCATAATGTCTGGGGCCTCATTTGGGAGATTTGGAGGTCCAGGTTCTGGAATCATCTGAAATTAGCTCGCTCATAGGTCTGGCAGTTGATGCTGGCTGTCAACTGAGGCCTTGACTGGAATTGTTAGCAGAAACACCTACACGTGGTCTCTCTATGTGGCCTGGGCTTTATTACTGCATGGTGACTAGTTTCCTAGGGTGAGTGTCCCAAGAGAATGCGAGACAGGAGGAATTTATATTGTTTTTATGACCTAGCCTTGGAATCAGCTGGGTTGCTCAGTAGGTTAGAGCATCATCCCGATATGCCAAGGTTGCAGGTTCAATCCCTGATCAGGGCACATACAAGAATCAACCAGTGAATTCATGAATAAATGGAACAACAAATTGATGTTTCTCTTTCTCCCCTTCCTCTCTTTCTAAAATTAATAATAATGATAATACAGAGTGGATACCACCACTCTCATTTCCTGTGCTGCATTAATTTTTTAAGAAAACTTGCTTTTTATCACAGCAATTGCCAGAAAACCATCTTCACAAAGATATATCATCAAAAGGAATACAGTAGTCTAATGTGAGAAGTGTGCACTACCTTCAGTTAGTATTCACAGGGTCAGTGATAGACACTGTATTAACCTGTTGTGCTTAGGATTTCTTAGGGCACTGTTTGGGAACCAAACATTGAGTTCCCAAGAGACTGTGGACCACACCCTTATGTTTCTTAGAAGTCCTTTTGCCTGTTGAAAGGTTCTCTGAGGCACCATTTAAAATCTTTCCAAGATCTTAACAGAGGGTTTACAGCCATGGCCATCTTTACACCTGTTTTCTTGACACTGCCCTAGATTTGATCTCTGTTCAGAAACCATTTCTAAATTTTAGCATTGTTCTGTATGGAGGGGCTAAAACTGAGAAACATCTCCCATGCACATAGCTGAGAGGTGATTTGCCTTTCAGGCACAGTGGATAGAATTTCTTAGGTCTTGAGTTTGGAGAGTGCAGTAATCACTCAAATTCTATATAGCTTTTTTCTTTAGACAAATACTCTTAGAATTGGAATTGTCAGGTCAGAGAATTTGTATATTTTTTAGGTTTATGATATATGCCACCAAATTGTCTGCCAAAAGTCATGCCAATTTACGTGTCTATACGTAGTATCTTTCACTTCATCAGGGTTCCTTTTCTGGAATTGTTTATGTTGCACAGTTCATTTTAAAGAAGTTCAGAAGCACGGAAGGGTATAAAGTTTAAAAGTATGTATTCATGAAATATTCTGAATTATAGGATAGAATAGATTGTTAAAAGATATTTTGTTTGTTAATCTTCACCTCAGGATATTTTTCCATTGATTTTTAGAGAAAGTGGAAGGGAGGGACGCGGGGGAGGGAGAGAAAGAGAAACATCCATATAAGAGAGACACATTGATTGGTTGCGTCCCAAACACGTCTCAACCAGGCCTGGGGATTGAACCTGGTATGTGCCCTTGACCAGAAATTGAAACTGAAACCCTTTGGTGTGAAGGTCGATGTTCTAACCACTGGCCAAGCAACAATTTATTTTAAGAAGTCTCATCACCTTGTTAAAAATCTATGTAGAAAGAAAGATCCTGTATTTTTTCCCAATTTTTCTGAATTTATTTTTGTCACAGATGTTTCTCCTTTTTCCCCCCTAGATACCCTTCTCTCCATCCTGCCTCCCCAACCCACCAGCATTGTTGTCTATGTTCACTGGTTATGCATACATACATATAAGTTCTTTGGTTCATCTCATCTATCTCCCCTGCCTCCCTCCTCTGAGGTTTGTCAGTCTGGACCATACTCCTCTCTATGTCTCTGGGTCTGTTTTGATCATCAGCTTGTTTTGTTCATTATATTCCACAAATAAGTGAGATCATGTGTTATTTGTCTTTCTCTGATTGGCTAGCATAATACTCTTAAGGTCCCTCCATGTTGTCTTGAAGGATAAGAGATCTTTCTTTCTTACAGCTGAATAGTATTCCATTGTGTATATGTACCACAGCTTTTTTATCCATTCATCTACTGATGGACACTTGGGCTGTTTCCAGATCTTAGCAATTGTAAATAGTGCTGCTATGAACATAGGGATACATATATTCATTCTGATTGGTGTTTCTGGCTTCTTAGGATATATTCCTAGAAGTGTGATTACAGGGTCAAATGGCAGATCAACAATTTTTAATTTTTTGAGTTAACACCATAGTGTTTTCCATAGTGGCTGCACCAGTCTGTATTCCCACCAGCAGTGTACTAGAGACCCCTTTTCTCCACACCCTCGCCAGCACTTGTTGTTTGATGATTTGGTGATGGCAGCAATTCTGACAGATGTAAGGTGATACCTCATTGTTGTTTTAATTTGCATCTCTCTGATGATTGGTGATGTTGAGCATGTCTTTTGGCCATTTGTGTGTCCTTTTTGGAGAGTTGTCTATTTAGGTCCTCTACCCATTTTTTAATTGAGTTCTTTATCTTCCTTTTGTTGAGTTGTGTGAGTACTCTATATATTTTGGAAATTAACCTTTTATCTGATGTATCATTGGCAATTATGCTCTTCCATATAGTGGGTTCCCTTTCCATTTTGATGGTTGTTTCTTTTGCTGTGCAGAAACGTTTTAGTTTGATGTAGTCCCATGTGTTCATTTTCTTCTTTGTTTCTGTTGCCTTAGGTGATGTATCAGTGACAATTCTGCAGCATATGATGTCTGAAATTGTGTTACCTATATTTTCTTCTAGCATTTATATGGATTCATGAGTCACATTTAAGTCTTTTATCCATATTGAGTTTATTCTTGTGTATGGTATAAGTTGATGGTCTAGTTTCATTTTTTTTTTTTTTTTTTTTTTTGCATGAAGCTGTCCAATTTTCCCAACACCATTTATTAAAGAGTCTGTCTTTACTCCATTGTATGCTCTTGCTGCCTTTGTCAAATATTAATTGATCATAATGTCTTGGGTCGATTTCTGGGTTCTCTGTTCTGTTCCATTGATCTATATGCCTATTCTTGTGCCAGAACCAGGCTGCTTTGATTACAGTGGCTTTGTAGTATAACCCGGTGTCCAGTATTGTGATTCCCTCCTACTTTGTCCTTGTTTTTCAAGATTGCTGTGGCTATTCGGGGTCTTTTTTGGTTCCATGTGAACTTTTGAAGTATTTGTTCTAGTTCTGTGAAATACGTCGTTGGTATTTTGATGGGGATTGCATTGAATCTATAGATTGCTTTGTGTAGTGTGGACATTTTAATGATGTTAATTCTTCTAATCCATGAACAAGGTATGTGCTTCTACTTTTTTATATCTTCCTCTATTTCTTTTTTTCAAGCCTGTAGTTTTCTGCAAATAGGTACTCTATTTTTTTGGTTAAGTTTATTCCTAGGTATCTTACTTTTTTTGAGGGGGTGGGGCGCAATGGTAAATGGGATTTTTTTTTTAGTTTTTCTTTCTGTGAGTTCATTATTTGTGTATAAGAATGCCATCAATTTCTTGACGTTAATTTTATATCCCGCTACCTTGCCAAATTCATTTATTAAGTCTAGTAGATTTTTGATGGAGTCTTTAGGGTTTTCTATGTACAATATCATATCATCTGTGAATAATGACAGTTTCACTTCCTTCTTTCCAATTTGGATCCCTTTTATTTTTTCTTCATGTCTGATTGCTGTGGCTAAGACTTTCAGTTCTATGTTAAATAAGAGAAGGAAAGTGGGCATTCCTGTCTTGTTTTTGTTCTAAGGGAAATGCTTTCAGTGTTTGCCCATTGAGTGTGATGTTGGCTGTAGGTTTTTCATATATGGCCTTTAATATATCAAGATATGATCCCTCCATTCTCACATTGCTGAGTGTTTTTATCAGAAATGAGATCCCTGTATTTTTTTAACACTTTTGTTTATTGATTGATTTGAGAGAGAGAGAGAAACATCAATTTGTTGTTCCACTTATTTATGCATTCATTGGTTGATTCTTTATTTTTTTATTTTTTAAATTTATACATTTTTTATTGTTGAAAGTATTACAGATGTCCCCCTTTTTTCCCCTACGACCCCCTCTTTTCTACTTCCTCACCGCTTCCTGCATTCCCCAGCCTAGTGTCCATGTCAGTCGGTTGTGCATATATGCATATAAGTTCTTTGGTTTATCTCTTCCCACCCACCCACCTCCCATCCCTCTGAGGTTTGTCAATGTTCCCTACTTCCATGATTCCGGATCTCTTTTGGTTGATAGCTTATTTTGTTCATTATGCTCCACAAATAAGTGAGATCATGTGGTACTTGTCTTTTTCTGACTGGCTTATTTCACTTAGCATAATATTTTCCAGGTCCCTGCATGTTGTCTCAAAGGATAAGAGATCTTTTTTATAGCTGCATAAGTACTCCATTGTGTATATGTACCACAGCTTTTTTATCCACTCATCTACTGATGAGCACTTGGGCTGTTTCCAGATCTTAGCTATCATAAATAAGTGCTGCTATGAACATAGGAGTGCATATATTCTTCCTTGTGTTGGCCCTGACCAGGGATCGAACTCACAACCTTGGAGTATGGGGATGATGCTCTAACCAACTGAGCTAACTGGCCAAGGCCCAAGATCCCTGTATTTTGATGGTAGAGGCTCCCCTACAATGTTTATTCATTTTTTTAAAGTATGTTTTTATTGATTTTTTTAGAGAGAGATAGAAACATTGATGTGCCATCAATCAGCTGCCTCCTGCACATCCCCTACTGGGGATGGAGCCCACAACCCAGGCATGTACCCTGATGGGGAATCTAACTGGGACCTCTCAGTCCATGGAACGATGCTCAGTACACTGAGCCACACTGGCTGGGCTTTACTAACTTCTTTTACACAGTTTCAGTCATTTTGTTGCGTGAGCTAAGTACTATTCTACCTTATGGATAAATCACAATTTGTTTTTCTCCTGATGGTAAATATTTGGGTTGTGTCCAGTTTTAACCTATTATGAATAAAGCTTCTCTATGAACAGGTTTAGCCACTTTTATATTTGATTGTAATATATACTGTTGTTGAAATAAAATGGCACCTAATTAAAAACCCACTAATTTGTCATTTTTAAGGCTGATCCTTATCCCTCCACGTTAATACATTTTTCTAAGTTAGTATTGTGCTTCAGCAAGTATTCACTCCACATTTAAGTTTATATAAAACCGATACCTAATATTTAAGAATTCTTGATTTTGTCAGAAATTGAATGATACTTTTAAAATATATGTTTTTATTGATTTAGAGAGAGAGGCAGGGAGAGGAGAGAGAGAAACATTGATGTGAGAGAGAAATGTTGATCAGCTGCCTCCTGCATGCTCGTACACACTCCAAACAAACCCTCCACCCAGGCACGTGCCCTGACTGGGAATCCAACCAGCCCCCTTTCGGTCCGTGGAACAATGCTCAACCAACTGAGCCATAGCAGCCAGGGCTGAATGATACTTTTTTGAAGAAAAAAAACATTTTCTCTGAAAAAAATCATTTTACTTCCCGCTACACTAGTGGCATAATAAGTAATGCCTCTTTTTTCTTTCTCATTTGTTTCTCACTTTCTTTTTCAGAAGTGAGTCCCTGAGTCCTGAGTTGGTGGCTGCTACATCTGCTGTTGCAGATTCTCTCCCTTTTGACAAGCAGACAACCAAGTCAGAGCTGCTCAGGCAGCTCCAGCAGCACGAGGCAGCCTCAAGGGTGCAGAAAGATGGAGAGAGACCTAAAATTAGGTTAGTGAATCAAATAGTTAATGTCAGTAATGTTGATACCTCAAAATAGGCTATTTTCATGTAACTGGTGAGTAATATACATAATATATTATTTTTATGTAACATTTGCCTCATAAATGGTATAGTAGCAATTTGATTTTTTTTTTAATGTTTTTATTGACTTTTTTTTTTTTTTTTTTTTAAGGGAGAGACGGGAAGGGAGAGAGAGAGAGAAACATAAACGCAAGGCAGAAACATTGATCAGCTGTCTCCTGCATGCCCCCCACAACTCAGGCATATGCCCTGACCGGGAATCAAACCAGGACCTCTCAGACTATGGGACAATGTTCAGTCCACTGAGCCACACCGTCTGGGTGCAATTTGATTTTTTTTTAAAAACTCATGTCTTAGTAAGATTATAGTTTTTTTTGGTTTTTTGTTTTTTTTATCCTCACCCGAGGACATTTTTCCATTTTTTGTTCAGGTAGAGTGGGAGGGAGAGAGAGGAACAGAGAGAGAGAGAGAGAAACATCGATGTGAAAGGAACACATCGAGTGGCTGCCACCCGCACCACCGACCAGGGCCAGGGACAAACTGCAACCGAGGTACGTGCCCTTAGCGGGAACTGAACCCGGGCCTCTCAGGACCGCAGGCTGACGCTCTAACCGCTGAGCCAAACCGGCCAGGGCAGATTACAGTTTTTAAAAGACCATTTGAGTGGTTAAACTTTTCTTTTCAGAAGTTACAGTTTCTTTACCCTGAAAAAGAAATGATAAATTCGGTAATGCTGTTAAAAATAAATAAATGAATAACAGAATAAGACAGTTTCTCTGAGAAGATTAATTTTTTTCCATTAAAAGTTTTCTGTTTTTATGCACAATATGATAATCTTCAAGCCAGTTCCCCTATTCCCTCTTACTATTAAGTTTTAGCTGACATCTTTTCACTTCTCTCATCTCTCATTACTTTATACCAGGTTATAACACTCGTGCTAAGATGTAGTCAGGTGGTGCTGCATTGATTTGGAGAGCGATCTAAATCCATAGTTCTCAGCATGTTTCAAGATTTCTCTCGGGAAGTTAAAAAAAATAGAGTTGACTGGATTGTCAATCAGATCACTCATGTATTTGTATTTGAACAAATACAAGGCAATAAATATGGCTAAATGTCAACTTTAATTTAGTGTTTTAATCTATGTGATCAATATACAGATATTGATTATATATCACCTGCCCTAGATGCTTGATAATTTTACATAAGTGACACTTTTATATTTTAAATGAACACATCTGAAGAACATCTTTTTTTTTTTAACTTTATTTTTATTGTTTACACTGTTATGGATGTCACCATGTCCCTCCCAAAGCCCACTTTGGCAGTTTTATTTATTTATTTTTTATTTTTATTTTTTATCCTCACCTGAGGACATTTTTCCATTTTTTGTTCAGATAGAGTGGGAGGGAGAGAGAGAGAAACATCAATGTGAAAGGGACACATCGAGTGGCTGCCACCTGCATGACCCAACCAGGGCCAGGGACAAACTGCAACTGAGGAAAATGCCCGAGTCTCTCCGGACCGCAGGCCAACACTCTAACCGCTGAGCCAAACCGACCACGGCCACTTTGGCAGTTTTAAAACATGGAAGGAAGTAAATCTTGGTGGTCTGTGGAATGTAAATGTTGATATGTGACATATAATCTTCTATTTAAACATAAATTATGTTGAATTACTGCACAGAATTTGTAATACAATTGACTTTTTCTTATTTCAGTTTCAGTAACATAATATCAGATTTGAAAGTTGCCAAATCTGCCACAGCTAGAGTTAGTACAAGACCAGTTCATCAGATTCAGTTTGATGAAGAATCTGACAATTATGTTGGCCAGGAGAAGACCGCTGATCTTAGAAAAAGGTATTGAAACTTTGCAGTCTATCTGGTTTTGTTTGTTTCATTGTAGGTTTACTTTATTGTTGTGCGTATTATTGCTGATAGGTATCTGAGCATTATGGATGCATTTATATCTGTCTCCTTACTCTCCATGTACCATTTCCTAGAGAGGGAAAGATTTTTTTTTAATCTTTTTATTGATTGATTGATTTTAGAGAGGGAGGGGGAGCGAGAGAGAGAGAAACATCGATTTGTTTTCATTTGGTTTCAATGCATTCATTGGTTGATTCTCACACCCGCAACTTGGCTACCCTGCCAGGGCCAGTTTAAGATTTCTATACTTTTCTGTACCGTAAATATAAAATGGGCACTGCCTTACCTTTACCCCTGGGGAATAGAGGTATCCTGATTTAGAATAAGTAGACCTAACTGTATTTGAACAAATGAATGTTTTCAGAGAAGCAGTATTTTTCATTCTGATATGTGCCTAATAGTGTATGTTCATATACCCTTTGTATCTTTATGTAACCATCTTTATTCATATTTTAGAGAAATAACTCATCAGAGAAAGATCTTATAATACCTTAAAGTGGTGTAGAGCACGTGTGGCGATTTGAATTTAGCAATTTACAGTTCTTATAGATGCTAAGCCCTTCTTTACCTATTTTATAACAGAAAGCTGTCTATATTTACATAAAGTTTATGTTCATTCTCTATCAAACCCATAAGTGATGGTTGGGAGGGGGAACCAGATATTTAGCATGGTCTGACAAAAACTAACTCAACTTTATAGCAAATGTGTTCACAAATAGAATTTTGATGTGTATTTTATGGGCTTTAAGTACAGTCACAGCAACCTGAGTTAGTTCCTTCCAGGTATTAAATTACTAATTTGTACAGGAAGATTGGAAAAGATGGTCAGTAGTTAATAAAGGAAGTTTGAGAGGTTACTGTGACTTTGGAAGATTATTTGAATTACTAATTTAAAGTGATTTTATAGCTATGACATATTATTGAATAAAGTAGAATGTGTATTAGAGTTTTACTTTAGATTCCTCGAGAATATTTAAATCGAATCTTCTTTGAATTAGTCTTTGAGATAATTCCATGCAACTACAGCAGAATGCTATATCATAGTTTGATTTTTAATGGTATTAGCTATCATTAAAAATTAGAAGGTAACAAGGGAGAAGCTAAAAAATATTTAAAAAGTAGGAAAGGTGTTATGTGCATATAATGACTATGTTAAAAAGCTGATTTAAAGGACTCTTGAATAAGGGGAAGCAATGGTGAGATACCAAGTTGTTCACCCTGCTGTGACTTAGGACAGCCTGAGACAATCCAGGCCTGGGCTGAGTATTTTTAGCTAGAGACAGAGGTGTGAGTCACAGAGCACTGGCTTTGGAGTCACACTGGCTTGCCTCAGAATCTTGGCATTGTGCCACTGACTAATTCTGTGACTAGGGACTTTCAGAGCCTCATCGGTCTGTTTCCCCCTCTGTAGAAGGCTGAAAGTGAAGTCTGGCTTGAATGTCTTTCCTGAAGAATAGGAAAGAAATATGTAAAGTATATGCACAGCAAAGGTCTGTTTCTTTCTCTTCCTCTTTAAAATTCCATACTTTGCCCTGGTCAGTTTGGCTTAGCAGTTAGAGTGTCGGCCTGCGGACTGAAGGGTCTCAGGTTCAATTCCCGGTCAAGGACACATACCTGGCTTGCAGGTTCATCCCCATACGGGAAGCAGCCATTAGATGTGTCTCTCTCCACGTCAGTGTTTCTCTCTCTCTCTCTCTCTCTCCCTCCCTCCCTTTCACTCTATGTAAAAAAAAAAACAAAAACAAAAAACAATCACTGGAAAAATATCCTTGGGTAAGGATTAACCAAAAGAATAAAATAACAAAATTCAGTACTTTGCCGAATCACTCCCTCTTTACTGTGAGTTCCTTTAATCCATCATCTTGTCCATCTGGCTTGAGGTTGAGGGACTGCTGCATGGGGAGAAGAATGCAAGGCACTGAGGATAGTTCTGGAGCATAAATGTCTTTGTTTACAAATACTTGGGAACCTGCTAGAGGAAAATACGTGATATGAGATCACCTTGTCTAATTTTAACATGGTATTTGCATTTTTCAGTTTAATTTAGTAGAAAAAAGCAATTCAAAATTATTTTTAAAACTAACCCTACCTTTATAAACTGGTTTTAATCTGCCAGTAGATGTACTCAAGTATGAATGTGAATTGAAGCCTAAAGCAATTGATTAAATTATACAAGAAAAAGTTACCTATTAACTCTCTGACATCAATTTCAGTAGTTATATAAAGTTAATCATTATTTAAAATTATGAAACAATTACTTTGTGAGAATGTTTTGATTTATCTGTACAATCATTTATAATTATAATTTGTAATTAAACATGCAATGTTTTCTGCCTTTAAACTAAGATAAACGTCTTTAACAACTTTTTGTGTGTGTCGGGGGTGGCTCTTTGGGTTCATCTTGTTTGGAGTCTGCACTTCCTAGACTTCTATGTCTCTTTCCTTTGCAAGCAATGGAAGATTTCAGTCGTTATTTCTTTAAATAGGGTTTCAGTCCCTTGCTCTCTCTTCTCCTGATGCAAATGTAGTTAAGCTTGATGTTGTCCCAGCGGTCCCTTAAAGTATCCTCATTTTTTAAATTCTTTTTTCTATTTGTTGTTCTTTTTGAGTGTTTTCTGCTACCTTATCTTTTAAACCACTGATTTGATTCTCTACTGCATCTAATTGCTATTGATTATATTTAAGGTAGTCTTCATTTTATGGTTTCTATCTTTTTCTGTAAGTTCTCACTAAGTTCACCTACTCTTCCCCTAAGGTCATTGAGCATCCTTATAAACAGTATTTTGAACTCTGCATATAGTAGATTGCTTGCCTCCATTTTTTTTAGTTCTTTGTAGCTTTGTTCTGTTCTTTCATTTGGGACATGTTTCTTTGTCTCCTTATTTTGGCTGCCTCCCTGTGTTTGTTTCTATATACTGAGTGGATCTGATCCATCTCCCAATCTTGCCAGGGTAGCCTTATGTAGTAGGTGTACTGTGGGGCCCAGTGGCACAGTCTCCCTGATCACCTGAGTTGGGTGCTCTAGAAATGTCCCTTGTGTAGGTAGTGTGTGCCCTCCAGTTGTAGTTAAAAATTAAGCCTCAATTGCTGTTGGCACATCAGTGGTTGGGGTTGATCCTCAGGCTGACTGGTTGTGAGGACTGGCTGTGACTATAGCAGATGAACTGTTGTTTGGGGTCTGACCCCATGGATTGGGATTTGCTATAGCAGGGTGCCTGCTGAGACTACCCTATGGGTGTGTTGTTTGTGGAGCTAATTGGGTGTGCTGTTGTGTGGTCTGAAAACAGTCATCGGGTGTGTTAGTTCTGGGGCCTCTTGGGTGGGGCTCCAGTGCAGTCCCAAGTCCACTGCTATCTGAGCCTAACCCCAAAGCCACTTGGTAGGACCTACAAAGTGAGTGTTTGGTAGGTGCCTCTACTGGGTTTGGAGGTGCCTAGGAGAGGTTATGCTGCAAACCTAGGCCAGAAGCCAGAAGCCAGCTGCCACTGGTGCTGGGCTGGGGACCACTTAGCAAGAAGTACAGGGCTCACTGAGGCTAGCTATTTTTTGTTTGGGGTTTGTTTGGGACCTTTCAGAGATTTTAGGGAAGTCCACAGCAAGGGCTGAGGCTGGCCACTTATGAGTAACAGCTGTTGAAAGAGGTTCCGCTCTGTGCACAAGTGGGGTGGGGTGGTTCTCAGGGTGAGCAAGTTTGATGGAGACTCAGATATAGCAGTAGCCTGCACTTGCAGGCTTGGTAGGGATAGAGTTCAGCAAGGGGGCAGTGGCACCTGCCAACACTTTGAGTACTGGAGAGAACTGCCCCTCCAGACTGTACCCTGAAACCACACAATTCAGTTCTTCCCCATTTGTCCCTGGTACTTGGAGCTGCCGCCCCAATACTGGAGCTCAAATCTAGTGAGTCCCTTAGTGAGTAAGTCTGTGTGCGGACCCTTTAAGAGGAACGCTTGGGACCTCCCTCTCAACAGGACAGGATCCACGTTGATTTTTACAGCCAGATGCTGTGGGGACTCCTCTTCCTGGCACTGGTGGTACAGGCTGGGGGCCCTGGTGTGGGGTTGGGAACCCTTGCCCCTCAGGGAGGACATCTGCATTGGAGATAGATTCATAACCAACACACATGGGTGTGGGGCCCGTCCTTTCACATCTCCGCCCCTCCTACCAGTATCAGGAGGCTGCTTCTTTATATCCTTAGTTAATAGGAGTTCTGTTTTGTTAGTCTTCAGGTGGTTCTCAAGAGTGGTGGTGTAACTTAGTTGTAATTTGTTTTCTTAGTTGTGGTTTTGATATGGTGTCAGGAAGGGAGCAAGCGCAGAGTTACCTACTTGGTCATCTTGACTGGAAGTCCTGGATTCGTTTATAACAACTTCTAATTCTGCATGTTTTGATAGCTTCCCACATATTGAGTTTTCTAAAACATTAATATGAGATGGAGAAAATAAAAATTATGGCAAATCAGGCTACATCTTTCCAATTAGATATTTTGGAAATTAGACTGCTTTAACCGCTTTCTTGTATTATAATATAAAAATTCAAGTTCATTTCTTCCTGTTTGTAGTTATCAGTCCTAAAGTATGGCAGTTTAGTTAAAATGTTTGGTGTCAATCAGTGGAATTATTTTTATATCTATATTGAATGTTTTATATAAAATTTTTCTCAATTTTTATTGACAGTGTATAAAAGTATTCATTAAATAAATTATTTTTTCTTTTTTAGTTTTAGGAAAAATATATTCAAGGGGAAGAGACTTCATATTTTTGATCCTAAGGCAGCTACTGATGAGGCACCTGAAACAGGTTTGTTAAGAAAAGAATAACACTATTTCTCAGGTATAGAGAAATGCCATCTTTCAAAAATATCCTTAATGTTTGATTACATAATTATCAGGTATTTTAACATCCCATCTTGTTATTGTTATTGGTCTGGATCCTGCTTATGAATGTACTTGTTGACATTGTTAGTCTTGGTCAGATTTTTCTTTTGAAATGTTGCATTCCATGAGACAAGGAGAGGTAAGGGCTGACTACCAGCCACATGAGTCCAGAGCTGTATAGATTGGCTTCTAATTTGGGGTAGAACATTAATGACCCCCTACCATTTGCAATGTACCTCTATACTATTATGGAAAGATACACTATGGTTTCTGCCCTAAGGCATCTCATTGTCTAGAAGAGATAGATAGCATTTGTAGATGCAACTTACTGATACAGTGATTGCTTAGGTGATGGGAAGAAGAGCGTGCAGGGAATATATTTAGCCGACTTGTAGTATTTTTTCTCTTAACACACAGTCTGTTCTCTATTCTTTCTCCTTTCTTCTTTGGGCAAGAAGTCAAATCCTTCAAATTTGCCATGTTAAATCTAATTAAAAGAGAAATAAGAGTATCTTTTTGCTTGGTATCAGATTTGATTTAGTGACAAAATAAATGAAGAGACTCAATACAGATGATCTCCAGCTTACAAGTGACTTTCATTTCTAAAGATTGTAAGTTAGCTTTTTGGACCCTGGTAGACATAATTTTATATAAATATTTGATTTTCCCACTATTCAATAAACTCATGATATTAGTGACTACGTCTCATTGATCTTTATATACCCACCAGCACCTAGCCAAGTGGCTTATAGATAATAGGAGTTAGTTATCTTAAATTTTATATCCTTTTTTGAACAAATTGAGCTAAAAATATATATCCATAGAGGAAAGGAGTTAATTCGATCAATGTTTGTTCTTTTAATTGAAGGTGAAGCTAAGAGAACCCCACCCCTCCACCCCTCCCACCCACCATGTATTGTGCAGGCTGCATTCTGTCCTGTGTGATGAAAAGGAAATGCACAGCCCTGACTGGTTGGCTCAGCAGTTAGAGTTTTGGCTCCAGACCAAAGAGTCTCGGGTTTGATTCCCAGTCAAGGGCACATACTCATCCCTGGCCCGACCCCGATCAGGTAATATAGGAGGCACCAATCAGTGTGTCTCTTTCACACTGATGTTTCTTTCTCTCTCCCTCCCTTCCTTCCTGTCTAAAAATATCAATGGAAAAATATCCTTAGGTGAGGATTAAAAAAAAAGGGCACAGGCATGGGGAATGGATCACCTCTCCTCTGATGAAGTGGCAACTGTTAAGCTTGCCTCAAAAAGGGAATTTGTTGTAAGGGCAACTGTTGTTGCCCATCTAATGAATAGCCAGTAGAAGCACTTGGATTCTTGGAAGAGCCATTTTTTAATCAGAAGTTTTATTTCTAAAACTAAAATTAGCTAGCATGGAAGTACTGAAGTTATATGTATTTTATAAAACAGTATAAAATAATTATACTCTAATAATGAAAATAATGCACAAATTTATGTCATTTTACTCTAAAGAAGATACTATTTTATTTTATTTTATTTATTTATTTTTATTAATCCTCCACCAAGGATATTTTTCCATTGATTTTTAGAGAGTGGAAGGGAGAAAGAAAGAGAAACATCAGTGTGAGAGAGACACATGCCCTTGACCAGAATCGAACCCGTGACTCTTGGGTCTTCGAGCTGACTCTCCAACCACTGAGCCAAACCAGCCAGGGCATTTGTTTCATTTTTAGCTCTAATTGTCTCTCTTTAATTATGAGCCTCAAGGTATGAAAATGTACTACCATATTTTCTAAAAGAAAGATATTGACATTGATTTGTGCCCATTTGAAATGTTATTGTACAGACACAGCACCTTCACTTTGGGATGTGGAATTTGCTAAGCAGTTAGCTGCGGTAAATGAACTGTCCTGTCAGAATGGTTTTGAAGAGATGATCCAGTGGACGAAAGAGGGGAAACTGTGGAAGTTCCCAATTAACAATGAAATAGGTAAGTTTTAACTCCAGAGGTTTATAGAAATCAATGGCTGAGATTAAATCTGGCAGATGTTCAGTTATAAAGTCTAGTTATTTACTTGAATTTCAGACTGTGTAAATATCTTTGTAGTGTCCTAAAAGAAATCGGACAGTATTTTTTAAGAAGAATTTCACTTAATTCTGCATATTTGGTAAGGAAAATGAAGAAGTAAAATTATATGGCAGAAATGCATCATGAACTTCTATGCCTTACAAGTGTTGAGGATTGTCAGTGGTGACAGTTTTCTAGTTGCTAAGCTGAAGATTACCTGGTAAATCTTCTTTATTTTTTTAACTTATCTTTATTCTTGAATGTATTACAGATGATCCTCATTTTTCCCCCATTGACCCCCTCCTCCCCACTCCCGCCCCCCTCCTGCCTTTCCCCACACTGTTGCTTATGCATATATACATATAAGTTCTTTAATTTATTTCTTCCCATCCCCCAACCCCCTTCCCTTTGAAGTTTGTCAGTCTAGCAACCAATTTGTAATTCTTAATCCATACACCTTTTTCACCCATTCTCCTAATCCCCCTCCCATCTGGCAACCAACAAAATGTTCTCTGTATCTATGAGAATGTTTCAGTTCTGCTTGTTCATTTTGTTTGTACATTCAATTGTCAATAGATATTTATTCATTGCCATTTTGATTGTTCATATTTTTTATCTTTTTCTTCAAGAAGACCCTTCAACATTTCATATAATAATGGTTTGGTGGTGATGAACTCCTTTAGCTTTTCCTTGTCTGGGAAACTCTTTATATGGCCATTGAGTCTAAAAGACAGCTTTGCAGGATAGAGTAATCTTGGTTGTAGGTTCTTGCTTTTCATCACTCTGAATATTTCTTGCCACTCCCTTCTGGCCTGCAAAGTTTCTTTTGAGAAATCAGCTGACAGTCTCATGGGGGCTCCCTTGTAGGTAACTAACTGCTTTTCTCTTGCTGCTTTTAAGATTCTCTCTTTGTCTTGAACCTTTTGCATTCTGATGATGATGTGTCTTGGTGTGGGCCTCTTTGGGTTCATCTTGTTTGGGACTCTCTGTACTTCCTGGACTTGTATGTCTGTTTCCTTCCACAAATTAGGGAAGTTTTCTGCCATTATTGTTTCAAATAGGTTTTCAATTTCTTGTTCTCTCTCTTCTCCTTCTGGCACCCCCAAGATGCAAATGTTGGCACGCTTGAAGTTGTCCCAGAGGCTTCTTACACTACCCTCATTTTTTTTATTCTTTTTTTTCTTTCTGCTGTTCTGATTAGGTGTTTTTTGCTTCCTTATATTCCAAGTCAATGGTTTGCTTCTTGGCTTTACCTACTCTACTATTGAGTCTGTGTTAATTATTCTTTATTTCAGTTATGCCTCCTTCATTTCTGACTGCATCCTTTATTTCTGACTGGTCCTTTTTTATGCTCTTGAGGCCCTCACTGAGTTCTCTGAGGTTCTCACTAAGTTCATTGAGCATCCTTATAAGCAGTGTTTTGAACTCTGCATCTGTTAGGTTGCTTATCTCCATTTCGCTTAGTTCTTTTCCTGGAGTTTTGTTCTATTCTTTCATTTGGGACCTGTTTCTTTGTCTCCTCATTTTGGCTGCCTCCCTGTTTGTTTCTATGTATTACTTAACGAGAGGTATGGGCTAGCTGAGACCGGATGCTGCTTGTTTGAAAGAATTTAGGAAAATCTGAAGCAGGATCCAAGACAGGCCAATCCTATGGTTAAGCAACTGGCAACAGCTTGCGTGGGCCTGAAAGTTGGGTGAGGCGGGGCCTCAGGGAATCACCAGGGTGGGACAAACAATGTGAGCCAAGGTGCTGGAGTCCCAGATATGGCAGCTGTCTGCGGCCCCAGGGAAGGGCTCACCAAAGGAACAAAGGCCTCTGACAGCACATCTGTCCAGGAGAAAGCCCCCTCTCCAGCCCTCGTTCCAATGCCAAACAGTTAAGTTCTTCCCTGTACGTCTCTGGCGCCCCTCAAGCTGCTTCTCCCCTGAGCTTAGAGGGAGCAAGTTCAAGTAAATTCGTGCGCAGGCCCTTAAAGAGGAGCTGCCTGGGGCTCCAGCTGCCTCACCTTCCCTGAGCCTCAGTTTCTGCTGGTTTTTCCAGCCAGAAGTGATGGGGATTCCCTTCCTGGCACTGGAACCCTGAGCGTGGCGTCTGGTGTGGAATGGGGACCCCTCAGTCCTCATGGAGGACCTTCCCAGCCGAGGTGTCCTCCTGATTTTTATCTGCCACACGTAGGTATGGGACAAGCCCGTCTGCCTCCGCCCCTCCTACCAGTTTGGATGCAGCAACTTCTTTAATTTCGTAGTTGTAGGACTTCCATTCAGGTGGATTTCAGGGGGTTTTGAATGATGGTTGTTCTAAAGTTTAGTTGTAACTTTGATGTGGTTGTGGGAGGATGCGATACCGCGTTTACCTATGCCGCCATCTTGACCGGAAGTCTTAAATCTTCTGATACACTAAATACTGGTATGAAATTATACTTTTATTTTGAGGAACATTAAAACTCTTAAAGTTTTATGCTGGCATCTTTTATTTATAAAACTGTTGCATCAATAAGCTGAAAGTTTCTTGTGCTCAAAGCCACTCAAAGCAAAAATGTTAGCAGGCTTTGATATTCTTTGGAACTCCTTGGTTATACATAGATGCTTTGAACTGGTAATAAAATATCTACTTTCCTGGAGATTTTTCTGGAGATGTTACCTTTTCCACAATCAGAAGGAAATCAGTATTACTGTGCTATTTATTTTTTATTACACTCATGTTGTCTTCAGCTAAACAGTTTCATTGAATGATACAGATGTATTTTTAATTAGAAGAGATTAATTTGCTTTAATGTTAAAATTAGCTAGAAGTCGCAAACACCTCATTAATTCTTGGGGAAATGTAGTCTGTATTTTAACCTTTGTCGTTTTCTGCTGTCACTGTAATATTTTAATTTTTTATGACCTTTCATTTGTTTGAATTAATAAGTAGAATGGAAGTTTAAATATCAGAAATATTTAGTCTTATATTTTCATAAAGAATTACTTTGTGCCGCCATCAACAAATCATCAAACAACAAGTGTTGGCGAGGGTGTGGAGAAAAGGGGACTCTAATACACTGCTGGTGGGAATGCAGACTGGTGCAGCCACTATGGAAAACAATATGGTGTTACCTTGAAAAATTAAAAATTGAACTTCCATTTGACCCAGTGATCCCACTTCTAGGAATATAAGAAGCCTGAAACACCAATCAGGAAGAATATATGTACCCCCATGTTCATAGCAGCACTATTTACAATTGCTAAGATCTGGAAACGGCCCAAGTGTCCATCAGTAGACGAATGGATAAAAAAGCTGTGGTACATATACACAATGGAGTACTATGCAGCAGTAAGAAAGAAAGATCTCTTATCCTTTGAAATGACATGGAGGGACCTGGAAAGTATTATCCTAAGTGAAATAAGCCAAGCAGAAAAAGACAAATACCACATGATCTCACTTATATACGGAATATAATGAACATAACAGTCTGAGGAATACGGTAGACCCAGAAACATGGAAGTGGGACACAGACTGACATCCCTCAGAAGAGGGGTGGGGGGGGTGGGAAGAGATAAACCACAGAACTTATATGCATGTATGCATGACCAATGGACATGGACAACTAAGCCGGGGACGGGGCGCGGGTGGGGTGGGGAGGGGGGTGCCAGTGGGGTAAAAAAGGTGAAATATCTGTAACAAAAAATTAAAAAAAAAAAAAGAATTACTTTGTGTAAGAAAACTTTAGAGACTTACAAATCTTTTAGCAAAGTCTTATATTTTTATATTTGTATGATATATGCAGTAATATAAAGCATACTGTGTTTAATCTATTACACAACATGTATATTTCTTAAAGTTTTATGGTTTCTTTACTCTGTAAGATATCAGAGTGAAGTAAAAAGAGAAAAGAAATAACAACAACAAAAACAGGGACTTTTTAGTTGTGCAAACCTGAGTACAGATCCCCAACTCTGTCAATTATTAGCCATTTGCCTTTGAGGAAGTTATTTAACCTTCTGAGCCTTAGTTTCCTCATCAGTAATACTAAAGATACCTCATTGGAAGACTATAAGAATTAAGTAAGATAAAGTTATTGACTTGCTCAGCACAGTTCTTGGCATGTAATACATATAAATATTAGTTCCTTTCGCTTTCTGTATTACCATAGAATTGTAAATGGAGTGAAAAACTAGCAAAATATAACAGGTAATATTAAGGGAAGATTTCATTGTTTAATAAAACTTGGTTATTCTAAATCTTCATGGTTAAACACGTGGTTTTAAAACCCAGTCTTGAGCCCTGGCTGGGTGGCTTAGTTGGTTAGAGCATCCCCCATACACCAAGGTGGCACGTTCAGCCCCCACTCAGGGTACATACAAGAATTAACCAGTGAGCCCAGCTGGTTTGGCTCAGTGGATTGAGCCTTGTCCCATGGACTGAGAGGTCCTGGTTCTATTGCCAGTCAGGGCACGTTCCCAGATTTCGGGCTTGATCCCCAGTGGGAGCGTGCAGGAGACAGCCAATTGATGTTTTTCTCTCACATCGATGTTTCTAGCTCTCTCTAAAAAAATCAATTAAGAAAAAAAAAGAAGCCCTAGCTGGTTTGGCTCAGCGGTTAGAGCCTCGGCCTGTGGACCAGAGAGACCTGGGTTCGGGTCCTGCTAGGGGCCTAGGTTGCAGTATGTCTCCAGGCCTGGTTGGGGTCGTGGGTGGCAACCAGTCGATGTGTCTCTCTCAAATCAATGTTTCTCTCTCTTTCTGCCTCTCTCTCTAAAAGCAATAAATTTTAAAAATATTAAACCGATTATTGTGGTAAAAAAATGTATGACTTTATTTAGAAGTGATAGTGAAGTATACTGATTAGAAATTCAAATTTCTGAGCAAGTTATAAACTTAATCTCTCCAAGCCTTGCCTCCCTCGTCTGTAAAATGATGAGACTAATAGGACTTATGGGATTTCTTCTTAGAAACAAGTGAGATTATACAGTAAAGCATCATCACCATCATCATCCTGGTTTCTGCAACAACAATATCGTGAGGGGATTTGCTGCTGTAACTATTTTCTGTTCTATACTGTAATATTTAAAAATCTTTAAATACTAACAAGGATATTATATATATTTTTAGGAACCACCAAATAAGGTAATAGGAAAGCATGGATTGGTGGTACATTGTCATTAACAGTAAAATGCTTAAGTTCATTAAAGTCTTAAGTGTCCAAACTCCAAAGGAATTTATCATAAATTTGACCTGGTTTTTAAGAAAGTTTAATTTCTAAAATAGGGGCATGGTGGGGACATGTTTTTTTTTGTCAGCTTATGAAAATAGATAAATTTGACAAGTGTCCACATATACTATATATGTTATTGATGCTTCAGTGTCGGGAAGGGAGGCATCTCATTTCTAGCTCCTTAAGGCAGTTGTAGTCTGAATGGAAAACGGGAAAAGAACTGGAAACTTTCTCACTTTGCTCACTCCCCTCAACACAACTCAGGACCCTCTGAGTACTCGGAGAGAACGGCGCCATTGCTCCAGGTTCAGTACCATTCTTTTATATTTCTTATAATTAAATTTTAAGATTAATAAAATGTCATGTTCTCTCTACCAGTAATTAGTTTCATGAAGATTTGCTTAGGTGCTTTTGGGGAAAGGTGTTTTTTTTATCTTTAGGGGCTCGCCATGTCAGTTTTTGAACATAAGACTGAAAATGACAAACATGTCCTGTTTTACAACTTCCCAGTGTTGTGTTTTTTAAGAAGTGGTTTGTCCTTTCTGTTGTTCTTTGCCATCATAGAGATTTACAAAAGCTATTAGGTGGAATTGTTCCCACTAGATTTTGTAGTATTTATTGTGTTACATTGATAAAATCATTTTTACTTTAGCTTTGACTTTCACTTTAATTAAATTTAACCATATTTTTGCCAGTGATTTTCAGTAGACGCTTCAGTGGGCAGGAAAGCTTAGTTATGGATGTGAATCACTTTTTTGTTTTTATTCTTCAGTTGGCTTATCCATTTTCACTTCCAGCGTGCAGTCCTTTGCTAGAGTACAGTCAGCCCTCGTTTATCGTGGTTAATCAGTTCCAGACTCTACCGCGATAAATGAATTTCCATGAAGTAGGATTCTTTACTTATATACAGTGGTCCCTCGCCACTTCGCACTTGGACTTTTGCAGCTTCACTCTATTGCGGTTTTTTAAAATACTACACTATATTTTTTTAAAACCGCGATAGAGTGAAGCTGTGAAGGTCAAAGCACGAAGTGGCGAGGGACAACTGTATTTGAAATATATGCTGTAATATGAACTAGCAAGAATAGTTAGGAAAATTCAGAATTACCATAAAACTCTAAAGAGGGCTCTGTTGTTGTTATGGGGGATGGTGAAGTGTAGGGAAAATTAGGGCAAGTATAAAGATTATAGGGCATGTATGTTATCTGAAATAATCTATCAGTTGTTTTAGATGAGATGATGGCCTATAAACAAGAGCCTCAAAGTACTGACAGGAAAAAGAAATAATAGTTTTGACAGTAAACAGGCATGGAAACAATTTATAGTGAACTGAATTTACTTCAGTGCTGTTATATACTCTTATCAAAAATAATTGGTCATGGCTATTAACTGGATTTTACCATTTATTTGTTGTATCATATTTTTAGCTGTGTTCAGTAATATTTAATTGCAGTCAATAATATTTAAAGCAGAATTAAATTAGACACAGAATTAACCTGTTCACCTTAGTTGACTACATACCAAGTGGGATTTCCTTCCTGTATTCTTTTTTATTCTCATCCGAGGATATTTTTGCATTTATCTTCAGATAGAACTGAAGGGAGGGAGGGAGGAAGAGAGAGAAACATCGATGTGAGAGAGACACATCAGCTGGCTGCCAGCCACACAACCCCAACCGGGTTCAGGGACAAACTGCAACCGAGGTATGTGCCCTTAGTGGAAACCGAACCTGGGACTCTGGTCTGTGGGCTGATGCTCTAACCGGCCAGGGCATCTTGCTGTATTTAATTAACTTTCCATTCTCTCATACTTTCTCTTTACTGTATTATGTTTCTTTTGTTTATTAAAAAGATGTAAATTTTATAAATATATGAACGTTTACTTGCAAAAAATTCAAGTAATACAAAGGAATAGGGAGTTTACCTTACTTCTCTTCCCTTCTCCTGAGATAAACATTGTCAATAATTTGATATGTGTCCTCTCAGTTCACATTAAATGGCAGTTACATATTTACCTGTTGTTTTGTTTTGACCTATATGAGACCATACTGTACATATATTGTACTGAAGCATTTTTTTAAATGTATTTTTATTGATTTTTTTTAGAGAGAGAGGAAAGGAGGTAGAGATAGATTTATCAGCTGCCTCCTGCACACCCATGGGCCCTGACTGGCAATCCAACCAGTACCTCCCAGTCCACTGAGCCACACCAGCCAGGCTTCAAGCATTTATAAGTACTTTTAATTCCTAGAAGGGTCAAATAATAGATATATTTTAAATTGCAATAAATATTGATACATTCGCTTCTAACCAACTATTTGAAAATTTTATTTCTTCACACTTTACCTAGTGCTGATTATTTATTACTCTTTCAAATGTTCAGCACGAAAAGTGGTATCATTGGTGTTTTAATTTGCATTCTCTGATTACTGATCAGGCTGTGCATCTTTTTGTATGATTATTGGCTATTTTATATTTGTTCTGTGACTTACCTCTTTATATCCTTTGAGTTTTTCTTTTGGATTGTTTTATCAGTTTATAGGAAGTTAATACATTATAGACTTGAATCCTTTGTCTGTTATATAGTTGCAAATATTATCTCCCAATCTCTCTCTCTTTTTAAATTAATTTGATTTTTTAAAAATAATAGTAATGTATAGTTGAATATAAAGCTTATATAGTTCCAGAATGATCCTTGGTAAGGGATTTTATTTGTTTAAAATCGTGTTTCTCGCCCTGGCCGGTTTGGCTCAGCGGTTAGAGCATCGGCCTGTGGTCCGGAGAGACCCGGGTTCGGTTCCCGCTAAGGGCATGTACCTCGGTTGCAGTTTGTCCCCGGCCCTGGTTGGTTGTGCGGGTGGCAGCCACTCGATGTGTCCCTTTCACATCGATGTTTCTCTCTCTCTCTTCCTCTCTCTCCCTCCCACTCTACCTAAACAAAAAATGAAAAAATGTCCTCGGGTGAGGATGATTAAAATCGTGTTTCTCGGCACTATTGGGTCTTTTAACCTGGGAACTTTATTTTTCAATCATGGAAAATTTTTCAGTTTTCTTTTATTATTTGATAATTTGGGCCTCTCAGTCTTTTTTTGTTCTATGCTCTGGGAATATTCTTCAACTTTACCTTACAACCTTTCTCTTGGGTTTTTGTTTCTGCTATCATATTTTTAACTTAAAAAACTCACCTTTTTAAAAAAATTGTTGTTATTCTTAGTATTAGATTTTTTTGTTTTTTTTGTCCTGCTACACAACCCACATTCTTTTAGCTTCCTCATTTTTTTTTTTTTTTTTGAGTTTGTATTATGTTAACACTAGCTGCTGTTTTATTGAGATAAAATATATGGAATGGTTCAACAGGATAGAAATTTATTTGATATAATAGTTCTAGTTCTAGATCAGTAAGTAGCTGTGCTGCACAGTGTTAGCCAAGGATCCCGGTTTCTTCCATTTTATTTATCTTCCCTCCCATAGGGTATTTTCTTCATGTGTGTGATTAAAGATGATTCATAGGAACATTGTGCTCGAACGTATAAGAAGGTGGAAAAAGCCTGGCTGGTGTGGCTCAGTAGTTGAGCATCGACCCATGTACCAAGAAGTCGCCAGTTTGATTCCTGGTCAGGGCACATGCCCAGGTCGTGGGCCTGATCCCCAGTGGGGGTATGTAGGAGGCGGCCAATCGATGTTCTCTCTCATCGATGTCTCTTTTTCTCTCTCCCTTCCTCTCACTCTCTAACATCAATAAAGAGAAAAAAAGCATTTTCATTGATTTTTAAAAGAGTGGAAGGGAGGGCGGGAGAGAGAGAAATGTCAATGTAAGAGAGACACATCTATTGATTATCTCCCACATGAGCCCTACAGGGGCTGGGTATTGAACCTGCAACTCAGGTATGTGCCCTTGACTGGAATCAAACCTGAGACCCTTCGGTCCGCAGGCCAGTGCTCTAACTGCTGAGGCAAACTGGCCAGGGCCAAATCCACTATTTTAAAGGCCCTGGCTTGATTATGTCACATGTCATTTATTTCTGTTTATATCCCACTGGTGAAAATTTAATCGTGGCCACCTAATTCAAAGGGGGCTGGAAAATGTAATGTTGCTGAATAGGCAGACATGTACAGGTTTTAATTTTTCTACTGTGATAAAAAGGTAAAATGGTTTTGATTGGTGGGTATTAGTTTCTACCAAGATGTTTGTCACTTAGAGGCTTTCCTAAAATGTCTGTTCTTTGGATGTTTATTCATACTTTAGAATAAGACATAAAAAGCAATATTTTGGATTTGTGTGCATGGATGGGACTTGTCAACTGGTGGACTTCGTTTCAGAGGAATTTGAATCATTACATCTCCATATGTATAGTTCTTTTCATTGAGTTTCTCCAGTGAGAAATCTTCCAACCACCTGACTTGAGGCTAGAGGCAGACCTTGGCTGTGCTCTGAGAACTGGGTTGGGGAAGGGATAGGAGGACCTCTCACCATTCAGCACACAGACTTTCACTTAAATCTCCTCTGATCAATTCAGTGACATTTCTTTTTCCATTTTAATTTCTCCAGAAAGTAAACTGCCCATCTTCTTTGGGAATGCATGGCGTAGTCATTTAGACATACAGGTGGAAGATGGGACGTGGGAGATCTGACTATTCCCTAAACCAGTCCTAATTTGTCCAGTTTTTGGTCCCTCCTCTCTGCTCCTAATTTCAGTGGTACAATAGTCCCCTGTTTATCTGTGGGGGATATGTTCCAAGACACCCCCCCCAATGGATGCTTACAACCACAGTACTAAACCCATGCATTTTGTATTTTTTCCCTTACATACATATGTGTGATAAAGTTTAATCTATAAGTCGGGCTCAGAAAGAGATTAACAACTAATAATAAAATACAACAATTATAACAATATACTGTATTAAAAGTTAACGTGAATGTGGTCTCTCTCCCAAAATATTTTATTGTACTATATTCATACTTCTTATGAGATGGTACAATGCCTATGTGATGACATAAAGTGAGGTGAGAGCTTTTATCAAAATGACTGTTGGATCATATGATCTTTCTTTAACCTGTTTATGTGGGTTACACTGATTTTCAAACCAGCCTTGCATACCTGAAATAAGTCCCACTTGATCTTGGTGTATAAGTCTTTTTATACATTGTTGGATTTATTTGCTAATTTAAAAAAAAAGTGTTTACTTCTAAATTCATGAGAGAGATTGTTTTGAATTGTTTTTTCTCCCTCCTCCCCTCTTTTGTTGGTCATATCTTTGTTTTTAATAACAAAGGAATATTGTCTTCATAAAATGAATTTAGGAAGTATCCCTTCTTCCAGTTTGTGAAAAAGATTATGTAAAATTGGTATTAATTTTTCTTAAAACATTTGAAAAAATTCTCAAGTGAAGTGATCTGGGCTTATTGATTTCTTTTTTGAGAGCTTTTATATTGCACATTCCTTTTCTTTAATAGTTAGTTATAAGACTATGTTATCTATTTTGGAAGGAGAGGGAGGGTTGAGTTTTGGTAGTTCAGATTGTTGAATTTGTGAATATAAAATTGTTTGTAATGTTCCTTTACTATTCCTTTTATGAGGTCAAGCTTTATAATAATAACCCCCTTTTCATTCCTAATATTGGAGGTTTTGTGCCTTCTCTGTTTTCTTCTTCATAGGACTTGATAGAATTGGTTTAATTGATTTCTCTATTTTCCTATTTTCAATTTTATTCATTCCAGGTATTATTTTTATTGTTTCCTTCCTTTTGTTTGCTTAAGGATTTTCTTCCTCTTCTTTACTAGTTTCTTGAGGTGGGAGCTCAGATTATTTATTTGAGATTTTTCTTCTTATGTATGTGCATTTAGTGCCATATATTTCCTGTTTTCGCTGTGTCCCACAAATTTTAATTTGTTGTGTTTTCATTTTCATTCAATTCCATGGGGTTTTTAATTTTTTTTTTTTGAGCCCTGGCCAGTTTCGCTCAACAGTTAGAGCATCAATCAGCCTGGTCCAGAGAGACCCAGGTTCGGTTCCCGCTAAGGGCATGTACCTCGGTTGCAGTTTGTCCCTGGCCCTGGTTGGTCGTGCAGGTGGCAGCCATTCGATGTGTCCCTTTCATGTTGATATTTCTCTCTCTCTCTCTCTCTCTCTCTCTCTCTCTCTCTCTCTCTTCCCCTCTCTCCCTCTCACTCTGTCTGAACAAAAAATGGAAAAATGTCCTCAGGTGAGAATTAAAAAAAAAAAAATTCCCTTTGAGATTTTCTCTATGCTCCATAAATTATAAGTATATTAATTTCCAACTATTTGAAGATTCTCCTGTTGTCTTTGTTACTTTTTTTTAGTTTGAGTCCATTATGGTCAGAGTACATACTGTATATTACTTCAGTGATGTTGAAGTTTATTTTATGATCCTGGTTATGGTTTAGCTAGGTAAATGTTTCATAGATGCTTGAAAAGAATTTCTATTCTGCCATAGTTTGGTAGTGTGTTCTTTAGACATCAGTTTGATCCTGGTAATTGTTCAGTTTTTCTATATCTTTGCTAATTTTCTACTTGGTAGTTTTCTCAATTGCTGACAGTGGGATGTTGAAATACCCAACTATAATTGTGGATTTTTTTATTTCTTTATTTCCATCATTTTTTCTTTCATGTATTTAGAAACTCTGTTATTTGCTACATACAAATTCAGATGCTTTCTCTTCTTGGTGTATTTATCCTTTTATTATGTATGTTCCTCTTTCACCCTAGTGATTTTCTTTGCTCTGAATTCAGTCTAGTTTATGTAATATTCAGATAGCCACTCGTGCTTTCTTTAATTTAAAATTAATGTTAGGAAGATATATGTTTTACCATCCTTTTACTTTTAACCTACCTGTTGAAGTGAGTTTCTTATAGATAGCATGTATTTATTTTGCCAATCTGTCATTTGATTGGTGTTTTTAGGTCATTTATATGTAACTGGTGATTTGTTAGGATTTAAGTCTCCTATTTTTTTTTCTGTTCATTTTCTCTATTTCTCATTCCTCTTGTCCTCCTGTGAGCTGCTAGAACATATTTTAGGATAGTTTCTTTAGAGGTTATTTTATTTTATTTTTAATTAATTTATTTATTTTTGTTACAGATGTTTCTCCTCCCCCCCCCAACTGATTCCCCCTTCCCCTCCCTCCCCGCCTGTCCCCAGCTTTGTTGTCCATGTCCATTGTTCATGCATACATGCATATAAGTTCTGTGGTTTATCTCTCCCCTCACCCCCTCTTCTGAGGATTATCAGTCTGTACCCCACTTCCACATCTCTGGGACTACACCATTACTCAGACTATTATGTTCATTATAGTCCACAAATAAGTGAGATCATGTGATACTTGTCTTTCTCTGTTTGGCTTCTTTTACTTAGGATAATATTTTCCAGATCCCTCCATGTTGTCTTAAAGGATAAGAGATCTTTCTTTTTTATAGCTGCATAGTACTCCATTGTGTATATGCCTTAGAGGTTATTTTAGACATTAAAATATTTATTAGCAGTAATTGCTGCTACACTTTGAACATTTACAGTGTGTTAAGCATTATAAAAAGAGCTTTATAAGCTTTGTGTCTGTTTAATCTTTACCAAAAAAAAAAAACATGAAAAAGGTGCTGTTTTTTTTAAATCCTCGCTCAAGGATATATGTTTATTGATTTTAGAGAGAGGAAGTCAGGGGGGGGAGAGAGAGAAACATCAATGTGAGAAACATCGATCAGTTGCCTCCCGTACACACTCCGACTGGGGATTGAACTCGCAACCTAGGTATGTGCCCTGACTGGAAATCAAATCTGCAACCTTTTGGTGGTGTATGGGATGGTGCTCCATACAATTGAGCCACTCAGCCAGGGTAGAAGGTGCTGTTTTTACCCTCATTTTATGCCTGAGGAAACTGATATTCAAAGAAGTTAATTTACCACACAGCTATTAAATTGATGGGCAAACCTAGGTGTGACTTCAAAGTTCCTGCCTTTAACTATGATACTATATTACATTAATGTTAATTGTATGATGTAGGTTTTACATTCAAAATGATAATGTAATGTATTTTGTCTCATTTTTTAGATTTTGATGATGATGGTTCAGAATTTCATGAGCATATATTTCTGGATAAATACCTGGAAGATTTTCCAAAACAAGGACCAATTCGCCACTTCATGGAGCTGGTAACCTGTGGCCTTTCCAAAAACCCATATCTGAGTGTTAAACAGAAAGTGGAACACATTGAGTGGTTTAAAAATTATTTTAATAAAAAAAAGGACATTCTAAAAGAAAGTGACATACAGTTCAATTGAAGACCATGGAAATTTGTATTTCAAGCTGTTGGAGATTGATATTACAACTAAATAAAATAATTTTACTAGACGTTTACCTATATTGTATTAATTATTGCATCTGATTTAAATGGTATAAATGTCAAATTATTTAGAAATATACAATGGTAATGAAACATTCTTGCATGAAAATTATCAGCATTCATAGATTCAACTAGTAATTCTGTTTTTAAAGTATATCTTAGAATTAGTAATATGTTTAAAACAACTTTCTCTCACCTTTTTCTTTTCATTCAGTGATCATACTCCTTTGAAATACAGTTATTAGCTATATATATGATGACATGAGAGGGCTATAGCAGTTGAGGTGATTTATAGACAGTTTTATATGCATAGAATATATATACATATATATTATTATGTATTTCACACAAAATTAACTATCCTTGCCCAAGTCTGTATCACTATAGAGAAGTGATTTTGGAGAAATAAAGGTCTTACTCTAAGTTCTTGTACTGTAGGTGTTAATGCCAAACTATTTAGTTTCTATTATGGTGCTTAGCATTATGATTCAAATTCATACAAAGATTGAGGATTTTTAAAAATACAGCAAAAAAACCCTCAAAACAGTTTAGTTGATAGTGACTCCAGGCTAGTAATGTTTCAGGCCCCTGGCACAAGCCAACAAAACCCCACTAGAAACCCAGGCTTCAAATTACAAAACACATGATGAAACAAAGCACCGTGAATGAGCACCAGCAGAAAGAACAGACAACAGAATGAGACTTGTAAAACTTTTAAATATTGGGATTATCATATTCAGAATATAAAATATGTGTAACTTCGAATAAAATACAGAGCAAGAGACTGTCCAAACAGATTTGAGAAAAAAAAAATTAGTGAAGGAGTTCAACAACAGATTAGACACAGGAATATAGATTGAAGGAAATTATCCACATGCAGCAGAAAGAAGCAAAGAGAAAAGAAATATGAAAGGGGTAATAATTAGTGTAACAAAGTAATCAGATTTCCAGGAGAGTAAAGAAGAAATGGGTAAGAGGCAATCTTTGGATAGTGGGTGAGAAATATTTTTAAGAAAGACAGCCCAGCCAGTGTGGCTCAGTGGGTTGAGTGTTGTCCCATGGACTGAGAGGTCCCAGTTTGATTCTTGGTCAGGGCACATGCCCAGGTTGTGAGCTTGGTCCCCAGTTGGGGGGTGCAGGAGGCAGCCAATCAATGTTTCTTTCTCACATTGATGTTTCTATCTCCCTTTCTCTCTAAAAAAAAATCAATAAAAACATATTTAAAGAAAGAAAGGCATCAATCCAGTTAAACAATGATCTCTTGGTCATTTATAGAAACTGCACCCAACAACAGCAGAATACATTCTTTTCAGGTACACTGGAACACTTAAAATTTTCTATTTTAATTGGGGTATTTAATTCATTTATACTTAGAGTTACTCTTAGATTTATTTCTAACACCTTTTTTGTGTACTTGTTCTATTCTTTGTTGCCTTCATTTTTTTCTCATGCCATACTAGTGGAAGAGGGAGACAGAATACAAAATATCTTTCAGAAATGAAGTCTAAATACATTTGTCAGATAAAAGCAGTTACTGTTATTGGAGAATTGGGTGGATTGTCCTCCATTGCTAGTGAGAGTGGGGTTCTTGGAGTGCTGCTGGAATAAGCATTTCTGAAGGCTCTCATGGAAGACTGAGAAGTGATAGAAAGCTTTATTTTCATGGAGTTACATCCTGGGTTTGCAAAGTCCCATTCCTCTTAAACCCGTCCTGGAAGACATGCAGCTGGGGATTCAGCAGAACTAGAAGCAAAGCCAGTGTCCAAAGTGTTCATTCCATGGTGGAATGAGGTGTGGCACAGCATCACACTAGTTCTAGTCTATCGGAACATTGTGTGTGGGGCCAAGTGGACACACAGGAGTGTGAGAGCTCTGCAGTCCAGGACTCGAGCATGAGCAAGAGAGAATCCTTTCATTTAGAAGTTTAAATATCAAGTCTTCCCAGACATGCAGTGGGCATGCCTATTCTGGCCAATGTCCTATTTCCAGGTAGGACTGTCCTATTCCAAGTACCTTCCCTGTATCACCCAGACTTTACTGGGTATGAATCTATTTTTCCTTTCTTTTGCTCCTTTCCATTTAATTAATAACTAGGTTACCAGTAGATCATTAAGAACTCCTAAAGAGGCACTTCAGGCAAAGGAGAAATTATTTCATATTTAAGGTTTGAAATGCAAGAAGTAATGGTGAGCAAAGAAAGTGGTGTATACGTAAGTTAACTGTAAATAATAATAATGGAAGATGGTGGTGGGCAGGACCAGAGTGAGGGTGAGTGTGTGAGAGTGTGAGCGAGTGTGAGTGGACATGAGTGTAGATGACCAATCTCGAGATATGCAAAAATGTGGGGCAGAGGGTTCCTGTTCTGTGGATGGGGAGCAGCCGGCTACAGCAGTAAGTTGATTGTCAGGGTGCTTCTCCCTGCCTGGTCACAAGGCCCTGCCAGTTTGGAAGATCTCTGGTCTTCTCTGGGAGAGGCAGCAGGGAGTGGCTAGGACTGAGCAGCCTGAGTCCATCTGAACTCCTTGCACCATCAGACCAGTGGACTGACTGTGTCAATACAGACAATCCCCCACAGCAACAGCCTGAACAGAACCGAGCACCACCCCCAGCAGCAGTAGCACCAGGTTGGGAGCTGAGCACCTTTGTGCTTGGAAGCAGTGACTGAGCAGGAGTGGAGTCCCACCCACAACAGCAGCTGAGGCTTGAGAGCCAAGACACACACCCCCAGCAGCAGAGGATCCAGAGCAGACATCCATCCCCAGGCAGGAGCAGCACAGATGGCAGCTGAGACCCATCCCCATTGACTCCAGCAGAGGCTGATCAGAAGTGCCCCAGTCCAAGCTGCAGAAAGACTGGCAGCCGAGACCCGTCCCTGACAACTGCAGCAGCGGATTTGTAGTGGAGCGCTTCCCCCAGCAGCAGCAAAGTCCTGAGAGCTGAGCATCCTCAGTCCCCAACAGCAGCAGAGGCTTGGGAGCTGGGAGCATCCGCAGGCAACAGCAGCAGCAGCAGTAGCAAAGCAAACCGGGAGCTGACACTCGCCCACAGCAGCATCAGTAGCGACTAATCAGAAGCTGAGCCCCACCAGGCAACACACCCCAGCAGCCAACCAGTGGGACATACACATGCCAGCCACATGCCAGCAGGACCCAAGCACCCCAAGAGTGCCAAACGCAACTGACCAATACCAGCTGCCAGTTGTCAATCCTCCAGGACCCACAGCAGGCAAGAGGCGCCACACACCAAAACAGTCTGGGAGGCACAACAGCCTTATTTGATACACAGCGATCTGCCTACATACTCCAACATCCCTCACTGGGCCTAGAACTACCAGACTGCTAAAATGGTGAGACAAAGAAACAAGACTCAAATGAAAGTAAAGGAGGAATCACCAGAAAGGAACTACCGAAAAGGGAAGAAAGTAATTTGTCAGATAAAGAATTCAAAGCAGTGATTTTAAGGGTGCTCAAACAATTTAGTGAGAACTACAAGCAACTTAATAAAAATTATGGCCCTGGCCAGTTTGGCTTAGCGGTTAGAGCATCGGCCCGTGGTCCAGAGGGACCCGGGTTCAGTTCCCACTAAGGGCACATGCTTTGGTTGCAATTTATCCCCTGTCCTGGTTGGGTCAAGTGGGTGGCGGCCACTCGATGTGTCCCTTTCACATTGATGTTTTTCTCTCTCTCTCTTCCTCTCTCCCTCCCACTCTATCTGAACAAAAAAAAAAAAAGGAAAAGTGTCCTCAGATGAAGATAAAAAAAAAAAAAAAGAATTATGAAGAGCTCAGTGGGAACTACATCAGCTTAAATAAAAGGTAGAAGTTATGAATAAAAATCAGGAGGGAATAAAGAATGACAGCTATTATAAAAAATGTGGGGTTGGTGTTGGAAGATGGACGTTTTGTAACCTTGTGTTAATGCACTCTCAACCTTGTGTTAACGCATTCTTGGAAACCTGGCCTGCCCAGATGCTTTAAGTGCTTCATTTGCATGTGAATAAAGGTTTGTTATCTTTTGGCTTCAAGGTCTCTTCCCACAAAAAGCAAGAGACAAAGCTAGGGTGTATGGTTTGCAGAAACACCATCTCAAGGAAGTAATTTACACAAATCTGCTTGTAAACCGGGGGTACCAATCTGCAAATAAATGGGACTGCATCCAAAGATCTGGAGCACTTGCTCCCCCTCACTCCAAGCAGTGTGTGTTTGTAGTTTCATTGCATTGCACCGATCCCGGCTGGCCTAGTAACAGCAAGTGGTGACTCCGCCCCCCCCCCATGTGATTCGGGTACACAGCATCGAGATTCAATTAGACGCGACCAGCAATGTAACAGTATGCAAAAGGGAATTAGCGATCTGGATCCCAATTAAACTTAACTTGAGAGAGTTTTCTCAAGCCAGCGGCGCCCAGCTTGGGACAACTTCCAGCATATCTAGTGTCATGAGGGGTTTCCAGTAAGACAGCATGGGGTTGGTATTTACAGCATTACAGCAGCTGACTCAGAAGAGCAGTCCCAGCAGTGAGGCGGCTCCAACCTCCTCCGAACAACCTCCCCTTCGGAGGAAACTCCAAAGCCGACTGTTCCCACATGGTCGACAAAGGAGGAAAGTTCTCCTCCCCATTCTCCACCTTTTGTGGAGGATTTCTTAGCCTCACCACACCCAGCAATGGAGGGCTCTCTTATAGAGGCCAGGAGAGTGGGTGACCTTGGAGCTTTCCCAGCTATAATAAGGCCAGGTCAACAACCTGTGCATAAATGTTTGCCCTATCAGGTTTTTAAAGAATTCAGCCAAAGCATAAAAGAGAATGGTTTGCAAAGTTCCTTTACTATAGGAATGTTGGAGGGAATAGCTGGTAGTTATTTGATGACTCCCTGGGATTGGACAGCGCTAGCAAAAACAGTGTTGACGCCGGCCCAATTTGCCGTGTGGAAGTTAGAATATCAGGAGAGAGCCACACAACAGGCATTGAAAAATTTTGGAACAGGGATTTCTATTGGACCAGGCATGTTACTAGGACAAGGAAACTATTTAGATCCCCAAGTACAGGCAAGGCAAGATGCTAGATGTTTTATCAGGCCTCAGATATAGCTACTAAAGCTTGGTGAAGGATCCCAGAGTCTGGAGGAGAGACAGGCTCTTTTGCTGCCATTAGGCAAGAAGCACAGGAATCTTATGTCTTTCATTGATCGGCTGCGGCCATAAGTAAACAGGTAGATAATGCAGAAGCAGCTGATACATTGTTATTACAAGTGGCCTATGAGAATGCTAATGCAGATCGTCAGGCTGTGCTTGCTCCATCGAAGGGAAAAACCTCAAGTATAGGGGAATATATAAAGGCATGTCAAAATGTAGGGACAGAAATGCATCGGTCCAGAGCTTTAGCAGCTGCTCTTGAGACGTTGCCAGTTGGAGAATTCAATAAAAAACAAGTGTCCAAATTATGTTTTAATTGTGGCAAACCAAGACATTTTCAAAAGCGCTGTAAAAAAGTAAAGGCCGGAACTAGTGGCCTTCCTACTAAGCCTTGTCCTCGATGTGGCCAAGGGCTGCATTGGACCAGTCAGTGTAAGTCTACATATGGCAAACATGGAAATCCCTTGTCAGAAACAGGAAGAAGGGTGCAAGACCCTGCGCCCAGACAGCTCTCTGGGTCCCACAGCCTCAGGCTTTTTTCAGTCAATCAAACGAAGGGTTGGAGACCTCCGGCAGGAAGTGCAGGCCTGGTTCTTATCACCGCCACAGAATTAACCCTTAAGGAGTCTGATGATGTTTGTTTAGTTCCTACTGGAGTGAATGGCCCCTTGCCTGAGTGGAAGGTAGGTTTAGTGATTGGACGGTCTAGTTTAACAATGAAAGGAATACAAGTGATGCCAGGGGTGATTGACTCAGATTTGAAGGAGAAATTACAGTAATGCTTAAGGCTGTGGGCTTTCATGTATTGTCACCAGAACCTGAATAGCTCAACTTCTTTTGTTACCCTACTGGGTTCCTGGAGCCAACTCCACAGTAGAGGGAATGCAGGGCTTGGGAGCACTGGTCAGTGTGATGTTCTCTGGACTTCAGCTATTAACACCAAAAAGTCCCTTCTCTCCATTAACATGCAAGGGCAACTATTTTCAGGATCAGTGGATACGGGGGCAGATATTTCTATTATAACAACACGGGAATGGCCTAAAGTTCCAGTACCCCTATTAATTACAGGAGTGGGGGGAACTCAAGCTCCTCAACAAAGTACTTGTTCCCTTTCCTGTGTAGGTCCAGATGAACAAAAAGGATGGATTCACCCTTATGTCATAGAGTCTTCCCTAAATTTGTGGGGAAGGGATCTTCTCTCTCAATGGGGAATGGTTACTTAAACCCAGCCTTCTAGCTAGGGGTCACTGGTAAAATTCCCCTCCTTTCATTGGCCTGGAAAACAACAGAGCCAGTATGGCTTGATCAGTGGCCTTTAAAAGGGGAAAAATTGTTATATGCAAGCAGATTAGTGAAAGAGCAGTTAGAAGCAGGTCATATAGAACCTTCAGTCAGTCCCTGGAACACTCCCATCTTTGTAATTCCTTTAAAAGGGTGGAAAATAGAAATGAGTACATAATTTGAGGGCAATCAGTGCTGTTATAAAACCCATGGGAGTATTACAACCAGTCCTACAATAATTCCTGAAAAATGGCATGTGATTGTTACAGATCTTAAAGATTGTTTTTTCACTATCCCTTTGGTTCTTACAGATAGAAATTTGCTGTTTCTGTTTCCTCCATTAACAGTAGTAAACCTATACAACAGTTTCAATGGGAGGTGCTACCCCAAGGAATAATAAATAGTCCAACATTTTGTCAATACTATGTCCATCATGCTATTGAGCCAGTAAGAAAATTATTTCTTGCCATTTATCTTTACCATTATATGGGTGATATTTTATTAGCTGCTTCTACCCCAAAAGAATTAAATCAGGCATATGTAATGCTTCAGGAGACTTTAAAAGAGGCAGGATTACAAATTGCTCCAGACAAGGTACAGCAATTAGAACCTGGGCAATACTTAGGGTGGATTATAGGAACAAGAACTATTCATTCCCAGAAACTTACCATTCCAGTCAAAGTGACAACTTTAAGTGAATTACAAAAATTATTTAATTTGACTTCGTATGCTTGGTATCACTACTCATCAATTATCTCATTTATTTAATACTCTCAAAGGTGATCCAGCACTAAATTCACCTAGAACTCTATCTATAGAGGAACAGAAAGAACTTAGAGAAATAACTACTCAAATACAAACCAGAAAAGCTCATCGTCGGTCATTAAAAAACCCTATTAGACTATTTGTTTATCCAACTGTGCCATACCCTACAGCATTAATAGGATAATTAACACCTGAAATAAAATATCTTGAATGGGTCTTTCTCCCAGCTATACTGTCTAAAACAATAACTCTATTTGTGGAACAGTTAGCAAATCTAATAGCCAAAGGTAGAAAAAGAACACAAGAACTAACAGGGTATGACTCTCAGATTCTACATTTGCTTCTTGCTCAGGAACAATTTACCACTTTGATTTCCCAGGCAATAGAATTTCAAATAGCTCTAGCAGATTTCATTGGAGAAATTAATTACTCTTTTCTAGCAAATAAATTATTGCAAAATATTCCTCAGTTACACCTTAACTTGATGCAAAAAATCAGTAATACCCTATTACCTGGGGCTAGAACTGTATTCATTGATGGATCGGATAAATCTCACAAAGCAAAAGTAGCCTGGAAAGAAAATGAGAAATGGAAAAATGTCAGCAGCCTTGAGCCTGAGTCAACTCAGGGTGCTGAATTACGGGCTGCAATATTAGCTCTTCAACATTTTACAGAAGAGCCCTTAAATATACTTGGTGATTCACAGTATGTAGTTAAAGTGTTACAAAGAATAGAACAAACCTTTATTAAACCTTTAACTAATCAACATCTACTAACCTTATTTTTGTCTCTCCAAGCTTTAATAGACCAATGAAATCATCCTATTTTTATAACCCACATTCGATCTCATTCCACGCTCCCCGGATCTTTAACACAAGGAAATCAGCAGGCGATGCCATCGTAGCAACAACTCTTGCATTTCAGCAAGCGCAGTGTTCGCATCCCCTTTTTCACCAAAATGCTCGAGCACTCATGAAAACCTTTCATCTGACCCTCTCGCAAGCTCAAGATATTATTAAGGCTTGCCCAGATAGCCAACTTTCCGGAGGGACTCCAACATCAGCAGGAGTCAATCCTCGGGGTTTATCCCATAATGCCTTATGCAAACAGATGTAACACATATTCCATCATTTGGTCGATTTCAGTGGGAACATGTTACTATGGATACCCATTCCAATTTTCTACATGCAACCGCTGCTACCTGGGAGAAAGCCAAAAATGTTAAGTGTCACTGGCTGTCCTGTTTTGCACATATGGGGGTGCCACTGGAAATTAAAACAGATAATGGCCCAGACTATACATCACAAAGCATTAAATTATTTCTCCAATAATGGAGCATTAGCCATAAAACTGGCATCACCTATAACCCTACAGGATAAGCTATTGTTGAACATGCTCATGCTACTTTAAAATTTTTAATTACAAAACAAAAAGGAGGAAGTATGGGTGAGCCCCCTGTAAATCAGCTCTCTCTGTCAATCTATGCCTTAAATGTTTTAAATCGAGATCGCCCTGGAACTACAGCTGAGGAGCAACATTTTCAACAAAAGGCTTCTGCCACAGGGCCTAAGCCTTTAGTCTGGTACAAAGATCCACAGCAAGGGCCTGAATGGCAAAGCCCTGCAGAGTTCCTGGCTTGGGGGTGGGGGTGTGCTTGTGTTTTGTCTCCTACAGGTCTCAGGTGGCTGGCAGTGTGGTGGATAAAACCTTACCATGAACAGGAAGGACCTGCCCTTCAACCTGACTCCTCAGATGGCACAGCTGACCTTGGACACTGATTGTAAAACTTATACTCAGTCCCAGGGCCCCTCTCAAACCCTCTCTAGGGTTATCTGGTGAAGCCTTAAGCAGTTGCAACAAAGTTATAAGGAAATGCTAACTAGAATGGGGGCTTCTTTTACCCCAGAGAATATTTTTTTGGCTTACTTATCTAAAATCTCCACCCAATCTTGGGTAGGTATTTTATGCTGCTTGCCTATATTATTGAACCCTGCAGCAGCAGATACAACATTTGGAGGCCCCGGCAAGATTCCCTGGTCTTTTGCTATATCAAGGGCTAGACAACTAGGATGGGCAGCCTCTCCCTATCTGGCCGCCGGACCCCTATAGATCTGGGGGGAGGCGCCCCCTGAGTTCCAGGGCCTCGAAGATCCTACTTGGGTTTCCGATGAGCAGCCAGGAGATGCCAAGACTTCCCCAAAAAGATTAAAGAAGACCTGATGAGAGCCTTCGGAGGAGAGTTCTGGGTGACTGGTCCATCTGGATGAGAGTGGGAGGGCCAGACATAGCACAGCCTCTCCTCTCCTGGGAATCCCCCTAAGACGTGAGGTGGGGCTCAAATCTGGCAAATTCTGTTCATTCAGACCCTGAATGAAGCAGAAGGGGAGACTGATTACCTCCCAAGCGGCATAGGTACCGCTCAGGATAGAAAATTTCTGGAAAAAAATTTAAACAGTGTGTGAGTGTGACTGTGTGAATGTAATTGTGTGTGAGTGATCGTGCTCCATGATGCTTGTTGTGGAGCCTGTGTGAATCCTCACCTGAGCGGGGAGTGACCAGGGGAAGATATCATTGGGTTGCATTTTGAAACATTATTAGAGAAGGATTTGAGGAAGGTTCTGTTTAGGGCACATATACTGGTAGTGGGCCCCAACAGAAACCTGGGCAAAGGTAGGGCAGTGCCTGCAAGGCAGAGTTACAGCTAAAGGCCCGAACAAGTTTCTAGCCCAAACATTTACTCTTTGGGCTCTAATTAGAGATTGCCTTGATCCTGTGTAGTGAAAGACTTGAGGAAAGCCGAGAAAGGTTTTGAGTTCTTAAGGACTCCCCACACCGTCTTCCGCTGCAGCTGTGATTAATATCTGTGCTTTGAAGGCCTGGAAAGAGCTCCCAACAACAAGAAAAATTTGCTAGATCTTACTTCCATCAGACAAGGACCTGAAAATCCATATCAAGATTTTGTAGCTCAGTTGCTATAGGCAGTTAACAGTGTAATTTGTGTTTCAGGGGTTGTCCCTGCTGGTAGGCCACTCTGTGTGTCCTGCATGGTGCCGCACTTCAGGATGAGGTCCTGTGTGAAGAGCCCCTCATCCTGGGAAATGGGGCAGCAGGCAGGCGAGCACATAGGCACTCACCCAGAGGCCACAGGATTCCCTGGGGAGGGCGGCCAGGCCACGAAGGGGCATGTTCCTTTGGTACCAGCCCAGACGGCTCCTCTGTCTGCCACCCTAGGCTTGGCAGCAGCTAGTTTCCAACAGCCTTCTCTAAACTTTGGGGAGTTGAAAATAGGGATCCCAGGCCCAGGCACAAAGTGCTCTTAAAGAGTTGATAAACACTCTGCCCCACATAAACATATGCCCTAGGATGATGCTCCTCCTCTGTCCTGCATCCTTTCGTAAACCTGGGGTCAGAGGATATTTTCCCATCCTTCTGCCCACAGTGGGACCCAAATACTGCTGCAGGGAGGCTTCCTTTCACCATGTTCTCCTGTTAGGCCTATTGCCCCAGTTGGCTGAAATAACGATAGTGGTAGTAGCAGCCTTAAGGGAAACAGGGCCCATGAAAAAGAATCACGCTAGAAAGGGTCAGGATGGCAGGCCTAGGTCCCAATTAGGGATAGAAAAGCCAAGGGCAAAGTCAGGTTTTTAACTTAGAAAAATGACAGGGCCAGGGCTCCTTCCAACTGAGTCCTTGGGAGCCAAGGATAACGAAACAATAGGGGACAAACTAGTTAGTATCCTGGTATATACTGGTGCAGCAGACTCAGTCCTACCACTGGACTTCAAAGAGGACTATGGACCTTGGGAGAAATACTGACTCATTTGTTTCTGGTCATGCCTAAGTGCCCATACCCCCTACTCAGATGTAATCTTCTCCAATGACTGCTCAATTACTGGTCACTGCCACTCCAGGCCAGCTCCTCCTCAAGTTCTATAAGACTTTGGTCATCAATCCTGCCAGCCTGCCTCCTGCATAATGACCCAGAGAAACCTCTATAGGACTACCTGGAGGTAATTGACATAGTGCAGACGGCCTGCCCAGACCTCAAGAATGTTTCACTGCCATCATCAGAAGAAGTATTGGTCGTGGACGGGAGCAACTATGTCCAGAAAGAAATCAGGTATGCTGAGGTAGCAGCAATAGCTCTGGACCATGTCATTTGGTCTCAGTCATTAAGTATGGGAACTTCATTCAGCTCAATGGCCTGAACTCCTAGCCCTAATCCAGGTTCCTTGATGGGGCAAGAAAAATCTGCTATAGACCAGAAAGCTTGGGAGGCAGACCTAAAACCAGTGGGGCCTCTCCAGATACTCTAGGTCAGAAAATGACTTGGCTAAACAGAAGCAAGGCACTCAGGAATCAATGGATGATGGATACTGCCTGATGGGAGGTGGTTAGTCCCAGAGGCTTTAGGTCAAACTTTATTCAACCAACTGCACCAGACTACCCACTTAGGTTACACCAAGCTTACTAAACTCCTGAGAGACAGGTAATGTCCAGTAAAGTCACAGGGAAAGGGAGAAGGCTGAGAGAAGCAGAAATGTGTGTTTGTGTAAGGAAGAAGAGAAGGAAAACGGCCATGTGCAGACAGCAGATAGATTGAGGAAGCTCTCAGGTTTTTGTCAGGGAAGGGACTAGGAAAGTCACAGAGGGTCTGTGCAAGTTAAAGAAAGATTATGTAGAGGAAATTAAAAAAAAAATAAGCAAGAATAAAAGAAAGGGACATACTTATTGCAGGAAGACAGGACCGTAAAGGAAAACTTAACCAAATTTACTTTAGAAACCAGTGAAAACAGGACCACTCTGCTCCCCCTCACCCTCTTACAGTTCTTGTAGGCCCTGAAGTCTGCCCAGAAAGCTGTCCATAAACTCGTCTGTGATTCCCTGCCTGTGCCCACCTTGGACCTCATGCACCCTTTCCAGCCCAGGAACACCATATGGTTCTCTGAAAATTCTGGTGAATGGTGTCCTCTATACAGAAGACCAAAAAATGAGTGATGAGGCTCCTGACCACTGCAGCAGTGGTGATTCCACAATTTTAAGAAAACAAAAAGGGGGAGATGTGGGGTTGGAGGGTTGGAAGATGGACGTTTTGTAACCTTGTGTTAATGCACTCTCAACCTTGTATTAATGCAGTCTCAGAAACCTGGCCTGCCCAGGTGCTTTGAGTGCTTCATTTGCATATGAATAAAGGTTTGTTATCTTTTGGCTTCAGGGTCCCTTCCCATAAAAAGCAAGAGACAAAGCTAGGGTGTATGGTTTATAGAAACTCCATCTCAAGAAAAAAATTTACATAAATCCACTTGTAAACTGGAGATACCAATCTGCAAATTCCAAAATCTGGAATATTTGCTTCGTTGCAAAGCTCCCACTCACTCCAAGCAGCATGTGCTTGTAGTTTCATTGCATTGCACCAATCCCAGCAGGCTGGGAGATAGCAAAAAATACCTTACAAGAATTCAGTAGTAGATTAGAAGATGCTGAAGACCAAATAAGTGAGTTAGAAGACAAGGAAGAAAAAAAGACTCAACTAGAGCAGCAAATGGGAGGGAAAATTTAAAAGCAGGAGAGTTTAAGGGAGCTTTGGGACAATACAAAACATAACAACATTCGCATCATAGGGGGACCAGAAGGAGAAGAATCAGAGAAAGGAATAAAGAACCTGTTTGAAGAAATAATGACAGAAAACTTCTTTAAACTGGTGAAGGAAAAAGTCATACAAGTCCAGGAAACACAGAGAGTTCCAAGCAGATATGAACCTCAAAAGACCCACAACTAGACACATCATAATAATAATGGCAAACATTAAAGACAGAGAATCTTTAAAAAAGCAAGAGAGAGAGACAGAAAGTTACCTACAAGGGAGCTCCCATTAGACTGTTAGCTGATTTCTCAATAGAAATACTGCAGGCTAGAAGAGAATGGCATGAAGTATACAAAGTAATGAAAGGCAAGGGTCTGATCCAATTCTACTCTATCCAGCAAGGCTATTATTCAAAATTGAAGGGGAAGTAAAGAGCTTCAAAGACATAAAAAAAAGCTAAAGGAATTTACCACCACCAAACCAGCACTGCAAGAAATGCCAAAGGGGCTGTTGTAAGAAGAAAGATGATAGATAGATGATAGATAGATAGATAGATAGATAGATAGATAGATAGATAGATGATTGATAGATAGATAGATAGATAGATGATAGATAAACAGATAGAGACACAAAGAGACACAGAGAGAGACACAGAGAGACAGAGAGAGAGAATAAAAATGGCAACTAGTATCTATCAATAACCTTAAATGTAAATGGTTTAAGTGTTCCAATCAAAAGACATAGGGTAGCTACTTGAGCAAGAAAACACGACACATATATATCCTGTCTATAAGAGACCCACCTAACAACAAAAGACACACACAGAATGAAAGTCAAGGGTTGAAAAAAAATTTTCCAAGCAAATAAAAATGAAAAAGAGCTGGTGTAACAATACTCATTTCTGATAAGATAGACTTCAGAACGAGAGCCATAGAAAGAGACAAAGAAGGTCACTACATAATATTAAAAGGATCAATCCAAGAAGAGGATATACCCTGGCAAACATATATGCACCAAATCTAGGAGCACCAAAATATATTTAAAAACTTCTGGAGGATTGCAGGGGAGATATCTATAGCAATACAATCATAGTGGGTGACTTTAACAACCCACTGACACCACTGGATAAATCTTCTAGACAAAAAAATTTAACAAGGACACAAAGTCCTTAAATGGTTAACTAGATCAGTTGGACTTAATTGATATTTACAGAACATTTCACTCCAAAGCTGCAGAATATCCATTCTTTTCAAGTGCACAGGGGACATTCTCAAAGATAGACCACATGTTAGGACACAAACTAAGTCTCTGCAAATTCAAGAAGATTGAAATCATATCAAGCATCTTCTCAGATCACATTGGCATGAAGCTAGAAATCAATTACAACAAAAACATTCAAATACTTAGAGGCTGAATAGTATGTTATTAAATAATGAATGGGTTACCAAGGAGATCAAGGAAGATATTAAAAACTTCCTGGAAACCAATGAAAATGAACACACAACAACACAAAATCTATGGGATGCAGCGAAAGCAGTCCTGAGAGGAAAGTTTATTGTACTACAGGCCTACCTCAAGGAACAAGAAAATTCCTAGTTGACTTTCTAACCCTACAACTTAAAGAACTAGAAAGTAAACAAAAAGAAAAACTCAGAGCAAGTAGAAGGAAAGAAATAGTAAATGTCAGAGCAGAAATAAATGACAAAGAAACAAAACAAAACAAAAAACAATTCAAAAGATCAATGAACCAAAGAGCTGGTTCTTTGAAAAGATAAACAAGATTGATGGACCCTTAGCGAGACTCACCAAGAAACAAAAAGAGAGCACCCAAATAAACAAAATCAGAAACAAAAGGGGAGAAGTAACAACTGACACCACAGAAATACAGAGGATTGTTAACAAGTACTATGAACATTTATATGCCAACAAATTGCACAATGTAGGCAAAACGGACAAATTTCTAGAAACAGTCTCCCAAAACTAAATTGGGAAGAGATAGAAAACTAAAACTGACAAATCACAATTAAGGAAATTGAAGATGTAATCAAGAAACTCCCAGTAACAAGAGCCCAGGCCCAGACAGCTTTACAGGGGAGTTTTATCGAACATTCAAAGAAAAACTAATACCTATTCTACCCAAACTATTCCAAAAAATCCAAGAAGATGAAAAACTTCCAAACTCATTTTATGAGGTCATCATAATCCTAATTCCAAAACCAGATAAAGACACTAAAAAAAATGAAAACTACAAGCCAATATCCATGATGAACACAGATGCCAAAATCCTTAACAAAATATTAGCAAATCGAATCCAGCAATACATCAAAAGGTTATTCATCATAACAAAGTAGGATTCATCCCAGGGATGCAAGGCAGGTACAATATTCACAAATCAATAAATGTGATACACCACATAAACAAAAGAAAAGATAAAAACCATATAATCTTATCAATAGATGCTGAAAAAGCATTTGACAAAATCCAGCACTCATTTCTGATAAAAATGCTCAGCAATGTGGGAATAGAGGGATCACATCTCGACATAATAAAGGCCATAGATGAAAAACCTACAGCCAACACCATACTCAATGGGCAAAAGTGAAAAGCATTTTCCTTAAGAACAGGAACAAGACAGGGATGCCCACCTCCACCACTCTTATTTAACATAATACTGGAAGTCTTAGCCACAGCAATTAGACATGAAGAAAAAATAAAAGGGATCCAAATTGGAAAGGAGGAAATGAAACTCTCATTATTTGCAGATGACATGATACTGTACATAGAAAACCCTAAAAACTCCATAAAAAATCAACTAGATTTAATAAATGAATTTGAGCCCTGATCAGTTTGGTTCAGTGGTTGAGCACTGGCCTGTGGACCAGAGTCCCTGGTTTGGTTCTCGCCAGGGGCATATACCACAAATAAATAAATAATAAATAAATAAATAAATAAATAAATAAATAATTTGACAATGTGATAATGAAATTAGCCAGATACAAAATTAAGATCCAGAAATTGATGGCATTCTTATACACCAGCAATGAACTCACAGGGAAATTAAAAAACAATCTCATTTACTGTTGTGGCAAAAAAAAAAAAGATACCGAGGAATAAACCTAACCAAAGAAGTAAAGGACCTCTTTGCAAAAAATTACAGGTCATTGAAAAAAGAAATAGAGGAAGATATAAAAAAAAAAATAGAAGCCTATACCTTGTTTATGGATTGGAAGAATTAATATCATCAAAATGTCCATACTACCCAAAGCAATCTATAGATTCAATGCAATCCCCATCAAATTACCAATGACATATTTCACAGAACTAGAACAAATACTCCAAAAGTTCATATGGAACCAAAAAAGATCCCGAATAGCCACAGCAATCTTAATAAAGAGGAACAAAGTAGAAGGGATCGCAATACCAGATATCAGGTTATACTACAAAGCCATGGTAATCAACACAGCCTGGTACTGGCAAAGAACAGGCATATAGATCAATGGAACAGAACAGAGAACCCAGAAATTGACCCAAGTCATTATGTTCAGTTAATATTTGACAAAGGTGGCAAGAGCATACAGTGGAGTAAAGACAGCCTCTTTGATAAATGGTGTTGGGAAAAGTGGACAGCTACACACACACACACACACACACACACACAAATGAAGCTAGACCACTAACTTACACCATACACAAGAATAAACTCAAAATGGATAAAAGACTTAAATGTGACTCGTAAATCCATACAAATTTTAGAAGAAAATGTAGGCAACAAAGTTTCAGACATCACACGCAGCAGAATTTTCATTGATACAACACCCAAGGCAAGAGAGACAAAGGAAAATATAAACTCAAGGGACTACATCAAACTTAAAATCTTCTGCACAGCAAAAGAAATGACCATCAAAATGGAAAGGGAGCCCTGGCTGGTTTGGCTCAGTGTTGGAGCGTCAGCCCGTGGACCAGAAAGTCCCAGGTTCAGTTCCCACTAAGGGCACGTGCCTCAGTTGCAGTTTATCTCTGGCCCCATTGGGGTTGTGTGGGTGGCGACCATTGATATGTCTCTCTCACATCGATGTTTCTCTCTCTCTTCCTCCTTTTCTCCCTCCTGCTCTGTCTGAAGATGGATGCAGAATGTCCTCAGGTGAAGATAAAACATAAAATAAAATAAAAGGAAAGGGAACTCATTATATGGGAGAGCAACAATCCAACAGATAAGGGGTTAATTTCCAAAATGTATAGATTATTCATACAACTCAACAAAAGGAAGACGAAAAATCCAATTAAAATATTAGCAGAGGACCTAAATAGAGACCTCTCCAAACAGGACATACAAATGGCCAAGAGACATATAAAAAAATGCTCAACAGCACTAATCATCAGAGAGATGCAAATTAAAATTATGAGGTATCACCTCACACCTACCAGAATGGCCGCCACCAGCAAATCATCAAACAACAAGTGCTGGTGAGGGTGTGGAGAAAAGGGTATTCTAGTACACTGTTGGTGGGAATGCAGACTGCTGCAGACATTATAGAAAACAATATGGTTTTACCTCAAAAAATTAAAAATTGAACTGCCATCTGATCCAGTAATTCCACATCTAGGAATATACCCTAAGAAGCCTGAAACACCAGTCCAAAAGAATGTATGTTCCCCTATGTTCATAGCAGCACTATTTACAATAGCTATGATCTGGAAACAACCCAAGTATCCATCAGTAGATGAGTGGATAAAAAAGCTGTGGTACATGTACACAGTGGAATACTATGCAGCTGTAAGAAAGAAAGATCTCTTATACTTTGAGATGACATGGAGGGACCTGGAGAGTATTATCCTAAGTGAAACAAGCCAATCCGAGAAAGACAAATATCACGTGATATCACTTACTTATGGAATGTAATGAAAACAAGCTGATGAACAAAATGGACCCAGAGACATAGAAGTAGGGTACAGACTGACAGATCTCAGAAGAAGGGAATGAAGGGGAGGGAAGAGATATACCACAGAACTTATATGCATGTATGTATAACCATGGACATAGACAGCAATGCTGGGGACTGGAGTTTGGGGGGTCAGAGGAGTGGGATCGGGAGGAGGATGTCAATGCGGGAAAAAAGAGAAACATCTTTAACAAAAATAAATTAATTAAAGAAAAAAAAAGAAACCTCTAAAAATAAATAAGTAATAATAATGTCTTATGGGATTGACTGAAATATATCACAATAACTGGATTTGTCCATATGGATTTTTTTTTTTTCATATGGATTTTTTAAAATATCAAGTGACATGCAGTTTTCCAGGGGCACAAATAAAATGAGAATACCAAAGTTTGAACATAAAAGGGAAAAAATATATCAGACAAATGTTAATCTGAAGAAATCACACACATACACACACAAAGCCTGAAAAGCACTAGAGATAAAAAATAAAAAATAAAGCCTATTAATATATATCAATTCTAAACTGGTATGCACTGTACAACTTGGACTCAAAATATAAAAGGCAAAAAGTGACAGTAATATAAAGAAATAGATTTGTATTTGTGGTGAGATATTTTAACATCATTGATGAGTTAAGCAAATAGATCAGAAGCCTTGCTATACCTAATTAGCAATTTGCCCTAATAAAAAGACATTTTTAGATCATTTCACCTAAATAGTTTTAAATACATTCTTTTCAAGCATGCACATTTATAAAAATTGATTACTAAATTGGCCAAGAAGCACAAATCTGAACAAATTTTAACAGAACACAGGACATGCTTCCTGATCACACTGCAGTACAGTTAGGGACTAATAACTGAACGCTGACTAGAAAGACCCCGTATGTTCAGAAATAAGAAACTTCTTACTCATGGGTCAAAGAGAAAAATTTTAAAAACTGGATACTAGGAATCAAAAGAGGATGCAGCTAAAGTAGTAATTAGGAAAATAACATGTTAAAAAAAGAAGAAAGTTGATATTTAACTAGGTAAGCTAACTACCTTAAGATATTAGAAAAAGAACAAAAATACGTCTAAGGAAATAAAAGACAGAGCTAAGGTAAAAGCTCAAATTAATTACATTAATAAAAATAGACAATATAAAGGGTCCATAAAATCAAACACTGGTTCTTTAAATGACTAATAAACTCATATCTCTGTTAAGGTGTTTTGGGGAGTTTTTTGAAGTGGAGAAAAATACCTTAGTAATAAAAATTGAGATAACTGTAATGCCATAAAGATTCAAGATGTTTTTTAAGAGGCTATTATGAACAGATTCATACAAATTTGAAAATTTATGAAATAAGCAAATTCTTTAAAACTATGTTATTCAAATCACTGAAAAAATTTTAAAAAGACAATAATTTAATAGTTATTAAAGTAAATTTCTATTATAGGAGTCTTTCCAGAAAGAAAGCAACAAGACTAGAACATTTCTCAGGAGAGTTCTAAACATTCAGAAAGCAAATAATTAAAATCTTATACAAATATTTCCAAAGCATAGAAAAAGAGACAACAAACTCCAACTCAATTTCAAGAGACTAGAAATAACAAGGTTAATTTCAATCATGAGGACATCTTTGAAAAACCCAAAACAAAGTAGCAATCTAAATCCAGCAACAAATAGGAAAGAAAAGATATAATTAAGTTGAATTTATTTCAGGAATGCAAGGGTAGCTTAATGGAGGAGGTGGGGTAGGAATCACCTCAAAGAATGCAGAAAAAAATTTTGTTAAAATTCAATTTTTTTTTTTAATTTTTAAAAATACTAGAGGCCCTGTTTGGCTCAGTGGTTGGAGCGTCCACCTGCGGACCAGAGAGTCTCGGGTTCAGTTCCCACTGGGCCCTAGTGGCTAGGGGCAATACCAAAAAAAATACTAGAAATTTGGAATAGAACTTTTTTAACCTAATAAATGCCATTTAAAAAAACCTACAGCAAACATCTTTATGGTGAATTATTAACCCATTTTTAAAAAAACAATTAATACTATTTATTTTCAACATTATACTGTGAGCCTACCCTGTGCAGTATAGCAAGAAAAAGAAATAAAGGTATTGGTATTGAAATTTTACTCTAAGGTAACCCCCAATGAATCACATCCTCTCTTTGAGTGTAGGAAGAGCCTGAGACTTGCTTCTAGCAAACAGAATCTGGCAAAGGTGGGTTGTAGAGTCACTCCCTTGATCGGGTTATGTTCTGGGCAAAATTATAGAATTACTTAGTCGGTCTTGTTATTACATTGTGTAATGTAAGACTAGGTGAGTATTCTGGCTTTGAAGAAGTAAACTGCCATGTTGTAAGAAGGCTTGTGAATGGGCCACATGGCAAAGAACTGTGGGGGACTAGGAACTGAGAGCAACCACCAGCTGACAGCCAGCAACAAATGAGGGCCTCAGTTTTACTGCCTCAAATAAGTTATTTCTACTGACAATCATGTGATCTTGGAAGAGGATCCTACGCTCTAAAAAGGACCACAGCCTGCCTGACTCCTTGATTATAGCCGTGTGAACCCTGAACCAGGGGACCCATCTAAGTGACCCACAGAAACTGGTAGACAGATCTTCGCCCAGCACCATGGCCGCGGCTGGTGGTCCTGGAGCGGACAGACACTGCCCTCTTCTCGGACTCCTTTTGCTTCTAATTGCAGGCCCAGCCCTGAACTGGAACAAGCCTGACAGAGTATTGTTGTGGGATATAAAAGCTCTTACCCTCCACTCTGACCACTATACCAACTCCAGATCCAGCTGGATCTGATCCCATAGTTGAAATGTGTTGGAGGCACAACTGGGTGTGATTCTTATACCGCAAAAGTTACACAGTGCCAGAACAAAGGCTGGGATGGTTATGATGTACAGTGGGAACGTAAGACTGATTTGGACATGGTGTACAAATTTGGAAAAACTGTGGTGAGCTGTGAAGGCTATGAAACCTCTGAAGACCAGCATGTACTAGGAGGTTCCTGTGGCTTGGAGTGTAACAGATTACATGGAAATTGGCCTGGAGAAATTGAGAGTCTGGAAAAAACCATGGCTTTAACTTCTTCTCTGATTATTATAAAAATAAATCTGGTGGCATCAGTGGACTGATTACCATCATGGTGTTTCTTGCTATTGCCTTTGGAGTTTATAGGTTGTTCCTTAGTGGTGGTCAAGATTCACTTCCACCATATTCTGAGTATCCTTGATATTCTCACTGTCACCAGAGATTCACCAGCTCAACAGGACCCCCTCCCTCAGGCTTTAAGCCAGGGTTCACAGGAGCCTATGGTGCAACGTCTGGTTTTGGCAGTGCTTTCACAGGACAAGGAAAGGAAAATCCAGCACCAGGTTTCTGGACTGGCTTAGGAATTGGAGGAATATTAGATATCTGTTTGGCAGCAATAGAGCAGCAACACCCTTTTCAGACTCATGGTACCACCCATCTTATCCTTCATACTCCAGCACAGGAAATAGTCGTGCTTACTCTTCTCTTTGTGGAGGCAGGCTCAAGCAGCTATTCCAGAACAGCATCAAGATATGCTGGTACCAAAAGATGATAAGAAAGTAAGAACTTGGCCCTGGCCGGTTTGGCTCAGCGGTTGGAGCGTCGGCCTGCGGTACAGAGAGGCCCGGGTTCGGTTCCCGCTAAGGGCATGTACCTCGGTTGCAGTTTGTCCCCGGCCCTGGTTGGTCGTGTGGGTGGCAGCCACTCGATGTGTCCCTTCACATCGATGTTTCTCTCTTTCTCTCTCTCCCTCCCGCTCTATCTGAACAAAAAATGGAAAAGTGTCCTCGGGTGAGGAAAAAAAAAAAAAGAAAGTAAGAACTTGAAGTCAAACATTGGATGCAAAATTTCTGATTTTTTCATCACTTTCTCATTGGAAGAAAAAAGTGCTACCAGCTAACAACTGGGGAAAGGGAATATTAAAAATTCTCTGGTGTTGTCCGGCTGGTGTGGCTAAGTGGTTAAGCATCCACTCGTGCACCAAGAGGTCATCGGTTTGATTCCCAGTCAGGACACATGCCCAGGTTGTGGGCCCGATCCCCAGTGGAGGGCACGCAGGAGGCGGCCAATGGATGTTCTATCATCGATGTTTCTATCTCTCTCTACTTTTCACTTCCTCTCTTTCTAAAATCAATAAAGGAAAACAAAAATTAAAAAACAATTCTGTGGTGTTTTGTTTTGTACAGCTTTTTGTATTTCATCATTTAATGAAACTAAGTTGATAATATGATATAATACTTATGTAGAAAATTGTGTTAGTGTAACATGCAGATGTTTATTATAATTTTTGAAAGTGATGATTACTGCAGAATGCTGAAAATGTATTATTTAATTTTAAAACCTGTCATGTCATGAGAAGTATTAAGAATGAAGGCTTGCCTGACTGGTGTGGCTCAGTGGTTGAGCACTGACCCATGTACCAAGAGGTCACCAGTTCAATTCCTAGTCAGGGCACATGCCCAGGTTGTGGGCCCAATCCCCAGTGGGGGGTATGCAGGAGGCAGCCAATCAATGTTCTCTCTCATCGATGTTTCTATCTTTCTCTCTCCCTCTCCCTTCTTCTCTCTCTAAAATCAATAAAGATAAAATATTTTAAAAAAAGAATGAAGGCTTTATACCAGTAGTCCCTGAGTATATAAAATTTCAATGTGGTTTCTGTTCCTGAGCCATAACCCCATAGAAACAACAATATATTTGGTATTTAGAATTTGGTGTTTGCTGTTCTTTGAACATTTAAACCAAGCTTTGAACTACTAATTATACTAAACTGTGGGTTTTGATTACTTTGAGCTCAGGAGCTTTGAATCCTTCCTTGGTGGTAGGGTTCTGGTGAATATTATCTTTTTTAGGAAAAAATAGAAAAAAATAAGTATCTAGAAGGTTGTTGTGAATGACTGTGTACTGATAAAAATTCTTGAAATCCCTTATTCATTTCTTAAGAGATAAAGTTCAAATGCTTCAACAAAGGTCTTCAATAGCAAAAGCATGCAATTCTCTGGAATCTCAAATATTGTTGTAGCAGTCTGTTTCAGTCTTACATTAAATTGAAAGAAAAAATAAAAACAAAAGGTTTTATTCTTATTCTTTTTACCTGCATAGGACACAAATTGATGTTACTTTTTTACCATTTTTCCCAAAGGAAAAGGAGTTTATGCAGAAGTTCTATCTCTGTAAATTATAATTTCCCATGATAGTCTTGCCTTAATTGCCAGTCATTTGATAAATGTTTTCAACAAAGCAATTTAGAAGTGTTGTGGAAGGAAGCCTCTGCTAAAAATAGCTTAAAAAGAGAAAAAATCAAATCTCCAAGCCTCCGAAGGTTATACAATCTGTCTTAGTTAAGCTCTGTAATCTTTAAATCTCATTTTTATCTTTTAGAAACCATTTAGAAACAAACTTTTATTTAGACTTCAAAATGTGATTTAAAGAATAGTGGAAGGGTACTGTGAATAGATTTATACTTTATCAGTAAAACTTGGTAGAAATCTTAATTTATGTTACAGAGGAAACAATTTTTTTCTTAGGTTTGTTGCAATAAATCCTTATCCTATTTTTCTTTAGTAGAAAGAGATGGAATAAGGGAAAATCCAGTTTATTGCCTTTTTCTTCATTTGCTTATTGTTTGGGTTTCAATTTATTTTTTTGCTACAGGTATTGATAATCTTGCATGGAGTATGTTTTACTTGGAGAGCAAAGTAAAGAAAATTGTTTCCTTGGCCGGTTTGGCTCAGCGGTTGGAGTGTCGGCCTGCAGACCAGAGAGTCCAGGGTTCGGTTCCAGCCAGGAACAGATACCACCCCCCCCCCCAAAATTGTTAACTTAGAACTGCTATAGATTGGGCTGATTATAGTGATCTGCATATTAAATTTTCTGTTCTTTAAAAAAAAATGAAAGAAACTGGAAGACAGTAGTGTATGTTGTTTTAAGCCACTGACTTTGAGGTAATTTGTTATGCACCAATAGATAACTAATATAGAAAGAAAGAAATAAAAATGTCATTATTAGAGCATCAATGTAGGAAACAAGAATCTATAAATTTCAAGACTAGAAGAATTTAGCACATGTGTAGTTACATTTCTACATACTGGCAACAAACAAAATGTAATTTATAAGTACTATTCATAGCATCAAAAAAATAAATGAATAAAATTTTAGAAGATATGTAAGAATTTTATAATATTTTAAAACTTTAATGAAACATAGTAAGTAATCAAAATATTTAAGTAAGTAGATGAATAAGAAGTTCATGGAAAGGGGAGTGGGGGAGGGAGAAGAAGATAAAGGGGGAGATAAGTGGTGACGGAAGGAGACTTGACTTTGGGAGATGAACACACAATACAGTGTAGAGATGATGGGTTATAGACTAGTATACTCGAAACATATGTAAATGTATTAACCAATGTCACCCTAATACATTTAATAAAATATATTTTAAAAGAACACAGAGCCTTGCCCAGGCCAGTTTGGCGTAGCGATTAGAGCATTTGCCCTCAGACCAAAGGGTCTCTGGTTTGATTCCCAGTCAAGAGCACGTCACTCAGTCCCAGGTTTGATCCTGGCCCCTGTGGGGGTCATGTAGGAGGCAACCAATAGATGTGTCTTTCTCACATCGATGTTTCTCTCTTTCTCTCTCCCTCCCTCCTTTGCACTCTATCTAAAAATCTATGGAAAAAATATTCTCAGGTGAGTATTAACAACAACAAAAAAGAATACGGAGAGTGACATGAGAGACTTCCGGTCAAGATGACAGGGTAGGTAAATGCGGTATCGCATCCTCCTACAACCTCATCAAAGTTACAACTAAAATACAACATAACCATCATTCAGAACTGCCTGAAATTGAGCTGAATGGAAGTCCTACAACTACAAAATTAAAGAAGCAGCCACACCCAGACTGGTAGGAGGGGCAGAGGCGGACAGGCTGGTCCCACACCCACGTGTGGTGGATAAAAATTAGGAGGACACCTCGGCTGTGAAGGTCCTCCCTGAGAAGTGAGGGGTCCCCATCCCACACCAGGCACCCAGCTCAGGGTCCCAGTGACAAGAAGAGAAGTCCTTATAACTTCTGGCTGGAAAAAACAGCAGGAACTGAGGCTGGGGGAGGCTCTGGCTTCTGGAACATCAGGCAGTTCTTAGAGGGCCTGCACATAGACTTACTTGGAATTGCTCCCTCTAAGCTTGGAGGGGAGGCAGCTTGAGGGGCACCAGAGACATGTAGAGTAGAATTGAGCTGTTTGGCCTCGGGAGGAGGGCTGGAGAGGCAGCTTTCTCCTAGACAGATGTGTTGGCAGAGGCTGATATTCCTTTGGTAAGCCCTTCCCTGGGGAGGCAGACAGCCGCCATATCTGAAACTCCAGCAACCTGGCTCACACTGTTTACCCCACCCTGGTGATTCCCCGAGGCTCCGTCACACCCAACTTTCGGGCCCACCCAAGCTGTTTCCAAAGGCTTTACCATAGGATTGGCCTGTCTTGAATCCTGCTTTCGAGTTTTCTAAATCTCTTTAAAAAGCAGCATCTGGTTTCAGTGAGCCCCATACCTCTCGTTAAGTGGCCCCAGGCCTGGCACTAGAAGCAACCACCCTTGGTTCACAACTTGGTTTTTCCTGGGCACTTCCAAGCCCAGCACAAGAAGCAGCCATCTGCAGATCACTTTGTAGCTTATGCTGGGTGGCCCCGGATAGAACACAGGAAGTGGCTGACCTTGCCCCAGAGCCAGCACACCCAGTGGACAGCTTTAGACCACATCAAAACACCACCACCCAACCACCTCCACAAATGACACACTCAATGAGAGAACTCAGTGGGTACCAGAGCCCTGATGAAGTAAGTCTTGCTCTTTGTGGTGGGCCCCTACACAGCTGATCTTCCAAGAGAGTCAGAGGCCAGTGGTCAGTGGGCACAGCCAGTCCTTGCAGCTGATCAGCCTGAGTAAATCCCTCTCACTGACATGCCAACAGCAATCAAGACTCAATTACAACAGAAGGATGTACAGCCCACACTAGGGGTGTACTTCGAGGGCCCAGTTGGGGTAATCAGGGATGCTGTGCCACTGGATCCTACAGGATACCTACAACAATAGGCCACCCTACGAAGCCTAGGAGACATAGCAACTCTACCTAATATATAAAAACAATCACAGGGAAGCAGCCAAAATGAAGAGACAAAAAAACATGTCCCAAATGAAAGAAAAGAACAAAATCCAGAAAAAGATTTAAACAAAATGAAGATTTAAACAAAAGTCCACAATCGATCTGATGTGGAGTTCAAAACACAGCTTATAAGGTTGCTCAAGGAACTTGGTGAGACATTCAAGGAACTTAGTGAGAACATCAACAACATAAAAAAGAACCAATCAGAAATGAAGGATGCACTAACTGAAATAAAGAGTAATTTAAAGGAATCAATTGTAGAGTAGATAAAGCCAAGAAGCAAAACATCAAATTGGAATATAAGGAAGCAAAAAACACCTAATCAGAACAAAAAAAAGAAAAAAGAATCCAAAAATGAGGACAGTGTAAACAGCCTCTGGGACAACTTCAAGCATGGCAACATTCGCATCTTGGGGGTGCCAGAAGGAGAAGAGAGAGAACAAGAAATTGAAAACCTATTTGAAACAATAATGACAGAAAACTTTCCTAACTTGGTAAAGAAAACAGAAAGTTCCAAACAACATGAACCCAAAGAGTTCCACACCAAGACACATCATCATCAAAATGTCAAAGATCCACAGCAAGGACCTGAATGGCAAGGTCCTGCAGAGTTCCTGGCTTGGGGGCGGGGGTGTGCTGTGTTTTGTCTCCTACAGGTCCCAAGTGGCTGGCCCTCAAAGTGTACCCCTAGTGTGGACTGTACACTCTTCTGTTGTAATTGAGACTTGATTGCTGTTGGCATGTCAATGGGAGGGATTTACTCAGGCTGATCAGCTTCAAGGTCTGGCTGTGCCCACTAGCCACTGCTCTCTGAATACCTTGGAGGATCCGCTGTGTAGGGACCCACCACACAGAGCAAGACTTACTTCAGCAGGGCTCTGGTACCCACTGAGTTCGCTCATTGAGTGTGTCACTTGTGGACGTGGTTGGGTGTAGGTACTTCATAGTGTTCTGAAGCCACTGCCTGTGTTCTATTCAGGGCCATCCAGCTTAAGCTACAAAGTGATCTGCAGATGGCTGCTTATTGTGCTGGGCTGGTTGCTTCTAGTGCCAGGCCTGGGGCCACTTAACGAGAGGTATGGGGCTCACTGAGACCAGATGCTTCTTGTTTGAGAGATTTTAGGAAACTCTGAAGCAGCCAAGACAGGCCAATCCTATGGTAAAGCCTTTGGAAACACCTTGGGTGGGTCCTAATGTCGGGTGGGGTGGGGTGGGGCAGGGCCTCAGGAAATCACCAGGGTGGGGCAAACAGTGTGAGCCAGGTTGCTGGAGTCCCAGATATGGCGGCTGTCTGCCTCCCCAGGGAAGAGGTCACCAAAGGAACATCAGCCTCCTCCAGCACATCTGTCCAGGAGAAAGCCACCTCTCTAGCCCTCATCCCAAAGCCAAACAGCTCAGTTCTTCCCTGTGTCTTTGGTGCCCCTCAAGCTGCCTCCCCTCGGAGCTTGGAGAGAGAAAGTCCTAGTAAGTCCATGTGCAGGTTCTTTGGAGTTGCCTGGGACTCTAGAAGCCTCAGCCTCCCTCAATTTCAGTTCCCACTGGTTTATCCAGCCAGAAGTTATGGGTACTTCTTTTCCTGGCACTGGAACCCTGAGCTGGGTGCCTGGTGTGAGACAGGGACCCCTCACTTCTCAGGGAGGACTTCACAGCCAAGATGTCTATCCTGATTTTTATCCGACACATGTGGGTGTGGGACCAGCCCTTCTGCACCTCTGCTTTTCCTACCAGTCTTGGTGTGGCTGCTGCTTTAATTTTGTAGTTGTAGGACTTCCATTCAGCTCAGTTTCAGGCAGTTCTGAATGATGGTTGTGCTATAGTTTAGTTGTAATTTTGATGTGATTATGGGAGGAGGCAATATAGCATTTACCTATGCTGCCATCATAACCAGAACTCTAGGGATTGTGCTTTAAAACAAGTTCTTAGCCCTAGCTGGTTTGGCTCAGAAGTTAGAGCATCAGCCCACAGACTGGAAGGGTCAAGGGTTTGATTCCTGGTCAAGGGCACGTACCTGGGTTGCAAGTTTGATCCTCCAACCCCAAGGCAGGCAACCAACTGATGTGTCTCTTTCAAACTAGTGTTTCTCTCTTGTTCTCTCTCTCCTTCCCTCCCTCTCTATCTAAAAATTTAAAAAAATCAATGGAAAAATATCCTCAGGTGATGATTAAGAAATATATACGTATATAAAGCACAGAGTCTCGCCCTGGCCGGTTTGGCTCAGCGGTTAGAGCATCGGCCTGCGGTCCAGAGAGACCCGGGTTCAGTTCCCGCTAAGGGCAAGTACCTCGGTTGCAGTTTGTCCCCGGCCCCGGTTGGGTCATGTGGGTGGCAGCCACTCGATGTGTTCCTTTCACATTGATGTTTCTCTCTCTCTCTCTCTCCCTCCCACTCTATCTAACAAAAAATTAAAAAATGTCCTCGGGTGAGGACAAAAAGAAAAAATAAATAAAACACAGAGTCTCTATGCAGGTACTCCCATTGAAGATTGCATACCCATAATGTATTTGTATGTGGGCCATGAGAAAGAATATACCTTCTAAAAAGGGCTCCAGGTAACTAAACTAAACTAAACTAAAAACAGAGCAGCTATTTCTATGAAGGAGCCTCTCATGCAACTGCACTTCAGGGAGAAGCTTGTACTGAGCTGCCTACCTGCACTGTGTTCCTGCCCTCGGAGCCAGCCTTCATAGAAGAGTTCCTGGAACCCTATTTCAGCCAATGGGACTGAGGCTTTCTCCATCCAATTGAAGCTGCACAGCTATAGCTTCCTCTTCACTAACCAATCAGAGTGGGTCAATTCTGACCAGTCAGGACAGTGCCTTTTGGACCAATCAAACTGAGAAGATTTGGCATGCTGGTTTGCATGAGGATGAACCAATCAGGGAATAGGGGTGGGGACTTCTGCCTATATAAACCAGCTCCCCTCAAGCTCTAAAAATGCAGTTTTCCACCCCGCTGGCGTGGCTCAGTGGGTGACCTCAACCCATGCACCAAGAGGTTGCCAGTTTGATTCCTGGTCAGGGCACATGCCCAGGTTATGGGCCCAATCCCCAGTGGGGGGCATGCAGGTAGCAGTTCTCTCTCATCCATGTTTTTTTCTCTCCCTCTCCTTTCCTCTCTCTAAAATCAATAAAGAAAATTATTTTTAAAAAATGCAGTTTTCCTTTCCATCTGAGACTTTGTTCCCCTGATGGAGCTGACTGGTGCTGACTAGAGCTGAAATACCAAAGATGTCTCTCTGCAGCAGAGTGGAGCTGACCAATGCAGACCAGAGCAGACTAGCACAGAGCAAAGATGTCTAGCCTCACAACAGTACTGTATCACAATTGAGCTGTTTTGTACTGAATACAGTTTCCTTCTTCATCACACCCCAAATTGGGGATTCCTGTTGGCGTTGAAGTGGCAATGAGGACCATTAGTTGACATGAGTGGCAGTCTATTTTTATTCTTTTTTTGAGGTAGGTATTTCAGTCAAACAGATTTCCTGAAATCTGTATTTCAGGAATACAGATGCATATGAGCTCCTCCTTCATTAGAATGATTTACACTTTTTTTTTTAATCCTCACCCGAGGATATTTTTACATTTTTTGTTCAGACAGAGTGGGAGGGAGGGAGGGAGAGAGAGAGAGAGAGAGAGAGAGAGAGAGAGAAACATCGACCTCAAAGGGACACATCGAGTGGCTGCCACCTGCACAACCAACCAGGGCCGGGGACAAACTGCAACTGAGGTACGTGCCCTTAGCAGGAACCAAACCCGGGTCTCTCTAGACCACAGGCCAACACTCAAACCGCTGAGCCAAACTGGCCAGGGCAGAATGATTTATACTTTAATAGGCTTAATTATTTTAAATAATTTCTTCTGTCCCTTCTCTTCCCCTAGAGCTGAGACATAAAGTTGAATCAAATTTATAATGAGATTTTTGACCTTAAGATAAATAAACCCTTGAGATAAACATGGGTTTTCAAGTGGTCTAATTCCTATAAAATTATGATGGGTAGGTTTGGGTTTAGGAGAACTGTCAGTTAAAGCAGTTTTGCCCCCATGTATGACTAATAGTGGCAATTATTAAAATTGAAGCTAAAATACCTAGAATTAAGATTTGGGCAGGACACACTGACATTCCTAAGTTTTGGACATTTTAAGTACATGTCTCGATGAAATATTCCCTTCTCACCTAGATTTTAAAACCAAGAGGTGGAAACAAATGACAAATAAAATTTATGTGACAAATATACTTTAAATGCTTGTCCTCTAGTGAATCTTTTTTTTTTTTCATGTTCTAAATATTTTTTTATTAATTAATTTTTGTTACAGATGTTTCTCCTTTTCCCCCCTCCCTCACTGCCCTTTCCCCAGTTTGTTGTCCATGTCTACTGTTCATGCATACATGCATATAAGTTCTGTGGTTTATCTCTCCCCCCCACCCCCCTCTTCTGAGGATTGTCAGTCTGTACCCCACTTCCATGTCTCTGGGACTACCCCATTCCTCAGACTGTTATGTTCATTATATTCCACAAATAAGCGAGATCATATGGAACTTGTCTTTCTCTGTTTGGCTTGTTTCACTTAGGATAATACTTTCCAGGTCCTTCCATGTAGTCTCATAGGATAAGAGATCTTTCCTTCTCACAGTTGCGTAGTACTCCACTGTGTATATGTACCATGCTTTTTTATCCATTCGTCTACTGATGGACACTTGGGCTGTTTCCAGATCTTAGCGATTGTAAATAGTGCAACTATGAACATGGGGGTACATATATTCTTTCTGATTGGTGTTTCAGGCTTCTTAGGGTATATTCCTAGAAGTGGAATCACTGGGTCAAATGGAAGTTCAATTTTTAATTTTTTGAGGTAACACCATATTGTTTTCCATAGTGGCTGCACCAGTCTGCATTCCCACCAGCAGTGCACAATAGTCCCCTTTTCTCTACACCCTCCCCAGCACTTGTTGTTTGATGATTTGTTGATGGCAGCCATTCTGACAGGTGTGAGGTGATACCTCATTATTGTTTTAATTTGCATCTCTCTGATGATTAGTGATGATGAGCATTTCTTTATATGTCTCTTAGCCCTTTGTATGTCCTGTTTGGAGAGGTGTCTATTTAGTTCCTCTGCCCGTTTTTTAAATTGGATTCTTTGTCTTCCTTTTGTGTAGTTATATGAGCACTCTATATGTATTGGAAATTAACCCCTTATCTGATATATCATTGGCAATTATTCTCTCTCATACAGTGGGTAGCCTTTCTGTTTTGATGATTGTATCTTTCGCTGTGCAGAAGCTTTTGAGTTTGATGTAGTCCCATGTGTTCATTTTCTCCTTTGTTTCTATTGCCTTAGGTGATGTGTCAGTAAAAATTCTGCTGCGTATGATGTCCGAAATTTTGTTGCCTACAGTCTCTTCTAAGATTTTTATGGATTCATGAGTCACATTTAAGTCTTTTATCCATTTTGAGTTTATTCTCGTGTAGGGTGTAAGTTGATGGTCTAGTTTCATTTCTCTGCAAGTAGCTGTCCAATTTTCCCAGCACCGTTTATTAAAGAGGCTGTCCTTACTCCACTGTATGCTCTTGCCACCTTTGTCAAATATTAATTGAGCATATTGCCTTGGGTCCATTTCTGGGTTCTCTGTTCTGTTCCACTGGTTTATATGCTTGTTCTTGTGCCAGTACCAGGCTGTTTTGATTACAGTTGCTTTGTAGTATAACCTGAAAAGTGGTATTGTGATCCCTCCAACTTTGTTCTTCCTTTTCAAGATTGCTGTGGCTATTCGAGGCCTTTTTTGGTTCCATATGAACTTTTGAAATAATTGTTCTAATTCTGTGAAGTATGCCATTGGTATTTTGATAGGGACTGCATTGAATCTATAGATTGCTTTGGGCAATATGGGCATTTTAATGATGTTAATTCTCCCAATCCATGAACAGGGTATGTGCTTCCACTTTTTTATATCTTCCTCTATTTGTTTTTTCAATGACCTGTAGTTGTCTGCAAATACTAGGTCCTTTATTTCTTTGGTTAAGTTTATTCTTAGGTATCTTAATTTTTTTTGCTGCAATGGTAAATGGGATTTTTTTCTCAGTTTCTCTTTCTGTGAGTTCATCATTGGTGTATAAGAATGCCATCGATTTCTTGACATTAATTTTGTATCCTGCTACTTTGCCAAATTCATTTATTAAGTCTAGTAAACTTTTGATGGAGTCTTTGAGGTTTTCTATGTATAGTATCATGTCATCTGCAAATAATGACAGTTTCACTTCCTCCTTTCCACTTTGGATCCCTTTTATTTTTTCTTCCTGTCTGATTGCTGTGGCTAAGACTTCCAGTACTATGTTAAATAAGAGTGGTGAAAGTGGGCATCCTTGCCTTGTTCCTGTTCTTAAGGGAAATGCTTTTAGTTTTTGCCCATTGAGTATGATGTTGGCTGTAGGTCTTTCATATATGGCCTTTATTATGTCTAGATATGATCTCTCTATTCCCACACTGCTGAGCGTGTTTATCAGAAATGGATGCTGGATTTTGTCGAAGGCTTTTTCGGCATCTATTGATATGATCATGTGGTTTTTATTCTTCATTTTATTTATGTGGTGTATCACGTTTATTGATTTGCGAAAATTGTACCAGCCTTGCATCCCTGGGATGAATCCCACTTGGTCATGGTAGATAATTTTTTTGGTGTATTGCTGGATCCTATTTACTAGTATTTAGTTCAGGATTTTGGCATCTATGTTTATCATGGATATTGGCCTGTAGTTTTCTTTCTTTGTTGTGTCTTTTTCTGGTTTTGGAATTAGAATTATGCTGGCTTTATAAAACGAGTTTGGAAGTCTTCCTTCTTCTTGAATTTTTTTAAATAGTTTGAGGAGAATGGGCATTAGTTCTTCTTTGAATGTTTGGTAAAACTCCCCCGTGAAGCCATCCAGGTCTGGACATTTGTTTGGTGGGAGGGTCTTGATTACATCTTCAATTTCTTCTGTTGTTATTGGTCTGTTCAAGTTTTCTATCTCTTCCTGATCCAGTTTTGGGAAACTATGTGTTTCTAGAAATTTGTCCATTTCGCTTAGATTGTCAAATTTGTTGCTATATAATTGTTCATAGTAGTTGTTAACAATCTTTTGTATTTCTGTGGTGTCAGTTGTTACCTCTCCTCTTTCATATCTGATTTTCTGTATTTGGGTTCTCTCTCTTTGTTTCTTGGTGAGTCTAGCTAAGGGTACATCAATCTTGTTTATCTTTTTGAAAAACCAGCTCTTTGTTTCATTGATCCTTTGAATTGTTTTTTTTTTTTTTTTGGTTTCTATGTCATGTATTTCTGCTCTGATCTTTACTATTTCCTTCCTTCTACTTGCTCTGGGGTTTTCTCTTTGTTTGCGCTCTAGTTCTTTAAGTTGTGAGGTTCGATAATCTATTAGAGATTTTTCTTGTTTTTTGAGGTAGGCCTGTAGTGCTATGAACTTCCCACTCAGAACTGCTTTCGCTACATCCCATACATTTTGTGTTGTTGTGTCTTCATTTTCATTGGTTTCCTGGAAGTTTTTTATTTCTTCTTTGATCTCCTCAGTGACCCAGTCATTGTTTAATAACATGCTATTTAGCTTCCATGTGTTCAAATGTCTTTGTATGTTTTTATTGCAATTGATTTCCTCTTTCATGCCATTGTGATCTGAGAAGATGCTTGATGTGATTTCAGTCTTCTTGAACTTGTAGAGACTTAGTTTTTGCCCTAACATGTGGTCTACCTTTGAAAATGTCCCATGTGCACTTGAGAAGAATGTGAATTCTGTAGTTTTGGGGTGTAATTCTCTGTAGATATCTATTAAATCCATTTGGTCTAGTGCTTCATTTAGAGTCTCTTTTTCCTTGCTAATTTTTTGTCTAGAGGATCTATCCAGTCATGTCAGCGGGGTGTTGAAGTCTCCTGCTATGATTGTATTGTTGTCGATTTCTCCTTTAAAGTCCTCTAGAAGTTTTTTAATATATTTTGGTGCTCCTCTATTGGGTGCATATATGTTTATCAAGGGTATATCTTCCTATTGGATAGATCCTTTAAATATTATGTAGTGGCCTTCTTTGTCTCTAGTTATGGCCTTCATTCTGAAATCTATTTTATCAGATATGAGTATTGCTATCCCAGCTTTTTTTTCTTTTCCGTATGTTTGGAAGATTTTTTTCCATCCCTTCACTTTCGATCTATGTGAGTCTTTTGTTGTGAGGTGGGTCTCTTGTAAACAACATATAGATGAGTCATGCTTTCTTATCCAATCAGCTACTCTGCGTCTTTTTATGGCAGCATTCAATCCATTTACGTTTAAGGTGATTATTGATATGTACTTATTTATTGCCATTTTTGTTTAGTGTGGTTCTATTTTTCTTCCTATTTCTCCTGCTAATTACAGCAGTCCTTTTAACATTTCTTGCAGTGCTGGTTTGGTGCTAATGTATTCCCTTAGCCTTTTTTTTGTCTGGGAAGCTCTTTATTTGACCTTCAGTTTTGAATGATAGTCTTGCTGGGTAGAGCAGTCTTGGATTCAGATCCTTGTTTTTCATGACCTTGATTAGTTCATGCCATTCCCTTCTGGCCTGTAGTGTTTCTTGTGAAAAGTCAGCTGAGAGCCTTATGGGGTTTCTTTGTAGGTAACCTTTGGCTTATCTCTTGCTGCTTTTAGGATTCTCTCTTTGTCTTTAGTTTTTGGCAGTTTGATTACTATGTGTCTTGGTGTGGGCCTGTTTGGGTTCTTCTTACTTGGGGCTCTCTGTGCTTCTTGAACTTGAATGCCTTCTTCCTTCACCAAATTAGGGAAGTTTTCTGTCACTATTTCTTTGAATATATTCTCTAACCCTTGCTCACTTTCTTCTTCTTCAGGGACTCATATGATGCGAATATTATTCCGTTTCCAGTTGTCCCACAGTTCTCTTAAGCTGTCTTCCTGTTTTTTAATCGTTTTTTCTTTTTGGTTTTCTGATTGGTTGATTTTTTTCTATCCTGTCTTCTAATTCACTGATCCGGTCTTCAGCTTCCCCTACTCTGCTTTTTAGACCTTCCAATGTGTTTTTCATTTCTGATATGTCATTCTTCATTTCTTCTTGTTGGTTTTTAATTTCCAACTGGTTGATTTTCAACATTTCTATGTCTTTACTCATGGTGCTCATATCCTTACACATGCTGTTGAGCTTCCTCAACATCGTGGCTCTAAATTCTAGTTTTGTTAACTTGCTTAACTGCACCTCATTTATTTCATCTTCCGTAGAGGTCTCTTGTTCTTTCATTTGGCTTTTGTTTCTGTTTTTCATCATTTTGGCTATCACAGTGGGCTTTGGAGTCTGCCAAATTTTCCCTGTGGGTGTTGGTGTTCTGCTGTTTGTGGCTCCCTCTCCTGGGTTTGGATGAGCCAGGGAGGACCCACTTTAAACACCACCATCAAGTCTTAGCTTTTCTGGTTAGTGTTGCTAGCCCAGGGAATGGTAGTTATCCTCTAGCTTTTTTTGCCTGGAGGCTATTAGTAGAGGTCACTTGAAGACCCTTGGTTTCTGAGTTGCCTGAAAAAATCCCTCATGTGCTCAGTGTAAGAGGATTTCCTGAGGGTGCGGCAGCTGCTGGTTGTTAATGGGTCTCAATTAGCATTTCAATGGCCACCAGGTGGGGTTGAATCTCTGAGGGAGGGGCCTCCGCCTTTCTCCAGGGCCTTGGGAAGGAGTAAAATGACCACAGTCCTGCGTGGCTGCACTCAGCAAAAGCTCTTAGCACCCTCCAAAACCCGAGTGTCCCCATGCAGTTCCAGTCCAGTCTGCCTTCCCTCTGCCGGAGCCCAAGGTGAGTGGCTCCCGCCAATTTAGCCTCTGTCTAGACTCTGGGTCGTGGAGCCGCCTGGGACTTTTAACCCAAGGGCGCTGCTTCCAGCCAAGGGTGGTGGTGGCTGTGGCACCAGCCGCGGGCGTTGCACTCAGCAGAAGCCCCAGGACTAAGCTGCAGTAGTGGGACACTGCCGAGGTGGCAGCAGCTTCCAGCAGAGTCCCCTGGTCCCAGCGAGTCCGTGGCACCAGCCGAGGGCTTAGCAGGCAGCCGAGGGCTTAGCAGGCAGAGTTCGCAGGACTCGGACGGGTTTGCAGCTGAAGCGGCAGCAGCCTCCCGCCGAGTCCCCTGGTTGCAGCCAGTCCGTGCCAGGCCGTGTGGCACCAGCCGAGGGCATAGCAGGCAGCAGTATTCGCAGGACTCATGCAGGCTCACAGCCAAGTAGGCAGCAATAGCTCCCCGCCGAGTCCCCTGGTCCCCGCCCAGGCCGCTGTGGACCGTGGGCTCCCGGCCCCCTCTCGCGTCCTCACAAGCCTACCAGGATTGAGTCAGTGTCCCTGGTGGTCTTCCAAGGTGTCTTTCGGTTGCCCCTTCCTGACGATTTGCCTTTATTTTCGTTGTAAATCCAGTTTGGTCCTGGGAGATGGTCTGTGTAGCTCCATTCAATCTGCCGCCATTTTTCCTTTTTCCTCTAGTGAATCTTAAAATTAAAATTAGGATAAGGAAAAAAAGCATGAGTTGAAGACAAGACTGAAAACAGCTTAGAAAATCTTTGAGGAACTAACAAAAGAATATTTCAGAAAACTGAAATTTCCTGGGAAGCTTTGTTTGTTGCGAATACTTTGAGAGTATGTTTTACTGTCAAATCTGGCACAAAATTTTAAATGAAATTATTTCACTTGGCCCTTTTCTTTTTCTTTATTGATTTTAGCGACAGAGGAAGGGAGAGGGAGAGAGAGATGAAAACATTGATGAGAGAGAACATCGATTGGCCACCTCCTGCATGCCCCCACTGGGGATCCGGCCCACAACCTGGGCATGTGCCCTCACCAGGAAGCAAACTTGTGACCTCTTGAAGCATGGGTTGATGCTCAACCACTGAGCCACACCAGCCGGGCCACTTGGCCCATTTTTTAAAATTTTTTTATCTTCACCCGAGGACATTTTTTGATATTTTGTTCAGATAGAATGGGAGGGAGAGAGAGAGAGAGAAACATCGACGAGAAAGGGACACATTGAGTGATAGCCACCCACAAGACCCAAGCAGGGCTGGGTACAAACCGCAACTGAGGTACGTGCCCATAGCGGAAACTGAACCTAGGTCTCTCTGGACCACAGTCTGATGCTCCAACTGCTGAGCCAAACTGGCCAGGGTGGCCCATTTTTGACATAAAACTATCTCTGGTTTTCCTCTGGCTTGATAAAAACAGGCCCACCCATCAATGATTGAAGTGGAACCCTGAGTCAGTGAGCTCAGGGAACTACCAGGCTCCAGCTGGCTGCAGAGTGCTGCTTGGACACTCAATTATGCTTTCTCCCCTTAGTTTTGGCTAAGTTTTGGACAGAGAGTTCTAGTTCACGTGGGACCCCTTTTGCCCTGGTTGGCTGAACATTCCACCCAAATATAATAGGGAAAAAAATGGTTTCCATGTGTAAATTGATGTTGCAAAATTATTTTCCTATCTAAAGCAGAGCTTGCTTTATCAAGGACAAAAATTTTTTCTCCACATTTATTTATTTATTTATTTTATCAGCAGTGTGAGTTTATTAATTAATTTTTGTTACAGATGTTTCTCTTTTTTCCCCCACTGATTCCCCCTTCCTCCTCCCTCCCTGCCCTGTCCCCAGTTTGTTGTCCATGTCCACTGCTCATGCATACATGCATATAAGTTCTGCGGTTTATCTCACCCCCACCATCCCTTCTTGGGATTGTCAGTCTGTACCCCACTTCCACGTCTCTGGGACTACCCCATTCCTCAGACTGTTATGTTCATTATATTCCACAAATAAGTGAGATCATATGATACTTGTCTTTCTCTGTTTGGCTTGTTTCACTTAGGATGATACTTTCCAGGTCCCTCCATGTAGTCTCAAAGGATAAGAGATCTTTCTTTCTTACAGCTGCATAGTACTCCATTGTGTATATGTACCACAGCTTTTTTATCCATTCGTCTACTAATGGACACTTGGGCTGTTTCCAGATTTTAGCTATTGTAAATAGTGCTGCTATAAACATCCACATTTAATTAATTATTCTAGTTATACCTCTTACCCCCAACCTCCCCACTCTGCCTCAGTTTCTGTTCATGTTAGTGGTCCTTTTGTCCACTAGTTTCTCGTGGCATGGAGTAATTTGTCTATTATCCTTATAGAGATTTGGGGTTTTATCATAATAGTTATTTATCAACCCACTTCTATAATTATCATTGTTTATGAAAATTCAAGACATAAATTTTCTTTAAAGATCCATCCATTCCCAAAGCCTACTTTTTCCCTTTTTCTCAAGTAAAACAAAGATTCTATTTTTAGACTAACAAAAAAGACATTTCAGAGAGGCTATGAACATCTAAGAAAAATTCTCTCTTATGTATATGTATTTATAAAATAAAAATGATCCAGCTTTCCAAAATGAAACTGGTAGTTTTTTTCCCCACCAAAACTAAATATTAGATAGAATAAAAGTTGTCAAGAAGTCAAGATGTTTAATGTTAAAATATAAGTACATAATAAACAACAATGAAAATGGTGGAGTATTTATATTAATTTTAAGATATAATAAAAATTAAACAATTTTTAAAAGGCTTATCAATTTTTTTTTTTTTTTTTACTTTTCTGAGTTTATTCTCTGTGAGTGAACCTGTTTTGCAAATGCACTACTGAAGTGATACACCAGTAGGGGGCACTAAAGCATTGCTTTTAAATTTTAAAAATTTATCAAAGTATTTTGAAAAAGGACTTTTTGGCAACTTTTCTTTTGCCCCTTAGCATAATAGGAAAATGATGAAAGATACTGGCAAAGGAAAGAAACAGTTCAATTAGAAGATCAAAGCTAACAAATTACCATGACTAAATTTGCAGAGAGAGAAAATTTTTCTTTGCGACAGCTATGTTTAAAATGTTTAGTATTCATTAATGTCTCATGGACACAAAACTTCATGCTAGTTCTCTGACACCCTATAACAACTGTGGACAATTATAAATGGGAATACCCCAAACTGAAAGAAATGGCAAAACTCAATTGTACATGGTCAGCTATATATTTTGATAGTTTAGAATATGTAACTTTAAAATACCAGAATGTCGCCCTGGCTGGTTTGGCTCAGTGGTCAGAGTCAGCCTGTACATCAAAGGGTCGCAGATTCAATTCTGGTCAAGGGCAAATGCCTGGGTTGTGCAAGTTTGATCTCCAGTCCTGGTCAGGGTTGTTTGGGAGGCAACCGATTGATGTTTCTCTCTCTCTCTCTCTCTCTCTCTCTCTCTCTCTCTCCAACCCCCGCCCCCTCCACTGTATCTAAAAATCAAAGGAAACCTCAGGTGAGGATTAACAAAAAAAGAAAGTAAAAAAAAAAAAAAAAATCCCAGAATTTAATAGCTGTCAGAATGATGATAGTTTGGGCATACACCATTGAGCCATTCACTTGAAATGTGGCAAGAATATATGGCGAGCCCTGGCCAGTTTGGCTCAGCGGTTAGAGCGTCGGCCTGCGGTCCGGAAAGACCCGGGTTCGGTTCCCGCTAAGGACACGTACTTCAATTGCAGTTTGTCCCCGGTCCTGGTTGGTCGTGCGGGTGGCAGCCACTCGATGTGTCCCTTCACGTCAATGTTTCTCACTCTCTCTCCCTCCCTCTCTCTCCCTCCCATTCTATCTGTACAAAAAATGGAAAAATATCCTCGGGTGAGGATAAAAAAAAAAAAAAAAGAATATATGGAGAGGAATGGCCGGCCAAATGACATGCTCAGCTGTCTGTCAGTACCACATTCACACTGGCAGGCTGGACTTCTAGGGGCCCTGCTCTCTACTACCAGCACCACGAGGTAAATGAACATCTGGTCCTTAAAAAGTGCATACTCGCCCTGGCCGGTTTGGCTCAGCGGTTAGAGCGTCGGCCTGCGGTCCGGAGAGACCCAGGTTCGGTTCCCGCTAAGGGCGCGTACCTCGGTTGCAGTTTGTCCCCGGCCCTGGTCGGTTGTGCGGGTGGCAGCCACTCGATGTGTTCCTTTCACATCGATGTTTCTCTCTCTCTCTCTGTTCCTCTCTCTCCCCCCCACTCAACCTAAACAAAAAATGGAAAAATGTCCTCGGGTGAGGTCCTGAGAGACCCGGGTTCGGTTCCCGCTAAGGGCACGTACCTCGGTTGCAGTTTGTCCCCGGCCCTGGTTGGGTTGTGCGGGTGGCAGCCACTTGATGTGTTCCTTTCACATTGATGTTTCTCTCTCTCTCTCTGTTCCTCTCTCTCCCTCCCACTCTACCTGAACAAAAAATGGAAAAATGTCCTCGGGTGAGGATAAAAAAAAAAAAAAGGTGCATACTCTATTTCTTGGATTGTCAATTTCCATGAGAATGAGAGGTAAAAGCAAGTCCATGCATTTCTCTTTGGCCATGCACACACCTAGAGAATGTGTACTGAATTTAGCCTGGCCTGTGGCATTTTGTCATTTGTTTTACAAATTTTAGTGATTTGGAAAGAAACCATACGCACAGGGAAAAAATTCCTATGGCTCTGAATATGTTAAGATTTAAATCAAATATAGGACCCAGCCCAGCGTGTCTATGGGCTTGGTGCTCCATTCCTGCCAAGATGTTGAAAGTGCTCTCTGCAAAGTAATTCAGCTGCAGCAGACACAAGATGAGCCAGGTTTAGATCCAGGCTTGGGAGCAGCTGTAGTAATGTGAGCGGAAAGGAATGCAAGTGTATGTGGGGAATGACTATTTCAAAAGCAGGTTTTCAAAAGAGTATTCTCTCCCCATTCAGAGGATTCTTTCTGCCTTCTCTTCTTTGTTATTTAGCTATGTGAAAAGATGAATTAGCTGAACCTGTTATAATCATTTCACAATATATATAGACCATTATGCTATATGCCTTAAACTTACACAGCGATGTATGCCAATTATTTTTCAATAAAAATGGGGTGGGGGAGTGAAGACTAGGAAGGGAATTTAATTATTGTCATCAGCCCAAACAAGTGTATAGCAAAGACATGGACTATGCTGCTGAGACCATCTCAGAGATGGGAGTGACTGACTGATAGCTCACATCATCAGTTGTGATTCCAAAATGCCTAAGCTATGAGAGGCCTGAAAGGAAGCTGCAGAGGTTATGGGAGAGCCTGTGTCTAGAGTCTGGGTGAGCTGGATCCGACACTGGCACATCTGAGGCCAGCTCCCAGGATGGCTGATCTGGCATTAGGACCCCAGCCATGTGGACCACAACAGGTGAGGAGCTTGAATGACATTTGGGTTGCTGGGAGTGGGACTAAGGAGCTTCATATGGGTTCTGCAGGCTCAGGCAGGAAAATGCCTTAGGATCTGGCCTGTGTTTGCCTTATTCCATTGGCTGGCCTTCCCTTTCTTTCAATGAGCTCCCCTCACAAATGCTTTTCATGCAAAGACTCTGATTTCCTAAATTTGATATTTTCTAAAGGCTCTCCAGAAGGCTCTAGGGAAGGTGGGAGAGAAGAACTTCAGAAGCTAGGGAAGTGGGAGGGACTCATTTTCCCTCCCATTCTTACTGGTTCACAGGATGGTTTACCTTGGGCAACTGGTGATAGACTTGTGTAGGTGGGTGTGGTTGAGCCTTCATGAGCTACAGATAAAAGACCAACTGGGGCCCGCCACTGTGGCTCAGTGGTTGGGCCTCGACCCATGCAAAAGAGGTTGCCAGTTGGATTCCCGGTCAGGGCACATGCCCAGGTTGTGTGCCAAATCCCCAGTGGGGCATGCAGGAGGCAGCCAATAAATGTTCCCTCTTATCGATGTTTCTATCTCTCTCCTTCTCCCTTCCTCTCTCTCAAATCAATAAAGGAAAAAAATAAAAAGATAATGTATGTTTGCCCTGGCCAACATACATTTGGCTCAGCAGTTAGAGCTTAGGGCAGCAGACCAATGAGTCTCGGATTCGATTCTGGTCAAGGTCAGGTACCTTCATTGCAGTTTGTCCCCGGCCCTTGTCCGGTCTTGCCGTGTGGTTTCTCTCTCTCTCTCTCTCTCTCCTTCCCTCACACTCTATCTGATAATAAATGAAAAATATCCTTGGGTGAGGAATTAAAAAATAATAATAATATGATGTTAAAAAAAAAAGACCAGCTGGAAGGGGATATAAGTCCTTGATGGAACTAAGACTATGGTTGATTCCTACTCAGCATAGAGCCCCTCTATCTTTTTTTTTTCTTTATTGATTTTAGAGAGAAAAGAAGGGAGAGACAAAAACATCAATGAGAGAGAACATCGATTGGCTGCCTGCCACATGCCTGTCACTGGGGATTAGGCCCTCAACCGGGCATGTGCCCTGGCCAGGAATCGAACTAGCAACCTCTTGGTGCATGGGTCGACACTCAACCAGTAGAACCATACCTGCTGGGCCCCTCTGACTATCTTGAAAGGGAATCTCAGGCCCTTGCCGGTTTGGCTAAGTGGTTGGAGCATTGGCCTGTGGACCAGAGAGTCCCGGGTTCGGTTCCCACTAGGGGCACAGACCAAAAAAAAAAAAAAGGGAATCTCACACCCTGTAAATATGCCTGCAATGCCTGGGGCTAATCCCACCTGCAAGCACTATGATATAATTTTCTCTGTTGACCCACATACAACAGAAAGGCATTATTGTTTCCATTATTCAAATAAAGAAACTGCCTGGAGAAATCAAGTGCCTTTCTTACCACTTTGCACTGCTATGTGTTGGGTTGGTGAAGAAGAGGTAGTAAGTATCATATCTACTAACTAAAGAAGACACACAGATTACTGGTTAAGAGCAAAGACTGGACCAGACTCCCTGAGTTGGTATCCCAGCTCCCACACTTGCTAGCTAGCTGACTCAGCCTCACCTCCCCCATTTCCTCTTTTGTACAAGAGGACCTCCCCTTTCCCCAACAGTTTTGTGAAGGTGAAATGAGTTTATATAGTAACAGTGCTTAGACGTATAGCGGACACATAGTACTAGATACATGTTTTACTCCAATGATGATCTTGCTATTTGTTCATAAACCATGCATGAGCAGATGGATTTGGTTGAGACTTTGGCTCTAAAATTAGTGCTTTATTTGCTTAACTGCTTTTCTGGGTTAAGGCCCCTTTAGTTTCTTAACAGAATGTTAAAAATCTAACCTAACCTTTGAAAAAACATAACTGAACCTTTAGTCAGTGGATTAGTTTGCCAGGGCTGCCATAACAAAATACCACAAACTAGCTGGCTTTAACAACAGAAATTAATTTTCTCACTGTTGTGGAGGCTAGAAGGCCAAGATGAGGGTGTCAGGAGGATTTTCCTCTTGAGGCTTCTCTTCTTGGCTGACAAATGACCACTTTCTTGCTGCATCCTCATACTGTTTTTCCTGTGTGTGCTCTCACCCTGGTATCTTTCAAATTTCCTTTTTGTATAAGGACACCAGTGAGATTGGATTAGGGCTCATCTAACTGCCCCATTTTCATGTAATCACATTTTTAAAGACCTTATATCCAAATACAGTCACATTTTGAGGTTCTGGGGCTTCAATATATGAATTTGGCAGTGGGGGTGGGACGCAAGTGCATAAAAGTCAGATCCCTCAATAAAAAAATCTAGATGCACTAACATCAGTGAAAGAATGCAACAGGTCACTTAAAGAGAGAAGCTGAGAGCTTGGAAGCAGGTGGTGGATACTAGCAGGAGTGCCATCATGTGACCATAGGTACCTATAGGTACCAAAGTACACCCGGGATTTTAAATTGATTAGGATACTATGATTTAAAAATTTCCCCTACTTTTTCTGTCCTGTGGTTCTCAGCTGGCTAAAAGAAGAGGAAAAGTAGTAAGGGGGGAATAGAGGGAAGTAAATGTGGGCAGAAGAGAGCTATTCTAGGAACACTGATGTCCCCCACCTAGGACCACGTCAAGGAACATTAGTGAATCTCTCTGGGAAACGAGAGAAGCATTTTTCCATTACTATCATTTTAATAATTTCCCCATCATGGCCCATTAAAAATATTTTTTCTTTCATTTTTAATTTTTAATTAATTTACTTGAGAGGGAGAGAGAGAGAGAGAGAGAGACATTGTTGTTTCACCTCCTTGTGCATTCATTGGTTGATTTCTTGCATGTGCCCTGACCAGGGATCAAATCCACAAACTTGGAGTATCAGGACAGTGCTCTAAGCAACTGAGCCACCTGCTAGTGCTTAAAATATAAGAATTTATCAGCAAAGGTAGCTAAGAAGGTCCTTCTAATAAAAAAAAAAAAAACCTTCACATATTTAAATGTTTTTGGTGACATTTATATTACAATTATTATTATTATTTGTGCATTACAAATTCTTACCTTGACTATGTAATTTTAGTAACTTCTTTTGTTTTTTAATTTCAGGTCCTCCTGATTTCTAATTTAAAAAATCTCTGCCCAGCCGGTGTGGCTCAGTGGTTGACCATCGATCCATGCACCAAGAGGTCGCCAGTTTGATTCCCTGTCAGGTCACATGCCCAGGTTGTGGGCCAAATCCCCAGTTGGGGGCATGCACGAGGAGGCCAATCAGTGTTTTCTCTCATTGATGTTTCTATCTTTGTCTCCCTCTCCCTTCCTCTCTCTCTAAAAACCAATTTAAAAAATTTTTATTTTTTAATCTTCATGGTTCTCTTAAATTTTTGTTTATTAGTGACTAAATTTGTTGTACACTTTTTTTCTTTATTGATTTTAGAGTGAGAGGAAGGGAGAGAGAGAAACATCGATGAAGAGAACATGCATTGGCCACTTCTTGCATGCCCCCCACTGGGGATCTGGCCCACAACCTGGCCATGTGCCCTGACCAGGAAGTGAACTGGCGACCTCTTGGTGCATGGGATGATGCTCAACCACTGAGCCACACCGGTCGGGCTTGCCGTAAATTTTAATTGTGCTGTGAAAATAAGGTCAATTTATGATCTTTTAACAGAATCCTGGTATGTATACATAGAAATATGAGGGCCTGTGCACATCATTGCGCGCACACAAACACACACAAGTTGACACATGGTTTTACAGTATGATTGCCAAGAATGACTAATCTAGAAATAACCATGGAATCTGATAATACAGGTGGTTTCATGTTAGAAATAATTTATTTATATGAATAGGTATGAACTATTTATTATTTTAACAGTGAACATTAAAATTAAGAAGCTTCTGCTTCTTTCCTAAGTAAGTACTTAAATCGTTTTTAAAAAATTAAACCTAGAAAGAAAAGACCCAGGACTTAGAAGTCATTATATTCCAATTGCCTTTAAGTGGAAAAATTATTGTTCTTATTATTGTTCTGTGTTTTGCTTTGCTTAAAAAAATTTTTTTTTGTAGGACTTTTTTTCTTTTCATGAGAAAATCACTTGTCTCTAGTTTTTATGTTTCTTAGAAGCAACATCTAACTCATAAAACATATTGGGTGTCTGAGTGGGTTTAGTTGTTAAGTATTTAGCCCAAAAGAATGACAGAAAACCAAAGGATACATTGTATCAATTCCTTTTTGCAATTATTTTCAAGAAATTTTCTCCATTGTTAAAGTTGTTGTGCTGCTTTCTATGATAACATTATCTGTTAGGTTGAAGCTGCCAGTACCATCATCAGCTAAACTACCCAAATGAGTCAGCTATCTTTATTTAAAAACATTTTTTCAATTGTCTGTTGAGACTGTCAAGAATAATATAAGAGCATTTTTAAAGGTTTTATAGCAAAGTTTTGGTATATCAGATCATATAAAAAGGTTCAGAATTCTCAAGTCATTTCTATGTGCTTTTGTTTTAAAACTTAGCTGTAGGACATAGATAGGTAGTAAAAATTCCTGAGATTTGAGACTTTTCCTAAATTCTTGCTATGACATTCCATGCATATTATGCACATTATCTCTGAATTCACAAAGAATCAGTTGGATTTTGGCAACTAATGTGCATAATACTAAAGCAGGAAGGAGCCCTAGTAGGCTTTTGAACAAACATCAGTGATTTAGAAATCAGGTATTTGCCTAACTTAAAGTAATTCAAATAGTAACAGAAACCTACCCACAGGGTTGTACTCTTGCAGGAGAAATGGGTGGGCCAAATTTCCCCATCACTAGTGGGGCCCTTACAAAATCTTCAGAAAAGAAATTTTCTAAGACTTGCATGGGAAAATAAACTACCTTTATTTGTGTGAAATTATATTCCTTGAGTTGTAGTCTCAGTTCCCTTAGTTCAGTCCTGGAAAAAGGGCAGCTGTGGGTTTAGCAAAGCCAGCAGCAGGGCCAGTGTCCAGAGCTTTTGTTCCATGGTGGAGCTGGGTCTGGCAGAGCATCAGGCTAGATTCAGTCCATCAGTCCATTGCGTGGAGTCCACATGGCTGTGAGCAAACACAGGGGAATGCTCCCCTGCAACAGGAGTCTGAAGAGAGCAGAGCACGAGGGCCAGAGGCCAAGAGGCAAGAGAGGAAGAGAGGGAACTTTCGTTGTTTGGGAGATTATGTATCTCAGATTTCACTCTGTTGTAGTGGCCACACCTATTCTGGCAACTGACTTGTTCCTAGGTGTGACTGACAAACAAGCACCCATACCTCATCCAGACCCTTCCTTTAGCAATCTGTGGAGAGTAGGCCTGGAGAGTAATTGCACCTTCCTGGCAAAGCTGTATAAATGGCATGCCTATATTATCTGGTCTTCCCTTTACTCCTTTCCTGTTAAATAATAAGTAGGTTATTATAATGGTATCAGTACCAGTGTCAAAGAACAAATATTTCATCCCTGTTTCCAAGCACTTTGTGACATTATTTTAATCCTTATAATACCTCTTTGAGGTATGTAAGTGGCAAGTTATACCAAGATAAAATTCAAAATGCAGAATAAATTGAACACTACTTAGGAAATAAAAGAGCTTCTAGTTGATTATGCTTTGTTGATTTTCTGTTGTTGTTTTTTTTTTTCTTTTGGTATGTGCCCCTAGCGGGAACCAAACCCAGGACTCTCTAGTCCGCGGGCTGATGCTCTAACAGCTGAGCCAAACCGGTCTGGGTAATTTTCTGTTTTTCTTGTAAGAGCCATTTGTGATTTCACTTTATCATATTTTGAAGGTAGGGCCCACATCATGTCATACTTTTCAAAAATTTTAATATATCTTAAGATTTTTAGAGAGAAAGGAAGGGAGAGAGAGAGAAACATTGATGTGAGAACAATACATCAATTGGCTGCCTCCTGCACCAAGCCCGAAACTCAGGCATGTGCCCTGACCTTTTGATGGATGGGACATCGCCCAACCAACTGAGTATGTCATATTTGTTAAAATAGCTAACATGATTTGTAAGAGAGCCAGTGTGTATCCACCACTTTCTATTCTTAAGAAAAACTTACTGTGAGAATGCCCCCAGTTTTCATAAAAAGCATGAACAAAACTACCTTTAGCTAAGAATTTACACTGTGTTCTATCTTCAACCTCACATCACAGAGAAGAATAGGCAGCCTCTTTACAAACCACAGGCTAGAGACTAGTATTAGACTTCTTACACAAGTCTTGGCTGGAGACAACTGAGGGACAAAACTGCATGTGCTTTCATTTCTTGGTGGAGGCATTCTACTCTTTTCTCCCCAGTCTTTCCCCAGGCCTTGTCAAGCTTCTAATATGACTGTGTCTACAATGAAATGTGAACAATCAAGTCAAGTACCAAATATATAGCTATTAAAGAAGAGAGAGAATATATTTGGGTGACTAACTGATTTTACTCATTGTTATACAAAAGGTGGCAATAATCTTCAACATCTGCTGACTTTAAAAATTTTGTTTGTTTGTTTTAGAGAGAGAGGTAGAAACATCGATGAGAGAGAACATCAACTAGCTGCCTCCTGCATGCCCCCAACTGGGGATTTGGCTCACAACTTGGGCATGTGCCCTGACCAGGAATTGAACTGGTGACTTCTTGGTGCATGGGTCTATGCTCAACCACTGAGCCACACCAGCTGGGCCTGCTGACTCTTATTATCAACTGGGTGCATTTGGGTGATGTTCAATGAGTCATTAAAACTAGAACATCTCCTGGAAATGGGAAAACACTAAGGAGTGATTTTCCTTTTGTGATTCATTGGCAATTTAAACTGTTCCTGGCTGAAAGGAAGGTAGCCATAGATAAGCTCTTCTGACTAATACTAGTCTCTAGCCTGTGGTTTGTAAAGAGGCTGCCTATTCTTCTCTGTGATGTGAGGTTGAAGATAGAACACTGTGTAAATTCTTAGCTAAGGTAGTTTTGTTCATGCTTTTTATGAAAACTGGGGGCATTCTTACAGGAAGTTTTTCTAACTGTGCTTTAAAAATATTTCTGATAGCCTGGGCAGTGCGGCTCAGTGGTTGAGCATTGACCCATGCACCACGGGGTCACCAGTTTGATTCCTGGTCAGGGCACATGTCCAGGTTGTGGGCCAAATCCCCAGTGGGGGACATGCAGGAGGTGGCCAATCAATGTTCTCTCTCAATGATGTTTCTCTCTCTTCCTTCCTCTCTCTCTAAAATCAATGAAGAAAAAAATATTTTTAAAAAGTAATAAGGGGGTGGAGGGGGCAGGATCTGGAAGAGGGTGTCAATGGGGGGGGGGGAAGGAGAAACATCTGTAACAAATAAATTAATTAAAAAATTAAAAATAAATAAATAAAAATATTTCTGATATTTTATGTTCATGTGGTGGTGTTGGAGGGAGCACTTTCCAATTCACTTTGAGGTAGATTTCAAAACGGAGAGGAGCACAATGTCTTGTTTTGCTTTTAATTTTGTTTATTGTCTCATGAAAATAAACTTTATAGCTTCACTCAATCCCCAGTAAATTCAGCAACCGAGGTAGATTTAAAAGTACTGGAATAACAAGCACCCATGTGAAATGTAAATCTATTCGTTTGTTCTAATCTAACTCCAAGCTTCTAAAACTCAGATGAGGAAAGGATTTTTTTTTTTTAATCCTCATCCGAGGACATTTTTCCATTTTTTGTTCAGATTGAGTGGGAGGGAGGGAGGGAGGGAGGGAGGGAGAGAGAGAGAGAGAGAGAGAGAAACATCGACGTAGCGTAAAAGAGACACATGGAGTGGTTGCCACCCGCACGGGTCGGGGACAAATTGCAACCACAGTACATGCCCTTAGCAGGAACCGAACCCGGGCCTCTCTGGACCACAGGCCGACGCTCTAACTGCTGAGCCAAACCGGCCAGGGCAGGATAAGAAAAGTTTTGGAAAGAGTTCCAGATAAGCCAACCATTCTACAAGGGCACGTTTCTCTTACTGTATAAGGTCTGAGGCTGCCAGTTCAAATAAGTGGGAAGTGCTAATGGCTTGAAATCCCCCACATCATTTGTTATACAAATACGAACATCAGCATTATTATTGTTATTTATGTTGTACCTCTAGACTTCTTTCATTAACAAACTGAACTGATTTCAGGCAGAGCTGATTGCTGACAATACCCCCCCCCCTCCACCCCCAAACTACCACCATCACAAATTCTCAAATATCAATTTTCTGGAAAAAAAAATTGAAGCATAAAATTATGTCTGGTAAATTTCTATGTCCCCTAGAAAAATCTTAACATTTAATGGTGGTGGAAAATATAATATTAAATGGGGGATAAGCTCTGGATTTTGATAATGGTAGCTTCGTGATGATTATACTTAGATAAACTTCTAGGATAAAATCTTAAGTTGCTTAGCTCTTTGTGCCTCAGTTTCAATTTCTGTAGAATGTAAATCATAATAACTCCTATATTTTTTTAGTAGTTTTGAGGACTGATTTAGATTATAACTATAAAGTGCTTAGTCTATAGTTATTGTTGGAAAAAACAGTCATTTTTATGAACATTTGGCCATAAAGTACTTTTATGTGTATATTCTGATTCTGGGTAAAAATTAATGATTTAGAACTGAAAACATTTTGAAACAAGAGATATGCACTTATATTTATCAATTTATATATTATCTTGTTTCAGATAACACATGAATATGAAAAACAGGAGAAAGAGATCTCACCAAGTCTAGTGTTGGATTGTGAGAAGTTTCTCCAGGTTGGAGTCTTCTAGAGTGCAAGCAGTCAAATGTTCTGTTTTTAAGTTTGTTGTTCAAACACAAAATTATTTAAAGATATGAGAAAAATAATTTTTTCCTCCAGCATGATGTCAGTGATCAGCTAATTAGAAATTCCATTTTTAAATGTTAACCCTTACAATATAGAATGTTTCAATGTGTTTTAAAGGCTGTTATTTACCACAAAATAGAAACCTGCTATCATGCAGAAATACTCTCTATTCATCTATGTTTATACTCTTTGGCACAGCACACTTTGCATATGGGTGGGCCCTGTGAGTCAGCCAAATCTGAAATTTAGTAAATCTTACCTCTTGTTTTTATACCATAACTGACACAGTCAGTCTCTATACATAGCATATTAAAAACACATGTACTCTAACAACACAATTATCTCTTGTTATTGATTTTTATCAACAAATGACATGTAATATGGTTAGTTACTATAAAATACTAACAGTGTCTTCTTCCTTCATTCTTTCATTACCGGACTCTTAGTGGTTTCTGTACAACCACATTTGACTCCCTTTCCCTATTATAATGTTATGACAATAGGGTGATTTGATTTGAAAACAACAGCAAACTAATTGTTGCAAAATAGCAATTAATTCTTACTGCTTAACTTGAACATTCACACATAGTAGTTTTCTAAGTAAGTAAATAAGTAAAATGCCTTGCTAAACTTCCTTTCTGCCAAAAATGTACTATGATCTCTGTTCTACATGGCAGCATTTTTAAATGTAATACACATGTCCCCCTTTTTGGGAAGCATGTTAAAGGCTTTAATATGACATGAAACAGAAGTAAAATAGTGAAAACACATCGTATTTCAAGCATTAATAAAATTTTCAGATTTGTGAGATTCAGAGAATTTGGAATTTCATGTATCATCCATTAATTTTATAGCAATTCTATGAGTCCTTGATATTAGAAAATTTTTAATTGTAATATATACACAGCTTGGGGTTTGAGTTATTTTATTGTCTCAAAGATAAAGACCTAGTATTTAAAACAGGTAGAGATTTGTCAAATAATATAAAAAACTCTAATTAGCCCAGCCACTGTGGCTCAGTGGTTGAACATTGACCCATGCACCAAGAGGTCACCAGTTCAATTTCTGGTCAGGGAACATGCCCAGGTTGTGGGCCAAATCCCCAGTGGGGGAATGCAGAAAGTGACCAATCAATGCTCTTTTTTATCGATGTTTCTATCTCTCCCTCTTTCTTTCTCTTTAAAAAAATAAAATAAAATAAAATAAATTTTAAAGAACTTTGATTAGAAAGTTGATGTGACAAGCAATGCAATAGAAGGCAAAATGTTTTGATCTTGACCTGGGCCTCAAGGCTAACGCGACTAGATTCCATTCTTATGTAGGACTCTTGGTTAAGGCGAGTAAATAACTCCATTTTTATCATCAATGGACCTTCCTTGATATTTTTCCAATAATAGGTTAATTACCCCTAGAAGTAAAGGAATTTTGCCTAAGATTATAGTTGCCCCACGTGATGGGAGACATTTGCAGTTTCCAGTATCGATATTTGCAGACATTTGTAGGCATTTGCAGTTTCCCAGTACAGAGTACCGGTAACTGCAGGCATTTGCAGGTATTTGTGAGCCCAGTGCTAATTTTGCTAATTTTGCTAATAATGCTAATTTTGACTTCTGTAATTGCTGTCATGCCCACTATTGTACTGGTCCTTGGAGGGAGTGGAGGGAGGAGGATGGGGCTTCTGTCTTTAAAATCAAAGGAGCAGCCCTGGCCAGTTTGGCTCAGCGGTTAGAGCGTCAGCCTGCGGTCCACAGAGACCCGGGTTCGGTTCCCTCTAAGGGCATGTACCTTGGCTGCAGTTTGTCCCCGGCCCTGGTTGGGTCGTGTGGGTGGCGGCCACTCGATGTGTCCCTTTCACATCGATGTTTGTCTCTCTTCCTCTCTCTCCTTCCCGCTCTATCTGAATAAAAAATGGAAAAATGTCCTCGGGTGAGGATAAAAAAAAAAAAAAATCAAAGGAGCAGGTGACTTCTAGTCAAGATGGCAGTGTAGGTAAACGCAGTATCGTGTCCTCCCACAGCCACATCAAAATTACCACTAAACTACAGAACAACCATCATTCAAAATTGCCTGAAATCAAGCTGACTGGAAGTCCTACAACTACGGAATTAAATAAGCAGCCACATCGAGACTGGTAGGAGGGGCAAAGGCGGATGGGCTGGTCCCACACCCACATGTGGTGGATAAAAATCAGGAGGACACCTCGGCTGGGAAGGTCCTCCCTAGGACTGAAGGGTCCCCATCACACACCAGGAGCCCCGCTCAGGGTTCCAGTGCCAGGAAGAGAATCCCCATCACTTCTGGCTGGAAAAACCAGTGGGAACTGAGGCTCAGGGAGGCTGAGGTGGCTGGATTCTCAGGCAGCTCCTCTTAAACGGCCCACGCACAAACTTATTGGACTCACTCCCTCTAAGCTTGGAGGGGAGGCAGCTCAAGGGGTGCGAGAGACATACAGAGAAGAACTGAGCTATTTGGCATTGGAGCGAGGGCTGGAGAGGGGTCTTTCTCCAGGACAAATGTGCTGCCAGAGGCCTTTGTTCCTTTGGGGAGCACTGCCCCCATATCAGGGACTCCAGCAACCTGGCTCATACTGGTTGCCCTGCCCTAGTGATTCCCCGAGGCCCCACCTCACCCAACTTTCAGCCACCCAAGCTGTTCCCAGTTGCTTTACCATAGAATTGGCCAGTCTTGAATCCTGCTTCAGGTTTTCCTAAATTCTTTCAAACAAACAGCATCTGGTCTCAGCTAGCCCCATACCTCTCTTTAAGTAATACATAGAAACAAACACAGGGAAGCAGCCAAAACAAGGAGACAAAGAAACAGGTCCCAAATGAAAGAACAGAAAAACTCCCCAGGAAAAGAACTAAGCGAAATGGAGATAAGCAACCTAAAAGATGCTGAGTGAACTTAATGAGAACCTCAGCGAACTTAGTGAGGGCCTCAATAGCATAAAAAGGACCAGTCAGAAATGAAGGAGGCACTCACTGAAATAAAGAATAATTTACAGAGATACAATAGTAGAGTAGGTAAAGCCAAGAAGCAAGCCATCAATTTGGAATATAAGGAAGCAAAAAACACCCAATCAGAACAAAAAAAAGAAGAAAGAATCCAAAAAAATGAGGACAGTATAAGGAGCCTCTGGGACAACTTCAAGCATGCCAACATTTGCATCTTGGGGGTGCCAGAAGGAGAAGAGAGAGAACAAGAAATTGAAAACCTATTTGAAACAATAATGGCAGAAAACTTCCCTAATTTGTTGAAGGAAACAGACATACAAGTCCAGGAAGTACAGAGAGTCCCAAACAAGATGAACCCAAAGAGGCCCACACCAAGACACATCATCATCAGAATGCAAAAGGTTCAAGACAAAGAGAGAATCTTAAAAGCAGCAAGAGAAAAGCAGTTAGTTACCTACAAGGGAGTTCCCATAAGATTGTCAGATGATTTCTCAAAAGAAACTTTGCAGACCAGAAGGGAGTGGCAAGAAATATTCAGAGTGATGAAAAGCAAGAACCTACAACCAAGATTACTCTATCCTGCAAAGCTGTCATTTAGAATTGATGGCCATATAAAGAGTTTTCCAGACAAGAAAAAGTTAAAGGAGTTCATCACCACCAAACCGTTATATGAAATGTTGAAGGGTCTTTCTGAAGAAAAAGATAAAATATATGAACAAACACAATGGCAATGAATACATATCTATTGACAATGGAATCCACAAACAAAATGAACAGTCAGAACAGAAACATTCTCATAGATACAGAGAACATTTTGTTGGTTGCCAGATGGGAAGGGGGTTGGGGGAATGGGTGAAAAAGGTAAAAGGATTAAGAAGAACAAATTGGTCGCTAGACTGACAAACCTCAAAGAGAAGGGGGTTGGGGAAGTGGGAAGAAATAAACCAAAGAACTTATATGCATAACCAATAAACAGAGACAACAGTGTGGGAAAAGGCAGGAGGAGGGCAGGAGTGGAGAGGAGGGAGTCAATGGGGGAAAAATGAGGAAAATCTGTAATACATTCAACAATAAAGATAAACATATTTTAAAAATAAATAAATAATAAAATCAAAGAAACAAGAAGAATCAGGGCTGCTGATATGATGGGAGACTATGCCCTCCGCAGCCTGCTGGTGAGAATAAAGTGCTCCTTTAGAATTTGTCTCTAGTTATCTAACTGACACATCATAACATTTTGGAGGCCCCAGCACGATTCTCTGGTGTTTTGGTACACCAAGGGCTAGACGCCTAGGACAGGCAGCTTCTCTCAATCGGGCTGGCCAGACCCCTATAGATCTGAGGGGAGGTGCCCCCTGGGTTCTAGGGCCCCAAAATCCTACTTGGGTTTTTGATGAGTGGCCGGGATATGCCAAGACATCCCCAAAAAGATTGAAGGAGACCTGGTGGAAGCCTCTGGAGGAGAGTTCTGGGTGACTGGTCCATCTGGATGAGAGTGGGAGGGCCGGACATGGCACAGCCTCTCCTCTCCTGGGAATCCCCCTAAGACGTGAGGTGGGGCTCAACTCTGGCAAATTCTATTCATTCAGACCCACCACTGGGACAGAAAGGGAGACTGATCCCTCCCAAGCAGCATAGGCGCCGCTCAGGATAGGGAATTTCTGGAAGGAAATTCAAACGGTGTGTGAGTGTGACTGTGTGAATGTAATTGTGTGTGAGTGACTGTGTTCCAGGACGCTTGTTATGGAGCCTGTGTGAGTTCTCACCTGAGTGGGGAGCGGCCAGGCAGACAAAGCAAAAGTTTCTGTCTTGTGTGTCTTCCCCTATTTTTGTCCTCGTCTGCCTCCTTACTGTGTCTCCCTCAACTTTGTTATGGTTAGTCTAATCGTGGCTAGCAGCCCTAGTGCCCAGAAGACCTCATTGGGTTGCATTTTCAAATATTATTAGAGAAGAATTTGAGGAAGGTTCTGATTAGGGCACAAATACTGGTAATGGGCCCCAAACTTGGCCCCATGAGAAACCTGGGCAAAGGTAGGGGAAGTGCCTAAGAGGCAGAGATACAGCAAAAGGCCCAGCCAGTGTGGCTCAGTGGTTGAGTGTTAGCCCATGAATCAAGAAGTCACTGGTTTGATTCCCGGTCAGAGCACATGCCCAGGTTGTGGTCCAAATCCTCAGTGGGGGGCATGCAGGGGGCTAATAAGGTGGTGAAGCAAAGTGTAGTGAAAGACTTGAGGAAAGCCAAGAAAACTTTTCTTAAAGACTCCCCCACCGTCTTCCGCTACAGCTATGATTAATATTTGTGCTTAGAAGGCCTGTAGAGAGCTCCCACAAAAGGGAACTCATTTGCCAGATCTTACATCCATCAAACAAGGACCTGAAGAGCCACATCAAGATTTTGTAGCCCCATTGCTATGGGCACTTAACAGAGTAATAAGTGATTCAGGGGCAGTCCCTGCAGGTGGGCCGCCCTGTGCGTCCTGCATGGCGCTGCATTTTGGGACTGGGGTTTGGGGTGGAGAGCCCCTTGTCCTGGGAAATGGGGCAGTGGGCAGGTACACAGGCACTCGCCCAGAGGCCGCAGGGGCCACAGGGTTCTCCGGGGAGAGTGGTCAGGCCCAGGAAGGGGTGTGTTCCTTTGGTGCCAGTCAGGTGGCTTATCTGCTGTTGCACACACACACACACACACACACACACACACACACACACACCCGGGTTTGGCAGCAAGTTTTCAACAGCCTTCTCTGAACTTTGGGGAGTTAAAAACAGGGATCCCAGGCACGGGCGGGAAGTACTGTTGGAGAGTTGAAAAACACTCTGCCCCACTAAACATGCGCATTAGAATGATGCTCCCCTTTCTTGTGTCCTTTTGAAAACCTGGGGTCAGAGCAAATTTTCCCATCCCTCTGCCCAAGGTGGGACCCAAATACTGCCGGGGGGGAGGGCTTCCTTGGACACTTTTTACTGTGTTCTCCTGTTAGGCCTAAAGAAATTGGTTGAAATAGAAAAGGTGGTAGTAGCAGCCCTAAGGGAAACATGAGGAAGGGTCAGGATGGCAGGCCTAGGACCCAACTAGGGAAGGACCAATGTGCCTACTGCAAAAAAGAAGGACATTGGAAGCGAGAGTTCCCAAATAGAAGTACCCCAGCCGTCCTTAACTTAGAAGAACGATGGGGCCAGGGCTCCTTTCAACTCAGCCCCCGGGAGCCCAGGGTCATTGCACAGGTAGGGGGCAAACCAGTTAATTTCTTAATAGATGCAGGGGCTACACATTCAGTCCTAACTGAGCCTCTGGGTCCACTAACAACTAAGAAGACCTCAGTTCAAGGAGCGACAGGTCAGACTGCCCTCTATCCTTGGACCACTAACAGAACTGTAAATCTTGGAAATGGCACCATTACACACTCTTTCTTAGTTATGCCTGAATGTCAGTATCCACTGTTGGGGCGTGATCTCCGAAAGTTACAGGCTACAATAATATCTATTGGAGAAGAAGCACACTTTACTGTAAACCCAGAACATCAGGATTGACTCCCAATTTCCCCTTCAAAATTACTTGTAGCCCTGGCCGGTTTGGCTCAGCGGTTAGAGCATCAGCCTGCCATCCAGAGAGACCCGGGTTCAGTTCCCACTAAGGGCGCGTACCTCAGTTGCAGTTTGTCCCTGGTCCTGGTTGGTCGTGCGGGTGGCAGGCACTCGATGTGTCCCTTTCACGTCGATGTTTTTCTCTCTCTCTCCCACTCTATCTGAACAAAAAAATGGAAAAATGTCCTTGGGTGAAGATAAAAAAAAAAAAAAAATTGCTTGTAACCTGCCCTTTGTTGGAGGAATATCTTATACAGGAAGAAACCCCAGGCCCTCCAGAAACAAACCCTGAGACATCAGCTTACATGAAGGAGTGACAACATCTCTTCCCTTCTGTCTGGGCTGTAAACAATCCTCCCAGACTATCTGGCCACCAGCCACCAACTGTGGTTCAACTGCTTGCCACAGTGACTCCAGTCAGGGTAAGACAATACCTTTGAGCCACAAAGCAAAGAAGGGCATTGCCCCTCATATTTGTCAGCTCCAGGAGGCTGGGATTCTGGTTCCCTGTCAATCATCCTGGAATACACCCTTACTTCCAGTGTTGAAACCTGGTACCAAAGACTTTAGGCCAGTGCAAGATTTGAGGGCAGTAAACAAATGGGTTGAGACCATACACCCCAATCCCTATACTCTATTGAGCCTACTTCCACTAGAACACCTGTTCTATACAGTTCTGGGTTTGAAGGATGCCTTCTTTAGCATCCCTTTGGCCCCTGTTATCCACCCTATCTTTGCATTTGAGTGGACAGACCCTGAAGAGGGGTTTTCAGGGCAATTATCCTGGACAAGGCTGCCCCAGGGCTTTAAGAACTCTCCTACTCTATTTGATGAGACTCTCAGTTCTGATTTATAGGACTTCAGACAAGAGCACCCTGAATGTACCCTACTCCAATATGTAGATGACATTCTCCTAGCAGCAAAAGACAGGGAGAACTGCTAGAGAGGTACTAAGCACCTCCTGGCCCTTTATAGGCATTAGGGTACCAGGTCTTGGCCAAAAAGGCTCAACTATGTTCCCTGGAGGTTACTTACCTGAGATATAAGATCAGCAAGGGCCAATGGACTCTATCCTCTAGTTGCATAGAGGCAATTTTGCAGATCCTGGCCCCAAACAACAAGAAACAGGTAAGGGAATTCCTAGGGGCAATAGGATACTGCTGCCTGTGGACCTCAAGATTTGCAGCCATTGCTAAGCCGATGTACACATGTACAGGAGGGGCACTACCTTTGACTTAGACTGAGACAGAACAACAGGCCTTCGAGACTTTAAAAAGGGCCCTAATTGCAGCACCCGCTCTTGCCCTACCGGACATCACAAAACCCTTCCATTTGTATGTAAGCGAGGCTAGAGGCAGAGCAAAGGATTCTCACTCTAAACGTGGGACCCTGAAAGAGACCGGTAGCCTACTTGTCCAAAAGACGAGATCCTGTAGCAACCAGATGGCCTGCCTGCCTCAGAGCAGTAGCAGCTACTGCATTCCTAGTACAGGAGGCAGAGAAGTTAACTCTAGGGCAAGAGTTAGCGTTAACTGCACCCCATGCGGTTGAAGCCCTTCTCCGGAGTGTTCCAGAGCACTGGATGTCAAATACTCAAGTCACCCAGCTCCAGGTGCTCCTCCTGGGTCAACCCTGCCTCAAATTCCACAAACACTGGCCATCAATCTGGCCAGCTTGCTCCCTGACGATGACCTGGAGGAACCTCTACATGACTGCCTGGAGGCAATCAATACTGTGCAGACAGCCTAGCCAGACCTCCAGGATGTCCTGCTGCCATCATCAGATGCGGTATTGTTCACGGATGGGAGTAGCTATGTCCAGGAAGAAATCAGGTATGCTGGGGCAGCAGTAGTAACTCAGGACCATGTCATCTGGTCACAGTCCTTGAATAGGGGATCTTCAGCCCAACAGGCTGAACTCATAGCCCTAATCCAGGCTCTCCAGTGGGGCAAGGGAAAGTTGGTAACCATCTATACTGGCAGCAGATATGCCTTTGCCACAGCACATGTGCATAGTGCCATCTACAGGGAACGAGGGTTATTAACCTCGGCCGGGAAGAACATCAGAAGGGGAACTCCATAGAGGCACCAGGAAGCTTGAGAGGCAGCCCTAAAACCAGTGGGGCCTCTCCAGATACACTAGGTCAGAAAATGGCTTGGCTGAACAGAAGCAAGCCACCCAAGAACCAAATGGGTGATGGACACTACCTGATGGGAAGTTGTTAGTCCCAGAGAAGGATTATGCAGAGGAGATAAAATAATAAAAGAAAGGGACATACATATTACATAAGACAGGACATTGAAGGAATACTCAAGAAGGAAAGAGAATAGGACACTGAGAGAGGGGGAGCTTGCCCCTGGTAATGGAATAACAGTCTGGGATATAGTAAAGGGAGTAACAGGTTTAGGCTACTCCTGACCCTTGGATCAGACAATGTCCTCCCCTTTATAGCAAAGAGATCACAGGATATTTCTAAAGGGTTAGATATAAATTGAAAGCTTAATTGTGCTTACCGCCCACAGAGTTCCGGGCAGGTAGAGCACATGAACAGGACCTTAAAGGAAATCTTAACCAAATTTACTTTAGAAATTGGTGAAAACTGGACCACTCTGCTCCCCTTGCCCTCTTACAGTTTTTGCAGGCCCTGCAGTTGGCCCAGAATGCTGTCCATAAATACATCTGTGATGCCCTGCCTGTGCCCATGTTGGGCCCTGTGCACCCTTTCCAGCCTGGGAACTTGATATGGGTAAAGAAGTTCACCACCCAGGGACTAATGCCGGCCTGAAGGGACTATACACTGCCATCCTGCCTGCACCAATGACTATCAAGGTCCACAGCATCCTGATCTGGCAGCACCATTTCCGGCTGAGGGAGAAAAAGCAAAATGGATGGTTCAGGCCTCTACAGATAAGACTCTTGCATTTATTGGGACTCTGATTTTTCTGGTTATGACTGTACAGGGGAATCCTTATAGACATGTGCCCCGTGGAACTGGGGACTTAGAAATGGTCCTACAGAATAGGAGAGGCTTAGACCTCTTATTTCTTAAGGAAGGAGGATTGTGTGTGTTTCATGGGGAGAAAAATGCTGTTTTTATGCAAATGATTCAGAGATTATTCAAGAAAGTTTATCACTAGTTAGAAAAAAATATTGAAGAACAAGAAAGAAAAAGGCGATAATCTGAAAATTGGTTTACAACTCTATTTTCTGCCATTGCTGGCCCTCTTGCTATATTATGTTTACTCCTAGCCTTTGGGCCACGTGTAATAAACAGTCTCATAAAAACTAAGTCGAGTCAACGATTTGACTTGTCAGGACAACCATTGGGGAATGACCTGGGCCCCGAGGCTAAGGCGACCAGATTCCATTTTTATCATCAATAAACCTTCCTCAATATTTTTCCAATAATAGGTTAATTACCCTTAGAAGTAAAGAAATTTTGCCTAAGATTGTAATTGCCCCACGTGTTGGGAGGCATTTGCAGTTTCCAGTATCGGTATTTGCAGACTTTTGCAGTTTCCAAGTACTGGTAACTGCATTTGCAGGTATTTGTGAGCCCGGTGAATGATGCTAATTTTGACTTCGGTAATAGCTGTCATGCCCACTATTGTACTGGTCCTTGGAGTGGGGGGAGGGAAGGAGGATGGGACTTTGGTCTTTAAAATTAGACAAGCAAGAAGAATCGGGGCTGCTGATATGAGGGGAGACTATGCCCTCCACAGCCTGCCGGTGAGAATAAAGCGCTCCTCTACAATTTGTCTCTGGTTATCTTGCTGACACATTACAACAATCTGAATACCAGGAAGTCCAAATTCTGATCCTTACACTTTACTAACTGTACAACCTTAGGCATATCACTTAATTTCTCAGTGTTTCTATTTTCTTACCTGTAAAATGAGGGTTTTTAAAAATATATTTTTTCATTGAGGTTTTTTTAGAGAGAGAGGAAGGGAGAGATAGAAACATTGAGGTGAAAGAGAAACATCGATTGGCTGCCTACTGCACAGCCCCTACTGGGGATCAAGCCCGCAACCTGGGCATGTGTCCTGAGTGAATCGAACCTGGACCTCTCAGTCCATGGGATGACGCTCAGTCTCCTGAGCCACATTGGCCAGGCAAAATGAGGGTTTTTTGGCTCTGGCTGGTTTGGCTCAGCAGTTGGAGTGTCGGCCCATGGACCAGAGAGTCCCAGGTTTGGTTCCAGCTAGGGACACTACCTTGATTATGGTTTGTCTCTGACCCTTGGATGGGTTGGTGTGGATGGCGGCCAGTAGATGTGTCTCTCTCACATGGATGTTTCTCTTTCTCTTTGCCCCTTTCTCTCCCTCCCGCTCTTTCTGAGGATAAGTGCAAGGATGTCCTCAGGTGAAGATTAAAAAAAACCAAAAACGAGGGGTTTTTGTTAGACCAATAATGATCACCTATAAACCCATCACTCAGATACCACTACTATTAATGTTGTAGGTGGTAGGAAAGGCACTGGGTGTTAGACCGGTTGGGGTCAGACCAGACTTGGGTTTGGCAACCTCTATACTTGAGTTCTGGCTAGAAAAGAATTCAGAACCAAGACTCCAACTATAAGAGAAGTTTTATTTGGAAAATCACAAAGGTAGACATAATTTGATGAAGAAATGGGCTTAGGAAACAAGTTATAGAGGAAACTGAAGGGCCCTTGGAGTTTGGGAGTAAGGAATGTTATGGTAAATGTGCCTGAGGGAAGGAGGAGGGAAGGGGGAAGGGAAAGGAAAATGCTCCTGGCAGGGAAAGTACAGACTGCCTAAGAGCCTAAGGGTTTTTTTGTTTTTATTTTTATTTTTCTCTACTGATTTCTACAGAGAGAGGAAGGGAGAGGGAGAGAGGGAGAAACATCAATGAGAGAAAACTTCTATTGGCCACCTCCTGCATGCCCCCACTTGGCCCACAACCTGGACATGTGCTCTGACCAGGAATCAAACCAGCAACCTTTTGGTGCATAGGTTGACTCTCAACCACTGAGCCACACCAGCCAGATGGGCCTAAGGGTTTTAAGGGTGGAGACTTTACAGGAGGTCCCAGGGAAAGATCTCAATAGAATATTCAGCAATTTTCCCAGTGTGTCCTTTTAAGGTCAGGGTCTCCACTAACTGATTGGTCCATCCCAGGGCAGGGGGTCATTAGTCAATGCAACTGGTTCTGAGGTCAGCTGTGGGGTCACTTGTCTGGTTTTTCTGCTTTCCTGGGCCTGGAGCTGAAATACAACTGAGGCCTAGATGTTATCTCTAGGGAGGAAAGGTCAAGGATCCAAACCCCATGGCTGGCAATTTGCTAGGGGAGGAAAGGTCACCTTGGGAACAAGGTCCCACCCTACAATTGTCCTGCTAGGCACTCAGGGCTTTCTGTCTGCCCTGGTGACCTTTTGTACCTGGCTCATCATCTTTGCTCTGCTCATGTCTGTCTAACTGCCCTCCACACTAACACTTTTAGTTGATAGTAATACTTTACAACCCTTTAAATACTTTATCACCATCATTGTCACAATGTCATTACAAGTGCTTTGTCCACTTTATTTTAAATGACTGCATAAAATTCCACCTTACAGACAAAGCCATTACTTATTTAACAGTTCTCTAATTTTGGTCATTTAGATTATCTACAAATATAATATAGAATTCCTGTAGAGCCTGGCTGGTGTAGCTCAGCAGTTAGAGTGTTGGGCTGCGGTCCAGAAAAACCCAGGGTTCAGTTCCTGCTAAGGGCATGTACCTCAATTGCAGTTTGTCCCCGACCCTGTTTGGGTCGTGGGGGTGGCAACCACTCGATGTGTCCCTTTCAAGTCGATGTTTCTCTCTCCCTCCCACTCTATCTGAACAAAAAAATGAAAAAATGTCCTTGGGTGAGGATAAAAAAAAAAGGAATTCCTGTAGAGACCCACAAGTAGCCTCTTTAAAAAAAATTTTCTTTTTCTTTATTGATTTTAGAGAGAGAGAAGAAGGGAGAAGGGGAGAGAGAGAGAGAAATAGAAACATCAATGAGAGAGAACATTGATTGGCCACCCACTGGGAACAGGCCCACAACCTGGACATGTGCCCTGACCAGGAATCAAACTGGTGACCTCTTGGTGCATGGGTTGATGCTCAACCACTGCACACGGGCCGGATGATAGCAGTGCGTTTTGATAATTCAGGCAAAATATTGGAAATGGGCAGTTGCTGGGGAAAGGTAAGCGTCATGACTGAAAAATAAGCATCCAAGCTTTTTACTTGCTCATTAAATTGGACTTAAGTTACCTATTTTGAAGAGTAATAATTTAAATCAGAGATCAGTGTGTGGTGTTTTGATCGCAAGGGACAAATGCAAAAGTTTCTGCCTGGGAATTGATCAAAGGGAACTATCCCTCAGTCTTCCTGTCAAGGATGATGCAATAATTACTGTGAAAACCAGGTAGAGAAAAGAATGCCACATTGGTTTATGAGATGGCATCTGTGACAATAAATTTCTTTTTTCATTTTAATTGTCCTTATCTCACACAAAACATTTTTCTGTTCGTTTGGACCAACTAATAATTGATATTCGCTTTAAAAAGCCTTCAAAGCAAATACCCATCACAAGAAATACTAAAGGAGAAATGAACTTTTTTCTTTTTTTTTATCCTCACCTGAGGACACCTTTGCATTTTTATCTTGAGATATAGCAGGAGGGAAGAAGGAAGAGAGAAAGAGAAATATCGATGTGAGAGACACATCGAGTGGTGGCCACCCACACGACCTCAACCGGGGCTGGGGACACACTGCAACCAAGGTACGTGCCCTTAGTAGGAACCAAACCTGGGACTCTATGGTCCGTGGGCCGATGCTCTAACCGCTGAGCCAAACCGACCAATGCTGAACTTCTTTCTTTTAAGCAGAACTAGTGCCAACCTAAATACTTTGACATCCTTCAAAGAGAGAAAACATTTACATTTTTGATTAAACAAAGCCTTCTTTTGTAATATTTTTTCTTTCATTAGCTTACTATCACCATCATCTTTTGGTGTCTGCTTTTCAAATCTTTTAAATCAAAACTTCATTCAGTTCAGTGGAGTTCATCTAACTAAAATTATTAAAATTTGCCATGGCTGGGTATCTCAGTTGGTTAGAGCATTGTCCCTATATGCCGGTTTGATCCCCAGTCAAAGCACATACAAGAATCAACCAAGGAATGCATACATAAATGGAACAACAAATCGATGTTTCTCACTCTCTCCCCCTTTCTCTGTCTCTGTAAAATCAATAAAAAAAATAAAATAAAATTACTAAAATCTGTGAGGTTGACTGGAGAGCAACACATCACAAAGGTTTACCGTGGTTATTCATATAGTGGGATTACAGAGTTTTTAAAAATTTTTTCCATCTGTGAAGTGAAATTATTGATGGGAAAGCAAGAAAGTGGAATTCTAGCATTGGCCTTGGGCCATAAGGTCTTGGACAAATCAGTTAGTCTCTCTGTGCCTCAATTTCCTTATCTGTAAATTAAAAGGGAACACCAAGATGATCATCAAGTTTATTTTCAACTTTCACATCCTGTGGGTATAGCTGAAAAGAAAGTTTAGCTTAAGGCAACCCTTATGGAGGGCAATTTTGGCACTGTGTCTCAAATTACAAATGCATGTAACTGGTGACCCAGTGATTGCTTTTCCAGAAATTCTTCCTATAGATACATTTGGATAGATGCAAACTGAGTTATATAAGGTTATTCATTACAGAATAGCTTGTGGTAGCTAAAAATTGGAAACAAGTACTTTACAGTTCACCAGCACCCTAACAGGTCAGTAAATTGACACATACACTGCTCTGGTAGGCAGCTATAAACACCTTTCAACATATACTTTTAATTTTTTTGAACTATGTGTCAGGGATATTGGCCCTGTAGGTACTCTGTGCCTGCTTCAAGTCAAAATTTACAAAACACCAAGATAAAGCAAACTATGACATTCAAAGAAACAATTAGGTAGAATAGCACAGAATTCAAGGACCTGGACAGTCTGTAAGAAAACTCCCTCAACCACTCACTCACTGGTTTGAAGCCCTGAAAAATCAGAATTGAAATGAAGGCAAGGCCAAATTTGCAGCTGACTTCCTTTGCCAAGAATGATGCACTAGAGCACGACCTATTTGTAGGGTGTGGTCCTCTGGATATCCGACTGCCCCTGCAGAGTATAATTGGCAAGGTTGAGAGTAGCAACAGTTTGACTTTGCCACCTTCCTTTGAGCTCATCATCAGAATCACTGAGGTCCCCTAGTGGCTGGCAGAGGAGGCCTGATGTCCAAGTTTGATAGTAAACATGAGACCACAAGAAGAGGGTGTGAACTAACACTACCCTCAATCTACCAGGCTCATGACCCCCACTCCAGCCCACCACTCCTGATATCAATAGGAAGTTGTTGTGATATGTGGATAGGGAGATGACAGTCTAAAGGAAGAAATAAATCTCTAAGTCTTCAAACTTGTAAAAGAGGCCTAATTTTCGCCCTGGCCCGTTTGACTCAGGGGTTAGAGCATTGGCCCACAGACCAGAGTCCTGGGTTCGGTTCCCGCTATGGGCACGTACCTTGGTTGCAGTTTGTCCCCGGCCCCATTTGGGGTCATGCGGGTGGCAGCCAGTCGATGTGTCTCTCTCACATCAATGTTTCTCTCTCTCTTCCCCCCTCTCTCTCTCCTGCTCTATCTGAAGATAAATGCAAAAATGTCCTCGAGTGAGGATAAAAAAAATCATTAAAAAAGGCCTAATTTTCTTAAGATGCCATTTTTTCTTTTTATGTGTGAAAAACTTAAAAAAAAAAAACGTTGACAAGGATAACGTTGTTTTATATTTTTTAAGTTCACTTAATGCCTGGCCTAATTAATACAGGACAGCTGGATTTTCCTACCTACTTTTTATTTTTTTTTTTGGTACGTGCCCCTAGCAGAAACCAAACCCGGACTCTCCGGTCCGCAGGCTGATGCTCCAACCACTGAGCCAAACTGGCCAGGGCTTCCTACCTACTTTTGCATTCAATCTTTTATATCACATATCATGCAGACTCTGAAAAACTCCACTGCAAACTTATGAGAAAATGAGAGTAAAAAATGTAAATAATATCTTACTATTGTTATGAAAATAATTTTTGCCTTGTGCAGTTTCTGACCCACACTTTGAGAATCACGACTCTAGCCTTAGGAATATACTGGAACTTTTCAAAACCCTCTACAGCAATCTCATTCCCCATATTTTCCTTTTACATTTTTTGGTTGGCCCCTTGTTTGCCTCAACTGGTATTGCTGTCAGGCAGCTATAGTGTTATGTTAAATAAGAGCCAATAATTTTTAAAAATGTTTTTATTGATTTTTTTTAGCGAGAGAGGGAGATAAAAAACATTGATGTGAGAAATATGGATTGATCAGCTGCCTCCCGCATGTACCCCACTAGGAATTGAGCCCAGGCATGTGCCCTGACTGGGAATCAAACTGGGACCTCTCAGTCCATAGCATGATGCTCAATTCACTGAGCCACACTGGCCAGGCACCAATAATTTTTTTTTAACAGAAACACTAGAGATAGGGCTTTTATCACTGAGTGAGCTCTCAGTTAGATCCAGACAAGTGCTGTGAATGGGGCTTTTCTAGGGAGTTGCAAGACAAATCAAATAATGACAATTCTCTGAAGATGAGGCTGTTGAGAGCTTCAAATCCAAATCCATTTCTACTCCTCCAAAGGCTGCTATACTGCTGGTTTTCACAGCTACCATGGTTGCAAGGTAAGACGTCATTTTTTTTCTCAATTGAAGAATTACCTATAAGAGAGTTTTTGCCCTGGCCAGTTTGCTCAGCGGTTAGAGCATTGGCCCGTGGACTGAAAGGTTGAGGGTCTGATTCCAGGTCAAGGGCATGTACCTGGGTTACAGGTTTGATTCCCAGCCCCGGTGGGGTCATGTGGGAGGCAATCAATCAATATGCCTCTTTCAGGTCGATGTCTCTCTCTCTCCCTCTCTCATTCCACTCTATCTAAAAACCAATGGAAAAATATCCTCCAGCTAACCCCTATGTTCATAGCAGCATTATTTACAATAGCTAAAATCTGGAGGACAGCCCAAGGGTCCATCAGTAAATGAGTGGATAAAAAGTTGTGGTACATATACACAGTGGAATGCTAAGCAACTGTAAGAAAGATCTCTTCCCCTTTGAGAGGACATGGAGGGATCTAGAGAGTATAATGCTAAGTGAAATAAACCAGTCAGAGAAAAACAAATATCACATGATCTCATTTATTTGTGGAATATAAGAACAAAATAAGCTGATAACAAAATACAGAAACATGGAAGTAGGGAAGGGAATGACAACCTAAGAAGGAAGTGGGTGGGGTAAGGGAAGAGAAAAAGCAAAACTTTTATGCATATATGCATAACCAATGGATACAGACAACAGTGCAGTGAAGGGTGGGGGCGGGATTGGGGTGAAGGGTATCAATGGGGAAAAAGGAGGGACATCTGTAAAAAAAAATTAAGAAAGTATTGGGCTTAAAAAAATAGTTTTTTAAAAAAAATAATTGGGGTCTGGCCAGTGTGGCTCAGTGGTTGAACATAGACCCATGCACCAAGAGGTCGCTGGTTCAATTCCTGGTCAGGATACATGCTCAGGTTGTGGGCCAAATCCTCAGTGTGGGGCATGAAGGAGGTGGCCAATCAATGTTCTCTCTCATTGTTTCTATTTCTCTCTCTCTCTCTCACTTCCTCTCTCTCTAAAATCAATAAAGGGAAAAAAAAAAAAAAGAATTGGGAGCTGTCCTTTTGGGCAAGATATTTAAAACTCTACTGTCAATCTTTCATCCTAAGGGATCTCATCCCTCTTAAAGAAAATGCCTTCCATATTCCTCCTAAAAAAACAAAGCAAAACAAAACTGGAAAGCTGTTTCTTCTGCTCCCTAAGACCCAAGAACCGTTGTCTTCCTAGCTTTGGCCCCACTGACCTGGACAGGATGTCCTGGACCTGGAGCCCAGATGGGGAAAGGTGGGGTGGGTTGATTGACACACGTGGCAAGCAGCCCAAATTAGGAATCTGGGGGTGAGGCAGGGCTGTACCCCAAACCTCTTGAGTTTTTCTTCTCAACACTTCATCACTTCCATTCTAAATAGCAAAGAAATAACAGTTGAATTTTATTAGGGGTAAGTAATAAAGTGACAAGTTTCTCACAATGATCTCCTTTTCCCCACCGTCCCTGGACTGACTAGGTGGACAAGCTGAGGTTCTCGCTCAGGAGAAGAGGCTCCCACTCATGGAAGGAGGTCTGGAATGCCTTCGGATTGTGCGTGTGAACAGGACTATATTTGCCAGGCCGAGCTCCCTTTCCCCAGATTTCCGGCCATTCAGGTCAAGAATAGACTGGGTGAACCTGGTTGGTGGTGCTGGGCTAGACTATCGAACGGAGAGGCTCAGCTAACCGGTGCGGACAGGTGGCTTCCGGGCGCGGCTGGGGTGCTCTGCGCGGGCTCCACCGTCAGAACCCCGGCGCCGGGGGGCGTGCGCGGCCCACACGGGACCGAAAGACTTGACAGATCGCAGAGAAAGAAAACAAAAAACCAAAACAAAACCCACCGGCTGTCCCACGTTTCTTGGCGAAGAAATCGTGGGTAGAACTCGGAGCCAGTGAGTAGAATTCTGCGAGGCCGCCTCCGCCCACGCAGCGCCCCCGGGGCGCGGCGCGGCCCCTCGGCCCCTCGGCCCCTGGCCCGCTCCACACCGCGTTAGGCCGGGAGAGGATGTCGAAGTAAAGCGAGCGACTCGCTCTTCAGGTACTTCCCGAGTACTCGGCTGTGCTCCTCTGTAGTAAACAAAGTGTCGCCGCCGCCTTCTCGCTGGTTTGCCTCCCAGCAATCAAACAGTGAGAAGGCGAGAGACTCAAAGAAACACTCGAGAATTACCAGAAAATAATAATAGATTAAAAAAGAGAGAGTGCGAGAGAGGAGAGACAGGGAGGGCGAGAGAGAGGGGGGAAGGGGAGGGAGAGACAGAAAGAGAAAGAGAGAAAGAAAAGAAAAACACCCCACTACCCCCCACCAACCCACTGCCACCTCCCGGTGGAAAACCGCCCCCGCCCAGGTCGGCATCCACTGGCTGCCCCGGCGGCGGTGCCGCGCGCTAATTGGCCGATCGAGCTGTCAGTCAGGGGCGGGCCGGCGCGCGCGCCGCAGCGGGCGGGGGGTGGCGGCAGATCCCGTAAGTCGGGCGGCCGCGTAGTAGCTGCAGCCTCCGTTGCCGCATCCACATTCAACAGGCAGCAGCGCCGCGGTCGCGCCGCCGAAGAGAGCGAGCGGCCCGCGGCGTCCGTCAGTTCTCCGGCCCGCGGGCCGTGTCAGCAGGAGCGCGGCGCCGGTGCTGCCTGGGCCCGGCGACCCTGGCCTGCCGTCCGGTCGGTGCAGCGGACCCGTAGGAGTCTAGATGTTGATGGACTCGTGAAGTTAAGTTCTGGGCTCGCGCTTCCACTTCGCCGCTCCTTCTTCCCGGTTTTCGTCCCCTCTCGGCACCGACTTCGTCCCCAATCTCTGACCGGCTCTTCGCGCTCCCTTCCCCTTGGCCCCTAGTGCTGCGCTCTACCCTTTCTTGGTTCTCCTGCGGCTGGGGGAGGGGCGGGGGTCACCATGGCCGAAGCGCCCCAGGTGGTGGAGATTGACCCGGACTTCGAGCCGCTGCCGCGGCCACGTTCGTGCACCTGGCCGCTGCCCAGGCCGGAGTTTAGCCAGTCCAACTCGGCTACCTCCAGCCCGGCGCCGTCGGCCGTCGCGAACTCCGACGCCGCCGCGGGCCTGCCTTCGGCGGCCGCTGTCAACGCCGATTTCATGAGCAACTTGAGCCTGCTGGAGGAGAGCGGGGACTTCCAGCAGGCGCCCGGCTCGGTGGCGGCGGCCGCGGCGGCGGCCGCAGTGGCTGCCGCGGCGGCGGCCGCCGCCGCCACCGGGGGACTGTGCGGGGACTTCCAGGGCCCAGAGGCTGGCTGCCTGCACCCGGCGCCGCCGCAGCCCCCGCCTCCCGGGCCGTTGTCGCAGCACCCGCCTGTGCCTCCTGCCGCTGCGGGATCGCTCGCTGGGCAGCCGCGCAAGAGCAGCTCGTCCCGCCGAAACGCGTGGGGCAACCTGTCCTACGCCGACCTCATCACCAAGGCCATCGAGAGCTCCGCCGAGAAGCGGCTCACGCTGTCTCAGATCTACGAGTGGATGGTCAAGAGTGTGCCCTACTTCAAGGATAAGGGTGACAGTAACAGCTCGGCGGGCTGGAAGGTGAGTGGCTTCGGGGCGCATGGCCAGAGCGGGAGAGGGGTTTCGTAGACCCCTATTTGCTCCTGAGGTCTCGGTGGGGCAGATAAGGGGCAGCTGTGGAAGTTTGCTTGTTCTGAAAGTGCAGGGCGCGGGCGAGAATTGGCCGATGTCGGTGGTAGGCTTACCTGGGACCGATTGGGAGACTGTACGCGCTCTCAAGTGAGAGTAGGAGTGGAATGGGGAACGTGCTCGTTTAAGGGAGAAAAAAGTACTCCAACAAGTGGACATAAGAGTTGGCAGAAAAGTTCGCCAGGGAAAGGAGAAGGGTTCACTGGGAGCTGCTCCCTTTCCCACAGCCTGCGTGGACTTTTGCGATTGCTCCTTAACTTCTAGGATCCAGGGGGTGAGGGCGGCTCCCTATGGGCCCAGGGCGCGCGACCTCCCAGCGTTGGACCGCGCCGGGGAGACGTTTCCGCCGCGCCGGGCGGGTATGGGCGCGGCAAGGGGCATCCGAGCCCGCCTGCAGGGAACGAGGCTTGCAGGTGGAGGGCATAGTCAGGGCGCGAGCCTGCCTATGGGGGTTGGCCGCGCAGTTTTTGGAGGACGATGTGCATTTTGCTTTGTTTTGATTTTATCTGAAGTGGCCCTGAATGCAGGGGACCGGGTACATCGGGCTCGAGGTAGCGCATTCGACGCGTACTATGAGGTGGCCACCGCCTGCGGAGCGGTGGTGCCGGCTTGCGCCGGGCGAGCTAAAGTTCAAGTGTGACCCTCTGGCGGGGGCGGAGGCGGGAGCTGGCGACAGCCTGGGAGGGGCCGAGGGCGCAGGAAGCTAGAGCCTTTAAAGGGCCAGCGCGGCTTTCGGCCAGCCGGCTGGGTAGCGCGGCCGGCACCAGTCTACGCAGGGAAGTGCCCGCACACTTCGCTTCTCCCGTGGTCCCAGACCTTTAATTAGACAGGGAGAGGCTCCTCTGGGTGACCTGTGCTGGGGACGTGTGTACCTTCTCTCTCACTTTGCCACTAAAGTGTTACAACTGAGCACCGAGGTACAGATCCGAGGGCCTCATCCTGACTGTAGGCACCATAATAAAAATAATCATAATCTTTACGTACAGCAAAATCTTTGCTGCACAATTGTTACACCGAAGTTGTTTTACATACACTGTCATTCCTGTGGTTATTGTGTGTCAAAAAGGTTAAGTTATTCACATTGTGTTGAAGTTCCTGGAGAAGGAAACAGGATTTTATTTTTTCCAAAGTGTGTTTGAGTAAAGTTATCATTTATAACTTCATTATTAGGCACCCCTGCAATTGACCACGTGTTTCAAAAAGGTAAAGTGACTGCTTAGTAGATTTACAATTGCGAGTACCGGAAACACAGAGTTTATTCTTGTATTATTACTTATTACTTATTGTATTATTTTCCATAAGAATAACTATAAGCCTACTTTTGCCCCACCTCTGTATTCTTTTAAGTCACAAAGTCGGGATTGTCAGCCAAAGCCAATTTTAGTTAACATATGCATTTAACTACTTATCTTAACTTGCTCATCTATCCATACTACTCGAGCTATGATAAAGCATTTGACATTAAAAAATATATTTTTACCATTTAAAGTACAGGGTGTCTTTTACATCTTTGTAAATGGATACAACCCATTTAAGCTTGCTGGAGTGCCTTTTTTTTAAAGGTGGAAAAAGGCAAAGTTTTGGAATTATTTTTAGTTTTGCCTCTCAAATGGTCTTAAGTCAGAGTATTATTCTTAAACTAGGAATATAACTTAAAGTTTAAGGTCTCATGCTTAGTAGAAAAATAGATGATAAAGCCAAATCATCCCTCAACCATTTTTTTAGGTTCTTGTTCTAATTTTTCCCCAAATGCAATTATGATTTTATTATTTTAAAAAATGTATGTACCAGAGGTAGCAAATCTATTAAGTATTAGTTAGGATTGTCCGTCCAGACTTGGAGGCCCAGTGACAGGTCCCAGTAGAAACCTAGTGGGTCTTTGAAGGGAGCAGGCTGCCATTCTCAAGTGAGTAAATGTTTCAGGTGTAATCAAGAGTCAGTTGGTGCAAGTCAGATTACAGCAAGTGCATTTTCACTTTGAGTAAAAGGGTATTTTAAGAAGAAAAGAAAAAGCATGAAGTGTTCTAACTCATAATTAGTCTTCTGGTTAGAGTTTTCATAAAAATGAGTTATTTGTTAAAACCAAGTTTCACTCAGATCTAAAAGATTCTCCTGTTTTAAAGATTCATGAAAAGGAGAAATTCAGTTCTAAAATGCAAATCAACCCAAACTTAACCGTTTTAGGACTGAGGAGGGGCTGCTTAGGAACACTTAAGTATTTCCTGTGATTTGCTATTGGGGATTAGACTGAATCTTTAATTAAATATAGTTTCATGTGTTTTACTTCCTAGGGCCTGCCTGAGTTTTGTAAGTCATTTGCATGTAGTAGTTGGGAAGCTGTTAAAGAGCTCATAAACTTCTAGTTCCTTAAATACTGGTTATGTTTTACGGACATGAATTTTGTATTTGTAGGGATGGTACCTTAAATCTGCTTGACACTTTTTTTAACATTGGCTAGAACTGTCATAAGGCTACACACAAAGTAGAAGCTAAGGCTTTTGAAAAATCTGGATCTTTTAAACCATGTACAGTATTTGTAAATAGTGAAACATCATTCCCATGACCTGTTTTTTTTTTTTTTTTTTTTTTTAAATAGAAAGCTCTTTAGAGTTTGGGAAGTAGTTTTGTGAGTTCTGCATCTTTTTTTTTAATGGCAGTTTTGAGTTGGCTCTTACTTATTTCTTTGATATTATTTGCAGCGCTTAATTTAGGTTAAAAGAATGATTCAACAAGACTCTACACATGTTAAGGGAAAATTTAAATTGTTTTATGAAGTAGTTCAGATAGTCTTCATTTTGGAATGAAGTTTCTATAATTTGGTCTGTGAACTGAGAATGTATTTTAAAATTAATAACTATTCTGTAATTTGGGTTTTTAAGCTGTAGGTGAGTAATTTAATTAGCCACAGAGATCCCTTCCACAGCAGGAAGATGGCTGATTTCTTGCTGCACAGTCACATTCGACTTAAAGAATCCTGGTGAAGCCAACTTCTTGTTTGTTATTGAAGTTACTTTAAGAAAAACCTTTTTTTACAGTTGGGCGAAAATTGCAATATATGTATTTGAAGGGAGCATGAGGAAAGAGTTAAAATTGGGTAATGATTATGCAGCCAAGTGTATCTTATTTGCTGGAGAATGAAAATTGTGTGAGACTGATGTGAACATGTCTTTTGATGAGCTATTTTTTTCAGAAATCCTAAAATAGATGCCAAGTATAAATATCTTAATGGAGACTCATAAGAACTTTATTTTTATTTTACCTATGTTTTTGTGGCAAACTCTTGGGGAGATGTGGCGGGAGGGGTGGCTTCTATTTTTGAATGATACTGAGCTTTTAAAAATCTTTGTTTTATCCTCGAGGACATTTTTCTATTTTTTGTTCAGATAGAGTGGGAAGGAGAGAAAGGAAGAGAGAGAGAGCGAGAGAGAGAGAGAGAGAGGAAGAGAGAAAGAAATATTGATGTGAAAGGGACACATCGAGTGGCTGGCTGTGTCCCGCACGACCCAACCAGGGCCGGGGACAAACGGCAAACGAGGCACGTGCCCTTAGTGTGAACCGAACCTGGGTGTCTCTGGACCATAGACCGACGCTCTAACTGCTAAGCCAAACTGGCCAGGGCTAAAAATCTTTTTTTTTAAGTGGCAAATATTTGAATATTGGAAAGAAAAGTTTAACATTCCTCATGTAAACTTTAAAAAAGGTTTAAGTTTGTGGAGACCTTCCCATAATTACTGAAAGGCTATCACATTGGCAGTGGACACCAATATTGTTAGATATCATGCACTGCACAGGGAATCTGAGTGCATATTTGAAATGAAGATGAGGGGAAATAATACTCTGTGGTTAGAATCCTCCCCAAGAGTCTGGAAAAGTTTTGCCTGTCCTTGTGCTCTTCATTCAGACTCCTGAACTGCAATTCTGCAAGACTGTCTTTTTTTCTTTCATTTCTGAGAGCGAGAAAGAGAAACATTGATTAGTTGTTGCATTTATTTAATGTATTCATCGACTGCTTCCTGTATGTGTTCCTGACCTGGGATCAAACCTGCAACCTTGGCTTATCAGGATGACACTTTAACCTGGCCAGGGCCTGCATGACTTTCTGAGAGAGCTGCTGTCTGTATTTCTTTGGGAAGCTTGAACTATTTGGATTTTTCTGGAACACTCTACCCTTGGAAACTACCCAGTACCCTGGCATCATGGGATTTACTTGGCTGGTTTTTTTTGGTGTGTGTGTGCTGTGTGGAATACTTTTGGGAAGGCAGTATAAACCCCATGGTGATTAGAGAGAGCAAAGGAGTTTGCAAATGTAGGGAGCATCTGTGAGCAGAGTAGATTCAGTCCTTCTCTGCAGTTTAAAATTTGCCTTGACCTTCATAGGAACAACTTGCAGAGACTTGCCCAACCACCTCCCTGCCCCCCACCTCCTTGGGTTGGATAACCACCTCTTTTCTGTGTATACAAAATTCTGAAGTTGGTGTGGTTGTTCTCAACTGTGAAACAGAGGAACAGATGAACTTGAAAAATGTTTATTTTGGTGTGTGAGGGATGAAGGTTTATGTCAATGGATACACTGTGTACAATGTATTAAAGTGTGGAAGAAGTCTCTCTTTTTGCTAATTCCTGATAAGGACTCACAAAACTTTTCAGTGGCACAGAAATTCTTTGCAGAGAATTACTCCTTGTTATTTGTGTTCTTCTAAGGAACATATGAAACAAGGTAATACAGTTTTATCCGTTGGTGATTTCATATAGTTCAACCTTTTAGAAAAAAACAAAACAAACCAAAACCCTTTTCACTGGCATTTCATTTTACTCTGCTCATTCTACCTGTGGGTTTATCAGTCTACCTGTGGGTTAAAGCACTCTAAATACTGAGTTTTAGGTAGAGTTATCCTTGTCACTTGGAAGCCATTTAGGCCACCTACCTTTTTTATTTTTTTTTGGATACTTATTTATTTATTTATTTTCCACATCTTTATTGTTGGATGTAAAATGTATTACAGATGTTGCACATTTTTCCCCCATTGACCCCCCTCCTCCCCACTCCCGACCCCCTCCCACATTTTTCTAAACTATTGTCCGTGTCCATTGGTTATGCATATAAGTTCTTTGGTTTATCTCTTCCCACCCCCCCCAACCCCTTTCCCTTTGAGGTTTGTCAGTCTAGCAATGAATTTGTGCTTCTTAATCCCTTCACCTTTTTCACCCATTCCCCCAAACCCCTTCCCAACTGGCAACCAACAAAATGTTCTCTGTATCTATGAGAATGTTCCTGTTCTTCCTGTTCATTTTGTTTGTAGATTCCATTGTTGATAGATATGTATTCATTGCCATTTTGTTTGTTCATACATTTTATCTTTTTCTTTAAAAAGACCCTTCATCATTTCATATAATAACGGTTTGGTAGTGATGAACTCCTTTAACTTTTTCTTGTCTGGGAAAGTTTTTATATGTCCATCGATTCTAAATGACAGCTTTGCAGGATAGAGTGATTTTGGTTGTAGGTTCTTGGTTTTCATCACTCTGAATATTTCTTGCCACTCCTTCTGGCCTGCAAAGTTTCTTTTGAGAAATCAGCTGACAGCCTAATGGGAACTCCCTTGTAGGTAACTAGCTGCCTTTCTCTTGCTGCTTTTAAGATTCTCTCTTTGTCTTGAACCTTTTGCATTTTGATGATGATGTGTCTTGGTGTGGGCCTCTTGAGGTTCATCTTGTTTGGGACTCTCTGTGCTTCCTGGACTTGTATGTCTGTTTCCTTTACCAAGTTAGGAAAGTTTTCTGCCATTATTGTTTCAAACAGGTTTTCGATTTCTTGTTCTCACTCTTCTCCTTCCGGCACCCCCAAGATGCGAATGTTGGCACGCTTGAAGTTGTCCCAGAGGCTCCTTACACTATCCTCATTTTTTTGGATTCTTTTTTCTTTTTGCTGTTCTGATTGGGCGTTTTTTGCTTCCTTATATTCCAAATCGATGGTTTGCTCCTTGGATTTACGTACTCTATTATTGAAGCTATGTAAATTATTCTTTATTTCAGTTAAAGCCTCCTTCGTTTCTAACTGTGCAGCGATCATTTCTGACTGGTCCTTTTTTATGCTCTTGAGGCCCTCACTGAGTTCACTGAGCATCCTTATAAGCAGTATTTTGAACTCAGCATCTGTTAGGTTGCTTATCTCCATTTCGCTTAGTTCTTTCCTTGGGGTTTTGTTCTGTTCTTTCATTTGGGACCTGTTTCTTTGTATCCTCATTTTGGCTGCCTCCCTGTGTTTGTTTCTGTGTATTACTTAATGAGAGGTATGGGGCTCGCTGAGACCCGATGCTGCTCGTTTGAAAGAATTTAGGAAAAACCTGAAGCAGGATCCAAGACAGGCCAATCCTATGGTTAAGCAAGTGGCAACAGCTTGGGTGGGCCTGAAAGTTGGGTGGGCCTGAAAGTTGGGTGGGGCGGGGCGGGGCCTCAGGGAGTCACCAGGGCGGAGCTACCAGTGTGAGCCAGGTTGCTGGAGTCCCAGATATGGCGACTGTCTGCTGCCCCAGGGAAGGGCTTACCAAAGGAACAAAGGCCTCTTACAGCACGTTTGTCCCCAAGGAAACCCCCTCTCCAGCCCTCGCTCCAGTGCCAAACAGCTCAGTTCTTCCCTGTATTTCTCTGATGCCCCTCGAGCTGCCTCCCCTCTGAGCTTAGAGGGAGAGAGTGCGATAAGTCCGTGCGCGGGCCCTTTAGGGAGCCGCCTGGGGCTCCAGCCAGGTCAGCTTCCCTGAGCCTCAGTTTCCGCTGGTTTTTCCAGCCAGAAGTTATGGGGACTTCTCTTCCTGGCACTGGAAACCTGAGCAGGGCACCTGATGTGGGACGGGGACCCCTCAGTCCTCAGGAAGGACCTTCCCAGCCTCGGGAGCCTCCTGATTTTTATCCGCCACACTTGGGTGTGGGACCCCTCGCTCGCTCCGCCGCCCCTCGCTCGCTCTGCCGCCCCTCCTACCGGTCTGGATGTAGCTGCTTTTTTTTTTTTTTTAATTCCATAGTTGTAGGACTTCCATTCAGCTTGATTTCAGGCGGTTTTGGATAATGGTTGTTCTGTAGTTTTGTTGTAACTTGGATGTGGTTGTGGGAGAACGCGATACTGTGTTTCCCTACGCCGCCATCTTGACCGGAAGTCCCACCTACCTTTTTAAAATTTCTTTTTTGTTTGTCATAAAGTTTTGATGTTAAGCCAAATAAAATTAGAATGCTGTATTTACAACAACTTTTAGGTTTATTATTACTATTGAGGTTTATTATTTAGTAAATTTTCACCTTAATGCATTACGTAAGGACATAAATTTAACATGTGTCCTTTATTTCAGGCTGTATTCCTTACAGAAAAATAAAGTACAGTGAGACAGAGCTCTGTGATAAGCTTCTGTAGTCCCAAATTTCTATGTTTTGATGATTGCTGAAGCTGCACTCTTTATGGTCAGTAAATCACAAAGGCTGACGGGAGTGTTTGAGTGTCCCCTTTCTCATTTTCTGTTGACCACCCCCTTTGAAGTGTGTGTGTGTGTGTGTGTGTGTATCTATAGATATATCTATATCTATCTCTCTCTCTATATATATATTTATATCTATATCTTCACCCCAGGATACTTTCCCATTTATCTTCTGATAGAGAGGGAGGGAGGGAGGGAGGGGAGGAAGGGGAGAGAGAGAGAGAAAGAAAGACACATCAATTGGTTGCCTCCCACACGGCCCTGGACCCCCACCAGGGTGGGGACTGAACCCCATAACTGAGGTACGTGCCATTGAGTGCCATTGATCGGAACCAAACCCGAGACTCCCTCATCCTGGGGCTGACACTTTAACTGCTGAGTCAAACTGGCCAGGGCTGTACAAATATTTTCTTCTTTTTTTTAAAAAAAATCTTCACCCTAGGACATTTTTGCATTTATCTTCTGATAGAGTGGGAGGGAGAGAAAGAGAGAGAAACACTGATGATGAGAGAGACACATCGACTGGCTGCCACCCACAGGACCTCAACCGGAGCCGGGGACAAAGTGCAACCGAGGTATGTGCCCTTAGCGGGAACTGAACCCAGGTCTCTCTGGACCGCAGGCTGACGCTCTAACCGCTGAACCAAACTGGCCAGGGCCAAACCTGCAACCTTTTGGTGCTTGCGACAACACTCCAACCAACTGGGCCACTCAGCCAGGGAAGTCCATTTAATTTTTTAAATTTCTTGTTGGAATGATGGACTGGCACTTATAAAGACATGAAAACAAGGGAAGTGTCAGTTTCTGTGAGTGTTGGATACATGAAATAACAGGAGGAAGTTTGAAAAGTATAGGTAGGAAAGTTTTGATAGACTGAACTTGGACATTATTATAAGAGTAATGTGTTATAATACATGGAACAGCTTAATATGAATAGTAGGCATTTACACAATATTTAGGTTTTTGCTTGGTCTGGTCTTTAAAATATTAACTTTCATGCCCTGGGAGCAGAGTGTTTCACACAAAGACCACTATTAAAAGTAATTTTGTTTTTTTTGAAAAATGAGAATTTCTGAAGTTGAAGTTAGCAATCTGAAAATATACTCAGGGTGATTGTGAAAATTATATTGACTTAAAAAAGATGTTTTAAAATTTAAATATCAGTTTTAATATTGCATTAGTTAAATATTAGATATCCTTCATACAATAGATGTTGACCCACTAACCCAAGTACGGGAATAAATATTATAATGAGATACTTCAGTGGATCCAGAGGGCTAAATTTGGGTAGGCTAAACCCAAAATTGATGCCAAGCAGACAGATATAACTGAATGTATTCAGAATATTTGGAGTGACTCTGACTAGCTTGTTGTGAACCATTTTACTGTTAGGTTTCTATTATGGTCGAGGGACAGTGAAACAAAAGTAGACTGAATAGCTCAATGCTATAAGGTTTTATTAAATGTGTAAGTTATCGGGGGCAGGATAGGGAGGAGGGTATCTGGGGGGGGGGAGAGACATCTGTAACAGAAGTAAATTAATTAATTTTAAAAAATGTGTAAGTTATATTCTACATGGACAAAACGGCTTTCTAAGCACACTTGCGTGATTACTAATGATGTCAGGGTAAACTAGGCAAACCAACTAGGAAACAGTATGGACTTGGCCAATCTAATTTTGTCCCATTATTGTTTGTAGATTGAGTGAAGTTCAAAATTGCAGCTTGTGTTTTCAGTCCATAAGTAGAGAGAAATCTAAAGCATCATCTTTCAACTTATGTCTCATCTTGTTTCTAACATTGAAGGGGAGAAGTGTGAGGTCTTATCTCCCTCTGGGAGGACAGGCAGAAGTCAATTTGTACATCTCTGGGAAGTCAGGTTATTTCTTCCAAGGTAGCCTGTCCCTACTGACACTAAGCCACAGTTCTTTAATTAGGGATAGTGGAGGGCTCATTTGTCTTCTTAGAAGAGAATGCCATCTCTAAAGTGTGTGGCTCATTGGGTCTGTGACCTGGGATGTGTGCTGTTACTTCCTACAAGCCCTGTTCCTTTTACACACCTCTGCAAGCCACATGTATGGAAATCTCGAGGCTGCATCCTTTTTGAGTATGACTTTGTTTCATCATCTGTTTGTTGAGACCTAAAGCTAAAAGCCGTGATTAATTTTTTCTCCAGATGATATTCGTCTTAATTACAGTTGTGTGGCTTAAGTTACAGAACGGCTGCCCAATTCATCTGATTAAAGCAAAGCTGTGATGAGTAAGGAGGAGGTAAATTGGATTAAACATCAGAGTTGAGAAAAAATGTTTTTCTGTTTATAACTATTATCCTGAAGTTGTTACAGAGTTGTCTTTGCACTTTGGTGAGGGGACTCTTTGTGGGTTTGCTGACTTACACATTTGAAAAGAGCTAAGTGAACCTGGCATCAGGAAGGGGAGAGGACCTCAGTGGTTGCACTTTGTAACTGCAGTAAAAAAGGCTCAAAGAGCATAATGGTTAACCCTCTAAGTCTTATTTGGTCTCTAGTGAGGAGGAGGAAGAGGAGAACCAGTTTGTATTACATAGGAAGATAAAGAAGATTTTGTCAGTAGCTTATTTCTCCAACAGTTATCTGAGGTATGGAGGCACGTAGTTATGCTTCCTCAGTTTCCCTCCACCCCACCCCACCCCAATCACTTTTCCTTTTTTAATCTAGAAAATTAGTGCCTTTCCTCCACCAGTACCATACCCCAGAAGCCTGTGTGAGGTGGAATGAGGGAAGATTTATGAGAGGGAGGGCCTTTATCTTTGCAGTGGTGATGAGGGTAAGAGTGAAAAGAATGGGTTTATCCTTCATTTTGCATCTGAAAAGGAATGCATTTGCATTTTAAATTCAATTTGGAGAGACAAATTATAATCGAATTACATACTTCCTAGGTTTGTATTGTGCCCTTCAAAGTTTGAAAACAAAACCACATAAATATTTGGGAATGGTCTATAGAAGTAAATATCAAATACCTCAGACTGTTGGTTGCTTGGAGGCCAGGTTAAATGAAATGGTTTGCCTATGGTTTAGCTAGAGACTCTTATTTTGGCAGATTCTTGAGTAGTGACCGTCAAATGTGAATTTTATTATATTATTTTGACAGGAAAGGAATATTTTTCAGTTATTCTTATATAATCTTAAGTGTAGGATTGCATTAAAAAATGCATCAAGACAGTTGCATTCACTCACTACAATTTGTATCAGTATTGTAGCTTCTTGTCTCTGTGAGGCTTAATTTGCCGAATCACTTATTTGTCACACCAGTGAGGGTCCAGTGTCAGGTTTCAGCTAGTGGTTCTGTGATTTGAATAGAGGAAAAACCCAGTTACCTTTTGGCAAGTATTATATCACCTGTCTGCAGCAAGGGACCTCCCTCTCTGAAGCGGGGCTAAGGAGGAGGTAGCACAGGGGAACTTGTAGAACTGGTAAATATCAACTGAAGTTGTTTGTGTGCTCAGCACCCAGCTGGGTGCATTTCTGTAATTTTTTTCTAAGCCTATTCTCTGGATGGGTAGATATGCATGCCATCATGATATTTGCATACAACGAATGTGAAAACTTCCTTTGGACCATCCTACTTTTATGTAATCTATGACCAAATTGATCTTTTTCCTTCAATCTTTGAGAATTTAACTTTTTTTCTTTAGTGGCTCATTATGATATTTGCATACATTGAATGTGAAAGATTCCTGTATTGTCATTTTTCTGGTTACTTGTGTGCCCAAGGTGGTTTCTTGAGCTCTTTTAGAAGTCATGAAATAGAATAATATAGTGCCTAGATTTCTAGTTACACACACACACATGCACACATATATATTTATGTGCATTTCTATTAACATGCAGGCTTTGATATTATGATATAACACTTATTTTAAACACAGTATTTGATGGCTTTACATTTTAAAGGAAGCCACCAAAATGGTTTTGATTGCTATTTTTGTTCTCAACTACTTAAGATAATTTAAAAATGAATGCTAAGGATATTTATTAGGGTTAAAAATTTCTATAATCAACCACATCTTGATACTGTTTACATCCTTTTCATTTTGGTTTTGCCATGGATAGTTCCCCAGCTGTGATCACATTGCTCTGTAGTATTCCTGGTATGTTTCTTCAAGGTGCTTCATTTATATTTCTTGAGATGCCATTTTAACGCTTTTGATAATAACTGAGAACATACTAAAGAAAATAAAGGGAAAGCAGAATTAGGATTATTAAAAAAAAAAAGTTAAAAACAATGTTGTCACAAGAATTACCCTGACCACAGTAGTCCACTACCGTCTGTCACCGTCTCGTGGCTAACTCAGGATTAAGTATTTTTAAAATCGTCTCTTCAGTTTAGTTGAGTTTCATATCATTTAATAAGTAGTTTGATTATTAAAGTTTGTGCCCTGGCTAGTGTGGCTCAGTTTAAGAGCATCATCCTGAGTAGGAGGCAGTGGATTGATGTTTTTCTCTCTCCCTCCCTTTAAAGTCAATAAAAATATTTTAAAAAGCTCAATATATTAAAATGTGTGTCATTGCATTCATTAGTGTGATTGCTTTATTTTAAGCTAAAGGTGGAGGATGTGGGAGACACATTAAAATGGAGAGAATTTTATATTGATACACAGATGTAGTTCATATTTATGCCAACTGATTTTTCTCAACAAACTATGGGCTGGTGAATGTTTGAAGTTAATTTCAGAATTCATTACCTTTTGATTGTATGTCTTATAAATTGTATTTCTAAGAAAAAGTGTAAAAATAATTATTGTGCCATGTGATTCCATTGAACAATGTAAATGATCTTGGGTTATATCAGATGTTGAATGTATTCATAAAAAGACCCTACTTAATTTTTTTTGTTATGAATTGTGGAGTCATTTTAATTAAAGACGAGCTGTTTTTTGATGGCTATGACTTTTAGACTAACTATGATTTCCACCTGTGCTTATATAAAAGGCAAGAAGAGAAAAGGAAAACACATTAAATTAAGGAAGTCATTAGCTGAGATCTATTCTACTGAGATTGACAATTCAGGACCTCCAATTAAGCCTCATTTACACTCCCCGCCCTCATTTGTATTTCAAATAATGTTTAAGACTGGGAGAAAAAAGTAATGAAGTCCTAGGGATAAAATGAAAAGTTAAAACAGTTCAGTTTTTAAGGTAATCATGCATCTAAAGGATTCCTTTCTTGACTAAATTCTTTGTGATCCTTAACTGTAAATACACCCCCTGACATGAAGGGGAGACTCCCTCACCCCTTACCTTCTTTACTAAGCTTACTTCTGTCTGTTTCAGGAACTCACCTAAAAAAGTGATGTTGAATTTTATTAAGCAAACTGGGTAACCTGCCTTTTGCACAAAAGCTCACCACTTTTGGTGAGATGGCCTGCTCTTTCAGGTTGCTATCTTGTTGCTGTGGCCTGAAACAAGTTAGCAGCCACCTTCCTAAAGGACCTGCACAGGGCACATAGTCATGATCTCACTGATGAGAGCATAATGACTTGTTAGATAGATCACATTTATTATGCAAGTGAACTTGAATGTCACTAGGACAGTAAACCTATGTAGACTTAAAAACTTTTGAATTTAATGCCCCTCCCATATTTTGATTAGGCTATATAGCTTTTGGATTTATAGTTACTTATTCTGGCTATAAATATGTTAATAGTATTTGGTCAGATATGGGACATGACTTTTGACATCTTGCTTGGCTGGGAATTTTTGACAGCTTTCAATTTAAATGGAATTCCCTTGCTTTATTTCCTGTGATAGTGTGGGAAATACACATTTGGCTGTTTCAACCAGAGGTGGAGGAAGACAGGAAATAAGTAAAATTGGAATACACAAATAGGGTATTAATTATTTCTGCTGGGTGTCGTTTAATTGGCATGCTTTTTATAGGAGCCTGAACCTACAAAAGTTAGTGCAGAATAAAAAGAAAATGCTATAAATATTTAGTTTTGTTTTCTTTGATCTGGACTTAGTTTTTTTACCAGGTTGACATTCTAGGGCCTTTGAAACTGTTTTGCGTTTTAAGTTCAAATGGTAGAAAGAATTAAACTCCCTGTCTTGTCTTTTGTGATACTTTACCAGTCCTAAGCATGCCATCAGCAGCAGAGAAAGCTGAAAGAAGGACTATATTTGCACTTTTCCCATGTGGGAAGAGGGAATTTTGCTGCTAAGGACTAAAAGTTTATATGTGTGATTGACTCTATTTCCTGAATCTAATCAGAACCACCATAAAAATTATCCCTTTTGAACTGTCCTGAAATTCAAATATCTAAAATTTGATATGGAACGGAAATCTTCAAGCCAGAGTTTTACAATATTTTCCTTTTAAATGTCACAAAAGGTAACTTTTGCTTTAACTGTTGTAAACAGAAAATCATGATTCCTTTACCCTCCTTCCCCCCAACCCACTAATAGACTTGCTTTCTGTTTATTTATTTTTTTAAATTTCCTATCTAAGGCTAATACCTAGGTACGTTAGTTAAAAATGAAGGTTGTAGTCTTGTCTGTTCTGTTCTCAGTTATCCACTGATTGAAGAATGCTTCATGTAGCCTTCTGAGCTTTGAGGGTACTTATTTGCTCCTGTTATGAGGGCACTTATTTCTGACCATCTCCTATATTCCTTCCTACTTTTTCAACTCCTCCTTTGCTTTTTCCTCCTAATTTTTAGCCCCTCATTTATTTATTTTATTACTTTAAAAAATAATTATTTTGTTATAGGTATCCTTCCTTTTTCTTCCATTGACACCCTCCTCTCTGTCTCTATCTCCCCTCCCCCACCCTCACGTTATTGTTGTCTGTGTCCATTGGTTATGCATATGAGTACTTTGGTTTATCTCTTCCCACCTTCCCACTGCCCCTCCCTCTGAGGTTTGTCAGTCTATTCTTTGTTTTTGTTTTTTTCTTTTAAATCTTTATTGTTGAATGTAAAATGTATTACAGATGTTCCATATTTTTCCCCCATTGACCCCCTCCTCCCCACTCCCGCCCCCCTCCCACCTTTTCCCACACTATTGGCTGTGTCCATTGGTTATGCATATAAGTTCTTTGGTTTATTTCTTCCCACCCCCCCCCACCCCTTTCCCTTTGAGGTTTGTCAGTCTAGCAATGAATTTGTACTTCTCACTCTCTTCACCTTTTTCACCCATTCCCCCAAACCTCCTCCCAACTGGCAACCAACAAAATGTTCTCTGTATCTATGGGAATGTTTCTGTTCTACCTGTTCATTTTGTTTGTAGATTCCATTGTTGATAGATGTGTATTCATTGCCATTTTGTTTGTTCATATATTTTATCTTTTTCTTCAAAAAGACCCTTCATCATTTCATATAATAACGGTTTGGTGGTGATGAACTCCTTTAACTTTTTCTTGTCTGGGAAAGTTTTTATATGTCCATCGATTCTAAATGACAGCTTTGCAGGATAGAGTAATCTTGTTTGTAGGTTCTTGCTTTTCATCACTCTGAATAATTCTTGCCACTCCCTTCTGGCCTGCAAAGTTTCTTTTGAGAAATCAGCTGACAGCCTAATGGGAACTCCCTTGTAGGTAACTAGCTGCCTTTCTCTTGCTGCTTTTAAGATTCTCTCTTTGTCTTGAACCTTTTGCATTTTGATGATGATGTGTCTTGGTGTGGGCCTCTTGGGGTTCATCTTGTTTGGGACTCTCTGTGACTCCTGGACTTGCATGTCTGTTTCCTTCACCAAGTTAGGAAAGTTTTCTGCCATTATTGTTTCAAACAGGTTTTCGATTTCTTGTTCTCACTCTTCTCCTTCGGGCACCCCCAAGATGTGAATGTTGGCACACTTGAAGTTGTCCCAGAGGCTCCTTCCACTATCCTCATTTTTTTGGATTCTTTTTTCTTTTTGCTGTTCTGATTGGGCATTTTTTGCTTCCTTATATTCCAAATCGATGGTTTGCTCCTTGGATTTACGTACTATACTATTGAATCTGTGTAATTTATTCTTTATTTCAGTTAATGCCTCCTTCAATTCTAACTGTGTATCCATGATTTCTGACTGGTCCTTTTTTATGCTCTTGAGGCCCTCCCTAAGTTCACTGAGGTTCTCACTAAGTTCATTGAGCATCCTTATAAGCAGTATTTTGAACTCAGTATCTGTTAGGTTGCTTTTCTCCATTTCACTTAGTTCTTTTATTGGGGTTTTGTTCTGTTCTTTCATTTGTGACCTGTTTCTTTGTCTCCTCATTTTGGCTGCCTCCCTGTGTTTGTTTCAGTGTATTATTTAAAGAGAGGTATGGGGCTCACCTAGACCAGATGCTGCTCCTTTGAAAGAATTTAGGAAAAACCTGAAGCAGGATCCAAGACCGGCCAATCCTATGGTTAAGCAAGTGGCAACAGCTTGGGTAGGCCTGAAAGTTGGGTGGGCCTGAAAGTTGGGTGGAGCGGGGCCTCAGGGAGTCACCAGGGCGGGGCTACCAGTGTGAGCCAGGTTGCTGGAGTCCCAGATATGGCGACTGTCTGCTGCCCCAGGGAAGGGCTCATCGAAGGAACAAAGGCCTCTGACAGCACGTTTGTCCCCGAGAAAGCCCCCTCTCCAGCCCTCGCTCCAGTGCCAAACAGCTCAGTTCTTCCCTGTATGACTCTGGTGCCCCTCGAGCTGCCTCCCCTCTGAGCTTAGAGGGAGAGAGTCCGATCAGTCTGTGCGTGGGCCCTTTAGGGAGCTGCCTGGGGCTCCAGCCGCTTCAGCTTCCCTGAGCCTCAGTTCCCGCTGGTTTTTCCAGCCAGAAGTTATGGGGACTTCTCTTCCTGGCACTGGAACCCTGAGCGGGGCACCTGGTGTGGGACGGAGACCCCTCAGTCCTCAGGAAGGACCTTCCCAGCCGAGGTGTCCTCCTGATTTTTATCCGCCACACTTGGGTGTGGGACCAGCCCGTTGTGCCGCTGCCGCGCCACCCCTCCTACCAGTCTGGATGTGGCTGCTGCTTTAATTCCGTAGTTGTAGGACTTCCATTCAGCTTGATTTCAGACGGTTTTGAATGATGGTTGTTCTGTAGTTTAGTTGTAACTTTGATGTGGTTGTGGGAGGACGCGATACCGCGTTTACCTACCCGCCATCCTGACCGGAAGTCTTGTCAGTCTATTCTTTACTTCTTTGTCTCTGGCTCTATTTTGTTCATCAGTTTATTTTGTTCATAATATTCCACAAATAAGTGAGATCGTGATACTTGCCTTTCTCTGACTGTTCAGGTCCCTCCATGTCATTTCAAAGGATGAGATCTTTCCTCCTTACAGCTGCATAGTATTCCATTGTGTAAATATATCACAGCTTTTTTTTTTTTTTTTTAACCACAGCTTTTTTATCCATCCAGCTACTGATGGACACCTGTAGCCTCTTTATTTATTTATTTATTTATTTTTAAACATTTTTTTCCTTTATTGATTTTAGAGAGAGTGAGAGGGAGAGGGAGACAGAACTATCAGTGAGAGAGAACATTGACTGGCTGCCTCCTGCACATGCTCCACTGGGGATTTGGCACACAACCTGGGCATATGCCCTGACCTGGGAATCGAACTGGTGACCTCTTGGTGCATGAGTCCACTCTCAGCTACTGAGCCACACGGGCTGCTCGTGTAGCCTCCTCATTTAAAATATTTGATTTTAATCAATTTCTCCCATGTATTAATGTACATTAGGTGAAAAGTTCCTTTAAAGGTCATTGATGGTTACTGGTGTTCTCTACTTGATCGCGACAGCCCTGTTACGTTTACTACTGCCATTGGGAATGGCCACTGAATTACTTATAGATCTAATCCTATTCAGAAGTATTTATAAGTAGAAGATTTACTGTCTGACAGACTGTCTCTATAGGAGTTACTTAAAATGTTGGCATTCCCCTTTAATTCCTAATTCTTGGGTTTTGTCTCAAGGGATAAATTTATTTGTGTAAGAGAAGGTATGAAGAATTATGGAGTCTTTAAACACATTTTAAAACTACCATTTAGGGGTTTTGAAAATCCACTACCTCTCACTGCTAAAAATTTATTTCTGTATTGAGCCTATGTGTTCACCTGTTATTCCTTCCATCCCACATTCCCAGCTTATTTCTGGTTCTGGGTTTGGGAGCTACATTGAATTAGCTTATTTCCGCTTCAAGTACAGGAAGCCAATTCTCACCATTATTCTTTTCCTAGGTAGCCAGTCAGAGGACTTAGTTTTCTATATGTTATCAAGACCCAGAACCCCGCCCTGGCCGGTTTGGCTCAGCGGTTAGAGCGTCTGCCTGCGGTCCGGAGAGACCCGGGTTCGGTTCCCGCTAAGGGCACGTACCTTGGTTGCAGTTTGTCCCCAGCCCTGGTTGGGTCGTGTGGGTGGCAACCACTCGATGTGTCGCTTTCACGTCGATGTTTCTCTCTCTCTCTCTCTCTCTCCCTCTCACTCTATCTGAACAAAATATCGAAAAATGTCCTCGGGTGAGGATAAAAAAATAAAAAATAAAAAAGACCCAGAACCCCAAAGCAAGTCTGTCGTGAGTGGTGAATGGTCAGTGAAGTACACAGTGGGGTGTTAGTGCCCTGTCCAGGAACAGCATGCTTTTTGTAGGGTAGCTTGAGAAAGCCTGTTCTAGCTTTTGGATGCTGTGTCACCCTTTGACATAGAAGAGAGGTAAAATAATTTGAGGTCAGCAAGGCCTGTGTGGATTGTAACCAGTGTTTGGTGGATGATAATACTACTGTGCTTTACAATGGGCATGAACACGCTACAAGTCCCACATTGAGCAAGGCCCATAAAGAGGAAATCTATGAAGAGGAGAGTAAGTAACTGAGGGCAGTAAGCTAAATGGAAGCAACTGTGTATTCTAGCCTTGTAAGCTAAAAATCTGTATGTGTTTGTCTGCCTGTCTTGAAAGATATTTTTACTAACTTGGGTTTGTACTGGTAAGTAGGCATGGAAGTGAAGAAAACTCCTTTTCTGGTGTCGGATCATATATATTTTTCTTTTTTTTAATCCTCACCTGAGGATCTCCTTTTTTCCCCATTTATCTTCAGGTAGAGAGATAGGGAGGGAGGAAGGGTAGAAGAGAGAGAGAGCGAGCTAGAGAGAGAGAGAGAGAGAGAGAGATAGACAGATATGACAGAGACACATCAACTGGTTGTCTTCCACACAACCCTGACCAGGGCTGGGGACCGAACTGCAATCAAGGCACGTGCCCTTGACCAGAATCGAACCTGCAACTCTTTGATCCACGGGTTGATGCTCTAACCGCTGAGTCAAACCGGCCAGGGCAGGATCATCTTGATGTATAGATGTAAGTTTCCATCGAATCTGCACTCACAAGTCCATCATCCCATTTTGTATGTGTAGTTAATCCATATTTGGCTTTTGGGAGGAGAGAACCACATCGAGGTGTAAGATGAATAATCATAGCCAAATCAATAAACATTATTTTAGGTGTATATAATGTCGTCAGCTGTTCTCATTGAGCTAAAAGAAAAGTGTCTTTACTTTTCAGTGGTGAATTTTTTTTTTATCCTCACCCGAGGATATTTTTCCTTTTTTTTTTTTTGTACAGATAGAGTGGGAGGGAGAGAGAGGAAGGGAGAGAGAGAGAGAGAGAGAGAGAGAGAGAGAGAGAGAAACATCGACGTGAAGGGACACATTGAGTGGCTGCCACCCGCACAACCAACCAGGGCCGGGGACAAACTGCAACCGAAATACGTGCCCTTAGCGGGAACCGAACCCAGGTCTCTCCGGACCGCAGGCCGACGCTTTAACTGCTGAGCCAAACTGGCCAGGGCTCAGTGGTGAATTTTGAACTCTGTCTCTAGCCATAGTCTAGTTTAGCAAATTCTGCAACCTCTCTGCTCTCTGTTAAACATGAAAAGTATTAACTTTGAGAATGGTGATGTTGGCTGACTTCACATTTTGAAGTTTTAAATTTTAATTGCTGGCCTAGAGAATATGAGACCATGGACTAGAGGAATCTCTACATTAGTAACAGGAGTTCAAACCAAAGGGTTGTATGAGTTTGTGCTCTGATAAGGATGGAAGAGAATGCTACCACTGTATTTTGGGTAAATAATTCCATATATAGAAAATTTATCTGTTGATTACATAGATTTGATCCAGTCAAACCAGGCTTTATAGAGTTGAGATCTCCAGTACTAAGGGCTATATGCTCCTATAAACCACTTGGGAAGCACCTGAGCTAACGCCGAATGTGTAACCTGGTACATCGCTCGGGACTTGGTGGATCTTACATCATGAATGTTTCTCTGGCTCCATTGGATTTGGCTTCTAATTGGTTGTCCTTTCAACCTCCCATCTCATTTTCCCTCCCAGTAACTTTTTCCTAGGCAGCAAAGTTTCTATCTTCTGTCATTCCACATGAAAACTTTATCTACTTGCCTCCCCTTGGGGTGAGCGGAGATGGTAGAGGATGAGTGTCCTGTCTTAATGAGAGATTGATGGGGATGTGTGTTTCAATTTCTTCTGTATCAATTTCTCCACTTGTAATTTTGATCAGTGATAATTGGCCAGCCAGTGACAGTGTCTTCAAAACATTAGAGATCTTTGCTGGATGTATATTCTCTCACACCCCTGGGAGGATGTTCTTTAGATCATTAGGTTGTTCCAGAACTGATGTTGGGTCATTTCAGAACTATCAGACTTGCCTATAGCATTTGCTTTTCATAATACCCTTAAGAGAGGACTTCTGGTCAAGATGGCCGCGTAGGTGTAAACACGGTATCACGTCCTCCCACAACCACATCAACTACAGAACAACTATCATTCAAAACCACCTGAAATCAAGCTGAATGGAAGTCCTACAACTATGAAATTAAAGAAGCAGCCACACCGAGACTGGTAGGGAGGGGCGGAGGCACAGAAGGGCTGGCCCCACACCCACGTGTGGTGGATAAAAATCAGGAGGATACCTTGTCTGGGAATGGTCCTCCTTGAGGAGTGAGGGGTTCCCATCTCACACCAGGCGCTCAGCTTGGGGTTCCAGTGCCAGGAGAGAAGTCCCCATCACTTCTGGCTATAAAAACCAGCGGGAACTGAGGCTGAGGGAGGCTGAGGCTGTGGGACCCCCAGGCATCCTCTCTTAAAGGGCCCGTGCAGGGACTTACTCGGACTCACACACTCCAGGCTCCAGCATGGGGGAGGCAGCTCGAAAGGCACCAGAGACATATGGGGAAGAACTAAGTTGTTTGGCACTGGGGTGAGGGCTGGAGAGCCAGCTTTCTCCTGGACAGATGTGCTGTCAGAGGCTTTTTTCCTTTTGTGAGCCCTTCCCTGGGGTAGCACACAGCCCCCATATCTGGGAGTCCAGCAACTTAGCTCACACTCTTTGCCCCGCCCTGGTGATTCCCTGAGGCCCTGCCCCACCCAACTTTCAGGCCCACCCAAGCTGTTGGCAGTTGCTTTACCATAGGACTAGACTGTCTTAGACCCTGCTTCAGGCTTTTTCCTAAATTCTTTCAAACAAGCAGCATCCGGTCTCAGCTAGCCCCATACCACTCTTTAAGTAATAGATAGAAACAAACACAGGGTGGGGCACCCAAAATGAGGAGACAAAGAAACAGGTCCCAAATGAAAGAACAGAACGAGACTCCAGGAAAAGAACTAAGCGAAACGGAGATAAGCAACCTAACAAATGCAGAGTTCAAAATACTGCTTATAAGGGTGCTCAATGAACTTAGTGAGAACCTCAGTGAACCTAGTAAGTGTCTCAAGAGCATAAAAAAGGACCAGTCAGAAATGAAGGAGGCACTCACTGAAATAAAGAATAATTTACACAGATTCAATAGTTGAGCAGGTAAAGCCAAGAAGCAAACCATCGATTTGGAATATAAGGAAGCAAAAAACACCCAATCAGAACAGCAAAAAGAAAAAAAGAATCCAAAAAAATGAGGGTCGTGTAAGGAGCCTTTGGGACAACCTCAAGCATGCCAACATTCGCATCATGGGAGTGCCAGAGGGAGAAGAGAGAGAACAAGAAATTGAAAACCTATTTGAAATAATAAAGACAGAAAACATCCTTACCTTGATGCAGGAAACAGACATACAAGTCCAGGAAGCATAGAGTCTCAAACAAGAGAAACCCAAAGAGGTCCACACCAAGACACATCATCATCAAAATACAAAAGGTTCAAGACAAAGAATCTTAAAAGCAGTGAGAGAAAAGCAGTTAGTTACCTATAAGGGAGCCCCCATAAGATTGTCAGCTGATTTCTCAAAAGAAACTTTGCAGGCCAGAACGCAGTGGCAAGAAATATTCAGAGTGATGAAAAGCAAGATCCTACAACCAAGATTACTCTGTCCTGCAAAGCTATCATTTAGGATCCATGGACCTGTCAAGAGTTTCCCAGACAAGAAAAAGCTAAAGGAGTTCATCACTACCAAACCACTATTATATGAAATGTTGAAGGGTCTTCTTGGAGAAAAAGAAGATAAAAAATATGAACAAACAAAATGGTAATAATATATGTCTATCAACAATTGAACCTACAAACAGAATGAACAAGCAGAACAGAAACATTCTCATAGATACAGAGAACATTTTGCTGGTTGCCAGATGGGAGGGGAGTTGGGGGAATGGGTGAAAAAGGTGAAGGGATTAAGAAGTACAAATTGGTTGTTAGACTGACAAACCTCAAAGGGAAAGGGGGTGAGGGGTGGGAAGAGATGGACCAAAGAACTTATATGCATATGTGTATAACCAATGGCCACAGACAACAGTGTGGGGAAAGGCAGGAGGGGTCGGGAGCAGGGAGGAGGGGGTCAATAGGGAGAAAAGGAGAAACATCTGTAATACATTCAACAATAAAGATAAGTTAAAAATACACTTAACATTGTAGCCCAGATCTGTAATTTTTCAGTAAATATTAGGAGGCCTGGATTCTGTTTCTCGATTGGTAACCCGATAATTCATGTTTAGAGAAGTTGCATCACTGCTCTACTAGCATCTTCATCTGTAAAATGGGGTTAATGATACCACTGGGAAGTACTTGTAGGGGAAGTTGAGGTGCTCAGAGCAGGAAGCTGTAATAATGTGATAATATACATTTTAACTTTAGCCAATGCTAAATACTTGGACTTAAATACTTGTGTTATTGGTGGAAGTGGGGTATCCCCTTCTTTACTGGGTGCTGGGGATGGGGTCCTTATGATATTTTGAGAAAATAATTTTCTGAGATTTGCCTGAGAAGGATGTGTGGGTTTTTTTTTTTTTTTTTAAGTGCTTGGAATTACATCCCTGGGTTTCCCAAGTCCCATTTCCCTTACTCCAATCCTGGAAGAAGTGCAGCTGGGAAATCAGTAGAGTTAAAAGCAAAGCCAGTGTCCAGAGTTTCCATTCCATGTTGGAATTGGGTCTGGTACAGCATTAGGCTAGTTACAGTCCATTAGTCTACTGTATATGGGGTCCACCTGGCTGTGGGCCATTTGGGCAAATGCAGGAGCCTGAGAGCCCCATAAGCCAGGAGTCTACAGAGAGAGACCAACACCAGAAATCAAGAGAGAGAACTCCTTTGTTTAGGAGATGAAATATCTCAAATCCTCCTGTGCTTGCAGTGGGTATACCTACTCTGGTCAGTGACCTGTTTCCAGGTGACTCACAGGCAACTACCTTCCCTATGTCACCCAGACTTTACTGGGCGTGGGTCTATTTTTCCCCCTGTCCAGTCCCTTCCCCCAGTGATCTGCTGGGAATAGATCAGTGGCTCTCTGGGGAGTGTTAAATTGCGGCTTCCTGGCAAAACTGGCTGTACTATTTGGCCTTCCCTTTGTTCCTTTGCTATTAATAATAACTAGGTGAATTACAACAGCATCACTTGGACTTAAAATTTAGAGTTGCTGGGCCCTGCCCAGTGTGGCTAGGTTGGTTGGAGTGTCATCCCACACACCAGAAGGTTGCTGGTTCAATTCCTGGTCAGGGCACATGCCCCCTTGTGGGTTCAATCCCTGGTTGAGGCACGTGCAAGAGACAGCCCATAGGTTTCTCTCTCACATTGATGTTCCCCTCTCTTTCTCTCCCTTCCTTTCTGGGGGAAAATAAATTCAGAGTAGTAGCGAGTCTGGGGCTTTCATTTTTGTTTATGGGCTTCAGGATTATATGGAATATTTTTATTTTTTATTTTTTTATCCTCACCCGAGGTCATTTTTTCCATATTTTGTTCAGACAGAGTGGAAGGGAGAGATAGGAAGAGAGAGAGAGAAACATCGATATGAAAGGGACACATAGAGTGGCTGCCACCCGCACGACCCAACCAGGGATGGGGACAAACTGCAACCAAGTTACTTGCCCTTAGCAGGAACCAAACCCGGGTCTCTCTGGACCGCAGGCCGACGCTCTAACCTCTGAGCCAAACCGGGCAGGGCTTTTTTTTTTGGAATATTTTTATTTTTTTTTTTGTTTTGTTTTTTTTTTTTTTATCCTCACCCGAGGATATTTTTCCATTTTTTGTACAGATAGAGTGGGAGGGAGAGAGAGAGAGAGAGAAACATCGACGTGAAGGGACACATCGAGTGGCTGCCACCCGCACGACCAACCAGGGCCGGGGACAAACTGCAACCGAAGTACGTGCCCTTAGCGGGAACCGAACCCGGGTCTCTCCGGACCGCAGGCTGACGCTCTAACCGCTGAGCCAAACCGGCCAGGGCTTTTGGAATATTTTTAGATAAAAAACAGATCAGAACCAAAGAAAGAGTGAAAACACCGAACTATGCTTAACTTTCCTATCAATTCTGCAGCAGGTTTGATAATGGCATTCTGGAAGGACTTTTCTTATGTTTTGGAAGAACTTCTGATGATTTGGAAAAATATTTGGCAATGTGAAAAAGTAGAATACAAAATTGTATGTAAACTGATCCAGTTGTATGAAATACTTTCAATTTCCAATTGTGTGAAATATCTGGAAGAAAATATCTGCAAATATTAGTGGTAGGTTATTTTTGGATTGTATAAATATGGGTAATATATCTTTTCTTTGTAGTTTGCCTTTTTACCTTTTTAAATAACAAATAATTTTATAAGAAGCACTAAGGTTTTTGAAATGAAAATGAAGTTTGTGGTTTTTTTATCCTCTTCTTGAGAATATTGGATTCAAATAAGTGTTGATTAGTTATAATGTTAAAGGGAGGAGAAGAGGACTGAAATTAGACTTTATATTATTTAATTGCATAAACATATAAGGTAAATATCATTACTATTCCCATTTCTTACATGAGGAAACTTAGGTACAAAGTTATATAATTTGCCCAGGTCACACAGTAAGTGATAGAAATAAGGTGCCATTGGTTTTTATTGTAGCTCTCAAACTTGAAACCATTTCACTTTGCTACGTTAGAGAGATGATTATTTTTGGAATCTTGGAGGAAAAATAGACTTTAAATTTAAGTTGGAAATACAAAGGTAAAATAAAATTAACAGGTAGATAATCAGATAGTTAACAGAATCTAAACAATTAATGCACATACTGACAGTCCTAATGAGATAGGCCAGTAAGCCAGGATAAGAGGAATAGGAAAAATGAGGCAGATAGTTGAACAAATTGACAGAACAATTTATAGAAATACAAGTCACTTCCCTAGAGATAACATCTAGGCCTCAGATGTATTTCTCCTCCAGACCCAGAAAAGCAGCAAAACTAGGTGGGCAACTCCAGGACCAGCTGCACGACCTCCTGCCCTGACACTGACCAATCAGTGGAGATGACCCTGTCAAGGAGCACACTAGAAAACTGATGAATATTCTGAATCACAGCCAAGCAAGTGACCCAGACTTGGTTTACCGTGTGGCAAAAAGGAGTTGACCCACATTTTTCTCAGCAGATAGGTGGGTGGGCTGTATTTTGTTTCATTCTGGTTTCTGTTACCCCTCCACATACTGCATAGAAGGAGGAAAAGTACTTGCTTTCACAGGGAGATGGACACACTTTGTTGATGCTAGGGATTGACAAACAGAACAAATAACTGTTCCATTTAGACAGAAAAAAATTTTACTTAAGGGACAGGAATGAGGTAATGTTCTTAAGTTGTCACCCAAAGTTTATGAAGTGCTGTTCTGTCTTGCCATTAGGAAGTGCTCCACTGCATGGGTAGGAAACAGAAACCAAGGGAGGGCATGTGACTTGCTCCAGACCACCCTCCTGGAATTGGTGGGAATTGTGGAATGCCAAAGCTGCCCTTCTTTTTTTTTATCTTCACCAGAGGACAATTTTTTTTTTTATATATATATTTTGTTCAGACAGAGTGGAAGGGTGTCAGAGAGAGAGAAACATCGATGTGAAAGGGACACATCAAGTGGTTGCCACCCACACGACCCAACCAGGGCCGGGGACAAACCGCAACCAAAGTCCCTGCCCTTAGCAGGGACCGAACCTGGGTCTCTCCGGACCGCAGGCTGATGCTCCAGCCGCTGAGCCAAACCGGCCAGGGCAAAGCTTCCTTCTTGCTAGACCATCAGTTGGCCAGGATAACTCCCAGGACTCACCTTGCTGAGAGAAAAGTTTTGGCTTTGCTTTGAAAGAAGCATGAAGAAAGTAGTGTGGTTCAGAGGCAATGAAAACCCTGGCTGTAGAGGGAGGTGTTGCTTGGTTTTGGATCTTGCTTCCAAATATTGTTCATCCTCCCTGTCTTCCCATTTAGACTTAAAAAAATAAATCATGTCAGCCATGATTTTATTAACCAATGTCACCCCAATTAAAAAAAAAGGCACGTCAGCCTACAGTGATTCTCTCAACTGCTTTTGTATATGTTGCTTGTATGAAATGGTGGCATGTTAGATTTTTCCTGCACAAATAGTTTCTAATGGACAAGATTTGTGCCATTTAGCATGGGATTATATAGAGGGTTATTAATATTTGGTGTATTTCCGTTTACCTAAGTAAGAGGCTCCTCGGAGCAGCAGTGTTTAGAACCTGGAGTATTGTCACCAAATTCATTCAGGCTTGTTGAATTTAGCAGGACTTTTGGACCGGTTAACATTAAACACAGGTTTTGTCATCTGTAAAATGAGAATAATCATTCTGGGATTGTTGTGAGGACTAAGAGATTGGGGTTTGCCACTTAAGAAGATTAAGTTTACTGTCTTCGGTACATTTTATCTGCAGAAATTTTTGAGATGGGAGAAAGGAAAAAATTCTAAGTATTTCTGTATTCTTCCTGTGCAAAAGACTAGACCAGTGGTTCTCAACTGGTAGTGGTGGTGGTGGGGATTTTGCTTCCCAGGGACACTTGACAATCTGGGAAACATTTTTTTTGTTGTCAAAATTGGAAGGAGTAGGGTTGCTACAGGCAACTAGAGGGGAAGACCAGGATTGCTGCTAAACATCCAGGAATGCTCAGGACAGAATTCCCAGCAGAAAATGACCTGGCCTCAAATGTCAATACTGCTGAGGTTGAGAAACATAGCTCTGTGTAAAATTAGCGTATATTTTTTTCTGTAAAAAAGGGAAAAAATTAAAACTTTAAATAAAATTAAAATCCTGACCTGGCTGATTTGGCTCAGCGGTTGGAGCATTGGCCTGCCGACCAAAGAGTCCCGGGTTCGGGTCCCGCTAGGGGCATGTACCCCCCCCCCCAAAAAATATATATGTATATATTAAATTTCCTTAATTTATTATCTACTAAATGACTTCAAAACTTATAGAGACTTCTTAGCCATCTGGCCTTAACCTACCATGAATATACAGTTCGTTTCAATTTTTCTCATCACTGTCATAAAAGGGCATGAGTTTGCTGCGTTTTGAAATCTCAGCTCCCTGGAACTCAGTCCAGGCCCAGCTTGTCCAGGTCCTTACACCTTTATGAGGTGGCCATTGGTCACACCCCACTCCTGCTGTGATTCCTTCCTCCTGCCACTTGACCTCTTGCCATCTCCTTTATGAAGCTTTTCTTGATATCCTCCCAGTTGAATGGGATCTCTGCTTTTCCTTTGATTCCTCATAATGGCTGCACTTTCTTATGGAATTTCTCCTGAATTTGTCTCTTGCTTCCTGCATTTCCTTGGACTGCTAGCTCTTTAGGGCAGAATTCTTCCCTGGTCCCAGGAAGCACCTGAGTATAGTACCTCTGATAATGGACATAAAAGAGACATGTAGAAAATAACACATTTTTCTTGATGAGGATGTAAAAATAAGTTATGTCATATTATGTCTTCCTTACGTCACTTTAATATTCCTCTGTAAATGATGATGATGATGTTCATGTTCATGTTCATGTTTTCATCTGGCTTGACATGTCTTTCTAGAGCAACCTTTTAAATTACTGTGGGTTGTTAAATGATCTGTTTCACTGTTATCATTGTACTATCCAACGCTAAACCCAGTCATGATATTCCTAAAATTAGAAAGGAAGAGAATCTGCTACAGTATTCCATTGTTCTCTACCACTGAACCATGCTGGCAGAAAAACAAATGTCAAGAATTGAAACACGCAGTTAAAGTGGGTAGACATATCATTGTTAAGTAATGGAGTGTGGTAAATGTGTATTGCAGCTTGGGAATGACCCGAATTTATGGTGCTTCAAAATACTTACTTATCTGTAGTTAATTACATATAAAATAAAAATTTTCTGAAATTCACTAGTAAGGGTTATGTGAACCAAAGATTTGATAGTTAATTTTATAAAGTTAATGTTGCTGAGGAAGTCAATATCCTAGAGTGGTTAAGAGCTTGGGTTTTGCTAGTCACATTGTATTGATCAAATTCTGGCTTTAGTACTTAGCATCTTTGTCACTGGGCCATCAACCTCACTATGCTGTAAAAAAATGTAAATAGTAATTCTCTTATAAATTGTAAGAATTCAATAAAATATGAAATGTTCTAGTACAGTGTTTGGCATGTAGGAAATGTTTTATAAATGGTAGCTATTATTACTTTAGCATAGAACAAAGTATGTAAAAGGCAGAAAATATGAGACTGACATATTTGAGTTGGTTAAAATTTGATAGCCAGGAAGACTCCGGTCAAGAATGAAATCCCAGCTTGCGCCTGTTGTAAGATTTTGCGCTAGCATCTGTAGCTACTGCTTACTGCCACTGCTGGTGGAAGGGCTGCTGTCTATTCGGGAATCTTGATGCCTCATTTTTGCATCTAGACTTCCTTCACTTGTGAGTGAAATTCTTACCTATGCTTATTCCTTATCTATAAATTGGGGTAATAATGATTGAGGGTTGCTGTGAGAACTGTATGAGTTAATACATGTAAAATGCTTAAAGTACAGTGCCTGGCACATAGTCAGTGTTCAAGAAATGCTGTCATTTATAATTACTGTCATTTATTCAGCTTGTGCTTGGTGCCAGATACTGTGCTAGGCTTGTTGTAGATGTTATTTCATTCTCACGACAACCTTTAAAGATAAAGATTATCATCAGACCCAGAATTAGAAGAACTTGCCCAGGAATGTAGAGCTTGTTGTGGCAGTTGTTTGTGAGTGGCAGGGTTTTAACTGACCCCATTGCTTTTCCAAAGATGGGCGCGCCTGTGGACCTGTGAGATGTGTATATATTGGGTCTCCAGGGAGGCAGCAGTAGTTAGAGTGAAGTGCATCTGAATGGCCAGGACTACTCTCAGCCCCTTGAGAGTGGATAAGGTAGGTACATGCACCCCGTCCCGGCAATGGAGGATGAAGGACTGGTGAATCCATCACCTTTGTCAGACAGTGTGTTTGATAGCTGGAGGCCCTTCCTACAGAAATGACTAGCCCTGCCCAATTGTAGAAGGCAATGATTAGAAGTGAGAAATCTAGTTTTAATAATTAGCCAGACATGGCGTCTTCTAGATTTTCATCTATATACAAATACCCTGCCAGAATTGTTGTACAAATATTTTCATTATAGTCTTCACCAGGGTATTTGTTCAAGGATTATAAACCTCAAAAATTTCAGTAGTGTTTGAGAAGCAGATTATGAAGCTGAGTAAAAACAAAATTGGCCATGGTGATTTCTTTTTCTTATTAAATGGCCTCAGGAGCCCTGTCCGGTTTGGCTCAGCTGTTAGAGCGTCGGCCTGCGGTCCAGAGAGACCCGGGTTCGGTTCCAGCTAAGGACACATACCTCGATTGTAGTTTGTCCCCGGCCCTGGTTGGGTCGTGTGGGTGGCAACCACTTGATGTGTCCCTTTCACGTCGATATTTCTCTCTCTCTCTCTCTCTCTCTCCCTCCCACTCTGTCTGAACAAGTAATGGGAAAATGTCCTCGAGTGAGGATAAAAATAAATAAATAAATAAATGGCCTCAGGAATATATAAAATGTCTCCTCCTTGTTCTGATATTAAATGGTAAATTAAGTCTTTAAAAGTTGCCTTGTGTGTTAAAGGACTTCTGATTAGAAACAATTAAAAATTTTCTTATATATTAAAAGAAGCTTTTAATGGTTTTGTGAAGCTACAGATATTTAGTAGACTACAGAAAAGTTTTATCTTGAATTTACAACTTATTTATTTTTTTCTTAAAAGCAATTGAGAAGACAAAACTTTTCAGAACCCGTATTTTCTAAACTTCTCTTTTGGTTACTTAATGTGGAATTGTGCTGAAAGGCTCATCTGTAAGCATTTCCCATGTCTGTTACTTCATTTCGGGCAGCTAGAACAATGCCAGATGCCCCATAAGGAAAATGATTTATATACTTAATTGATTATGACTTATAAATGTTGTGAGTAGGTTTAGCAGCAGTTCTCAACTTATGGGTCATGACCCCTTTGGGGGTCGAATGACCCTTTCCCCGGGGTTGCTTAAGACCATCGGAAAACACATATTTCTGATGGTCTTAGGAACTGAGACATCGCTCCTCTATCCATCTCCAGGGGGGTCCGCCCACCTGCAGATATTCCCACATACAACATGAGGAACTGTATTAAAGGGTTTCAGCACTAGGAAGGTTGAGAACCACTGGTTTAGAGGCTTAGATTTTAGTGAATGATACTAAATTGATGTTGAATTTGTTCTGTGTGTTTTTTTTTTAAAAGAAATTAAGACCAAAGGCACTTTTCTTAGTAATATACTTAGAAGTGACTTATAAATTACACATTTCCCCCTGCAGCTACTTAGGCTTACATTCATTTTATTGAGCATGGGACTGCTCATTTGTTGATGTCTGAGTATATAGCAAGACAATTACATGTGCTTGTATATGGTTGTATAGACGTGAAACAGTTAATTGCTGAGTCTTCTGCAGTTTAGTTTAACACAAAGCAAGGCTTTGTGGTATCATTGGGAAAATTTTAAGGGGACTTTGCCACCGGCATTTTTATTAGAAAAGTGAAGCTTCTTTAAGTTTCACTGTAAAATCACATAGCTATGAAATATCAAGCCTTGGTATCCTATCACATAATATTTATTATGTAGGCAAACAGTTTGATGTTCAAGAATTACTGTTAGGTCCTTGATTGTAAAGGAAACTTTTCCTAATTACATTTTCAACCTTAATGGTGTTTTAATTTGTGCAGTACTTTGTAACTTTTTGTTTTGTTAGTCCTCATCTGAGGATATTTTTTTCCCTTGATTTTTAAAAAAAATCGATTTTAGAGAAAGAGGAAGGGAGGGAGAGACAGAAACATCAATGAGAGAGGACATCCGTTGGCCGCCTCCTGCATGCCCCGACTGGGGATTTGGCCCACAACCTGGGCATGTGCTCTGACCGGGAATTGAATTGGCAATCTCTTGGTGCATGAGTCAGTTAGTGCTCAACCACTGAGCCACACTGGCCAGGCTTTTTTTTTTTTTTTTTTTTAAAGAGAGAAGGGAAAGGGGTGGGGGGTGGGGCAGAGAGACAGAGACATCAGTGTGAAAGAGAAACATTGATTGGTTGCCTCCCCCAACACTGACCGCAATCTGGGTGTGTGTCCTGACTGGGAATCAAGCTGGGAACCTTTCAGTGTACTGGGATGATGTTCAACCAACTGAGCCACACCTACCAGGGAATCTTAACCATTTTTAAGTGTATAGTTCAATAGCATTGAGTACTGTCATCGTCCATGGCCATAATTCCTTTCATCTTGTAAAACTGAAACTCTTTACCATTGAGTGATAACTTTCTATACCCTCCTACCTCCCATTGACTATTCTAGGTACCTCATGAGTGGAGTCATACAGTATTTGTCCTTTTGTGACTGGCTTATTTCACTTAACATAGCGTCTTTAAGTAGATATAGCATATAACAGACTTTCCTTTTTAAGGTTGAGTAATATTGCATGGTATGTACGTATGTACCACATTTTGTTTGTTTATTTATCCATTAATGGACACTAGAGTTGCTTCTTGTTTTTCGCTGCTGTGTACTGCTGCTATGAACATGGATGCAGAAATGGTATTCTTTGAAGTACAGAAGTTTGCAATTTTGATGAAGTCCAATCTACTTATTTTTTCCCTTTGTTGCTTGTGCTTTAGTGTCATGTCTAAGAAACTCATGCCTAATCCAAGGTCACAAAGATTTATGCTTATGTTTTCTTGGGCTAAGAGTTAAATGGCATTAATTCTTACATTTAGGTCTTTGATCCTTTGAGTTACTTTTGGCATATAGTGTGGAATGGATGTTCTAAACTTATCCTTCAGCTGTTAGGTTTGCTTTGGTTATGCTGCAAAGTTGGAGCATAAAATCTTTTAGCAGGGAGCCCTTTATCACCACAGCCCTTATCCACTATAGTGCTAACTCCTACCTCCGACAGGACCCCACGTCTTGTTTCTCTTGAACCCACAGGATTGAACACTCTGGAGCAAAGACTTAGACAATGATTATTTTTGCATCTTCTTCATTTTTCTTTATACATTATAATGGCTTCATTCTTTTTCACTTCACAACACCAGTAAGCCTCTTTGGGAATCAGAAGTCACACATGTGTGGAGGAGGCATTGCCTCTATTCTTATTCTGAACTGAATTCCAGCAGAGTGGTGCCAGGAGGGAATCAATGTTGTACCTTAAGGCAACTTCCCTTCCATTTAAGAAATTTAAAAGATTTAAACAAAGAAAATGACAATGTGACTGCCAAAGCATGTAGCCTTCACAGTACTTCAAGGGGGAAAATTTTTAGGCCTTTTTTTTGTTTACCACACCAGTCATTAAATGGCAAGCTTTTCCTGGTTTTCTCAATGTTGACAAATTACTTTTGCTTTTTAGTAGGAACAAAAACCAAAGCAACTTAGACTGTAAAGGATTCCCCCTGGCTTGCATGTATATAAACTACATGCCAATTTTCAATATAATCAGAGATTGTCAGAGTTTTACTTCCTCTTGCTGTTTAAATTAACAGTACAGTTGGTCCTCGTTTATTGCGACTAATCCGTTCCAAACTCTACTGCGATAAATGAATTTCCGCGAAGTAGGATTCTTTATTTATAAATTGAATATTTTTGCAGTTAGAGCATAGAAAACCTTTTTATGACCTTCTAAATACATTTTCTAACCTATGAAAATAGTGCAACTTGTTCGATGATGAAGCGATGAATGTGAAGAGATATACTGCAGAGCAAAGAAGAGCAAGGTTAATGCTCCTCTGAAGGCATGACCTGCTTCAGATGCCTAGTGATATAGAAGGGTATATGAGAGAAATAAACTTGCATGAGGCTGAGCCAATCAATGACCAGGATAGGATAACCAATCACTGAACAGCACATTCTGATTGGCTTGATTTTTACCACACCCGATGTTTTGGAAAAAAGTTATTGCCCACACACAAGGAGTGGTTCAGCAGTTGTACCTGGCATTGAGAATTCCTGGGGTGCTCGAATACATGGGTCTACAGTCCGTACATACACTAATTTTAATTTTAATTGTAATACAGGGGTGTATAATTGACTCAGACAACTGAGTGCGCGCTGTATCATTTTCACCGTCTCGATCAACTTTTTAATGAATATATTTGAAAAAACCGCGATAGAGTGAAGCCGTGAAAGTCAAAGCGCCAAGTGGTGAAGGACGACTGTACTTGAATTCCTAGAACAAAATGCCTAGGATTTTGGCAGGTCTGGGGTTCCTGGTTTAGCTCATTACATATTAAACCTTTCCCCCTTATTTTTTGGAAATAGAAGGTGGAAGATATTACATGTTTTTAAAAAGTGTTGAGTGTTATTTAATGTTAAAAATACTAAATGTGATGTACCTAAAAGTTATCATCACACTGTATGTTAATGGACTTGTGTACTGAGCATGAGGAAGGCATCAACTCAGCCCTGGACGGTTTGGCTCAGCGGTTGGAGCATCGGCTTGTGGACCAGAGAGTCCTGGGTTTGGTTCCCGTTAGCGGCACGTACAAAAAAAAAAAAAAAAGGCGTCAACTCAGCTACTTGTTTTTTCCTGAGCCTTTTTGACCACCCCTAGTTCCCATCTGCTTTCTGGGTCCTCTGGTTTTGGAATAGTGCACCCTCATTCCCCTAGCACTCATTTAATCACCCTGAATCCTATTTCTTTCTTTTTTTTTTTTTTTAACTTATCTTTATTGTCGAATATATTACAGATTCTCCTCATTTTCCCCCCATTAACTCCCTTCTCTCCATTCCCACCCCCTTCCTGCCTTTCCTACACTGTTGTCTGTGGCCATTGGTTATGCATATATACATATAAGTTCTTTGGTTTATTTCTTCCCACTCCCCAACCCCTCTTCCCTCTTAGGTTTGTCAGTTGAACAACCAATTTGTACTTTTTAATCCCTTCACCTTTTTCACCCATTCCCCCAACTCCCCTCCCATCTGGCAACCAGCAAAATGTTCTCTGTATCTATGAGAATATTTCTATTCTGCTTGTTCATTTTGTTTGTAGGTTCAGTTGTCGATAGACATATATTATTACCATTTTGTTTGTTCATATTTTTTATCTTCTTTTTCTTCAAGAAGACCCTTCAACATTTCATATAATAGTGGTTTGGTAGTGATGAACTCCTTTAGCTTTTTCTTGTCTGGGAAACTCTTGACAGGTCCATGGATCCTAAATGATAGCTTTGCAGGACAGAGTAATCTTGGTTGTAGGATCTTGCTTTTCATCACTCTGAATATTTCTTGCCACTGCGTTCTGGCCTGCAAAGTTTCTTTTGAGAAATCAGCTGACAATCTTATGGGGGCTCCCTTATAGGTAACTAACTGCTTTTCTCTTGCTGCTTTTAAGATTCTCTTTGGAACCTTTTACATTTTGATGATGATGTGTCTTGGTGTGGACCTCTTTGGGTTTCTCTTGTTTGGGACTCTCTGTGCTTCCTGGACTTGTATGTCTGTTTCCTTCACCAAGTTAGGGGAGTTTTCTGCCATTATTGTTTCAAATAGGCTTTTGATTTCTTGTTCTCTCTCTTCTGGCACCCCCAAGATGCGAATGTTGGCACACTTGAAATGGTCCCAGAGGCTTCTTCCACTATCCTCATTTTTTTGGATTCTTTTTTCTTTTTGCTGTTCTGATTGGGTGTTTTTGCTTTCTTATGTTCCAAATCGATGGTTTGCTTCTTGGCTTTACCTGCTCAACTATTGAATCTGTGTAAATTATTCTTTATTTTAGTGAGTGCCTCCTTCATTTCTGACTGGTCCTTTTTTATGCTCTTGAGACACTTACTAGGTTCACTGAGGTTCTCACTAAGTTCATTGAGCACCCTTATAAGCAGTATTTTGAACTCTGCATTTGTTAGGTTGCTTATCTCCATTTCGCTTAGTTCTTTTCCTGGAGTCTTGTTCTGTTCTTTCATTTGGGACCTGTTTCTTTGTCCCCTCATTTTGGGTGCCCCACCCTGTGTTTGTTTCTATCTATTACTTAAAGAGTGGTATGGGGCTAGCTGAGACCGGATGCTGCTTGTTTGAAAGAATTTAGGAAAAAGCCTGAAGCAGGGTCTAAGACAGTCTAGTCCTATGGTAAAGCAACTGCCAACAGCTTGGGTGGGCCTGAAAGTTGGGTGGGGCAGGGCCTCAGGGGATCACCAGGGCAGGGCAAAGAGTGTGAGCCAAGTTGCTGGACTCCCAGATATGGGGGCTGTGTGGTACCCCAGGGAAGGGCTCACCAAAGAAACACAGGCCTCTGATAGCATGTTTGTCCAGGAGAAGGCAGCCTCTCCAGTCCTTGTTCCAATGCCAAACAACTCAGTTCTTCCCCTTATGTCTCTGGTGCCTTTCAAGCTGCCTCCCCCATGCTGGAGCCTGGAGCAAGTGAGTCCCTGCACTGACCCTTTAAGAGGAGCTGCCTGGGGCTCCAGCCACCTCAGCCTCTCTCAGCCTCAGTTCCCGCTGGTTTTACAGCCAGGAGTGATCTCTTCCTGGCCCTGGAACCCTGAGCTGGGTGCCAGGTGTGGGACGGGGACCCCTCAGTCCTCAGGGAGGACCTTCCCAGCTGAGGTATCCTCCTAATTATTATCCACCACCCAAAGGTGTGGGACCAGCCCTTCACACCTCCGCCCCTCCTTCCAGTTTCCATGCGGCTTCTTTAATTTCGTAGTTGTAGGACTTCCATTCAGCTTGGTATCAGGTGGTTTTGAATGATGGTTGTTCTGTAGTTTAGTTGTAACTTGGATGTGGTTGTGGGAGGTCGTGATACCGCGTTTACCTACCCACCATCTTGACCAGAAATCTCCTGTATCCGATTTTTGTAGCTTCCTCTTATAGAACCCAGTGCTCCAGAAGGGGTCTTGTGGAGCCAAATGCCCCACAGGGAAACTGGATCCCCAGTGGTCTCCTCCCAGGTTTTTGCTAAGTTCCACAACCAGGTATGTGAAATGGAGGTCTTCATATATTTAGGGATTGTAAATGAAGTTGTAGGTAGTTTAGAACCTATTTTTACAAGGCCTCCTCAAGGATTGCAGTCTAATTGTAGTTCAGTACACTGTTGAATTCAAGTATTATGCTTTTCTGGTGTGCAAGGCTGGTATGTAAAGATGAGGTTGTTTCACTTGGAGAGGTAGTGTAATATAGGCGATTTTATTCACAAGGTACACTTGTGATGAACATGCTAGTCCATAGGTGGCCTCACAAAGAATCTATAATTAGTTCTGTGTGAATTCAGGGGAGAGGTGAGTCTGTTTCAGAGAAGGCAGCTGGGGACAACTTTGGGAAGAAGGTTGGGCCTGTGCAGGGCTTTAGATATATGGAGGTAATGACACTGACTGCTCTTTTGTATTATTTCAGTTAACAAAGCACTCATACTTTCCATCTCAATTAACTTGAACCTCAGCCATCTTGCTGGTTTCTGTGAGCATCTTGTCAGTGGGTGACCGAAATCCCAGTTTTACAGATGAGGAAGTGGGCTTTTAACTGAGCAGTGACTTGATACTGCTGGAATTGAGACTAAATTTCATTTATCCCTTTTCCAGAAAGTAGAAGTAAAATGAACAAAAAAGCAAAGAAGAAAGACAAGCTCATATAATATAATGGAGTTATTCAGGATCGTGGGAAGGAATGGTGAGGAGTGCAGAGCAGGAAGCAGAGGGCCCCACGGTTACAAGGTGTGTGTTGAGACAAGTTGTGAGAGAGTGCATGAAGAAAGAAACCCTCGGCCGGCCGATGTGGCTCAGTGGTTGAGCGTCGACCCATGCACCAAGAGGTCGCTGGTTTGATTCCTGGTCAGGACACATGCCTGGGTTTTGGGCCAGATCCCCAGTGGGGGGCATGCAGGAGGCAGCCAATCGATGTTTCTCTCTCTCCCTCTCTCTTCCTCTCTCTCTAAAATGAATAAAAAGGGAAAACAAATTAAAAAGAAAAAAGAAAGAAATCCTCAAAGAAGGCTTTGAGCATATGTGTTTTCAAGAAATTGCTTCATTGAGGTATAACTGACATATATAAACTGCACATATTAAAAATGCACAATTTGATAAGTTTTGACATTATGTATGTATTTATCAAACATTGCCACAATCAAGATAATGAACATCCATCACCATGAAAAGTTTACTCATGCCCCATCAAAGGGGAGGTTTTACAATAATTTTTTTTTATCTTCACTTGAGGGCATTTTTTCATTTTTTGTTCAGATAGAGTGGGAAGGAGAGAGAGGGAGGGAGGGAAGGAGAGAGGAAGGAGGGGTGGGAAGAGAGAGAGAGAGAGAAACATTGACGCGAAAGGAACACATCAAGTGTCCTGCCTCCCACGTGACCCAACCAGGGCCGGGGACAAACTGCAACTGAGGTACGTGCCCTTAGTGGGAACTGAACCCGGGTCTCTCTGGACCACAGGCTGATGCTCTAACCGCTGAGCCAAACCGGCCAGGGCTACAGTAAATTTTTTAAATTTGATTGATTAGAGAGAGGAGAGAAACGTCAATTTGTTGTTCCACTTATTTATGCATTCATTGGTTCATTCTTTTATTTGCCCTGACTGTGGATCAAACCTACCACCTTGGCATATCTGGGATGATGCTCTAATCAACTGAGCTATTGGCCAGGGGTGAGGCTTTAAATATTTATTTATTTATTTATTTATTTATTTTAATCCTCACCCAATGATATTTTTTCCCAATCTATCTTCAGATAGAAGGGTGGGGGAGAAACATCGATGTGAGAGAGACACGTTGATAGGTTGCCTCTTGCACGACCCCTACCAGGGCCAGGGACCGAACCACAACTGAGGTACATGCCCTTAACTAGAATTGAACCCGAGACTCTGGTTTTTGGGCTGATGCTCTAACCGCTGAGCCAAACCAGCCAGGCCTGTTTTTTTTTTTTATTGTTCTTTTTTAAATAAAAACTTCTTTTGAAATACTTTCAGCTGATAAGCTTAAAGAATAACAGGAAGAATGTCTATATAGCCATTATCCAGACTCACCAGTTTTTAATAATGCCATATTTGCTTGCATTCTTATGTATATATACATGTGTATTTGTAAATTTATATAGACATACATTTATACACACAGTTTTCCCCAGTCTGTTCAAGAGTAGCTGATAGCCCTGGCCAGTTTGGCTCAGCGGTTAAAGCGTCAGCCTGCGGTCCAGAGAGACCTGGGTTTGGTTTCCGCTAAGGGTGCGTAACTAGGTTGCAGTTTGTCCCCTGCCCTGGTTGGGTCATGCGGGTGGCGGCCACTTGATGTGTCCCTTTCACGTAGATGTTTATCTTTCTCTCTTCCTTTCTCTCCCTCCCGCTCTATCTGAACAAAAAATGGAAAAAGGTCCTTGGGTAAGGATTAAAAAAAAAAGAGTAGCTGATATAAGTGGTATTGCTTTATTCTTTAATGTTTACAGTGTATATTTACAAACAGACAGAAACAACCAAGAGTCATTTCTTATGTATCCATAATATAGGTATCATATTCAGGAAATTTGTCATTCATACAGCATTTTTTATTCCATGTTTCAATTCTGATAGCTTCCCAGTAATTTTCTTGATAGCATATTTTTTTCTCCTGGTAAAGGGTCCAGTGCAGGGTCACACAGTGCATTTAAGCTTTACCTTTCTTTAGTCTTTTGATTTGAACAGTTTCTCAGTTTTCATCTTCCATGCAGTTGACAATTTGGAAGACTATACACCAGCTATTTTATAGTGTCAAATAGTTTTTGAGAAGGTGGGTGGATATAATCCATCTAGACTTGGGGAAGATGAACAGGTGTGAAACAGATGGGGATGGTGGGGAGAGTCGGAGGCAGTGGCTTTGCTGCTCTGATTATGAGAGGCCTAGATGTGTGGAGGAAGTGCTGACAAAATTACTTGGCTGTGGATAGAACTGGCGAAGAGCAGAGGTGATTGTGGGGTTCTAATGCTTCAGATCTGGAAAATTAAATAAAGAAAGGAGGGAAGAGTGACAACAATTGGCAAGGGGCAATTTTTGTTCCCGAGTCATACATAGACATTTTTTAATTCTTTCTGTACATCATGAAACCTCTGGTGGTAACTATTTAGAAAGAGGTGGTGAATTTTAGAAATTTTGGATTTGTGGCCAGATGACGTCTGTTGCACAGTTGACAGTGAAGTCTTTCTTGAGCACATATTGATAGCTGGGACCCTCCAACTTGACATGGAGGAAACTATTTTTTTTACATTAAAAAAAAATAATCAGAGGGAGAGTTAAATAGAAACATCAGTTGGCTGCTTCCTGCATGCCTCCTACTGGGGATTGTGCCCACAAACCCAGGCATGTGCCATGACCAGAAATAGAGCCAGCCACCTCTTTGTTCATGGGATGACACTCAACCAACTGAGCCACACCGGCCAGGCTTTTCCTCCGATTTTAAGGTATTAGGGCTGATGCCAACGTGGCAGAGTCTGGTGTACTTAGTTTTTGGGAAAGTCATGGGTACCTTTTCTGCAAGTGAAACTAGCCATTTTTCCCTAACTGAGAGATCACGCCGAGAGCTTCATGTCAAGATTGGGTTTTGAAGGGGGAAAGGTATGGGTGGAGTTTACAGTTCTGTTATATAGCCTTGTTATTATTTCTGTGGGTGTTTAATAGTTCACTAGGTGCATGAAGTTACCTCTGGGTCTTCTGTCTAGTAGATTTAAGAAAATTAGGAAATCTTTATTGACATGGAATTATTTTTATAATCCTTGTGACACAAACAATGTTGCAAAGTGTAGGGCAGGAATTCTGACAGTTTTAGAAACAGTGTTAGGTTTTCAGTTTTGTAAAATTTATCATTTATATTAAACCATCATAATGGTTTAAGATCAATTATCTCACTTGGTTCCTTTGTTAGGAGATTTGGGAATATTGTGTCCTTTAAAGTTTTTACAGTGTTTTAAGTAGTGGGTTAATTAAAAATATATCCTATTACCAGAATGTATGCTGGCTAGGCATGTTTTTTTTTTCTTTTTCTTTCTTTTCTTAAAAAATTATTTTATATCAATAGAATATATTGTAGAACAAGTATTTTCTAAAATAGTCTTAGGTTTTAAAATAAAGTGTAGAAAGATGAAAAAGGCTTGTTCCATGGTCCCTGGTCCTTGGTTGGGTGTATCATTTAAATTCTTTTTTTCCGTTTCAGCATCTACACTAGAGATGATAATCTGTACTGTCCTGGATTGCTTTTGACAGTGTGCATGCTAAGGCATGTCTTCAAATGGTAATAGGAAGGTTGTTATCTCCCTAATGTACCTATCACGAGCCATGTTTTTCTTTAATTTGCACCTAAACTGTTTTAAAGAGGCAGCTGTCTTATGTAGAATTTCCACAAGATCATATAAACAGTTTCTCCCTCTTTATGAAAAATTAAACTATCTTTTTAATTGAGTCTGAGTTAATGGAGATTTAAGTATTATATACTCTGTTCATAGAATTTTCTATTGGGCCACACATGGAATTTTTGCTCTTAATGGACACTTACTGAGCTATATTCAGAATTTGCTGGATTTCTTGGAAAAGTAATCCATTAGCATTGATGACTACAGGCAGTATCAATTGTTGTTTTTTTTTTTTTAATCCTCATCCGAGGACATTTTTCCATTTTTTTGTACAGACAGTGTGGGAAGGAGAGAGAGGAAGAGAGAGAGAGGGAAACACTGATGTGAAAGGGACACATTGAGTGGCTGCCACCCGCACGACCAACCAGGGCCGGGGACAAACTGCAACCGAGGTACGTGCCCTTAGCGGGAACCGAACCCGGGTCTCTCCGGACCGCAGGCGGACGCTCTAACCGCTGAGCCAAACCGGCCAGGGCAGTATCAATTGTTGATAATCATATTTATTTTATTTAGTGGAAAGGAGATCCTGTGAGTTAAGAGTTTTTGGATGACACATTTCGTTCTTAGTCATTAATACACTGTGCCATGTTAAATTAGTTTTAGGTCATAACAAACAGTTTATCAGTATACCACATTTATGGAAGTTGTAGTAATGCTTTTATTATTTACTTTTGTTTTTGGGCTTGAATCTAGATTAACTTACTATATCTTTTAATTTTGTATGGTAATGCCATTGCATTACAGCTTTAAGCAGTTTTGTCTTTAACAGTCCACTTTATCCCAATAAATGGTACTTTATGATTCTACTCAAATCTATCCAATTAAAACTACATATATTACTAGACTTTTTGTTGCTTTCAAATAACATTTGAAACCATGTTTTGTAATTTGGCTGGCAAAGAGCTTGAGAATGTAAACACAAACTTTCAGTGCTGAAACCTAATGGATTGCCAGAAGTATTCTTTGTTCTATACATAAAAAATTGTATGCATAATTCTCAGTGAGATAGTTATTTCCATTACTGAAACATTCTCATTGAAAGGTATAATCATATGCTCCTTCATGTTTACAAAAATGATATTAGATTGGGAGAGTGGGTAATTTTATACACTTTGAAAATTTCCAAAAAATAATTCAGAGTCAAGTTGATAAACTTTAAAAAGTGTTAAACTCATACACAGTGTCCCTCTGCCATGTGCCTGGCTAACCATCAATTAATTTATGGTGAGATGGTTACTCTGGCCCTATAATTCCCAGACCCCTTCTTTATGCATAATACAATATGAATCAGTACTAGAATTTTATGTGATAGAATAAGGTGGGCAATATCTGCAAAATGATAATTTGATTATTGTTCTTTTATGGTACAATTTTTAGTTGTTCTAAAGCAAGGCATTACTGCAGGTTCTGGTAAATTTTTATGAAGCTTCTGTAGTACAGTATTTCTATATGGTCTTAGAAAGTTCATGAGTGATATATATTTGCAGTAATATTATTTGCTGACAGCTTTGATCACACTACTGACCTGTTTTTTATTAATGGCACTATTATGCTATGATGTAGTAACAATTCCCAAGTACACAAAATCTTAGAATTGAGACTAAGTCATACCTTGTTTCAGCATCTTCTGTAGAGGGTCACCTAGTCCTTGTTTATCTCCATTGAAGGGAACTTATCTGACTGTAGTTTGCAGAACTAGCCATTCTCTTTATAGGATGCAGTCTCATTTATCAGTGTCCTTAAAGTATGCTAATAAAGAGCTTACCTAGTCTTCTAGCTGTGATGTGGCCAGTTTCAAGCACAGTGGGACTTTAATGTCCTGTGATCTGGGAATTATTCTCTGGCTAATGCAGCCTAGAACCCTAACAGCTTGTTCAGTAGTATCTTTTTCACTCTGATGGTTTATATAAAGCTTGCAGTCTGCAACCCTTTATTTTTTTTGACACTTCCAAGGATATTTTCCTCAGGTTCCCACATCTTTTTAAAAAATAGTTGTTGAGCCCTGGACGATTTGGCTCAGCGGTTAGAGCATCGGCCTGCAGTCTTGAGAGACCCAGGTTTGGTTCCCACTAAGGGCGCGTGCCTCGGTCACGGTTTGTCCCCGGCCCTGGTTGGTCATGCGGGTGGCAGCCACTTGATGTGTCCCTTTCACGTCGATGTCTCTCTCTCTCTCTCTCTCTCTCTCTCTCTTCCTCTCTCTCCCTCCCACTCTTCCTGAACAAAAAAAGGAAAAATGTCCTCAGGTGAGGCTTAAACAAAAAACTGTTGAACTTTCGTCCTGGCCGGTTTGGCACAGTGGTTATAGCATCAGCCTGCAAACCAGAGTCCCGGGTTTGATTCTGGCCAAGGACACGTACCTTGGTTGTAGTTTGTCCCTGACCCTGGTTAGGGTCGTGTGGGTGGTAACCAGTCGATGTGTTTCTCTCACATTGATGTTTCTCTCTCTCACTCACTCTCTCTCCCTTTCCCTCCCCCTCCCTTTCTCCCTCCCACTCTGTCTGAAGATAAATTAAAAACAAAACAAAACAAAACAAAAAAACCCTCGGGTGAGGATTAAAAAGAAGAACAAAACTGTTGAACTTTCGATTTTATTTTGAGTTTTAACCCAGCACTTATCACTGTAATTTAATTCTATTTTTTACTTGTTGTTTTTTTAGTTTTGCTTCTTGTTATTTGCAGGTTTGATGGTCTGCCTTCTGGGTATTCATGTGCTACACAGAGATATACATATAGAATAAAAAAGGTTTATTAATAACAGTCTGCAACAGTAAGAACTAATACCCCTCCTGATTACCGCTGCCACTTAAAGCCTGTGTTCATGGAGTAGCCTGCCAATGGGTTAATGTCTTCATGATTCTATTTTTGTTAGTTGGAAAATGTATTTCAATATAATAGTTGTGTTATTTTTCAGAAGTCAATTTCCCTTTTGCCTGTATTTTATTGTTTTTTAACTTTCCCATTGGAAAATTAGAAGGTGAATAAATGCAAATTAGGCTGTTTTGATTCAGCAGTACTCTTGATTAAAGGTATTATTTCAGCCGAGAAGTTAATTGTATAACTGGTTAACCATTAGCATACTTACAGTCATATAAAATGATTGGCATAGGCTTAAATCTTGACTGCAATGCTGGAAGCAGATAATGCCCTGGGGAGTCTCCTCTTAATTGGAGAATTTTCTTCAAAAAAAATTTTTTTAATTGATTTTTAGAGAGAGAAGAAATGGGGAGGTGGGAGGGGGCATTGATGTTGAGAGGGTAACATCGATCTACTGCCTCCTGCATGGGATTGGGCATGTGCCCTGATCAAACTGGCAACCTTTCAGTGCACGGGGATGATGCCCAACCAACTACACAGGCCAGCGCTGGAAAAGTTTCTTAATGAACACCCTTCTTCCTCCACGTTTACTTATTGCTCTAGTAATTCTTCAGGAATGAGTAAAACAGGAGGAAACTGGAAAATAATTTTTAAAGGATTGAAATTTATCAGTAACAATAATAACAAAGAGCTAACTTAAAAAAAAAAATCACTTTGTATGCTAGGCACAGAGCTGTATACTTTATGTGCCCTGTCTTTTCATCATCACAATAATCCTGAAATAACTACCTACTGTTAACTCTTGTTTTACAGTTGTGGAAATGGGCTCAGGAAATAGTGATATTGTGTGGAATTGGCAGAAGGCTTGACTACCTTTGTTTAGATAGATATCATTGACCTGGGAAAGGCAGATTCGTCTTTGCCAGAAAAGAAAGAAACTGCCTGGGTGAGCTGGCACTGAACAAGTGATGTGTGTTAAGATGTGGCCAGGTCAGTTTAAAAAAAAAAAAAATATATATATATATATATCACTTTTTAAAAATAAACACCTTTTTTATACGTCTAGCTCTTTCTACAGTAATGAAATTTGATATTTTTATTTTAGAATAAAGGGTAAGTCTTTAATGGAATATAGGCTTTTAAATAAGATAAATGTCAAGCTTATTAATAAGGAGAAATTATACAAATCTGATATAATACTGTACACAAATAATTATATAATACCAAAGAATAACATTCCCCCCCTCCATCAAATCAAATATTTTTTGAGGAGCCTCAAACATTTGCAGACAATCACCAATCTCACAGAGTGCTTTAGGTTTTTTAAGGAGTGGGGAGAAACCCATTTTTGTACTACTTTCTGCTGCTGGAATGCAAATGGAAATAAAAATCAAGCTTAAGTTGTAGACAAGCTAATGAGATAACTACTTTTTATTGAGTACTTATTTTGTGTTAAATGGTAAGGGCATATTGCATCTATATAAAGTAGATAATGTTGCTGTTCCCTGTCTTTGAAGTAGAAATTAAGGCTTAGATATTTTAGGTAGATAATGTAGTTAATTAAAAATATCAGCTGCCATGGCCTGTGTGGCCCAGTTGGTTGGAGTGTCGTCCCATAGACCGAATGGAGGGGAGGGGTTCCATTCCTGCTTAGGACACATACCCAGGTTTTGGGTTCTGTCCCAGTTCCGGGATCGAATGGGAGGCAACAGATCATTGTTTCTCACATTGATGTTTTTCTCTCTCTTCCTTCCTGTCTAAAATCAATAAAAAATGTGAGTAGGAAAAGAAACAAAAAACAACAACCTGGAATCAAGTCTGGATCTGTTTTCAAGGCTCTTAGCTTTATCTTTGTTGTGTGATTCTCAGAATAGCCTTGCTATTCAATAAAATGACATTTACTCTTCTCTGCCTTTGTCACCCAGCAAAATATTATCCTGTAATATGGAATATAGCTTTAAGGAGCTTGGAAAATGAAGAGTGTTCATTTTATTATGAATTGGTATTTATACATGTACATTTAAAGTTTTTAAATCTTGAACTATTCTGGAAGGAATATCTAAAAATGCAGTTTGATGTACTTTTGTCAGGCTTGTTACTGCTGGTTTCTATTTTGCCACCAAAAGAATGAAGCTGAAGTGGTTTATTATTTGTTCATTGGCCTATAGTGTGAGAACTAGACCTCTTCATTTCTTGAGCTTTTCATTCTCTCCAGAGAATTTTGCATATATCTCATTTGTTATGCCTATGTGCGGCATGGAATACATATGCTTTAGTTGCTTAGGAGCTCTGAAATGAAATACTTTTATGTTTTTGCTTTCTTTATTCTTTTTCTTTTCTTTTTTAGAGAGAGAGGAAAGTGGGGAGAGAGAGAGAAAGAGAAACACTGATAGGCTGCCTCCTACACGCCCCTTACCAGGAATCCAGCCTGCAACCTGGGCATGTGCCCTGGAATCAAACTGGCAACCTTTCAGAGTATAGGACGACACCCAACCAACTGAGCCATACTGGCCAGGGCTGCTTTCTTGGTTATTTTTCAACATTCTTACTTCCCTCTTTTTATCCTATTTTCCGATCCTAATCTCTTCCCTTTCTTCCCCTTCATTTCACTTGATATTTTCTCTTTTGTTCCTTTACCTGGATATAAGTTAGGGTGGCATTGGTGCTGGCCTATTGAGCCCTGTATACTGTGGCCCTGTGTCTCCACTGTCTGGAACTGAATTTCCATCTAGCCCTTGGATACCAGGGACATTTTATCTTGGTCTTCTTCTTTTCTGTCAAAACAATCTGAGCTCTGCTGCGATAAGTTTCCTTTCTCTCTGTTTTATTTTATTTATTTTTTTACTTTTACTTTTTAAATACATTTTTTTCTTTATTTTAGAGAGAGAGGAAGGAAGAGGGAGAGAGAGATAGAAACATTTATCCGGGAGAACATCGATTGGCCACCTCTTGCATGCCCCCTACTGGGGATCGGGCCCTCAACTTGGGCATGTGCCCTCACTGGGAATTGGACTTGTGACCTCTTAGTGTCATGGGTTGATGCTCAACCACTGAGTCACACCAGCTGGGCTGTTTTATTTTATTTTTAATTTTTATTCTTTTAATTTTCACCTGAGGACATTCTTAGAGAAAGGAAGGAAGGGGGGGGGGAGTGAGGGAGAGAGAGAAACATTGATTGGTTGTCTTCAGTTGCCTTCTACACATGCCCCAACTGGGGATCGAACCCACAGCCCAAGTGTGTGCCCTGACTGGGAATTGAACTGGCAGTCTTTCAGTGCACAGGATGATGATCAACCTACTGAGCCATTCCAGCTGGGCTGCCTTTCTAAACTCTTTTTAGTCATAAACATTCTTTTTTTTTTTTTTTTTTTTTATCCTCACCCGAGGACACTTTTTTTCCCATTTTTTGCACAGATAGAGTGGGAGGGAGAGAGAGGAAGAGAGAGAGAGAGAAACATCGATGTGAAAGGGACACATCGAGTGGCTGCCACCCGCACGACCAACCAGGGCCGGGGACAAACTGCAACCGAGGTACATGCCCTTAGCGGGAACCGAACCCGGGTCTCTCCAGACCGCAGGCCGATGCTCTAACCGCTGAGCCAAACCGGCCAGAGCGTCATAAACATTCTTAATACTCTTTCACATTTATAATTCCTTTATTTGTTAGGGATAGACTGTTCACTAAAATACTATTTCTGTTCCTTTCATCTCATTTGGATTCCATGCAGGGATGAGTACTTTTCTGTAATATTTTAATTATTTAATATTTTTTAAAACATTTTTTAATGGCTTTTTAGAGAGAGAGAGGAAGGGGGAGAGAGAGAGAAACATCAGTGTGAGAGAAAAATCACTTGGCTGCCTTGGGCATGTGCCCTGACTGGGAATCAGACCAGGACCTCTCAGTCCATGGGATGACGCTCAATCCACTGAGCGACACTGGCCTAACCAGTTATTTAATATTTAAAGTGGCTTGGATTCAGTAAGGGTGGGTGCTGTCTGTGTATGTATTTGCATGTTAGAGTAGGGGTTCTAGAACAGAAGGGATTTCACTTAAAAATAAAAACCCTGAGAAACTCAGAATTTGTCTAGTGTTTCCTCTAAGAATCTATGTCCACCAATTAACTGAAATTGGTCCTAGGGGTTAGTTGCTACTTTCTCCACCTCTCCCCTTTTGTCCCTGGCCTCCTATCTAGACTACCATGTAGTGCCAATTTATTCTTTTCATCTCGTGGTCTCCTTTTAAGGTCTTAACTTTTATTGTGTTTCTTTCCCCTGGCACCCACCCGAACTCAGCACAGAAACAAAGCTTCATCTTCCCTCTGTATTTCAGTCTGGTTCTGCCTCTATGCTACCTTCTAACATTTAACCTCCTGTAATAAATACTATTCTTCCTCATAGCTTTTTCATGCCACCAAGTGACTCCCCATTAGGAAATGACCTTTCTGCTGCTCCTACCTGTGACTTTAATGATAGACCTTTTGCTCTTCCCCACTTGCATTTTGCCGTATGCTGAGCCTCTTTATTTGAAATTCTTTTTTCCAGCTTCTTTTTCAAACCTACTTGGTCTCATTCTCAAGTCTCATTTATTCCACAGAACTTTCTAGAGGCGCTTGTTCTGATTCTTGTCTTTTTAATCAGTATTTTCATTTCTCTCCATACTTCTTCAAACATTGTCCCTCTGTAAAGATGTCTGACTTCATTTTTTGTTTTGTGTGCAGTATTCTTGTTATAGTGTGGTCTACTAAAGATGTTTGTGTTCATTTTTTAAAAAATATTTATTTTAGAGAGAGGAAGGGGGAGAGAGAGAGAGGAAGAGAGAACCATCCATTAGCTGCCTCTTGGGATCAAACCTGTAACCTGGGTATGTGCCCTGACTGTGAATTGAACCTGCCACTGAGCCACATCAGCCAGGGCTGTGTTCCATTTAAGTAAATAGTCCAAATAACTTTAAAACACTTTAGAATTCAGGATGACAGTTTTCCTTTTCTTCCCCACCCAACATACAATTTAATTAGCAAATTCTGTTATCTATACCTTCAAAATATATCCAGATTTCCTTTCACGTCTCACCTTTTCTACTTCTGCCCCTTGTCTAAGCTGTATAATTTCTTACCTGCTGTTTACCGTGTCTCCTAACTGGTTTCCTTCTTTGGCCTTTTGCCAGCCAGAGAGAGTCTCTGCTCAAAACCTTCCCTTGCTGCCCAGCTCCATCAGTGTAAAAGCTGAGGTCTCTCTGGTGACCTATGAGGCTTCCCTGGCCTGATCCCCTAGTTATTTCTCTGACCTCTTTTCCCTCTTTATATTACCCTGGTCACCCTGATCTCCCTGCCTAGCATCCTCCTGCCTCAGGGCTTTGGCATTATCATTTGCCTCCCCAGGTGTGTGAATGGATGACTTCCTTTATTCACCTCTCTTAAGCAGATGTCACCTTTTCATGTAATCTACCCTGACAACTTTGTTGATAGTTGTAGGCTTCGCCATCCCCAGTACAGTCCACCCACCATTCTTTCTGCTTTATTTTCCTTCGTAGCATTTATTGCTACCTGACCTGTATGTATTGTACTTGTGATCTCCCCTCTAGAGCAGGGGCTTCATGAAGACAAGCATTTTGTTTCCTTTTGAACCCAGGACATAGTCAGGGCCCAGCAAGTGTTTGTTGAACGAATGTATTTTTCCTGTACCACTGAGTTCACCTTATGCTTTCTACCTTACTGGGGTGACAGGAGGTGGTCATTGGGAACATCCCTCTTTTCTGTGTTATAATGCCTTCTGGAGCTATTGAAACATCTCATTGTAACTGAATTCATTGGTCTCTCAGCTACTTAAAAATAGTCTTCAAGCTAGGATGGAATGAGGTTCTCAGGAGGACCTGTATAACAGAGTGTGTTCAATAACTGACCTATTTTATACAAAGTTTAAATCCAGCAGGCTCTAGCTGAGAGTCTGAGGGGGTCTCTGTGCTCTGTGGATTAGCCCTTGGTTTATACTTTTCTTTGGCTCTGACTTTCTGGTTCATGTTTGTTCAAATAGTTTAAATGTTTTCTGAACAGCTGAGGTTGTTGGAAGGTTGGTCACCAGATAACAGGGGTATTGCTGTATGTGTATTTTTTTTCTGCAGGGTCCAGGGCCTGGGTCTTCCACTGACTGAATTCTTCCAGCATCATTCTCTCATTAACAGAACTCTCTACGTGAGGATTTGTCTCTCTGTCTTAGTTTTCCTATTTGCAAAATGAGGTGGACTAACTATGTTTTCAGGTGTTTTATAATCCCAACTCAAGTGACCTTGAGTCTTATAGGCTACTTTCTGGGACGAGACAGGATGGTGGGGACCAAGCATACCAAACAGTTTGGCTTTTATTTATTTATTTATTTTTTATCCTCACCCGAGGATATTTTTCTATTTTTTGTTCAGATAGAGTGGGAGGGAGAGAGAGGAAGGGGGAGAGAGAGAGAGAGAGAAACATCGACGTGAAGGGACACATCGAGTGGCTGCCACCCGCACGACCAATCAGGGCCGGGGACAAACTGCAACCGAAGTACGTGCCCTTAGCGGGAACCAAACCCGGGTCTCTCTGTACCGCAGGCCGATGCTCCAACCGCTGAGCCAAACCGGCCAGGGCGAACAGTTTGGCTTTTAGAAGCACCTGGCAGGGCCAGGTGAACCTGCACATAACCACTGATGCCAACTTAGTTCCCTGGGACTTTTCCTCCATTTGTCTCTGTATTGAATTTGGTACTTATTCCTGAAACAGAGTGGCCACTTAGATCAGGAACTAGAACTGCTAAAAAATACCTTTGGAAACACTATGGTAGAGAAAAGGTGACTGCCACTAGTTCATATACTGGATTGTTTGCTAATTTATTTCTCTCTATTTTTTTCTCTTAAGTAGGAGTGTGATATACTTTGTATTCGACCTGTTAAAGTTCTTCACAAGCTCTTAGAAAAATGAGCCATTTAATGGTTCTAGCCATGAAGGTCCAACTTTAAATCCTATGAGAGCTGTCTTTTAAGTCCTGGTCAAGGGACCCTGATGGAAGACTATACAGCTGAAAAAGCGGGGCTCCCAGTCAGTCAGGTGGTTCTGTTGTGACCTGAGCTCATGTTTGTACAAATGACCTGAATGTGCTTCCTCTTTGGGGACCTGTTTTAAATGCAGATGCTAACACCCCACTAAACTCAACCAAGTGAGAAGCAGGAAATTCAGATTCATAGTGCCTGTGACTTGGCCACACTGCCCACACACATATCAAGGTCTTAAATCAAATAGACTACCATATACAGTAACACTCAAATTGCAGATGGGAGCTGAGTTGCTGTTGCTGGGGGAACTATAACTTTGAAGTTCTAGACTTTGATGTGATTAAAGTCCCTCTGTGTGTGGTAACTCTTTTTTTCTTTAAACACCAAAATGAAAATAAAAATCCATTTAGATTTGGGAAGGGTTAGAGAAGCAGATTGTAGAGGAGGAGGCCTCTTGCAAACCATATGTAACTATGTCACATCTTTCCATGTCTAAAGAAGAGAGAGATGGCAGGCCATTGACCATTTACTCTCTCTCTGCTTCTAGCTGTTCCTCAAATAGACCCTGTCCCTAACACACAATCCACCCCCAAGAGATGACACTTCTTTTGACTTTGCTATATTTCATTGGCCTAATGATAATCCTGGTAGAGAAATAAAAGTTTACATGCATTAAGTGTTTAAAACAATTTTTTTTTTAAAATTTTCTTTATTGATTTTAGAGATAGAGGAAAGGAGAAGGAGAGAGAGAGAGAAATATCTGTGAGAGAAATTGATTGGCCGCTTCCCCCATACCCCTAACTGGGCATTTGGCCCACAACCTGGGCATGTGCCATGACCGGGAATCGAATCGATGACCTGTGAGCCACTCCGGCCAGGCCATTAGGTATTCTTTTTAACAGAGGCCTCAAGTTCAAATACTTGGCCCTAGACAGTGTGGCTCAGTTGCTTGAGCATCATCCCATACACTGAGAGGTCCCTGGTTCGATTCCTCGTCAGGGCACATGTCCCAGTTTCATGCTTGATCCCCAGTAGGGGGTATGTGGGAGGCAGCTGATCAATGTTTCTTTCTCTCTCTCTTCCTCTTCCTTTCTCTCTCTCTCCAATCAATAATAAAAAGAAAAAAAAGTTCAAATACTTGGGATCATCTAGCAGATTTCTTAAAATTGTGGCTGGTAACAGTTTAATTCTTTACCCTTGTGTTGCTGATGAAAGAAGTATTGGGAAAGGAAAAAACAGAGTTTGTGGGTCATTTTCTCTTCAAAATGTTGCCATTAAAATTTGACATCAATTCATATACTAGTAATAGAATTGACTTAAGAAAACAAACAAGAAATTTTTGTGCCTAAACTTTAAAAATTCTTGGTCATTGAAATTGTAGGGTCAGCTTACTCTATGAAAGAAATCTCAGTAGGTATGTTTGCACTTGTGCATGTGTGTACATTTGTGTATGTATGTCCAACATGCGTGCGCACTCACACACACACACATGTCAATAATTTCTTCTGTTCTTTTTCTTAAGGTTGAGAACCCGAGGAGTCATCCTGATACTTAATTTTAAAGATTCTTGGAGACTATAACATTTTTTCTTTGTAAACAGCACATTCTTTGATATTTGAGGGTCTGTGATGTGCTATGTGCCTACCATACTCTATGCCATTTGTGGGAGAGGTGGTGAAGCCCAGATTTTGTCTATGAGACTCAAGGTCTCTACTGTTAATAAATGGAAGAGGGTGAATTGGAATGTCCAAGTGTAGTGCCTTCTCTGACCTCTTAGAGCCTTGATAATTCCTGTAGCAGGCAGGCTAAAATCCTTGCTTCCAGTTTTTCATTTTTCATACTGTTGATAACACTAGCTGTGATGGCAGGAGGGAGATAGCAGGGCTCTTGAGAGTGCAGTTTGTGCCTTTTAAAACTCCTTCATATTTGAAAACGAGAACACCACCACACCAGAACAGAACTTCTGTCTGTCTTTCTGTTCTCATTTCCCCTGTTATGCTCAGGGGCACAAGAAGAGTCAAGTGAGAAGGGAATGGGCAGGTAAGTCAGTGGGAACTTCTAGCAAGTTTTTTTTTTTTCCTCCTAAGATTTTTAATTGATTTTTAGAGACAGAGGAAGCAGGGGTGGGTGGGTGGGCGGGCTGGGACAGAGAGACACAGACGATGTGAGCGTGAAACATTGATTGGCTACCTTTTTCACGCCCCTGGCCCAACCAACTGTGCCATACTGGCTAGGGCTCTAGCAGATTTTAGTACCTCTCAGCACCATTTCATGGAGATAGGATGGATTGATGGCTTTATTCTGTTGATGTTATAAGCCAACAGAGCTATGGATTTTTTGTCTTCAAATGTATTATACATGGAGAACCTAAATATATAATTCTAAATTAATTGGTCATATCCTGAAATATATACTATATGTAATTAATATTGGCTACAGTGATGATATCTGGTTCAAACAGCTTTTATTTTTAGCCTGACTGGTGTTGTTCAGTGGTTAGAACACTGGCCCATGCACTGAAGGGTTGAGGGTTTGATTCCCAGTTAAGGGCACGTTCCTGGCTTGCAGGTTTGATCCAAGGCCCCTGTTGTGTGTGCAGGAAGCAACCAATCAATGTGTCTTTCTCACATTGATGTTTCTCTCTCCCTTTCTCTTTCTTCTTCCTCCCCTCCCCCCCCAATAAAATAAGTGGAAAAAGTATCTTCGCGTGAGGATTAAAAAATGTCACCACCGACATACAGCTTTTATTTTTAAATGTACATAATCGACTGTAGTGCAGTTTTGGGTACGTTCTGAAGTGTTGTCATCAGTGGTCTTTGGAAGCCACAAGGTCACAGAGAATATGTTTAAATAGCAAGACAGAACAAACTGTTCTTTCTGTACTGCTCACTCTAGTTATTTTATCTGCAGACATGATGGGTTTCACAGTCTTTGTGCAGTATAGATGTCATTGAATAAGCATTCATTTTTGGTAAAGATGTCACGTTCCCCTTGACTTCTAGTTGAGAGCTTGTAATAATTAAGACTTAAAATTCTGGAATGATTGTGTGTGTGTGTGTGTGTGTGTGTGTGTGTATGTATTTTTTTTTTATCCTCACCTGAGGACATTTTTGCATTTATCCTCAGATAGAGTGGGAGAGGGAGAGAAGGGGAGGAGGGGGGGGAGAGAGAGAGAGAGAGAGAGAGAGAGAAACATCAATGTGAGAGAGACACATCGAGTGGTCGCCACCCACACAACCCCAAGCGGGGCCGGGGACAAACTGCACCCAAGGTACATGCCCTTAGTGGGAACTGAACCCAGGACTCTCTGGTCTGCCAGCCAACACTCTAACCACTGAGCCAAACTGGCTGGTGTTTGTATATATACAAACTGGCTACTGTATATATTTTTGTATAAATAAATGTAGTTTTATAAATCCTAGCAACTTTAACAAAAGGTGGTGAGAGATTTTGGCCATCAATATGAGAATTATCATGTGGTTGACAGTTTAAATAAGCAGCACTTTATCTTGATGAAGTGAATGCATTTAATTGGTTATCTTGACCTACCAGGGTATTTGTTGGTCAAAACCTAATTTTCTCTCTGAGTGTTTATATTATTTTTCCTTCTAGATGTTCATGAGGTGTTGTTTTTATAGCTTACATTGAAAACATGCCTTTTCTTTTCAAAGTGGATTGTAGTATAGAGCTTTATTTTGATAAAAAAATAAAATAAAAATGGTAAGGTTGGATGACTTATTTTTATATTTTCCTGTAAAAACAGCCTCAGTTAAGTGAGCCACAATGAACCATGATGTATTTCCTCCATCAGGATGGAAAATAAGCCATTTATTATTTCAGGTCTGACTCACAGTGAACCTGCTGACACTGGGATGTTTTAAAATCATAATCATAAGGAACAGGTTAGGGCAGAAACTTGGACGCTGGGCCTAAGATTACCTGCTTATTACAATGTTTTACAACTTGGATGCTTTAGGTTTTCTGGCACAATATCCTAAACCTCATGCACTAAATACCCCCTTGTTGTACAATTATTACTTGCCAGTTTAAGATGGTGCCAAATAGACAGATGCCTCATCATAATTACCATTTTTTAATTTCGTTGTTATAGACATATATATGTTATTGTCTCTTCTCCCTTTCCCCAGTGTGCTTGTCTTCCTCTCCACTCTGGATAGTTAACAGCAACACGTGATTGCAAGGAAAACCAGTTATAGTAAATACAGTTGAATACAGTTATCAAATTTGTCATACAGTAATGTGCTTTTTTATTAATACATTAAAACAACAGGATTTAGTAGTGAGTCAATGTAATTTTGAGGTAGTTACTCGTCACAAGTAAATAATATTTTGAATCTTTGACAGCAACTGTAACGTGATGGTACCAGGTTTCCATTGGTGTGAGAGTCACAGATACTGCTAATACTGTGTCACATGGCCAATTTTCGTAACTGAAAGAAATGCTAAGTTTCAGTGAGAAGTTAGTAAAAATAAAAATGTTTCCCCCTTACCTAAGTTGACTAAATTCCCCAAGTTCTGTCCATAGGCCCTAGGTTAAGACCCCTTGGCTTTAAGATTTCTTTTTTTCCTGGAGAATATCTTCAGACATCAGTTTGAATATATGCAAATCCATTCTTTCCTGAAAACAGTGCTATTCTACTGATTTTGGTTCAAAAACAGGGAGGATTATTTAACTTTGTTTTCTTGATCAAATGCTGGTTAATTATCTCGAGTCCAAAATGGACATATCAGCCTTTGCTTTCCTAAGATCACCAACTGTTCTGACATCAAAAGATAGATACCTTCAAACCTGTATTTTCTGTGGTGTTGCATAAATGGACTCACACTAACAGGTATTCATGCACAATTCTGTACATACACCAGGCATATAATACTGTGTATACTGATATATAAAATGTGGAAATAGCATACTTTCAAAAGGAAGTATAACCTTTTCATTTTATAAGACAGAAGAATAAAGAAAGGAAACAAATTAACCTTGCAATGGCAGAAGGAAAATAAGCAGTAGGTTCTGAGTTTGGTATTCTATCCTCCAGATGACTTTATTTCGTCATCCTAAAGTAATTTATTTCAAATTTACCGAGCTTCAAAAATTACAGAAGATAATGATAATTAGAGTAGTTTTAACGACATTGAGCTATATGCTGGAATAAGAAAATGGCTAAATTGAAGGACATTTACATTGAGTGGACCTTTAAAAAGATTTTAAAAAGTCAGTGTTTTTTAATGTTTATTCCAGTTGAGAGTTTTAAAGCAGTCTTTTGAAATCTTTAGTACCTGCACTGAAAAATACATGTACTCCTCACCTATCTGTAGGATCCATTATATAAGCTGAAAATTGTCTTTAATAAAGTAATAGGATCGTGACAAATCTGTTCTGAAGGGAGAAGGTGGCATTTTGTGAGGTGATATGGAAAGTATACATTTTGCTCCCACTTACATAATATCTGCCTTCAGAATCTGTAAAGCACTTGGATGACTTTTTAATTTAGAGATGTTCTTTTTGGAAGATAATTCAAATAAAAGATGGCCTCGAAATTAGTAAAACGGAAATAAAAAAGAATAAGGTGACTGCTACTTTGTTTAACAGGGAGCTAGTACTCTGAGAGGATACAACAGTGATAGATAACCAGACATATATGCATTTTTGATTTGAAGAATAAGACATTGTATCAGTCAGCTTTTGCTGTATAACAGCCTCAAAATCTCAGTGGTTTATACTCCTATAAGCATTTATTTTTTTACTCACATGTGCTATATGAAGTTGCTTGTGGCAGCTCACTGTTTCTCACTCTGAGGCCAGCTTGGAAGGTAAGTAGCTATCTGTTCTACTCATGGTGGTTCCAGATGGGCAAGTTCCTTTTAAGCCTCTGTTAGTGTCAGTTTCATTAGCATCCCATTGGTCAAGATAAGTCACATGGCCAAGCCTGAACTCAAGGAGTAGGGAAGTGCACTCCAGCCAGAGGCATGGGAAATAACTACATGGGAACAATTGAGACCATTAATTCTATTTACCACAGATGCTGAAAATGTTAGCAGCTGAAGGAAGCATTTGAGATTATATGATACTACCTTGTTGCCTTTGTTTTTTTGTTATTTCCTCTGCCACAAGAAACACCAGTTCACTTTTCATATGACTTTGGACTGAATTGAACACATCACAGGGGATACCTTACTATCAGGTCACAGGAAAGAGAAGAGGAAAGAGAATGGAGCTGAGATTTAGGAGATCTGGATTTTAAATTTGGTTCAGCTGGAGATGTATTAGAAGACCCCAGGCAGTTCACATAATTTGTCTCTCTGTCTTGGGTCACTTGTTCTATAAAATGAAGATATTGGGCTGGTCTGTTGCTGTAGTTCCTTCCACTAGACTTGAGATTTCATCCCCAATCTGTAAATGCAAGTTTCATTTATTGGCCCTTCTAGTCCACCTTTATGTTGCCAAGTATCAGAAGGATGTAAAACTTGGAGAACAACCAAGGGCAACAGAAATGACTTGAATAGCCAAAGGAGATCAAATAGTGGATAAGAATAAAAACATTGAATGTAAGGGACTTATTATCTATGTGTTTTGTAAGAAGTAGTGACTACTGAGTGCTGTATTTAGGATTATAGATTCCTTCAGTAGGCTCTAAATTCCCTGAGAGGAGACAATACCTAACTGGACCTTTCCCTCTCCCTCCTCCTACTCATCCATCCATCCCATTGTGCCTAGAACAGTGACATGTAGCAGAGCTTATTTGGAACAAATGGAGGAAGATGCGTCACATGGGAAATTAGTGAAGATATAGCCTGAAAGTATTTCCAAGAAGAATGTGGGTTTTCTGGAGCTCATATTTACTGACTAGGATGTACAGTTGTCTGCCTCTGGGGATTTTCAACATAACAGTAGTCCAAGAATTGCAACATTGATGTAGATATCACATACTCTGCCCTTGCTATGTCTCTGGCATTTTGCTAGGGACTCAGAATAGGACAAGGGAAAATGGTCACTGTCCTCCAGTTTTCCTTTTCTTGAGGTTGCAGCACCTTGTGTTTCCTTCTGTAACAGAAGCCTGGACAAGGCACAGGGGAGACATGTGGGAGGCAATAGTGACCTCTGGTCAGGAGGGACAGGGAGACCTCATCATAAGAAATTTGAAGGATTTATGGAGAGCTGTGGGAAACATGCAATGGCACAGTATATTTTGGAAGCCTAACTATAAAGTCAGAAGAAAGAGACAGGGTGAGACAAAGCTGCAGAGGCAGGCAGGATTCAGATCTGAGGAGAGCCTTGCATAAACTTGATCTTTACCTGATGAACAAAGAAAGCCAGCAAGGAATCTTAAGCAGGATAGGGGATGTGATCAGATACGCTATTTTAGAAAGGGTGGGATGAAGGACCCTAAGATGATAGTATAGTTTAAGAAGGATGGAGGGACGGGGACACTGGCAAGTGAGTCTAGCATAGACATTTATTTCCCCAGCCTTCCTCAGTCTCTTGGCACCCTGTCTCCTCCCTGTCCTCCCGAAAAACAGAGAACATGCTAGGTGGTCAGTTAACACTTCCTTTTCATAAGTTGACAGAAGCCGGTTCAATAATTCTGAAATGTTGCTGTTCTTTGAAAGAGTCTGTTTTAGACTCGATAGCTTCAGGTGACAGGATGGGTGTGGTATAGTTTCAATATTGAATGGTGATGTCACTCACCTCAGTTTGGTAAATAGTCAACTTGATATGTTTGAAGCTACCTTGGTCACTAAAGTAATATTATTTTGATCTTCAGTTTTTACAGTTTATCTTGCTATGTAACATTTGGAAAAACTGTTTTTACAGTGGTTTGGTTAAGTAGACAGTGTCTTTCTGTAAATTCCACTGTATTATCATGTCAGAATATCTTCTGTTGTCCTGCGTTTGTTGGGGTGTGTGTGTGTGTGTGTGTGTGTGTGTGTGTGTGTATTTTTTATTCTCACCTGAGGACATTTTTGCATTTATCTTCAGATAGAGCAGGAGGAAGAGAGAGAGAAAGAAACATCCATGTGAGAGAGACACATTGACTGGCTGCCACCCGCACGACCCCAACCAGGGCTGGGGACAAATCGCAACCCGAGTACGTGCCTTTGATGTGAACTGAACCCAGAATTTTCTGGCCTGTGGGCTGATGCCCTAACTGCTGAGCCAAACTGGCCAGGGCTGTTAGTACTTTTTATTATTGTTTGGCCCATGTACATATTCTAGATCAGCAATTTTCAACCTTTTCTATTTCATGGCACACACAAACTACTAAATTTCTGCAGCACACAAAAAATATATTGCATATAAATGTATTGTATTTTTTGTGGATCTGACAAAAATAGGTATAATAATTTTGATTTACTATAAAAAAGGGAATTTACTTACCCTTTATGCTCAATGATGACTTAAAAAAAATCAGGTGCCTATACCTGTATATAATGATTTGTGGTACCAAGAATTAACCAATTGGATGCAATCTTATTATACAACATGACCAATAAGATGCCACTGTGTTATATGACTTATACAGTATATTTATAGTTCAAGACAGGGCATTCACACCGGACGACTATTGTTGTATTGGCTGTTGTCATTTTTTTATTTGATAATCTAAGAGAAAAGAGGTCAGTGCCCCTGACTAAATAGTCAGGTATTGCGTATTTTAAAATTTTTTGCGGCACACTAGTTGAAAATCATTGTTCTAGATGATTAGGTTCATACCTACTGCTATAAAACACTTGTCAACTTATATTAAGAGATATCTCTTAGTGGTTAATATTGGCAGCACTTTTGGTATTATTTGTAGTATCTTTTTTACACACTAGTTGGTTATTTTTGCCAGCTCTGCATCTTCATTGATGATTAGTGATGGTGTTTCATCACTTTGTGCAGTCGATGTTGACACAACACAGCCTCTGCCTTAAGAGGGTAACAACTGATACTTTTAACTATTAAGGCAAGTGAGTAGAGGGAAATGTAAAAGGGAGCAGCTTTGGTTTCAGAAACTAGAAAGATCATATTGGGTTGAAAGCACCAGGAAAAATAATGCACCCACACTTAAGATGAGTACTGAAGTGTAGGTAGAATTTCAACAGGCTGAGGCTGTATTTTGGACCAGGCAGGGAAGAGATTCAGAGTGGTGGGAGCAGCTTGAACAAAGGAATGGTTGTGGGAGAGGGTGGTGTGTAGAGGCAACTGAGAAGTGGAATGTAGTTGTAATTGGATTACTGGTAATAATGCTGGGAAAGAATAGCTTGTCCTCATCATTTCTATCTGAGGGTAGGGAGCTATTAAGCAGGGAACTTTTTGTGTGTGTATTGCTGACAGCAATACTATTAAAGTTTAGTAATGTTTTTAACCTTATCTCAAGATATGTTTAGAGTGAGAAAGGGAAACATTAGCATGAAGGGGCAACATCTATCACTTGCCTTCCACTTCTATCAGGGTCAAACCTGCAACCTTTTGGTGTCCAGATGACACTACAACCAACGAGCCATGTGGCCAGGGCAATACTATTCGAGCTTTTGGCACCAACTATAATACTCTGGACTATTTAGAATTGTAACTGAGTATCTGCAAACAGGTTGGAGTTAATCCTCAAAATGTCCTAAAAAAATACCCACTTGTTCCTTGATCAGGGAATAAAATTATATGATCACAAGTTTTATTTTTCTATGTAGTTACTCTTGTAGACATATACTATTGACTTTTAGTATTGACTTTTTCTACCCTGTGTGGTTTTGCTGACTTAAAATGACTGGATAATAGTCGATGATAAAAATATTTATTAACATTGGAAAACTTGAGTTGCCAGTTTTGTCCACCTAAAAGCATGTTAAAAGGACTTGAACTTAATTGAGCATTATTTCTTTTCCTGGGGATGCCTGTTTCTTTACTATTTCAAACTCAGAGTGTACATTTCAGAGTTTTAAAAAAATGTTAAATCACTTTTATTTCTAAAGCAAGTGATGAAGAACATTCTACCCAGTTTTGTTTATTTCATTTTGAGCAAATCAAGAACTATGTACCAATTTTTAAATTCTGGAAACAGACCTCAGGTTTCTATGGCAATTAACAAATGGGATTATTCATAGTAAAATCTGCATTCCTTAAGCAGTTTAACATTCAGGGGAATTGCCTGGCCATTGTGGCTCAGTGGATTGAGCCTGGTCCCATGGACTGAGAGGTCCCAGTTTGATTCCTGTTCAGGGTACATGCCCGGGTTTCAGGCTCCATCCCCGGTAGGGGGCGTGCAGGAGGCAGAAGATTGATGTTTCTCTCTCTCTCTCCCTTTAAAAAAAAAAAAAATCAGGGGAGCCCTGGCCTGTGGTTAGAGCGTCAGCCCTCTGGCCCTTGAACTGAAGGGATGCAGATTTGATTCCCAGATCAGGGGCACATGCCTGGGTTGGGAGTTCAATCCCTGGCCCTGGTCGGGGTTTTCCAGGAGGCAACCAGTCAATGTAGAGTCTCCCCCACATCGATGTTTCTCCCTCCCTCCCTTCTACTCTCTTTAAAAATCAATGGAAAATATCCTTGGGTGAGGACTACACACACACACACACAAAAAAAAAAGAATCAGGAAAGAGTTTGTGTCAAACAGGAACCAACTGGATTTTAGGAAGAAGGAATTAACTTAAAGCCATGTTGCTGTCTGTGATGTTGAATAAATACACTCTTGCCTTCTGTGTGGAAGAAAGAACATCTTAACATAGTGGTGTGTGGTTTGTTATTCATAGGACTGTTTTTAGGGATGGCAGTAATATTTATAAATACACGAACAAATACAGAGCTGTCCGGTGTAGAGCCAATATTGCCTTTTATGATATTTTCAAAGAAGAAAGCTTCCAGCAGAGAACAGCTTGTGATGTTTAAGTAGCATTACCTTTTAGTCATCTGCAGTATAGATTATGTGTTTGTCTGCCTTTTTATCAATGCTGGGGGCTTGGTGTTCTTGCCCAGTATCAATGTAACTCTGGGCTGAAGGCATCTGTATCCATTCTAATGTAGGTATAAAGAACACAGAGGAAGATAAGCGTGCTAAGAGAACTACATACAGACTATATGGTGTATTCCAAAGCCTAGGAGATTTAAAACTATCTGGCAACAAGCTAATTATGAAATAATTGAGAGTTACATGTGGTCATATGTACACATTAATTAGCATGTGCATACACACACATACATATGTAATATCACTGTTCAGATTTTCCAGAAGATAGGCTTGTAGGAACAAGTAACACTCAACTCTTACACATTTAACATGTTAATATTAGTGTTTCTTGGGTGGCAAATCTTTATTTTTTTTTTAGTGGAAGTTGAAACAATTTGGGCTTATTCTATCACATTTGACATAAATATTTTAGAAAATCGTTTTGTATATAGTCTTCCCTTTTGGCACTCAAATGTTAGAGTAGTCTTGGTGGTAACACCAGCATTTGCTGTAGCAGCTCTCTTAACTTTGGTTTCACCATCACACACATTAACCCTTGTTTTCCATGGTCTCCATAAAATACCTCTTGTGGCACTCTGACTGCCTAAGCTATCCTCAGTACGCCAGTTTAGTTAGTATTTCTCCTGAAAGGCAGTTGTGTCTTTTCAGATGTGTGTGTGCAGTTGTACTTGTTTTCTTGATTCATAAAAATTAAGTATTAGGTGAACCCATTACATAGCAATGAAATAATTATCTATAGGAAAACTGAATCGAACACTTTGGAAAGTGTGGTGTGTACTTGTGTGTGTAGTCTTCACAATCATTCCTTACTTCATCCCACACCAAGTTATCTCTTGATTGGGACTTTGAACTTTTACCAATTTTATGGTAGTGTGAATAACAGAAAAGAAAATTTTGCTTATCAAATAGATGAACTTGGTAGTTTGGTTTTTTTGTTTGTTTGTTTTACATTTGGGACCATCTTTACATGTGTCAACTAAAAAGGATATATTGTTAATATACTCCCAGATCTCTGTCACAAATCCTGGGAAAGCTTTAAAATACTTGGCACTTAGTGGCCAAAGGTGGTATATAATGGGCTGTGTAAACCATGCCTGCTGATAGAATGCATTGTGTTGGGATGAAATTAAAAGAACTGTCTTTTAAGAGAAACTCACCTGAGGATATGTTTGTCATTTTTAAAAAATACTTTTAAAAGTTTATTTTTAGAGAGGGGGGAGAGAGAGAAACATAGATTGGTTGCCTCCCCCACATGCCCTGGGGATCGAACCCACACCCTAAGCATGTGCCTTGACCAGGAATCAAACTGCCACTTTCCGGCTCATAGGATGACTTTCCAACCAACTGAGCTACTCTGGCTAGAGTGAGGATATGTTTTTTAATTGAGGTTTAGAGAGAGAGAAGAAAGGAGAGGAAGTGGAGGAGGGAGAGAGCGAGAGAGGAGGGAGAAAGAAAGAAACATTGATTGGCTGCCATCTGTATGCTAACCAGGGATTGCACCCACAACCTGGGTATGTGCCCTGACTGAGAATCAAACCAGCGACCTCTGGGTGTGTGGAAGGATGCTCAACCAACTGAGCCATCCCAGTCAGGGCTAAAAGAACATTTAAAAACAATTTAAAATGATTTTATGTAGGAAAATATGATCATTACAAAAACTGTATTAGCACCCTGCTGGTATGTCTCATTTGGTTGAGCAACATCTCATACACTGAAAGGTCACTGGTTCGATTCCTAGTCAGAGTATATGGTCTCATTTCAGGCTCAATTCCCAGTAGGGGGCATGCATGAGGTGGCCGATCAGTGTTTCTCTCTCATTGATGTTTCTATTTCTCCCTCTCCCTTCCTCTCTCTGAAATCAATAAAAACATGTTTTCTTTTCTTTTTTTTAAAGCTGTATTAGCAATTGAAGATCAATATCTCTCCATGGGTGCTTGACATTTTTTGTTTAAACTTACGAATTTCATTGTCTTTTATATTTGTCTTGTGCATTGCTTGTGCATCTTCCCCCATCCTCCACATTTAATCCCCAGGGGATCTGTACTAATGAGTTTTATGTTTTGAACTTTTTTTTCTTGTTCTCAAAAGTGAGACTACTGCAGAGAAAGAGAAGGAAAGCTTTTCAAATTTCCTTTGAAAGCTTTTATTTATCTCATATATACCTATTCCTTTAGAAAATTTCTCTGTACAACAGGCTCAGTGTTTTGCAAACGATTAATTTAAAGTCAGAGAATATGTTCAGATGCACTGTCCCTTGGTTGTTCATATCACCATTTCTTTGCTCAGGTTCACCTTCAGAAACTGAGGGAGAGGAAGCATAACCTACCTACAGTTTAGAAGGCATTGGTTGGTTATTTAATTTGTAGCTAATAAAAACAAAGTTTTACAAATTTTATTAAATTTGTTCCTACCATAATGGAACTGAAAATAAGTTAAAAAGAAAACTAGAATACTTGACTTCTTTTCTAAGGTTTATGTGAATTTTCTGTGTGATGTCAGCCAGTGCCCTTTGGCTCTGAAAGCTATGCATATATAATTCATTATTAACAAAAAACATTTGTACCTCTGTGGAGTTCCGGTTACCTTATTTTTAAATATCTAATTTGAAAATGTAGGTAGATCTTGTATTTTCTTTGGTTATTATTTAAATGTTTTTATGGATTTTTAGAGAGAAAGGGAGGGAGGGAGAGAGAGAGAGAGAGAGATAGAAATATCAATGAGAGAGACACATCAATTGGCTGCCTCCCACTGGAGATAACCCTGGCAGGTGCCCCCACTGGGAATTGAACCAGCGACCTCTTGGTCCATGGGTCAATATGGTTGCCACACTGGCTGGGCTCTTTTTTTTTTAGATTACATAACAGATCTGAGCTGAGGATCTTTGGTGGTATTTCCGTTTCAAAGTATTTATCAAATGAAGGTGTTACTCATAAAACAGTGCTCGTACAGAGGTATACTTAGTTATTGCTCTTTTTCAAAAGACTATCAAAGCAAGAATAATATCTTTGTTTTTTTCTCACTGGAGGATATTTTTCCAATGATATATTTTTTTTGATCAATGATTCCATTGGTCGAAGTTATAGTCTGGTGAAGGAGGAATGTGAATACAAAGAAAAACAGGGGGATTGAGTTACAATCTCAGGCCCTGGGATAATTTGATAACAGAGACTTGGACCCACCTCAGGCTCATGTTTCCAAACACCATTATTGTCTAGACATTGATCTCAGGTTTTCTGTCTCTTTTCAGCTTTTGTTTGTAGTGGATTTAGAGAGAAGGACCACTGTGGATTGGTTGTTAGTCATCTAGAACTTAGAATGATTAAGAAAGCTACATAAAAATCTATTAGATCCAATTGGGACAAATTTAAATGCCCCTGTAGTGGATTGCCTTTAAATCATTATTGATGATATGCAAATTGTGTTAATCTTGAATATGAAAAGCACTTTTTAGGAGTAAATTAGATGGGTTGGAAGCTCCATTAACTCTTTTCAGAGTACTAGGCTACTATTTAGTTTACCCAAACAGTAATTTACTAAGTTTAGCCTACCCAGACAGTAATTTGCAAAGTAATACCTTGATGATGCTAGAAAGAGTTAATGAAACTTTTGAAGTTACTTTGTATTTTCTTACAGAATCTAATTCAACATTTTCAATGGTTGTACCTGGGGAAAAAGTCTTTACATTGAATGCCTCTTCTAGGAATTTTTGCTACAAGATTTATGCTAGGATCTTTTGTTTTTTATAGTACTCCTGTTCCTGTCCCTCTTTTGCATACTCCTTTTTCTTATTTTATGTGAGTATTCAACAAGGTTCAGACCTGTACTTTATGCTGTTTTTTGGTGGTCTCCTCTCTTTTCACTGGTTTCAGTCAGTTGCTTAGATGCAAACACATGGTTTCTGGAGTTCCATTTAGTTCTTGCTATTTTTGTATTTTCTTTTGAAATTTTTATTTATTGATTGATTTGAGAGAGAGAAACATTGATTTGTTGTTCCACTTATTTATGCATTCTTTGGTTGATTGTTGTATCTGCCCTGACTGGGGATCGAACCCACAGCCTGGCACATTGGGACCATGCTCTAACCAACTGAGCTACCCAGCCAGGGCCAGTTCTTGCTGTCTTGTTCTTCGCCTCTACATCTCCATTTCTCCTGAGCTTTGTTAGTCTTAATTTGTCAACTAGCTGATGACCAAAATGGCTCTCTCACTGGTGCCTTAAACTTATCTTCCTCCCTAAAGCTGGCTTTCCCTCCTGACTTCATTAATTTTTGCATAGCAGCACTACCGAGTTCAATTCCCGGTTAGGGGCATGTTCCTGGGTTGCAGGTTCCATCCCTGGCCCCAGTTGGGGTCGTGTGGGAGGCAGTCATCAATGTGTCTCTCTTGCGTGGATATTTCTCTTTCTCTGTCTCTCTTTCTCTGTCTCTCTCTCTCTCTCTCTCTCTCTCTCTTTCACCCTCCTTCTCTTCCACTCTATCTAAATCAATGGAAAAATATATCATCAGGTGAGGTTTAACAAAACAAAAAACTAAACTAAAAAACAGCACCAACAAGACACAGCCCTTCCCCATTTGTCACTGTATTCAATGAACAATACTTGACAGAATAACCACTGCTGTGCTGTATGTCATTTGAAGAGTCAGTTTCACTACTCATTTTCTACAGTTTACTGTGGGTAGATTTCTGTTCCCCCTTTCTGAATTGTGACCTCTTTTATTCTGTTGTTTCTTTTTACTTGTCATATTCTGGACTCGTTAGAGAATGGTTTTATACCCTGTCAGTCTTGAACCTCTGTCAGCCTAGGATTCGAAACTGAGAAAAATCCGCGTTAGAAATTGCAGGTGAGACCCTACACTGTGATGTTGGGGAAGTGCTGCTGTCAGAGGATTTACCCCGGAACAGAGCCTGGCTCTGCCTGCTGGCTCCTGGGTGAATTTCTTTTTGTTTGGGACTGAAGTCCCAGATACACACATTATAAAAATTACTTAATGAAGATTTTGTAGCTCACCTCTGATCCCTTTGAAAGGGCCCATTCAGCCTGAGAAGGGTATGTGGGCAGACACATCACACTAGTGAACAGGGGCCTTAGCTGCTCCTTGGGATGTGTGCTCCAAGACGGGCTGCATCTAGTCCGCCTTGAATCAGCAAAAGAGACACATGTAAGCTCAAGGGAAGGAAGGGTCTTGGAGGGGCAGGACCCTTCACTAAGGAAAAATGTAGGGTTTTGGCCTCAGCCTTGACTCAGCATGGCCATTACATACCTACATGGGAGACCTTTAAAAATCGTGATTTAGGGCCTCAGATGGTAGGCCGTATTTGATAGATCCTAACTTAGAGGGACACAGTGCAAATTGATAAAAATAGGCTGCATTGGTCTCTGTCAGAAACAGTGTGTGTAGTTGAGTTATGTAAATAGTTCAGATAACAAAGAGATCCTCCCTCTTATTGGGGAGATCTCTGCTTTTTGAGTAGGTGAGAACTCACACAAAGGCTAGTGGCCATGAGGCTTTATCTGAAATGATAGTAAGACTAGCAGTTCTAAATACTTAACAGGGTTATTGTTGGGATTGATTGAGATAATATGTGTGGAAAGATTTTGGACTTCAAAGCATTAATCGCACTTATTTGTAAATTATGGTTTTCCTTCCCTGTGTGATCAGTACTTAACTGGCAGAGAAAGGGCAGTGCATTCCTTCTTACCCCATGCTAGGGGAGATGAATTACTATTGGTTCAGAAAGAAAACAGTGGGGAGATGGACTGAGAAGATAGGCTCTCTTCCTACTCTTTGAGATACTGTGCTGGTACCGTGTTATCTTTAGGAAGAATGAGAACACATAGTGGAAAGGTGGGGGAGGATTAATGATAAGATTATTATTGGAGAAAGGCATGGATTGTCTTTCTCTGACGCTAGTGGGAGTGGGGTCCTTACGGTACTGCTGGAATAACCATTTCTGGAGGCCCCCATGGGAGAATGAGATGTGCTAGATAGCTTTATTTGTGTGGAATTACATCCTTGGGTTTCCAAAGTCCTATTTCCCTTCTTGGAAGATGTGCAGCTATGGATTCAGCAGAGCTAGAAGCAAAGATAGCGTGTCCAGAGTGTCTGTTCCATGTTGGAACTGGGTCCTATTTAGCATTAGGCTAGTTGCAGTCCTTTAGTCCATTGTATGGGGTCCACATGGCTGTGGGCCATGTGCACGAATACAGAGGAGCCAGGAGAGCGTGCCTCCTGCAGCAAGAGTCGCAAGAGTCCTGAAAACACAAGAGAGCAAGAGCACAAAAGAGGGAACTTCTTTATTCTGGAGATTAAATATCTCAAATCTTCCTGCACTTGCATTGGCCACACCTGCTCTGGCCAATGACCTGTTCCCAGGTGTGACTTACAGGCAAGTACCTTCCCTGTGTTACCCAGACTTTACTGGGCATGTGTCTGTTCTTTCCCTGTCCAGTCCCTTCCCCGAGCAATCTGTTGGGAATAGACTTGGGGAGTGTTAAAGGGTAGTTCCTGGCAAAGCTGCACAAATGACATGCCCACAATATTTGGCCTTCCCTTTGCTCCTTTCCAGTTATTAATAACTAGGTTAATTATACCAGAATCAAGATGGCATGGGACAGTGAAAAGAATGGCTGTTCATTTTATAGTTTTTCTTTCCTGAATACCACAGTGCTTAGGTGAGTATGTAGAAATTGAGACTTATCAGTGATCTTTAAAAAGTGGGTGTGACTTACATATGCTGCTGACTTGAAATGTAAAATGTAAGTGTGCTGAAAACAGAGCCTTCCCAGTGAATGTATATTTAAAGTTTTAGTCCTCAAATATAAAATAACTCACAACGACTGTAAGATAGTATTCAGAAAGCTTACATTTCTACGAAGGCACATGAGACCATGAAAAGAAAAAAGGTGTCATGCCCTGACTGGTTTGGCTTAGTGGTTAGAGCATTGGCCTGTGGACTGAAGGGTTCGATTCCCGGTCAAGGGCATGTGCCTGGGTTGCAGGTTCCATCCCTGGCCTGTTTCAGGTCATTTGGGAGCCAATCAATCAAAGTGTCTCTTCATATCAATGTTCCTTCCTCCCCCACTATTTTAAAAAAATCAATGGAAAAATATCCTTGGTGAGAATTAACCAAAACAAAAAAAAGAAATGGTGTCAGGTTTTACTACTACTAATTATTTGTCTGGGTTAGACCAATCCTACTTCATGATCCTGGCCCAGGCTTTTCTGTGGGCTGTTATTAAAAAACCCTTAGGACTCCTGGAAAACAACACCACAGTGCCCATTTGAGAGCAAATTGGTGTTAACTTCTTTTACATGGAAGGATAGATTAATTTTCATGCAAATGAACATTTGGTTCAATTGGCCACTCAAGAGGACTTAAATCAGGTTCTATAACTCTACCAGCCTATATTGCCTTTTTGCTGTATGACAAATGCATAGGCTGAAATTTTCCTCCCTGAACCCTTAGCAGATTCTGTTGTATTAAATAACCACCATGCCATAGAATGAATGCTTCTTTACTTATTTATTGGACTTGCACCCTTTCCCCCTCCCCAAAAAGAAATTATATTGACATAAGGAAAAATATGTCACTGTTTTGTAGCCAGCAGCCCAAGTTGTGAAATAAACATACCTTGAAATGTGGCTTTCATAACTCATGTCTTTTATGGTCTTGCTACTTAAAGCACAATCTATGGACTGGGTTGGTGGCATCAGCATCTATAGGAGCGTGTTAGAACCTTAGGCCTGACGCCAGGCATACTGAATCAGAATCTGCGTTTTGACAAGCCAGGGAGATTCCTATGCATGTTTAAGTACACGAAGCACTGGGTTTTTATGGCACTCATACCATCTCCAAGGTAATAGTTAAGCTTATTGAGTGGAGGTTTTTTTTTCTTCTCTATAAAGCTTGTTTCAAGGATAAACTCTTATATTTTTAGAGGTAGGCCCTAAAGAACAGAAGTCTCAAGTATAGCTGTTTATTGTTGAGGAACATTTTGCCATTTCTAGAAAAGTCTGACTTATTTATTAAACCCTTAATTATTCCATCTCAGTTTTCTGTTTGTACTGCATTTGTACTCTATTTGTTATGCAAAGCTAGTAAGGTGTTCATTTATCTGGCCTCTTAAGAGTATAAAAATCATAACCAAATTCCAAATTTATATTCTATCTCATGTAGATACTGTTGAAGAGAGAAGTCCATTAAACATTTGTATTATCCATATGCCTCCTCTTCCTGCTGTGTCCCTTTTCTCCTGCCTTCATCTTGTGCTTTTCCGTAGAGGGTGTGTGAGGTGTACACGTGGAAAGGTGCTGCACACACGGCAGCTTGAACCTCTTCATTTGTTGCCTGTGCATCCTGCCCTCTCAGCATCTGGATTCAGGCAGCCTGGACCTGATTCCTATCCCTTACTCCTGAAGTGAAGGTGTTAGATTATAACACTCCAGAGGTCCTTACCAGTTCACTTCTACCCTGTCCCAGCCAGCTCTTTATGACTGTGGCCACTTCTGCCCATACTTTTCACAGCCCCTCCTTTCTTTTTTCTTCCTCCACCCTCAACTGCCCTGGCTTCAGCTGAACTCCTCCCACCCTCACCGACCCCCTTAAACTATGGACAAGCACAGAAGTGATCAGTGTGAGGTTTTTGTGCACTATCCATTAACTTTTCAAGGAAGGGGGAGATTCAAGGACTCAGAGGTGAACTTGTGAATTTATTTGAATTTATATTACCGTCTACTTGATGATTGTCCAGTTCTCTTGGGGCTGCTTTAAGCAGAAGATGCTCCTTTATGAAATATTACCTCTCTTTTCCTCTCCATTTTTAGGGAGAAAGGTTCACTAAATCCTTTTCAGATTCAGAGAAATTAGGAAATCTTGGATCATTTTAGTATTGACTAGTGTGCTGTGTGTGTGTGTGTGTGTGTTTGTCAAGTCAGCCGTTGTCTAAGGGGACCTCATTAAGCAGTGCTCTGTAATGGTGACAGGGCAGCTTAAATGTCTAATTAAATATAAATTATCTCAGAGCCAATTGAGTTTCACTTGAAATCCAGTGAAACATCTAATTAAGGAGCAGAGAAGGATCCAAAATACTGACTTTTTTCTTTTTATCTTCACCCAAGGACATTTTTCTGTTTTTGTTCAGATAGAATGGGAGGGAGGGAGGGAGATTGATGTGAAAAGGCCACATCAAGTGGCTGCCTCCCGCACAACCCTAACCGCACAACCCTAACTGCAACTGAGGTACGTGCCCTTAGTGGGAACTGAACCTGGCTCTCTCTAGACTGCAGGCTGACACTAACCGCTGAGCCAAACCAGCCAGGGCCAAAATACTGACTTTTTGTTGTATTATATTGCGGTAGATTTTACTGGAACCCAGAGCATTCTTTATAAAGATTTGAAAAGATAGCAAACAACAACAAACTAAAATCTTCCTATTTTTTTTAATCCTCACCTTGGGGTGAGGGTGGGGGGGGATCAATTGGTTGCCTTTTTCACGTGCCCCAACCAATGATCGAACCCGCAACCCAGGTATGTGCCCTGACCAGGAATGGAACATGCAACCTTTTGGTGCACAGGGCGATGCTCAACCAACTGAGTCACTCCTGCCAGTCAAAAATTTTCCTTTTCTTTACTTGTATAACTAGAACCAGCACCTAGGTTGGGGCATTTAGTAGTTTGTATTACTTATTTATTCCTAGGGTTCAAATTTGAACTTAAAATTTTAAGCACACTACGTAGTGGTAATAGCGTTTCTTTTCAGTATGTGTAATTATCTTGCTAAGCTTTCTCAGGTTACTTAAGTAGAAAACAGTAACATCTTGGAATGATTGAAACACTGGGAGTTCACTATGTTCTAATTAATTGCTCTGTTATATGAGTGACCCAAGGTTTAGTACCTTTCCTTTTTGAGTCTAAGATTTTAAATGGTCTCATTCAAAATGTTTCCTTCTATCTCGCTGCTTCACTAAGACAGAACAGCCCTCCTTGACCAAAATTTGCTTCCTTTATTGAAGATCATTGAATCAGGAGGTAGGGTATAAGGGGAGAAATATTCAGGATTTTTCTAGGCAAGGAGTGGAGATTTCTCAGGGGAGCTCCTTTAGCCTTTTTGTATCCTTATTTGGGCTTTCCTTTTCTCATCATAGCTGCTGGTTGTATTGTTGAGCATGTCATTGTATTACAGTGAGTGCCTAAGGTGTATAAAATACTTAGTACATACTGACTGGGTGAATAAGAAGGAGATACAATTTTAAAAGTCTCTGCATATTCGTGACACGGTTACTGGTGTGGAAATGCATATATACTTTTTAAAATTTAAATTACTTTTCATCCTGGATCCGAGGTCTTCAAGAGCTCCAAAAGAAAGACGTTGCTGCAAAAACACTGAACCTTGCCCTGGTGCACATCAGATGATACAGCTCATAGAGAAGGCCTTTTCCTTTAGTGACGTTTGTGAAATCTTACTTTTGATTAAGTAAAATACATATAGGAACCTCTTTTAAATTTTGTACCACATACGTATATTCCCTTTTCAAAAAATAAATATTAAGGAAAAGAACACATGGTGCCAACTCTTGACTACACTGTGTCACTCTTCTGATCCTGGGCCCCATGAAGGCCTTGATGGCTTTGTACTTACTAAGGGAATACTAGTTTCAGTTACTTAAATTTTTATATTGAAGGTATTAATGAAATGGGATATTTTTGTTATCAATTGCTGAATAACAAAGTCTTGCTAAACTTAGTGGTTTGAAATTACACATAGTCCTTATTTCATAGTTTCTGTGGGTCAGGAATCCTGGGCTCAGCTTAGCTAGGTGGCTGGAGGGGAGGAGATGACATGGCTTGAATATCAGGAGGTGATTGATCCTAGGGATATCTTTGAGGCTAACTGCTGTGCAGGGTCTTCAGTGACTCTGTATCTTTTCAGACTGGCCTTGAGACCTGGGAGATAGAACTACATACAATTCTTCCTGCCCTCTAAGGAAGGAGAAGAAACTATTTCCTGACTCTTCATCCAGTTTTTCAGTGAGATATTTAACACTCATCCCAGGAAATTAAGGGTTGGCAAAAATAACAAAACAGTAGTAAGATTACAAAGTGACTGACCTTCAATGGGTTTCTGCTTTCTCAGTTTATAGAGTGTTTCTTGTCAGCACCACTCTGCTCTCTGTACTTTCCAGTGGACCTGGTTGGCCTGCTGAGTAAGGATAGTACTAGGATTCCTATTCTGGGCCTCTGCTGCCTTGAACTAACCTGGGGCTTCAGTTGCTCAAAATCCTAGTTTTCTTCCATCTAGTTTGCAGTTCTGCTGAGTTTGGCTGCATTGCCAGTGGTAGTTTCTTCGTTTTGTGTGACTTGCCTTCTCCACCTGTGCTACTGTCTGGACCATGTCTGAACCTAGTCATGGTGCTATATGTATGGAAGGTGGGAGCCACTAGGAAACTATCTTCATCACTGCCATCCTTCAGTAGCAAGTTACCAACATGCCTTCTTCCAAAGTATGTGTTCCCTCTTGGATTTCTCAATGCTCCTCCTTCCTCCTTTTGACTTGTGTCTCAGTTGATTTGCAGAGCAGAAATGATGAACTATTGATGAAATCCCTGAGTGGTCATCTCTTTGCTTGGAACTGCCAGTTCTCTTGGCCTCACTCATCCTACATCCATCAGTCATGTTCCATCCGTTTAGAGGTCTTCCCGAACCTATTCATTGTACTTTTTGAAATACCTTGCTTAACACCCAGAAGGGAAGAAAAAGAGGAGAGTAGTCATTAAGTAGAAGAGGATTTTGTTGGCCAACTTGTAAAGTAGAATGTTAAATGAAATTGTCATGTGCCAGGTGAAATGTTCAGTTAGTTAAGGTCTTCCCTACCCCCAATGATTTGATTTTCTTAAAAAAGGAAAAGCTGCACAGAAGGCATTAGTACAGCTCTTGGTATGTTATTTAAACTGGAATGTCATTGCAGCATATCTCCACATCCTTGTGCTTCCATCAGAGCAAGTCTGAGCCAACATAAAGTCAGGGATTTGAGACTGCTGGGATGACTGTGCTGTGCAGATGAAACATTAAACAATCTGCTGGCTTTCTGGAGTTGTGCTGTTTTGCGTTCATCTTTAGAATTTAGTAGTTCTGGTGTGGCCTTTCTATATTTTAGTTCTTTCTGGGCTACCACTTGGAATAGTTTCTATCCTGCAGAGTATTCTTAGGTGTCTCTGTTGCCTCAAAGTTGGTTAAATTACTAAAATGGGTTCCTTGTTTTGTTAAAACAGATTTTTTGTTTACCCAAGTGGGCTTCTTTTTGTCATTGTGTTGGAATAGTCATTCTTGGACAGGAATGATGGCTTTGGGATCTCTGTTATTTTCAGACTTGCTGTAGAGGTGGTAAAATACTACTGTTGTAACTGGGAGGAACTGGGTAAGGGCCACAGTCAGCAGGGAGAGAGAAAAGAGAGGCTGCCGTAGGAAAAAATGGCAGACTTTTACTAAAACTTACTTCTTCATTGCCAGTTACAACAGAAGAGTTAAACCATTGTAACCGTTCAAGTTACAAATATTTGTGTCTTCACATTATTGTTTCCAAGCACCCCTGGGACATCTGTTTCGGGTCTTGTTCAGTTATGCCCTAGTGACCAGCCTGAGAAGTCTTTACAGCTCTTCCTGCTTGACTCCTACCGGTTCAGAACAGCTTTGCTCCTGACACATGGCAACAATGGGAGTCCTGAAAACTGTTCTAGTTTTGACATACAGAAGTGCATTTCCTCTTTCTTTTATTTATTTTTTAATATGTTTTTATTGATTTTTTTAGAGAGAGAGAGGAAAGGAGAAATAGAAACATCAATGTGAGAGATACATTGATCTGCCTCCTGCATGCCCCCTACTGGGAATCGAGCCTGCAATCTGGGCATGTGCCCTGACCAGGAATTGAACCGGGACCTCTCAGTTCATGGGATGATGCTCAGTCCACTGAGCCATACCAGCTGGGCCATTTCCTCTTTCTTAAGTTCAGACAGAGCTACTGTGGTAGCTTTGAAATTTGTTCTGAAACGGAATAAATTTAGAAGATTCTGTTAATCTATTCTGATTAATTTAGGAGGCAGCAGCATTCATTATTTGACTTATGTTCATGCTTAATTAACCAAAGTAGAACGTTTCCTTTTTTTAAACAAATTGAATGCTGTGAGAGTAACAAAGACCAAATATTTTACAACACAGATCCTTGAGTTTGACTCTGAAATACTATATTTTATTTTGTGTCAACTTCCAGTTTTAGTGACACTTAAATACTATTTCTATTATTAGCAAGTTTTTAATTTTAAGTAAATTGAAATGGAAATGCAAGTTGTTTCTAAAAATAATACTGATTATGCTTGTGTGAGATTTTTAAAAAAATTTTATGTCATTGTTGGTGAGGAAGGTCTTGATTGATGAGAAAATACAAGTTTCATGCCAGTCCTTTTTGTTTAGAATTGATGGGAATTGGACTGAACTGTTTATACAAATAGATGGGAATGACATTTCTTTTAGTGTAGAATACTCTTGCAGTCATTTTTTTGTTGCTCTGTTTTGACTGACTGTCCTATGGTCAATTTGCAGTCAGTGGAATTTCTAATCACTGTCTCGTTGACTCAGTTTTTGTTGCTTTTGTGAGAGACCTACCTTTTATTCTATCAAGAAAGGCTCCATTCTGGATTCTCTAGAGAAAATTTGGTTGAGGACTGTGCTCTGATAGGCTGGTGCCTTCTACCAGTGTGGGGTGGGGAGATTATATGCATAACCGAGAAATAAATGTACTGCTTCCCCAGCCCCCTTTTAAATGAGATTTTCTTAGGATGATGACTTTTTGGCTTTGATTAAATTCCCCCCAAAATCTTATATACACTCTTCAAACGTAAAGATGAAGATGTATTCCAAAACTTAATAATGTATATTTTATTTTTTTTAGACTTTGGGATTGCTTCTATTAGTAGAGAGTTTAAAGACCTCATTTTCACTAACTCAGTAGAAAATGTAAAGGTAGTCAGGGAATTTTATTTCACTTGTGACATCACTGGGCTTATTCAGATTCAGTTGAATCAAGGCATGGTAATGCAAGTTGAGGTCCATTCTCCAGATATATCTGACTTTCCTGAGAAGTATATCAGGGAATTACAACCAGAGCCTGTCCTAGGAACGTATGAATCATTTGGAGAGGAAAGGTGAGAGCTTATTAGCCTTCCTTAATCCTCTACTGTCAGTTTCTTTAGGGTAAAACTAACATTTATTTAAATGTAGGATTCTATTTGCCTGAACCCCTAACCTTTTGTTGGTTATGTAATTTGAAGGTTATTTTGAGAAATCACTGTTGCATCCTAAATAAGTTTGTACATTGGTTCTTTCTTGTATGGAAGACCCCATGGTTTACTTGGAGATTGGCCAAGGTAGCAAAGAGGCAGAGACCCATTTCCACAACCAAATCCTGGGCATATTCAAAAGCGGGGAAGAAATACTGTGAATGCCAAAGACTATACTTTAATCGGATGGGCTTCATAATTATGTCTACTTCAGTGAAGACTTCTATTTAATTTGCCTTTCCAGACCGTTTGGTAGAAATTGCAGAGGAGAAATAGCACATCTCAGTTGGCAGTCAGTGGAGCAGACGTGGAAGTGCCAAGTCCTTTGTTTCAAGGTGGCTGTTTTCTTCAAGCATTTGGAGATTTGTTTTTTGTCTGGTGAGCTATACTGTAGGTGCAGGACTGCCTTTGGAACCGTGTCAGTAATTATTATGGTTAGTACCATTTTCTCCTTCCATTCTTGAGTCTTTTTCTTTTAATCTTCATCTGAGGTCATTTTTGCATTTATCTTCAGATAGAGCAGGAGGGAGAGAGAGAGGAAGAGAGAGAGAGAAACATCGATGTGAGAGACACATCGACTGGTTGCCACCCACATGACCCCATCCGGGGCTGGGGACAAACTGCAACTGAGGTACATGCCCTTAGTGGGAACTGAACTTGGGACTCTCTAGTTCGCGGGTGACGCTCTAACCACTGAGCCAAACCAGCCAGGGCCATTCTTGAGTCTTTTAACAAAAGTGACTTTTTATTTGACCAAGGTCCTCAGTCTTGTAGAAGAGATGAAACTTGGATAAGTAAATATTTATTTTATTTTATTTTATTTTATTTTGAGGGGAAGATTGGAAGTTCTTGTAAATAACTGTTTGGCTTACCTGGACATTTCCATCATTTTTGTGTTCCTGCCTCTTGTGGATAACTGACCATTTACTACCTGTTGCATCCTGGAGAACTTCTTACTCTGATCTGCTCTCCCTCTTTTTCTTCATTGTTCTGAACCCTTTTTAGGCAGAGGAGGTTCAGGCAGGTACATGTGCTTTTGGCAGGGAGGTGATTGAAAAAAATATGAAATAATGAGCCCTTCTGACTTCGGATTCAGCAGTTTAGCATTGGTGCAGTAGGTGGAGTTATTCTTGGAGTCCCAGTTTGAAGATTGCTGTGCAGAAACCCATCTGTGCTGCTGGTTGCCAACATTTCTGGTACAAATATTGTCATTTGCTCTTGAGGCAATCTGTTATTTCAGTCCTAGATGCAGTTTTGTAATATGCTGGGTAAAATAGTAAAGAAAAAAATATCTTAAGTGGTGGTATAATGTTCAGTTTCAAAACACTTTAGCAGTGTTTCTAGTAGAGGATTGTTCAGCGTCTCCTTGCCTCCTTTCCTTGGCTGTAAACATAATCTAAACTAATTTTTACTCACTTGCTTTGGCCACGGTTTCCTTGTACTGACTCTGCACCCACCCAAGAGAAAAATGGAGGGATAATTAGAAGGCTGAAGTAATAATATTTCTTTTTTAAAAAACACACATTTTATTGATTTTAGAGAGAGAGGAAGGGAGAGGGAGAAGAAGAAACATCATTGTAAGACAGAAACATTGACTCCATGCACCCCAAACCCAGCGACTGAACCTGCAGCCTGGGCATGTGCCCTGAATAGGAATCAAGCAGGCAACTTTTCGGTACATGGGACGATGCTCCAACCAACAGAGCCACACAGGCCAGGGCAGTAATATTTCTTTAAAATTGCACCCTGTGCCCTGGCCAGTTTGGCTCAGTAGTTAGAGTGTCAGCCTTCAGACTGAGGGGGTCTTGGGTTCGGTTCCCAATCAAGGGAACGGCACATACCTGGGTTGCAGGTTCAGTCCCCGGCCCTGGTTGAGGTTGTGCGGGAGGCAACCAATCAATGTGTCTTTCTCACATCAATGTTTGTCTCTCCCTTTCACACTATGTGAAAATCAATGGAAGAATATCCGTAGGTGAGGATTAAAAAATAAAGTGGCCTTGCAGACACCGTCGTACCGGAACCGCTCAAGCCTAGCCATGGTGAACCCCATCATGTACTTCGACATCGCCGTCGATGGCGATCCGTTGGGCCGCGTCACCTTCGAGCTGTTTGCGGACAAAGTTCCAAAGACGGCAGAAAACTTTCATGCTCTGAGCACTGGGGAGAAAGGATTTGGTTATAAAGGTTCCTCCTTTCACAGAATTATTCCAGGATTTATGTGCCAGGGTGGTGACTTCACACGTCATAATGGCACAGGCGGCAAGTCCATCTGTGGGGAGAAATTTGAAGATGAGAATTTCATCCTGAAGCACACGGGTCCTGGCATCTTGTCCATGGCAAATGCTGGACCCAACACAAACGGTTCCCAGTTTTTCATCTGCACTGCCAAGACTGAGTGGTTGGATGGCAAGCACGTGGTCTTCGGCCAGGTGAAAGATGGCATGGATATTGTGACAACCATGGAGAGCTTTGGGTCCAGGAATGGCAAGACCAGCAAAAAGGTCACCATTGCTGACTGTGGACAACTCTCATAAATTTGACTTGTGTTTTATCTTAACTACCAGACCATTCCTTCTGTAGCTCAGGAGAGCCACCCCTTCGCGCCCATCTGCTTGGAATGTCTATCACATTCATGCTCTTGCCGCAGTTCGTGAGTTCCATACTTTCTTTACTCTTTTCAAGTCTAGCTGGATTGCAGAGTTAAGTTTATGATTATGAAACAAAAACTAAAAATTTGTTTATTTGTCAATAAATAAATAAAGTAAAATAAAATAATAAAATAAATAGAATAAAATAGCACCCTGCATGTGGGAGGCAACTAATTGATGTTATTCACATTGATGCCTCTCTTTCTCCCTATTCCTCACTTTATTTATTTATGTATCTTTTATACTTACCCGAAGACATTTTTTTCCATATTTTGTTCAGATAGAGTGGGAGGGAGAGAGAGGAAGGAAGAGAGAGAGAAACATTGATGTGAAAGGGACACATTGACTGGTTGCCACCCGCATGACCCAATCAGGGCCAGGGACAAACTGCAACGGAGGTAAATGCCCTTAGCAGGAACCGAACCTGGTCTCTCTGGACCGCAGGCCCACGCTCTAACCGCTGAGTCAAACCGGCCAGGGCCCCATTCCTCACTTTAAAATCAATGAAAAAAAACCCCCACAAAATTTATTTTAAAAAGTATTGTACTCTGAAGAGTTAGTATACCATGTTCTTCTATCTGTTGATAAGCAAGTAACTGGCTCAGAAGTTACCATGGTTTTAAAAAAGTTGTCTAACATAGTACTACCCAACCTTTCTCATCCTGCAGCCTTCCCTGTTTCAGGTAGTGAGAGTCACTTCTACCATGCAGGGAACCTCTGCTGCTTGTGCAGAAGTAGGGGCTCCCTGAAGGTTATGGGATATCTCCAGAAACCTTGGGGGTGGAGCTTTGCTACTGTTTTATTGGGCTTTGTCATGAAGCCTTTCCTAGAGAGGGAAAGCTTGTCCTTTAGGAAGTTGTACATTTCTTTCTGTTTCTGTGGCTTTTTCATTTCCCCCCAGTCTAATGCATAGAAAGAAATCCATTTTACAGTATGACTCATATACTTGTGCACGTGATACAAGTTTTACAAAATACTTTTATGTGAGGTATGCTCTATTTTATTTTTTTAAAAATACTGGTCTCGGCTCTGTAGTTTGACTCATTATTTTAAGGATTGTGATCCAGAGTTTTTAGCCTGAGGGCTTTCCCATATTTTTTTTAGACCGTCATATCATGGCAACAGCCTGGGAGTTAGACAAGAAGAGGAGGATACACCCACGTATAGAAGATGGGCCCACAAACGTGAACTAGAGAGGAGGGAATTCACAGTTCACTTGGACACACGAAGGATTTGGGCTGAACTAAGAATAGCCCCTTCTTTGGATTGGTCTCCAACATGGAAATAGTTCAAAGCTGTGTACTAAATTAAACCTTTTCAAAAGATGTTTAGTGTGAGGTGACAGACTATTAGCCAGGATAGTTTTGATTTAGCTGAACATCTTTGTCATTTAGATTTTGCTTTCAACCCTTGAAAACTTGGCAGCTGCTTGGATCCAGTTTGCTGAATGGTGTTGTGTGCTCCCTTCCTTCTCCATTAACCTGAGGCAGGCTCATTCCTGCTGCAGGCGTGTCCCTCCAACTGCATGCTGTATTGGCCTGTTGGTATCTGGAGCATTGGTCTTGTGAAGACTCCATTGTGAAGTTGGCTGTGTGTGTATCTAAAGGAAATGCTATATATTAAAGGGGAAAGCGGGGGAGGAAAAATTCCAGGAAATTGAAAGGTGAGGTTGACACATCCTCATTCACTAATGATGCTTTTGTTTTTCTTTCTGAAAAGCAACGATGATTTAAAAATTGATTTCAAAACAAACTGTGTTTTTCCATAACTTTATAATTATTGTTTTAAAAAAATGTTTTTCTTGATTTTAGGGAGGGAGGGAGGAAGGGGGGTGGGGAGAGAGAGAGAGAGAGAGAGAGAGATAAACATAGATGGGCTGATCCCTCACCCCTGCATGCACCCACCCTGACCCAACTGACTGGGACTGAGCCACAACCTGGGCATGTGCCCTAACTGGGATTCAAACCTGCGACCCCTCAGTGCACTAGTTGATGCTCAAGCAACTGAACTACACTTGCCAGAGCTATAATTATTTTAAACATACTTTCTTAACCATTTATGAAAGAACATCATGCTAGAAAGTTGCCTTTTATTGTATGGTGTTAATGACCCCAAATACCACTAACACAGCGTTTCTCGAGATACTTTTGAGAATATTCTGGGACTTCACTCTTCTCCTGTTGAATCAGAATCTATATGAAATAACACAGTTGAGCCTTTTTTTTTTTTAGAATATTAGAACTAAAAGTAATGTTGAACATGAAGATATTCCAGGTGTTCCCAAACCAGCTGATCCTCAATATCATGACTGTTTCATACAGACCTCAGGGCCCACCACTCTATACCTTTTGAGTCTTAATCTTGAGCCAAGGGCTTTAGGGTTTTGTTTTCAACAAGCTGCCTAGAAGATTCCAGTCATTAGTCTGGACTAGTAACCACTCATTTATTCAAACTCAGGGAAGAGAAATTGATTTGATGTGCATGGTTATTGGACTAGATAACAGCAGATTAAGAAATCCTCTTCTGATATCTATTGATTTATTCAAATAATATTTATATCTCAGATATTGACTAGGTAGGTAAGTGTGGGCAGTTTTGAGATGAGCGAGCAGGGTCTCTGCCCTTGAGGAGCACAAATTGTTACCCATCCTTTCTCAAAGGGTGAGGTTGGGGGTGGTGGTGACATGAGAATCATTTGGGGAGCTTTTTGAAACTGGGTACAGTGCTATTCCAACGGTCAGATGGGCCTGTGCCTGTGTGGTAGAGTCAGGAAGTAGAGTGCCTGCTCTCCTCCTTCCCTCACTGACTGTTGGCCATCCGCCTTTTGTTTTTCTCACAACTTTATGAAATATCCCAAACATCCAGAGAGCACAGAGGCTAATATAGTTAGTACCCACAAGCCACCCCACAGTTTTAACAAATACTACCCATCTTGCTGCAATTCCAAAGGTAGTTACTAATTCCAGAGTTGGTGTGTTGGAGGGCTCCTTTCCTTTGAGACTTCTGCTCCCTGGCTGGGCTAATATATTAGGGTTGGGTCCATAAACCCTAAGCAGTAACTTTCCCCTTCAAAATTTACATAAGTATTGTCAATTAATGTAGGTAACATCTGCAACATTTAAGTCAGCATTATGTTTTGGAGATTTATCTATTGTGTTTTTATGTGATGTGACATGGCCCCATATGTAACAGTAAAATCAGGAAATTGAAGCCAGACAACTTGAAAACTTTCTTAATGGGGGAAAATGCAAGAAGAAGTGGGTGTGAGAGCGTTTCTGTTGAATTTTTAATATAGGACATTGTCATTTTGGGGGAAGAAAGCTGATTTGAATCATGCCTATTTTTAAACAGTCCATTATCAGTTGAATGAGAATTAATTGCATGTTGTATAAAAGAAAATTTAATTGTTTTTATTTATGATGGGTGTAGTTTATTGCAGTTTGGTCCAAACAGGTGAAAGTTAAGATTTGTGGCATAAAACAGGAAGCAGATGGGGGCTAATTAAAGTTCTGTTGATGATAAAAGGATGACTGATCAAGGAGCAGGTGGTTTCCTAATTTAAACACAATTTGTACTATGTGTGAGCAGCTCTCTGCAAGTTTTTATGCTTATCTTTCAAAGGTGAAAGAGTATGTTTCAGCAACAGTGTGAATGTGTTCTGTATTTTTTTTTTTTAATTTTTATTGATTTTTTTGGTTACAGATGTTTCTCCTTTTTTACCACATTGGCACCCTCCTCCCCACCCCACCCCCGCCCCGTCCCCAGCTTTGTTGTCCATGTCCATTGGTCATGCATACATGCATATAAGTTCTGTGGTTTAGCTCCTCCCACCCCCCACCCCCTCTTCTGAGGGATGTCAGTCTGTGCCCTACTTCCATATTCTACCGTATTCCTCAGACTGTTATGTTCATTATATTCCGTATATAAGTAAGATCATGTGGTATTTGTCTTTTTCTGCTTGGCTTATTTCACTTAGGATAATACTTTCCAGGTCCCTCCATGTCGTCTCAAAGGATAAGAGATCTTTCTTTCTTACCGCTGCATAGTACTCCATTGTGTATATGTACCACTGCTTTTTTATCCATTCGTCTACTGATGGACACTTGGGCTGTTTCCAGATCTTAGCAATTGTAAATAGTGCTGCTATGAACATGGGAGTACATATATTCTTCCTGATTGGTGTTTCAGGCTTCTTAGGGTATATTCCTAGAAGTGGGATCACTGGGTCAAATGGAAGTTCAATTTTTAATTTTTTGAGGTAACACCATATTGTTTTCCATAGTGGCTGCACCAGTCTGCATTCCCACCAGCAGTGTACTAGAGTCCCCTTTTCTCCACACCCTTGCCAACACTTGTTTGATGATTTGTTGATGGCGGCCATTCTGACAGGTGTGAGGTGATACCTCATTGTTGTTTTAATTTGCATCTCTCTGATGATTAGTGATGTTGAGCATTTCTTCATATGTCTCTTGGCCATTTGTATGTCCTGTTTGGAGAGGTGTCTATTCAGGTCCTCTGCCCATTTTTTAATTGTGTTCTTTGTCTTCCTTTTGTTGAGTTGTATGGGCACGCTATATATATTGGAAATTAATCCCTTATCTGATATATTATTGGCAATGATGTTCTCCCATACAGTGGGTTGCCTTTCCATTTTGGTGGTTGTTTCTTTTTCTGTGCAGAAGCTTTTTAGTTCGATGTAGTCCCATGTGTTCATTTTTTCCTTTGTTTCTGTTGCCTTAGGTGATGTATCAGTGAAAATTCTGCTCCGTATGATGTCCAAAATTTTGTTGCCTACATTTTCTTCTAGAATTTTTATGGATTCACGGGTCACATTTAAATCTTTTATCCATTTTGAGTTTATTTTTGTGTGGTGTAAGTTGATGGTCTAGTTTCATTTTTTTTTTTTCATGTAGCTGTCCAATTTTCCCAACACTATTTATTAAAGAGGCTGTCTTTACTCCACTGTATGCTCTCGCCACCTTTGTCAAATATTAATTGAGCATATTGCCTTGGGTCCATTTCTGGGTTTTCAGTTCTGTTCCACTGGTCTATATGCCTGTTCTTGTGCCAGTACCAGGCTGTTTTGATTACAGTGGCTTTGTAGTATAACCTGATATCTGGTATTGTGATCCCACCTACTTTGTCCTTCTTTTTCAAAATTGCTGTAGCTATTCACGGACTTTTTTGGTTCCATATGAACTTTTGAAGTATTTGTTCTAGTTCTGTGAAATATGTCGTTGGTATTTTGATGGGGATTGCATTGAATCTATAGATTGCTTTGGGTAGTATGGACATTTTAATAATGTTAATTCTTCCAATCCATGAACAAGGTATGTGCTTCCACTTTTTTTTTATATCTTCCTCTATTTCTTTTTTCAATGTTCTGTAATTTTCTGCAAATAAGTCCTTTACTTTTTTGTGTTCTGTTTTTGTTCACCTTTTTGCCTTCAAGCAGTGTCTCTTCAGGGTTTATCCAAGATAAGGGGAGGGATCACAAAACCAGTTAAGATTTTAATAGTGCTCCATCTACTTTAGAAACCTATTATGCCCTGGAAAAGCCTAAATCTCTTTCTGCATTCTTAAAGCAAGTGCCCAAACATTTTATTTTATTTGTATTTTTTCTGTTTCTTCCAATACTTTCTCCTGATGAATTTTGAAATGTTGGTGCACAGGCCATAACCCATGAAGGCCCACGTCTGCCTGACTGAAGTGCTTTATATATATGTGTACAGGGGCGTGCTAAGAGGTTCTATGGAAACGACCTGAAATGAAGTGTCTGAGCTTCTGGCTGAACTTCTTTTGCTTGGGTTTTGCCCTGGGTGGCTTTCACTTTCAAATGACAGCATCTTTTGTTGCTACTGCTAATAATGGCTGGATAAACATTAAGACCAAGTGCCCCAAATGTGTTTTGCCCAACAAACATACCAGCACTTTTGGAATTTGTGCAGGGAGGTGACATGGGGTTTGCCTTGCCTGCAGTCAAAGGCAAGATATTTGCTTGGCATTTTGTATGGTATAAGGGCTTTGTGTGATTATCTCATTTTATCCTTATAAAAGCCCTTTGAAGTGGCAACTGTTACCTCCATTTTATGGATGAGGCAAATAAAGCATGGGGAGGTTAAGTGAGTCAGGCAACCTCACACATTTGCTAAGTGTTAGGGCTGGGTTTGAATCCAGGTTTGTCTGAAAACAAACACATGTTCCTCTGCTGCTATACTCTGTCTTGTATAAAACTATTATAAAATTATTGTTTTTTTGCTTCCTGATTAAGGAAAGTGTGCTATCGTTTCCTGGAAAAACAAAAATCTTAGGATATAGTTTGAACTTCATCTTATTTGATTATGCATATATTTATATGTGTGTATGTATATCATATGGTACAGGTCCTGGCACTCAGTAGGAAATCAGTTTTATTATTTTAATGGATGCATGAAAGAAGAACAGGCGTAGATTTTTTTTGTTTGTTCTCCCAAATGAAATAGCTTCATTTTGATTATAAAAGTCATACATGCTCTTTTTCGACAACAGCAAAAAGGACAACATGCAAAGATGAACTACAAAGTGAAAATTCCCATTACCTTCACCTCTCAGAGACATCATTATATTCATTAGGATTGTCTTGTAAAAGAAATGACAGACCACATAGACCTCTTGTAACTGGTAATAAAGGGCACCATTTATATTAGCTACAAACAGTCTACACTAGAGATTTCGGGGGCATCATAATTGGCATTCATTGTCAAATGTTGTATAGAAACTTTCCAATCCTACGTGCTATTTTTGCCCAACTTGGTTCCATAGTAGTTCTACTCATTATACAAATGAGGAGATTCCTCATCCCTCAGATTCTATTTGTATGACCCCAGAACTTGTCCGCTGACTCACATCGTGGATTTTACAGTGTGAGGGGTGGTGTCACAGCCAAAGCTAGAGTATTTTCCTGACATAGAAGAAGTCTCAAGATTCTTAAGTCATTTTTCCCATTCTGTTGTTTTCTAAGCAAATACACCTACCACATTCTTCCGGTATCTTGCTTGCCTTCCTCCCTCTCACAGAAGCATTTAGGGAGGTGGCCCTGGAGGATCCTTATCATCATGTTATTGTCAGCAATTCAAAAGGAGCTTAATGAGGTAGGGATTTTAATCAGAACACAAAAAGTTCTCAATCAACTGGATCACAGTTCTAGGACCAGTTGTCAGTGTTACTAGGTCAAGATCCATGGACTGTATCCTGAGTGACAAGGATGAACTTAAGAATTTGGACCCAGAACAGTATGCTGCCACATCTTTGCAGGTGTTTGACAAGGCACGTTTCCTGAGTGAGACCGTGTGCATCAACACCCTTCTTCCCAGCTTTTCATATTTAATATTGAACTTCACTTGCATTTGTTTCTCTCAGATTGGCTGATGATGGTGGATGGGAAAGGGAGGTTGGTGGTAAAGGTACAATTGGCAGATTCGGAATGCATTCCATTAATCACCTCTCTTTCCTTTTAGCAGAAGCAGAATTTCTTAACAAACCTCTTTTATTTTGAAGTAAATTGTTCCAACCAGGCATAAATGATAGATTATATTTTTGCATTGAAATCACAAACCAAGAAAGCAAGTCCAACTTCTTAGAACGGATACTGGACATTATACATGGTGATTTTTCTTTTTAATTCTCTCTCCTTTCCTAAAGGAACTACCTGCTTTCCTCTTTACCTAAGCTGAGCTGTTCCAAGAGTTGAATGTAGTTTATAAGTTTACATACAGTATTTTAAAATCCAGAAGATTGCTTTGTTTGGTTTTATGTGTTTTGGTGGGAGAATAAAATGATCTCAGGAGGAATGGGGTTGGAGAAAGTGCTATGAAATAGATGGGAAAGCTAATGACCTCAGGTGTGATTCCCTCAGCATCTCTTCCTCAGCTGTCCTCCAGAAAAGCGATCAAAAGTGACCTACCTTTTTTTTTTTTTTATCCTCACCCGAGGATACTTTTCCATTTTTTTGTACAGATAGAGTGGGAGGGAGAGAGAGGAAGGGAGAGAGAGAGAGAGAAACATCGACGTGAAGGGACACATCGAGTGGCTGCCACCCGCATGACCAACCAGGGCCGGGGACAAACTGCAACCGAGGTACATGCCCTTAGCGGGAACCAAACCCGGGTCTCTCCGGACCGCAGGCCAACGCTCTAACCGCTGAGCCAAACTGGCCAGGGCAAAAGTGACCTGCCTTTTACAAAATGTTTAGACCATCTGCTATTCTTTCTTTCTTTGGTAATAACTTGTGACTTTTAAACTTGGTTGTAATTTGCACAGCACTGATATATGTTGTGACAGAAGGGAAAGAAGATAGAGGCCAGGGTGTCTAGGCCTGAAGAAAAAAGGTGAGGGTAGGGTTTATATACCAGTCGTGTGCTTTTCAAAAATCAAATTCTGATGGGATAATCAACCATTAAAAATTAAGTTTCCAAGATTTAGACCTGTTTTCTCTCTCCCTCTCTCTCTCTCTCCCTCTCTCTCTCCCTCTCCCTCTCTCTCCCTCTCTCTCTCTCTCTCTCTCTCTCTCTGTGGGGGGGTGGGGTGGTGGTTGGGGTGGTGGTGGTGGTGGTGGAGAGAATGTTGTATATGGAAGTATATGAAATGTCATCTCAGTTTATCTTCACTCCAGGGAGGTCGAGCCATGAGTCATTCTTGGTCCAGGATCTTATAACACCTACCAGAGTACTGATTACTCGACTAACTCATGAGTAATTTGTTGTATGTACCTTTATCCATATTTCTTTTGAACAGTGCATGGCTACGTTGCAGGGCATTATTTCCTTTAACTTCCCTTTAGCTGTTTTGAAAAAACCTGAAAATGTTATGGTTGAGCCTAGACAATGACCTCAAGAAACAAAAATAAACTTTTCAAAAAGTAGAACCGAATTTGGTTGCCAAATGTTGTAAATGATGGATAAAGTGTGAAAAAACACTAGACTGCACAAAGGGAGAGTTTTAAAATATGTTTTAGAAACAAATGATCAGTGCTTCAGTATCCTGCCTTCCTCTGACTGTAAAAAAAATCAGAGATTATGCCATGAGTTTCTAAACAACCAGGTAGTAGTCAAGTCATGAGACAAAAGCAGACAGCTGCTTCAGTAGAAAACCCTGTGATTTTCGGAGGGGTAGATAAAAATTTCTCGAGGCTGCCCTCACCAAATCAAGTTCTCTATAAAAGCTACAGTAACATCCTGTTGAGGGGATGGAACCAAGGACACCTCTGGGTGGCAAGAACCAGACCAAAAAAGATGGCACCTCCTGTAGATGCTTTTGCTTTTCAACAAAAATTTATTTGAACAATAATAATACAGATGCCCACACTTTAAAATTTTTGAATAATCAAAAATACCTGCTTTCCAAGCAGAGTGCAAACTCTCCTTTCCCGCCATCTCATGGGAAGACAGGTAGGTGTTTTCCTCTGGGTTCTAGGCTATAACTTCATTCTGATCTTCCAGTAGCTTTCCTGTGGGTGGCATGCAGGATAGAATAAATGCCCAACCATGATTTTTCAGGCTCCCTCCCACCATATTTCCCCCACTTTCTATGTCTGAATTCAATTACAGTCATACTTACCTCTTCTTTCTTCTCTAGACATGTCTTGTTAGTGCTTTTAAAACATTTTTCCACAAACACTAACAGCTAATCTTTATTGGGCACTCTCCACACCGAACATTTAGTTCAGTGATTCAATAAGGTAAATATTCTAAAGTTGCATGCTACTCCAGCTTAATTTATAGCTACTTTGAGGACTAAAATGGTTTTTTTGGGGGTTTTTTTGGGAGGTTTCTTTCAGGACTAAAATGTTTATCCATTATATTTAATATATTGTCTTAATGAATTATTTGATGGAAATGTGTCATGGACTAAAAAAAATGATTGAAATATAAAACATCTTATTTGGCGGGGAGGGGGCGGGGGAGGTTAGGACTGCACTAACGAATGATTGTTTCAGACTTTCCATCACAATCTTATCTAGGTTTTCAGAATTCAACTAAATTTCTTTTTTTAGTGATAAAAAAATGAAAACAGTAAAATGATATTAAACACTGCTCATAGTTTCCATATCTTCGATAATGGGGCTAACAGCGTCTAGAAAACCTTGCTTTTTGTTCCAGAATATCAAGAATTTCTAGAATTTTCTTATATACTTGAAGTTTTTAGCATCTTTTACATTTTTAATATGCATCTGTAGTTTCCAAACACATCCACATTTAATCTTCACAATAATTCTTTGCGTTATATGGTGGTAAACATAATCTAACTTGCTCAGATTCACACATAGAATAAATGACCTAACTTGGACAGAAGACAAGCCTGGGAAGACCCTTAATACTGAACTGTATTGACAAATGCATAAGATTAAGAAAGTGGAGAAAAGGTATCTGTAAATGTACAGATTGCACACATTGTAGTTGAAATTGTAGCTGTGGTTCAGGGTATCCTTGAATGCAGCAGCTTGGAAGAGATGCAAAACAATTTGTACTGTGTGCAAGAATCCAGCCACAATGATTACTGTTCACAGCTCCTTTTTGGAGGAAAGTCAGAGTGATAACACGGAAAACAGTGACCACGAAAGGAATTTTATGTGTACCACCACTAACTATGGGCTTGAATGAGAAGTTCTAACTTTCCATTGGTTTGAATCCTAAAAAATGGTTATTTAATTGTGTATTCATGTTTCTTTTGCTAGTTTCCCTCTAAGTATTTAAGATAGATAGAGCTAACTGTACAAAATTCTCTTTTTCAACCCAAAACAAATGCCTTTGTATGCATGCAACCAATGCATTTAAACATGATGTTCATAAATACCAAAACTAGATGTGAGATTATTGTCTTTGGAGATTTATAAACAAAGTCTTGTACTTTTATTTAAAAATAAAAAAAATAAGTCTTGCCCTGGCCAGTTTGGCTCAGCGGTTAGAGCTTCGGCCTGCGGTTCAGAGAGACCCGGATTCGGTTCCCGCTAAGGGCACGTACCTCGGTTGCAGTTTGTCCCCGGCCCTGGTTGGGTCGTGTGGGTGGCAGCCACTCGATGTGTCCCTTTCACGTCGATGTTTCTCTCTCTCTCTCTTCCTTCTACTCTATCTGAACAAAAAATAAAAAAATGTCCTCGGGTGAGGATAAAAAAAAAAAAAAATAAAATAAAATAAAAATATAAATAAAAAAAATAAGTCTTTTATTTTTAAGGGAGAGAGAGATAGAAACATTAATTCAAGAAACATCAGTGGCTGCCTCCTAAACACACACACACACACACACCCTTACCCCCCCCACCTACCTACCTACCTACCTCTTCCCTGGGGGATCGAGCAAACCCAGGCATGTGCCCTGACTGGGAATCTCTCAGTCCATGGGACCATGCTCAATCCACTGAGCTAGGCTAGTCTTATACTTTTTAATTCTTGGCTACATGAATTCAAATTACAGCATTAGAGCAAAATGTTTAATACAAGGAAAATATTTCAGATGGTATGGTTTGCTAATCACTCAAGTGAAGATCCTTTTTATCTTGACTTTGTCTCTCTTCTCTGGAATATAGACTAGCGTAGCGCTGGGACTGAGCTAAAAAAAAAAAAAGAATGGAGCCCAAAGGATTTGCAATGGAATATAACCAGTTCATCTAAATCTGGTTTCAGGGCCAATGCAACTTGGAGCCTTCCAGCATCCTCCGAACCCAGGAATGATCTTGGCATGAAGCACATTCTCCCAGGGTAGCCTTAGTCTTGACTAGAGACCTGGTTTAGTCTGCAAGTCCTTGTGGGCAACACTAGCATAAATATACTTCCTTCTGGTAGCGTGTCAGTGACAACACGCAAGGGAGGGGCATTTCTCAGGCTCCTTTTCTGTTCAGTTGTTGCAGAGTGTTCAAACAGGTGAAAATGCTCTCACAGTGCTTACATTGGGGAGGAAACTTGGTATTACAAATAAGCTCAGCACCATATTGTTGTGAGCGTCCGTGGACAATGGGGCTAGTGAAGTTAGTCAAGTGTAGGCCTCAGATACAGCCGATCTTGGATGGTAGGGAGGTGTGGTTTTAGGGTGGATATCTATTGAAGACCTTGACAGTCGTGATATTTGTAGGCTTTTAGGTAAGTTAATGAAAGTAATGTTTCAGAAACATTTGTTTGGGGTTCTTTTGGAGTCCCTGAACTGGGCTCCTCCTGGTGGTGCTCAAGAAGACTTAGTTGTTTGGAAGGAAGGTGTGATGAGTAGAGCAGTGGAGCTATTACGAGCATAGCCCATTTTATTTCACTTCGCTTCACTGCATTTTGCAGATACTGCATTATTTTACAAATTGAGGGTTTGTGGCAACCCCGTGTTGAGCAAGTCTTTTGGTGCCATTTTCCCAACAGGCTCAGATAACATTTTTCAACAATAAAGAATTTTAAGTTAAGGTATGTTCATTTTTTAGACATAATGTTAATTTACAAATGTTAATTTGATAGTATAGTGTAAACATAATTTTTAACGTTAATATGCACTGGGAAGAAAAAGTTGTTTTGACTCACTTGATTGTGATATTTGCTTTATGATGGGAGTTTGAGTTAGCCAGTGAATTTTATAGCTATTTGACATGGGACAAGCTCTTGAGAAATTTTGGGATGTTGCCTTAGAACAATGTATACTAAGCAGTCACAAATCATTGTTTAATTAGGTTCCTCAGCCAGAATAATGGACAAGCTGGTTTCAAGGTTCTGTATAACTAAGAAAACTACATTGCAAATAGTATGTAATTTGGAGTGTTATATATTTTTATTGCAAGTTGCTGGTTTTTATTTATTTATTTATTTACTTTTTTGTTCAGATAGAGTGGGAGGGAGGGAGGGAGAGGAAGAGAGAGAGAGAGAGAGAGAAACATCGACGTGAAAGGGACACATCGAGTGGCTGCCATCCGCATGACCCAACCAGGGCCAGGAACAAACTGCAACCGAGGTACGTGCCCTTAGCAGGAACCAAACCCGGGTCTCTCTGGACCGCAGGCCGATGCTCTAACCGCTGAGCCAAATCGGCCAGGGCTGTTTTGTTTGTTTTTTTTAAAATCTGGGTTTATTGTTCCAAAATAGGGAAAAAAAAAACCCACATAAACCCAGACTTTGTACTTTTTAATTCTATTTACTAAGAGTAGCAGTTCTTGGTAAATAGATTATGCATTGAGTAGATTCATTTTCCTGACAGTGAGCATATTTAGGATAAAAAATAATTCTAGATAGGTAGGATATTAGTCTAGAGATTTTAATAGAAGTTTCAGTGTTCGTGCCTTTGAATTCATATTCATGAAAGGTTTTCATTGACTCTTATAAACTGTTTGGCATACACCATGAGTAAACATTTAGCTAACATGAACAGGTTTAATGGGCTCAATACTAACTGACAGAATTCATTCATTCATTCATTCATTCAGTTATTTTCCTCAACCTAGGACATTTTTTCAGTTTTGTTCAGGTAGAGTGGGAGGGAGAAAGAGGAAGAGAGAGAGAGAGAGAGAGAGAAACATCGCCGTGAAAAAGTACACATAGAGTGGCTGCCACCCGCATGACCCTACCAGGGCCAGGGACAAACTGCAACCGAGGTACATGCCCTTAGTGGGAACTGAACCGGGGTCTCTGTGGACTGCAGGCTGACGCTCTAACTGCTGAGCCAAACCGGCCAGGGTAGAAGAATACCTTTTTTTAAAAAAATATCCTCATCCGAGGATATTTTTCCATTTATCTTCAGGTAGAGTGGGAGGGACGGAAGGAGGGAGAGAGAAAGAAACATCAAAGTGAGAGAGACACATCGACTGGTTGCCTTCTGCACAACCCAACTGGGGCTGAGGACCGAACCGCAACTGAGGTACTTGCCCTTGACCAGAATCGAACCTGTGACTCTTTGGTGCGTGGACCTACGCTCTAACCGCTGAGCCAAACCGGCCAGGACATTACTTTAAAATTCACTTTAGTTCTCCAGTAACTTTAGAAAATGTTAAAGTTGATCAAACTATTATTGCTATACTATGTTTTATTTTATACCCAATTTAAGTTCTTCATCAGAAGAAAATGAATCCTAACATGTTGTTTGTTTTGTTTTTATTTTGTTTTTACTTATTCTTCTGCTAGCCAAATTCATCAGGTAGTTAATTGCATTGTAAAGAGAGGCATTCAGAGAGCCATGGAAAATTAGAGAAATGGTATGACCTATAAAATAGACAAAGATTTTCATTAGAAAACAGCAGAATCACTTCAGCAACAAATGGATTTCCTCTTACTACTTTGCTATGGTGGGGCCTTATGTATCTGAGATAGTCTCCAGGCTAAAGCAGCAAAATAGAGTTTGTATTCTAGGCAGTTAATTAAATAAAAATTCAGAAAGGATAGACTCCTTTTGGTTACCAGATGGGCAGGGTAGGGAGTTGTGACTCTGCTATGGACTTGGCAGTACCCGGTCTCTGCTTCTCTGAGGAAGGAAGTGTGTAAAGTAGGTTAAAGGGTCACCAAGGATGCCCACAGCTGCTGTGCTGACATTAAATTAATCCCAGGAGAAACAAGCTCTACTTTGAAGTCCTTAGTAACCTACAGTACCCTTATAAAAAAAAAAAAAAGAGGCATTTTAAAGAATTTTAGCTAAATTAAATTTAGTCTCTCTGTGTCCACCACTGGGACCTCATTAGTCAGGTTTGATGACACTCATTTTAGAGTTGGCTTTGTTGGCTTGTATAGTAATGTGAGGCCCAAGTGTACGACTGCATGAGGTAGTCTCTGTTTCTAGACTTAAATAGGAGTTGACAGTAGCAGCTTTCATGGAAGTTGCAGAAGGAAAGTGATTAAGAAAAAAAACCTCATGACCTGGAAGAAGGGAAGATAACTCGTATCTAAGGCTTTAACCTCACTTGGATTGTTTTGGGATTTGTCTTTTAGGGTCCCTAGTTTCTGATAGTGTGTAAAGCACATGGCATTAAATGGTATAGGAAAGACTTCCAGTTTCATATTCTGAAAATTAAGGGCTTTGCCCTTTCTTTCATAAAATGGTAGCTTTCTTTGAAATAGGGTTTTCCTATGGAACACAGCAAGCGAAATCACTGTGCTTTTTTCATTTAAAAAATTTTTTTAGTCCTCATCTGAGGATATTTTCCCATTGATTTCCAGATAGATTGGAGCGGGGGGTAGACACAGAGACAGACAGACATCGATGTGGGAGAGAGACACATCAATTGGCTGCCTCCCCCACAACACCAACCAGGGCTGGGGATCAAACCTTCAACCCAGGTATGATGCCTTTGCCCAGGAATCGAATCCATGACCCCTTAGTCTACAGACTGATGCCCAGACCGCTGAGCCAAACCTGTCAGTGCCCGCTGTGCTTTTTAATTATGACCTCTGAGAAGCAAAAGCTTGGAATAGTTTTAATATCATTAAGTGAATTTTCTGTTCCATCCTTCAGGATTTTTTTCTTAAATTCTCTTTATACGAGGTTATTGGCTGATGTGTGACTCTGAAATGTTTAGGCTTTTGACTAATATGAGAGCTTATTAAAGATCAAACTGGGAGCATTATCTGTTTTCTCCCTTGCTTCCCTAGGTGTCTGTTTTCTATACCATAGTCCCATTCACTTGGAGCACATCTCTTTACCAAACATTTTGTCCTACAATATGTTCTTGGAATTGTCTGTCTCTTGGGGTTTGTTCTTTGTGAAGTAAATGGTGGTAGCTAACTAGTGTGTGAGAAGAAATGAGAAAGAGCATCATTTTAATAATTGCCATTCTGTATATAATCTGTCATCAGTCCATTGTTGTATCTCCATCTTGAATAACTTTTGACCACATGTATTCTAGCATAGGTTACCCAAAAAGTTAATAGAAAATGCTAAACGATCAAATTTAAAAATTTTTAAATCTCCTTGAGAGGAGAAAACAATTTTTGTGTAAAACAAGAATTGCAGCTCAGTTGTGAGGACATGGAAACAAGCAGAAGGAAGGCGAGCTGCCTTGAGCTGCCTGTTAAACAGGAAGTTTGTGATGAATGGTGTTTAATCAAGTTGTAACCATTCATGATGGCTTACAAATTCCTGTTTATCTACCCTTCACTGTCTATCACTAAATAACCAACCTTTATTTTCTCAGTTTTGTGCCAGGTGATGGGCACTTTCCATGTGTATTATGCCTGTTAGTCCCTAACAGTCCTTTGTAATACTCATTTCTGTTTTACAGATGCCAATACTGAGGCAGAGTGAGAACAAGTGACTCACTCAGAGTGGCCCTGAAGTCAGTCTGACCTTGGGTTCCACCTCCCATTGCACCTCCCCCAAACACAAAAGTTCTCATGGCACTTCAGAGTTCTTACATTTGTCTTCTTGGTACTGTTTTACATAAGCGCGTAATCTCCCACATGCTTTTTTTTTTTTTTTTAAAGTAGAAGCTGCTTTAATGTATTTTCCTTCCTTTGGAATGATCTGAGTCAGAGATAAAGCTTTTAGAGCTAAATGTATATCTATACCCATTTGAAAATCTATAGCTAAGAACTGGTTTGGTAGGGGAAGGGGCATTGCATGGCTTTGAGTCTTGTTTTACATTTTTCTAGGAATACAGCCCCATGTGGTTCTGCTTTTTTGTAAATGGACACACATAAGCTTTTTGTCTGCATTTTAATCTTTCTGAGCTCTGTCTTAATATAAAAGGAGGGTGTTAGGCCTGATGACCTCCAGTTTGAAAGTGGTATGAGGCTGCATGTTCTCTGTCTATAGATTACTGGAGAAGCCTGAGTCCTTAGGGCAAGCAGAGGGTGAGACCGGCCTTTGGGAACATTGATGTTTAGACAGAAGAATGGACAGGTTTCTGGGAAATGAAATCAATCTTATGAAAGAAAAGTTGAATGTTGGGGCCTAATGTGTAAGCTTGTAGGGTTAGCTATTTACAGCGGATCTTGAAACACTTTTTATTTATTTATTTTAAAAAAATTGTTTTTCTTTGTTGATTTTTAGAGAGAGAGAGAGAAACATCAATGAGAGAGAACTTCGATTGGCCGCCTCCTTCATGCTCCCCACTGGGGATCAGGCCCACAATCTAGGCATGTGCCCTGACTGGGAATCAAACTGGTGACCTCTTGGTGCATGGGTTGACGCTCAACCACTGAGCCACACACACTGGCCAGACTCTTGCAACACTTTTTAAAGTTGAATTTATATGCTGTCTACTGGTAGCATATGTCCATTGACATCACTTGCAAAAAGAACTATTGACAAAAGGTCTTGTTTTCTTTGTTTGCAAGCAAAATGGATTATTTTGCAAAGTTGTTTTATTAGCAACTCTAATAGGAACTCTGTTGAGTAGAGATTATTCCTACTTTCTCCTTAGTTTGTTTTCACTGGTAGAAGTGCAGGAAGAGATGCTGTAAAAGAGAGGAAGCAGGAGGAGGGAGGAAAGTTCATACTGGGAGTCCACAAAACAATCTCACACACTTATAAAGTTCACAGAAATTAGATAAAATGCTTTTGGAAAAATCTAGTTTAGTTAGCATTTTGAAAGAATTTCTAGAATTCTTGGAACATCAAATTCATTTAGTCATGTGTTCCAGTGTCTTGGAAATTCTTTTGTTTGGCTTGGTGAATGTTGTTTACACCCACCCTCTCCCAGGGCAGCGGGCAGCGGGCAGCGGGCAGCTTCGGGCTGTGGCAGGCTCTGGGGACCTTTCCGTTTTCCTCATGGGTCCCCACAGCCTCTTGACACAAACTTTCACATCTGAAATTCACACTTTGGCTATTGGCACAAAGTGTAACCATTAGAATTAAAAGCAAATTATTTTTTTAAAATTTATTACCCATTTAGGCAGCAAACAAGTTTTGTAAACTAGTATTTGTAAACAAAATTCTTTCCGCTCCCATAAGATGCACACATACAACCTCAGTCTTCTTAATGATGGTGAAGCCAAGGGGCTGGTTTTCCAGCTGGGAGGGGTTTGCATGCAGAGTCTTCCAACCTCGGTCTGAGCCCTAGCGGGGCAGCTCATTTTCTGAGCCTCACATTTCCTTTTCTGAAACTGGGCCAATAATATCTGCCTTATATGGGGCTCCTCCAAGGATGGAATGAGATGGTATTTTGGAAGCAGTTTATAAACTATAAAGTATGAAGGCCAGGGATTCATGAGCAGGATGTGTTCAGGTTGTGCTGGTTTTGTTTTATTTTGGTTAAACACAGATGCCAGAGAAGTCTTAGTACTGTTAAGCAGAAAGAAAAGTGGAGTGCAGCAGTGATGGGAAGACCCATGGCTGAGAGGTAGTGATCTCCACGTACAGTGATAGATAGGCTAGATGGAGCCTAGCTGCAGCAGCTCAGGTCAAAAGATAGGATTCAGGAGGGCAGGGGTCCAGGGAAGCCCAGAGTAATGAGAAGTGTCAGGGCAGAGGAAGAAAGGAGAGGTGCAAACCCAGGGCTGGACCAGACCATTTCTACGCCCAGGATTGGGGTGGGGGTGGGGGTAAAGAGTTTGCTAGACTTGACTCTAGGGCTAGTTCTGACCCCTTGGTTTTCTTTGTTGGAGCTTCTAGTGTACTAGAAGTCTACCATAATAAGATTAGTGATCTTAAATGTGTTTGTAAAAGTTGTATACCCTTTTGATATTACATCTGTTCTTTATACTATACCAATATATTGTGCATATTATATAACACATTTGCAAATGTAAATTTTTTAAAAAATGAGATAAGTGAATAAGTGAAAGGATAAATATTTCTTATACTTTACTGGCTGGTGGCTTATTGCTTTAGAGTTTAGACAGTGGTGGGTGCTGAGAGCATCTTGGGGTGTGGGGTGCAGTTCCTATCCTGTTCCCTCAGGGTCTCTAGGGGCCAGCTTCTCTAGCCAGGCAGGTGGTAGACCAGCAGAGCTCAGTTGTAATTATCCCTCACTGTGGCCTGTTGAAGTTGCCCTGCTTTAATCCTGGCCACTTCTTCCCTGTCACACACTGGCTGTATCCAGAGAGCCCACAACAGTGTGTGATGCCCACACACAAGGCCCGACAGCAGCACCTTAAAAAGACTTAAGGGTTCTGATAACACTGACCAAGTGTGTTAATAGATGAGCTATAGTATCTGAATTCCTACATTAACATCTGTGCACAGCATCTGAGACACTAGTGAATATCTTAACTCTTACCCCCAAACGGGTCTATTTTTCTAGTAACTAACATGTAAAAGCCTCATGTTAGTAGAAACAATGCCAAGTATGACTATAAAGAAATGAGACCAATGTTTATAATATAGATAAGTCTCTAAAATGTAGACATGTTATTTTATAGATGCCATGATGCTAATGATGCTAATAATAGCAACACAAGCTAATACTGATTGAGGTAAGCACTTAACATGTGTTATCTCATTTAATCTTCACAACAGCCCTGTAAATGTAGAACCTGTTAATCCATTCAGCAGATACTTGAGTGCCTTCTTGGTGATGGAGCTGTGAGGATACAGTGTACAAGAAGACAGACCAGGTCTCTGAGCTCATGAAGCTTACAGTGTAGTGGGGAGCCAGATGTGCTCCCAAGGGACCAGACATAGCAGAATCACAATATGGTGAGTAAACAAGGTCCTGTGTTAGAGAGCTGCAGGATGGGCTGGGGTTATCAGGAAATGCTTCTGGGAGGAAGGGACACTTGGGCTGATATCGAAGTTGGCAAGTGTGGGGTTGGATGGGGGGGTGACCTTTGGTGGGAAAAAGTCAGTGTTCTTGGGTAGTCCTTTGTGCCTCAGTTTCTGTCTTGTGTATGTATTTAGGTGGACTTGTTCTTTCCCTAGGTAGATCATAAAACACCCTAGGGTAGAGTCTGTGTCTAATCCCTCCTTTTGTCCTTTGCTGCACGTAGCAGAAAATAGGTCTCAGTAAATGTTACCTGGTATAAACTGGTACATGGATGAATGAATAAAATGGTACAGGGATGAATGAATAAAAGATGTGTAAGATATTACATCTTCTCTGTAATGTTTTTTGGATGTTAATCAACAAATGGTCATCGACTCTACTTGTGTGTAGAGCATGTTAGGGGATTCAAGATTAGGAAATTAAAACAAACTTAGCCCCTCGCCCTTTAAGGAGCTTGAAATCAGTCTGTAGAGCACATAAAACAGAGCACCTGACTTAGAAACAGCCAGCAGAGTGGGTTGAACAAGCAAGTTTATGTAGTGTCCAGGATACTGCTTCACCCACGCCATCCATGCAGTTTATTGGATCAGGCTTCCCAAGAAGAAAGTACTGCACTGCTTGGAGTGGCCAGGCATGCAGATGGCAGGGAGAGGGGGGCAGCAGGTTGCAGAGGGAGGTATGTCCAGAGTAAGGAAAGCCAGCTCTGCTTCGCAGAACGTTGGGGCTGTAGAGAAATACAGCTAGTGGGGGGGGGGGGGGATTCGCTGACTTGCCTTTTTCTTCAGTGGCATCATGCAGAAACTCGGGGTTTGGGTAAGTGGCCATAGTTTAAGAACTGACTATCTCAGAGCACTGAGGGTACATGTGGTTCTGCTGCATGGTTCCACGGATGAACCACACTTTCCTCTGGCCTTGGCCATGTCCAGCAGAGACCTGCAGACATAACACCATTAAAAAGCAACACTTTTTCTTTTTTTTTTAAACAAGATTTACTTCTTCAACACCCCCACCCCCATCCCGCTGGAAGTCATAGCTTCTTTAATGTCCTGCTGGCTGTGTGAAAAACAGGAATTTATGTAACAAACCCTGCACAGAAAACTTTTTCCTGTTCGGAAAAAAATTTTTTTAATTGTTGGCAAAGTTAGGAGACAGCTCTGTTACTCAAAGAGCGACCTCAAATGTCCTCTTAGAAAAATATGTAACATAATGTTTTAATAAGTAAGGGATTGCTGTGGGCCTTTTTAAAAAAAGTCTAATTAGCGAGTTAATGTATGTCCAATCTGAGTTAGTGAATTTTTAAGATTTCATCATCGTGTATTCTGCAGTCTTATTAAAAATGTCCCCCAATTGCATTTGCAGATGAACTGATCTAATTATAAATGAGGAGCTGCGCCACCCCTCCCCTAGTGTGAGACACAGCCAGCAATTTATCATCTAGGAAGATCTTTCCCCTTTATCATTAACTAAATGTGACAGGGACAGGAGTCTAGCTTCCTTTTCTCTAGAGATTTCTTCATTGTAGCTTATGTGTGTGTCTGTTGTGTTCAAAGAACAAGGTAGTCATGATGGAATATTGTGCAAATGCCCAGGCTTTCAGCATATAGAACATGTCACAGGGTCACAGAACTTGACTCCATTCCGGTCCACCCCAGGGATGCTTCTTTAAGGAGGAATTTGGAACTTGGTTTGCTGGTGTTGGTTGGCCCAGCAGATGAGGCTCTGGCTGTGGGAGGGTGCGTGAGGGTATGTGCGTGTGTGTGTGCACGCGCCTGCGTGTGTGTATGTGAAAACCTTCCCATAAGGGAGTGTCATGGGAATGAAATAGGACATTAGGGAAACATAATCCTCGGTCTCTTTTAGGAAGTCTTCAGTTTGGGGACAGGTCTGTAGGTGGAAAGGAAGAGGAAAGTTTTGGAAACAAAAGAACCTTTGCTGTCATTCACTTGACATACCTGCCAGTACCCAGGCTGAAGAGCCCGCTCAGAGCCCTGTCTGATCCACACTCTCTGTGTGCCCTGGCAGAAGGGCTTGTCATAGCTGCTGTGTTGCAACCTTTGGGTGGAATGTAATACAGAGGGTCAGAGAGCGTTTTGAAATGTGGATTTTTCAGCTCTGACTGTCCGGCCTCACTCTAACTTTTAAATCTCCTTTTAGAAAGTGAAAAAAAATTATTTTATTCTGTTTTCTATTTTCTTTTAAACAGAAAAAACTTGAGCTTATGGTTTGTTTTGGAGCTCTGGCCTTGTCCAGCCTTACACAGCCTTTGTTCTGGCACAATGATTGGCATGTTGATGGCATGAGGATGTGGGCATTGTGGCTGCATCCCGGTGTGACCACAAATCCAGCCAGAGCCTTTTCGTGGTCAGGGAAAGGGGTGACTGATGGATCCAAGGGGCTCAGCCCTGCTCCCAGGGTTCTAGGACTCTCAGAGAATCTTGTTCCTGGTCTTGGGGTCGGGGCCCCGATGACAGGCGGCACTGCTCAGTGAGCAGGCAGTGAGAGTCTGCTGTGTGCCCTGTCCTGTATGCTGGGGACTGAAAGCTATAAGATGAAGTCCTATGTCTTAGGGAGCCCACCTTTCCTTTTCTGTTTGTCCCAGAGGCCCTGTGGATGCTGTCAGTCTTAGTATATGTCCAGTTGTGGGGGGTCAGATTGGTGCTTTGCTGCTTCTACTGGAACTTGAGCCTGTGTGTTTGGAGCTGTGGGTTTGTATTTATAATACTTTCTTTCCACACCCCAGTGAAGAGGAGGAAGGGAATGGAGCTTCGATTGGTGAAAACTTATGTCCCCAAAGTTGGGATCTAATACATTCTTCTTGGTGACTCTTACCATGTACCTGACACCACTGAGCATTAATTGTTCTAGGGGTATACGTAGCACAGTTCAGTCATGGAGCTGTACTTAGCAGGTTGAAGCCTCAAGCTATTTGTGCTTGCCACCTCTTCCTCCCCTCCTAGGTTGTCTTTTTGGACAGAGAGTAACTATGGATGCAGTGTCCTTGGGTTAGTTGATGTATACTACTGGTTATTTTGGGGAGGTGGGGGTGGCAAATTACACTCGAATTTAAATTTTTCTTCCTTGGAGGAGGCAGTTCAACTTTCTAAAAAAAAAGAAGATCCATTTTTTTCTTATATTCATGTGTATTTGCTATTTGCCTAATAGACTTTAAGGGTTTAAATAAACCTAAGTCTTAGAGTTTTAGGCTTTTAATTTTTGATTAAGAATATATGCTGTCCTCCCCCCCCCCCCCATAATTATGTAGGCCCAGTAATGCAAAACTTCTTACTTTGAGTAAATGGCATATTATACAATCTTAAGAGAATTGGCAATAGTTTTGAGGGTGATAAAATGGAAAGAGTTTTTACAGCACTTTGTTAGGAAGTACTATTTGCATAGCACTGACTAACTAAACAAAATTTAAGTTGTAAAACCAGTGTAATTGTATTGTAAAATATACTTATATTTATAATAATGTGTATTTAATTTTGTTCCCTCATTAAGATACAGATACTGTTTTTAAGATCAAATAATATTTTTCTTGTACTGGTTTGAACTCTTTTTTAGTGGGGTTCAGAACCATTCTGACTGTATGGGTTGAAATCTGGACTTCCATGTAGTTGGAGAAGTACTGTGTTTCTAACATGATGTTTTGCTTTACAGAATTCAATTCGTCATAATCTGTCCCTGCACAGCAAGTTCATCCGTGTGCAGAATGAAGGAACTGGAAAAAGTTCTTGGTGGATGCTCAACCCAGAGGGAGGCAAGAGTGGAAAATCCCCCAGGAGAAGAGCTGCGTCCATGGACAACAACAGTAAATTTTCTAAGAGCCGAGGCCGAGCCGCCAAGAAAAAAGCATCCCTCCAGTCTGGTCCAGAGGGTGCTGGGGACAGTCCGGGGTCTCAATTCTCTAAATGGCCTGCCAGCCCTGGCTCTCACAGCAATGATGACTTTGATAACTGGAGTACATTTCGTCCTCGAACTAGCTCAAATGCTAGTACTATTAGTGGGAGACTTTCTCCCATCATGACTGAACAGGATGACCTTGGCGATGGGGATGTGCATTCAATGGTGTACCCACCCTCCGCTGCAAAAATGGCTTCTACTCTGCCCAGTCTGTCAGAGATAAGCAATCCTGAAAACATGGAAAACCTTTTGGATAATCTCAACCTCCTGTCATCACCACCATCATTAACTGTTTCAACCCAGTCTTCACCTGGCACCATGATGCAGCAGACACCATGCTACTCATTTGCACCACCAAACACCAGTCTGAATTCACCCAGTCCAAACTACCAAAAATATACCTATGGCCAATCCAGCATGAGCCCTTTGCCCCAGATGTCATTGCAAACACTTCAGGACAATAAATCGAGCTATGGAGGTTTGAATCAGTATAACTGTGCTCCAGGACTCTTGAAGGAGTTACTTACTTCTGACTCTCCTCCCCATAATGACATTATGGCACCAGTGGATTCTGGGGTGGCCCAACCTAACAACCGGGTTCTGGGCCAGAATGTGTTGATGGGCCCTAATTCAGTCATGCCAAGCTATGGCAGCCAGGCATCTCATAACAAAATGATGAATCCCAGCTCCCATACCCACCCTGGTCATGCTCAGCCAACGTCTGTAGTTAATGGGCGTGCCTTGCCCCATGCAGTAAACACCATGCCTCACACCTCGGCCATGAACCGCCTAGCCCCAGTGAAGACAGCTGTACAAGTGCCTCTGCCCCATCCCATGCAGGTGAATGCCCTTGGGGGCTACTCTTCGGTGAGCAGCTGCAATGGCTATGGCAGAATGGGCATTCTCCACCAGGAGAAGCTCCCAAGTGACTTGGACGGCATGCTTATCGAACGCTTGGACTGTGACATGGAGTCCATCATTCGGAATGACCTCATGGATGGAGATACGTTGGATTTTAATTTTGACAATGTGTTGCCCAACCAAAGCTTTCCACACAGTGTCAAGACGACAACACATAGCTGGGTGTCAGGCTAAGAGTGAGTTAGTGAGCAGGTAAGATCACTCCACTATCAAAAGACCTAAAAACAGAACTTATAGGAGAGGAACACTAACTTGCCATCTATCTTCCATGGTTAGGACTTTATAAAGGTCAACTAGCTGCCTCTTGCAGAGAGGCATCTTTCATTATTCATTCTTCACCCTTTTTACAGCTTATAAATTTTCCTTTTGAGTTTAAACATGGAACCTTCCATAACTGCTTTAAAGATTTTCTTTTAACAGTTAGATGGCTGCATCTTTTTTGTAGCTCTTAGGTTAATGAATACATTTGATATAAATCAAATGCTAAAGGGTTTTTTAAGTGGAATTTCCCCCACTGAATGATTTCAGAGCTGTTTGAGAAAGCTCTAGCTACTCCCCTCCCCCAGTATGTCTGTCACTCTCATATGTTAAGTTGCATTGATTTTAATTTGGCTATTTTTTAATTGTTTGTGTTTGTTTGTTTTTTTCCATAGGCTACACTTAAAAGTACTTCAGATTGTCTGACAGCAGGAACTGAGAGAAGTCCAAAGATGTTCTTCATCCCATCTTTTCATTTTCTTGATTTAAAAAAACACACACACACAAAAAAGGTTTTTTTCCTTCCTTTCGTCAGACTTGGCAGCGAAGACATTTTTCCTGTACAGGATGTTTGCCCAATGTTTGCAGGTTATGTGCTACTGTAGATAAGGACTGTGCCATTGGAAATTTCATTACAATCAAGTGCCAAACTCACTACACCATATAACTGCAGAAAAGATTTTCGGATCCTGGTGTGCTTTCAAGTTTTGTATATAAGCAGTAGCTACAGAATTGTATTTGTGTGTGTTTTGTTTTTTAAAATATCCATTTGGTCCAAGGAAAGTTTATACTCTTTTTGTAATACTGTGATGGTCTCATGTCCGTGATAAGTTAAACTTTTGTTTGTACTACCTGTGTTCTGCTGAACTGAGAATCACAGAGAACCAAGCTCTCCATTCTGCACCTTCATTGAACAGCTTTGGACCTATTCATTTTGCCACATAATTTTCACAAGAACCAATAATCTATCAGTCTGCTGAATTAATGGACTTGTCAAACTCTTTTGAAAAAAAGAATAGAGTAAATGCCAGCCTTGTACAGGTGTTTTCTATTTTTTTGTTATTTGCAAATTTGTACAAACATATAAATGGTTCTAATTTCCAGATAAATAATTTTTTGATGTTATTGTTGGGACTTGAGATCATTTTTGGAATAGATATTGGCCTGTAATGTTTTCTTAAAACTAGAATCTACTTTGTTACAGTATGTTTGTAAATTTGTGGAATTCCAGCTTTTTGAGACAGCATCCATAATTTGCATTTTGTATTCTAACTGGATTAGTGCTAATTTTGTACGTGCTTAACTGGTTTGTATACTTTGGGATGCTGCTCGGTGATGTTTCTGACTAATCTTAAAATCATTGTAATTAGTATTTGCATACTCAATGTTTCTGGCCCTAATTTGGAAGGAGAGTGATGTATAGTTAAGGACATTTTGTGTTTCATGTTTAGGAGAACTTGATATGTTTTTATGTATGTATTTTAAAGAAATTACATCTGCTGTTACTCTGTGAACTAAGTGTACTGAATAGCATTGAGTCTTCTGATAGACACCTGTCTGCTTGTCATGGCAGATACTCCTGGGAGGCCTTGGGATGTGGTAGATCAGAAAGGGAGATCTGCATCTAAAACAGCACTGCTTTCTCAGTTGGGGTTTTGATCAACAACCATTTTAAGTTAAGCTTCATCAAAAGTTTTCCCTCATAATTCTGTGCTTTTTTTGGTTTAGGTGGAGGTTGGTTTTATAGCTCTGCCTTGAAGGGTATGTCAACACTCACATTTCATCGCTCTCTCCCTCTGTCCTGCAGATTACATAGCACACTCTGGGAAGTAAGTGAGGGGGGGATTTGGAAACGAGGCTTCAGTTATTTGTACAATGCTTTGTGTTCATGAGTACAGATGGCTATCAAGTGGAAAATAACCTGTTTAAAAATTGAGGCAATTAATTTGAAAACCAACAAATCAGCTGTAAGTTGTATATTTGAATTCATTTTAAAAGCTTTTGCATAAGAATTTCTTTAGCCTTTAGCAACCTAAACTATAATTCTGATCATTATGTTTTAATATTTTCCAATTACCTGTAACTGACAGACCAAATTAATTGGCTTTGTGTCCCACTTATGGCATTGGTATATTCAAGTCATGTGGATGCCTGAAGTCAGCAAAATAAAACGAACAGCTGAACAAAAATGTTCATCTTGCCTGCTTGAGAAGGTTCTGATTTCTATATACTTAACCCAAATCACATTTGTTTTGTCTTATCTGTGAATTGCATCTCTGTTGGCTTGGTTTTTCCTACATGTTTAACAAGAACATACGTGTCCTCGATAGATTTCCTACAGGGGTCAGCTTTGTTGTAAGCTTCCCACTGTAACTTATACTATTTTAAAAATTCATTAAACAACCACTTCTCTAACCGTCTTTATTGTTAGACACTCCAAATATGTCTGGTTTTAGAAACCCTAGTTCCTCTCAGCAGGGCATGTACAACAGCTTGTTGGTGTGGAGCCTGCGTGTCTCCGTTCCACCACTGCCTCTCCCCACCGGTGCCAGTCACAGGAGCCTCCGAGACAGCCCCCAGCATCACTGTTAGCACTAGACTGCAGCAGTGTGACTGTAACACATTTCTTCCTCCTACATCTGTGTAAATATCTTTTTTTTTCCTTCAAATTTTTCTTTGTGCTGAAATTCTGACATGAATACTGGGTAGCTAGCTCTCGGGGCACAGTGAACTCCAGTGAAAGGCACCTTGTCTATTTTGAAAACATGTGACCTCTGGTGATGCTTTTCTGTACGAATACTGACTTTCTGGAGTAGCTATCGTGTCGGTTATTGTACATGATTGCTCTGTGAAATGTGCAAATGATACCACCTATACAGCCTTGTCTGACTTCTTTTCCCTGGTTTGTACTGTTATTAAAAGCATATTGTATTATAGAGCTATTCAGATATTTTAAATATAAAGTATTGTTTCTGTAATATAAGCATATGGAGTATATTTAGATAATAGACACATTACATAGAAAGTTCTGCTTTGACAAACTGACAAAGTCTAAATTAATTAGCAAATGTTATACCCCAGTGAGCAGTAAATTAACGGAATGTCCCAAGCAGAGAAGGACACTTAAAATGGAAACAGTTCTCCAAAGGTATACAATTTACACTTGTTCAGCTGCTGGATATATGTTACTTGTCCCACAAAATTTTTACATTCAGCTCTTAAGAGTTCTTAATTTTCACTGACTTTTAAATGAGAAGTTTCTTTTTTGATTTTAGTTTGGGAGTAATCATCCAGTAAAAAAAAAACCCAGTGTGGTTTATGCAAACAAAGCTGCTGGGCGTGACTCTTGGCCTCCTCCTTGAGGGTGGTGCCTAGCCTGGCAGTTTGGCCAGGTGTGGCCATGTAAGTCCTGTCAGGACATAGTCATGCCTCCTGCATTTTGCTACTTGAGTTTAGTGACAGTGCAAATTCCATGTCCCTGTTCCAATACTCTGAGAAGTGCCTGATGATGCCGATGTGCTTACAGACAAGAACAATCTTTGCTGTTTTTGTATAAAGCCATAAATGTACATAAATTATGTTTAAATGGTTTGGTGTCTTTCTTTTCTAATTGTGCAGAATAAGCTCTTCATTAGGATTTTTAAAACAGTGTTTTGCTATCATTTTCAACCACAGTGCCATGGTTTATTCAAGTCTGGTATTTTTTTTGGAGGGTGGGGTGAACATTCTCTGATCAGACCATAGCCCCCTAGAGTTAAGAACAAGTAAAATCCCTTGATAATAAAACAACCTTGGAGTGTAGGTTCTTCATCTTTGGAATGCCTGAAACCACAACCTGGTACAGTAATTACTGGGCAATTAAATCTCATGTCAGAATAGACTGCTGAAGGTAAAAAGCACCTAAGGGGCAAGTAGGGGTCCTGACTAGGAGTTCACCAAGCAGGCACTGGGTAGTGTGGAGAGCAGAGAGCCTCTCCATGCTGTGCGCTGCTGTCACACACACCTTTCTGAAGGAGTGTTTCTTCCTCTTTCTAAGTGGCTGCAGATGGGAGGTTTTATATGTTTGCTGTTTTTATAATATGTCCTGAGGAAAGAGCTAGGATTAGATTAATGACGATTAAAAGACTTCTTTTTTTAAATTTGTTTTTTATCCTCATTCAAGGACATTTTTCTATTTTTTGCTCAGATGGAGTGGGTAGGAGAGAGAGAGAGAAACATCGACGTGAAAGACACATCGAGTGGCTGCCTCCCGTATGACCCAACCAGGGCCGGGGACAAACTGCAACCAAGGTATGTGCCCTTAGCGGGAACCATACTTGGGCCTCTCTGGACCTCAGGCCAACACGCTAACTGCTGAGCCAAACAGGCCAGGGCTGATTAAAATACATTTTTAAACCAGGGTGAAGGTCAGCCTCTCCTTGGTTTTGACTCTTACGAGGCAAGTAAATGTCTGAATGAGTTGGAGTAGCAACAAGGAAATAGATTATTCTCATGTTTATGTGTTTAGACACCACAAGGTCAGTCCAGCCTTCAGGTTTTTTCCACCTTCCAGCAATGTAACCCTTTCTTTAAAACGTGAGAGTCAGAAGCACAGAGGGTAGAACTGATAAAACCATCTACTCCCAGACCCTGGGCTCATGCATGGATCACTTTGAAAACTGCTGATGTAGTCCAAATGCAGAAAAATACCTTGATTGTACTGCCAGAACTCAAACTAGCAGGCCCCTTTCATAACCCTCTCTGCATATACATGAAATCATGCATCTGATGTCATTTATTTAGATCAGTTTCTAAGTTTCATGTCACTTGGTGAGAGGAAGCAACATGGAAGGAAGGTTTTGCTGGTAGATTCCATGGGTGGAGCAGAAGGCAGAGGGGGAGAATTTCTTCCTTAGACAGTGTCTGTGACCACAGAGCCAAGGAAGTATCAGGAAGTGTACCCAGGATTGTTTCTTGACCTGGGAACCAGCCACACCGAAGGACTTCACCTTGGCTTTTGTTTTTCCATGTCTGAACTGATTTAACAACCATGATGCTGGTTGAACTTAGACTGGTTGGTGTGGTTAGGTAAGAGAAAGGCTGTTCCAAGAGATACAGTCACACTAAGAGGCAGTTGAAGTAGTCTGTGTCACATACACATTGGACCTTGTGTCATCTCTTAGTGCTCCTAAATGGGGCCGTGGTTCTGTTGCTGGGCTGGTCCTCTAAAATGAGGGTGTGCTCATGGTCATGTTCCTTATTCTAATTTACTAAGTTATTTTGGTGTAAAAAATGGTAGCTGAAATACATGGACTCAGTTTAACTAGCAAGTGAGCGAAGTTTCTGTGGAATGGAAATGGAGGTGTGTGCTGGCATGAAGGAAGGAGGAAGGCAGGTAGTCTAGCTGGTGGTAGGAAACAAGGTGTGGCAGGAGACAGCTGAGGTATCTGGATCCTTTGGAGGAAGCTACAGTGGGGCAAGGGCATATCGAAGTTCAGAAGTGAGCTTTCAGTTTTTGCAGGTGGCTGGGAGAGGTGGCTTTCAGTGCAGCCTGCTCACTGGCAGTGCTGGGAGAGGAGGAAGCTCCATGCTAAGAAGATACCTGTTAAAGGAAGAAGGAAAACATGAGATTGGGGCAACTTTTCTTAGCTTGACTGGTGGCATGACACGGTCTTTCCCCTCTTTCCTATCACCACATGAACTCGAAGGCTAAGTGAAACGTCTTGGCATTAATTCCCTTATCAAGTTCATGTCTTCCAAAAGTGAAAGTCTTGTTTGCACTGGAAGCCTCTGGTGGAAAGCAGAGCTTCACATCCTCCAGGAAGAAGGAGTGCAGCATTATGAGGGCTTGTCGTTCATTATTTACATCTTATTCTTTCCATGAACTCTAATCCCAGTCAACCTTCAGAATTCCTATGAAACTTAAACATTACCTAGGATAGTAACCTAGGCACTGTGTGGGATTCTTATACTTGCTACAGTTTCTGCAAACATTATTGGTGTTGTAACTACTGAAATTGCTCCAGCAAGATGACCTTGGATGAAACAGCTGCTCAGAATAGGGCTCACAGTGGGCCATTTTAAACTCAATTCTCTGCTGAACTGAGAGCGGAGACCCATTTTGTATTTTAGTGCTTGGTTCCAGGACAAGCCAGAGATGCCCACCACTTAATCCATGCTGGTGGCAGGTACATGGGGTTTAGCAAAGCCGTGAGTTGTTCTGGTGCTTGGGCCATGATCTCACAGACGAGAAGTTGCAGATAACTTGTTACCTGGTTCGATGTGAGATTAGAGGATGAGGTAATGTCTGCAAATGGCTTCCTGTGTACGGGTGAGTTGGTGTCAGCATAGGTAATAGTAGCCCTTGGGGATTTGTTTCCTTTGTGGGGCTTCTGGATAGTCAGCATTTCCCTGCAGGATAAGTGAAGGAGCTGCTTGGGTCACTTTTATAATTTTTCTGCATTTTCGTGTGTAGCCCTTTAGTTCTTAAGCCTGGGAGCACATAGGTAGTTGACCAGACCCAAACTCCAAGAGAGTTGGCAGGCCCCTCTTTTGTTGGAGTGGAAGTGAAGGTGTATGTCTCTTGTTACTCTGCAGTTATTAATAAATTGTAAACCTATTATACAGGGGTGGGAAAACGTAGGTTTACATTGGTAATACAAATAAATAATTCAGTCATTAATAAATAATACAAGAATAAACTGTGTACTCACAACTGTATACCTGTTTTTGCCCATTCCTGTATGCCCAATACAAATTAGTTGTGATATTTGTTTCCCAAGATGTTCTTGGTGGACCCATACTAAGAAAATTTAGAGACACTTTAGATGACCTTGACATCACCCTAGTCATGTTTACCTAGTAGACTGGAGGATGCCAATTCCATGTTCCCTTTTTAGGCTGACCTGTAGGATATGGGGAGAGGAGAGGAGAGGAACAGACTGATGTTGAGGGGGCTATGATGTGTTGGAACCTATGGTTAAATTTGAAGGAATTTAACTTACTATTAGTTATATTTAAAAAAACAAAAATACTCAAAATCCATCACAACCAAATGTGTACTGCATTTTACTCTTGTCTGCTCTTGAGGTATTTGGTTTTTATTTCTATGGTGGGGTGGTCATACAGTAAGTCCTCATTTAACAGCGTTGATAGGTTCTGTGATTTTCAGTGAGATGGTATATAACAAAACCGATTTTACCATAGGTTAATTGATATAAACAAAATTTAAGTTCCTAGAGCATCTCATCGATATAACGAAACATTATTCGAGGACCTGCTGGATAATGAATGGTGTGCTACTGTTTGTGCTAAAGCTGAGCAGTTTCAGATTAATGTAGTTTGTACAAGGGTGAGAAGTAGTTTAAAAGTAAGTTATATTAGTTAAATTTGTTGAGAAAATAAATGTATTGAGAAAGGAGTGGGTTGGGATATAAGTCCAGTTGTTAAAGTCTGGCTGAATTGCCACCACCACCGTATATTGGCTACAGATGAGTTTGGCAAAAGTCAATGAAAGCTGTGAGAATCAATTGGCCTGATAGAATTCACAAAAAGCATCATGTATTTTATTATTTGTAAATTGTATGTCACACATCCTTTATATCAGTAAATGTGTAATAAATGTACGTATATACAGGCATGCATTACTTCCCCACAGAGCAGGTTAAACATTTACCAGCATAGCACTGCTTGGGTATAATGAAGACATTAAAGAACTGGTGGTTTGGGGGATATAGTGGAAGAGGGAGAATGGAAATTAGGGAGTGAGAACAGGAAGTAGCAAGGTCCAGGGTATGGTCATGGCAGCAGGTGACTGGGAAGCAGTGAGGTTTGGGGCTGGAGAGTGGAAGAGGTCAGGGAAAAACAAGGTCTGAAGATTGCATGGGACATTCAAATTAGATTTCGGAACCAGCCAAAGGGACAGCCAGACCTGGGGTGGAGAGAAAGTCTCAAATTCAATGCCAAAGCCTTAATTAGGGGAGAAACCAGGACCCAGGTTGCAGGTAGGTGTCAGTGGGTGGGAAGGGTATACAGTGAAGTAGATGGATGCCCCAAGCATGAGCAGAGGCTTTTTATTTTATTTATTTTTTAATCCTCACCCAAGAATATTTTTCTATTTATCTTCAGATAGAGTAGGAGGGAGGGATAAAGAGGAAGAGAGAGAGAAACATCGACGTAAGAGGGACACATTGACTGGCTGCCTCCCGCACGACCCTGACCAGTATCAGGGAGGAACCGCAACCAAGGTATGTGCCCTTGACCGAATCGAACCCAAGACTCTGGTCTGCGGGTCTACGCTCTAACCACTGAACCAGACCGGCCAGGGTGAGCAGAGGCTTTCTAGAAGATGAGGGTGGAAGAGGAATGCAAAAGGGTAAGGTGCTGGTTCTACTTTTAAGATTCATCATGGTTGATCAAATGGAAACAATTACACTTAATTACTGGAGTCACTGGGAGAATTAATGACCTGAGTTAAGACCCTATTTCAGTGCCTAGTACATAGAAAGGGCTCAAAAAAAGGAGTGACCAAGCATTTTGGTATGCTCAAGACAGACTTGGGCAAATTGTGTCCAGCATAATTATTAATAGATGCTCTTGTCACTGAAGTGTTTGGGTTTGGGTTAATTATATGTTCACCCTACCAGCAAATGACTAATTTTCAGTTAATTACTTCCTAGAGCCCTCACCTCAGTGGATATACCAAGAGCCCTGGGTGGGTAAGAGAACTCGGGCCCCTCTTGAAGAAGCTGTCCCTTGCTGGAGGGTTATTCTTCTAAAGAAATGTTAGCCCGGTGTCTAAATAACATTAGTTTTTTTAACAAATATTCTTTTCTTTATTGACTTACTTTTAGAGAGAGAGGAAGGGAGAGGGAGAGAGAGACAGAAACATCTATGAAAGAGAACATACATTGGCTGCTCTTGCATACCCACCACTGGGGATCGGGCCCACAACCTGGGCATGTGCCCTGACTGGGAATGGAACCAGCGACTGCTTGGTGCCTGGGACAACACTCAACCACTGAGCCACACCGGCCAGGTGCATAGATTAAAGTTTTATCTGTGGCATACAAGTTCCTTCCCAACCTTCCTTTGCATTCTTGTCTCCTCCACCTTATGCACCAGTTACACCTGACAGCAGTTCGCTTTTATGCTTCCAGACTTTTCACATGCTGGAAGTTTTGTTTGGAATGCCTTTCTCCTTTCCTTGTCAACAAGGTCCAGCTCAAGACCTTCCTCTACCCTTCAAACCTGCACCAGCCCCTTGTATCAGAGTACTTACATGTGTGGACTAGATGAGTTTCAGGCCTCCTTTTCCAAATAGAGGCATGTAGCCAAATAATAATAATTCTCAATAGTTTTCCCAAGGCAGCCCTATGGTCATCCTACTTGAGAAATTCAGAGCAAGGCCTGACTAATTTGGGTCATCACCAAACTCCCAGTAAGCCTGAAGCTTGACCACTGGACACAGCCAAAGGCATTTGCTTTGGTGAGCCCGTCTGCACCTGCCAACATTCCAACAAATTAAAAGCAGACCAAGAAGCCCAAGGTATTTTGACAAGTCTAGAGCTGCTGTTCAGTTTCTTCAACCAAGGAAAGTTCAAAGGCAAGAGAGGGGATATGGCCAGTGATGAAATGCCTAAAAGGGATTATTGGCTTTCCTTCTAGCCAGTCATCTCCACGGGCCACGGAATCCTCCCTCCATATAGCTCTTCTCTGGGCTCAGAGGCCAGAACCAGTTCCTTTGACAGCTTCTACCTCCAAAGTTAACGAGACTTGAAATGCCAGTTTACTGCTTTACCTCCTGAAGGGTTGCATGTCTATAGAAACGGGTTGTGCCAATCTGTAAACAGTCATTTTAAAAAAAGGCAGTTGGTCACCCTTAGACAGTTGCTGATTTGTTTTCACAGAATCTCATCTGAGAAAGATATAAACTTTGTCATTTGTAACTTTGCCTTAATGTTGTGTCCCTTAATGGGTTGTCTCGAATGGGATTGGGTAAAATATGTGGATGTTGCATTCTGGTTTTTAAACATTATTTTGAAATATTTAAATTTTTGAAATAAAATACTGTTTTGAAAGGAAGGTAATTATTCTCCTTTACAATACCATTTTTCCCATTTCAATTCACCTACCAAAACAATGACTTGGTAAAAAGGAGACATTTTCTGGAGTCAGGCAATTCTGTTTAGAAATTCTTGTGAAGTTGTGATAAAATGTACCCTGAATAGAAAATTTTATTTATTCTTATAAATGTATCTTCAGAGATCTCAAAAGTTCTTAGAGCCCTAGGGGCTATATGTTAAATTAGTATTATCTGTAAGGTTCCAGTTCCCTTCCAACTTCCTTTTTCTGTCTTAATTGGTATTCCATTAAAAGCATGAATAATTTTCAAAACACTAGATGGCTGGAAGCATTTAACAGCTGTATGGAATCTCATGTAACCATCATGTGCCTTTTTTTTTTTTTTCCTTCAGAAACAGCAATTATCCTTGTCTTTTCAAGAAAATCACATGATGAAAAAAATAGATGACTAGCAATAATTCTGTTGTCACGTGGTTACTGGCAGGAGTAGGGATAGGGAGGAAGACAGAAGAAAAATGCATTCTTGGATCCCTCCGCGACACCAATCTGCAAACCTTTCTGGAGTAAATAATTTTCTTTGTCATTTCTGGTAACTAAAAAGGCTTCAGAATGTTTTCAGGACTGGGCATTATATTGTGCAATACTTTTGGAGTTTTGAGTTATCTTTCTTTGCTCAAAGAGTTGGCCCAGCCGTCTTCCCCCTGTTGGATCTGAGTGTCAGAGAAACTGATGTGAATTGAATGAATGAAAAACCAGTCTTTAATATGGGCAATAATACTCCTCTGGGATTAGAATTTCTTAATATAATTGACAGCAAAAAGAAGTTTAAATAGCTTTGGATCTCCGAGATTTAAACATCTTGAAATGGAGCTTGCTCTGTCTTAGATGGCCCTGCTGGGAGGAGAGCTGCAAGCTAGCCATGGAGGGTGAGCTTGCTGACCTGGGTGAGAAGGCCTGCGTCACGTTCAGAGCCAGAGAGTCAATGCCCCAGCTATGAAAAGTTAGAAAGCAGCAGGGCTGGTCGTTGATCAGCACAAAGAAAGTGCTGGGATTGAGTATTTCTCTGTGAAATGAGTCGATGATGATTTTTCCAGGGCAGTTCTAAATAAGACTTGTGGAAGACAAAAGATGATTAAGAAAAGCGGGTGGGTTATTAGGAAAGGCTTTTTATTCAGAAGGTTTTGTGAGTATAGTGGCACTTTGAATGTGTAATATCTTCCGTTAAAGGATAGCAAGTATCAGCCAATATTGGTTTCTTAGTCTCCCTTGGAATTCAAAAGAGCAGAGCAGAGCCCCTCTTTAAGGGCAGACGTCCTCCGTGTGGGGATCACTTCCTGGAGACCCCAAGGAAATGGGACAGGATGTTTCTCAGAGTGTGAGCTACTGACTGTGGGTAACAGACTTATTTGAGAAGATTTGTAAAAATGCAAGTTCTAGGTCTCCTCCCCAGATCTATGGTTCAGAATCTGGGATGGGGCAGTGTGAAACCTGAGAAATCTGCATTTTAACTATTCCACCTGATATTTGGACACGAGAACCACCACCAGTCTGTGGAGATGTTGTAACATTTACTGCTATTCATTCATTCACCTATTCATTTCTTTCAACAATTAAACATCTACTGAGCACTTACCGTATACCAGGCCCTCTACAAAGTCTAGGGCTTCTCTGTGACAGACACATTATCCACCCTCGTGAAGCTTTCAGTCTCCTCTGTTCAGACACATAGTGAGTTTTATCAGAAAGGTGCCATGGAGTATTCTTTAAAAACAGTCTGCTTGGATCAGATGAATACTGGGCTGATGACTGGTGCTGAACTCTACAATTTCCATCACTCATCAGGAGCTTAACCTGCTGTGAGTGCTGAGTAAACTGGTTGAGCAGACTGTCCTTCTGCCTTCTAGGTGCTTACAAGTTGAGGCCTGGTTTGACTCTGCAGCAAGTCAGTCTCTGAATACTGTGGAGCAGCACTAAGCAGCTGGAGCCCAGAGGCAGACCTGGAATGCAGCTGACTTTATCCATAGTGACCAAATGTCTCAGCTGCATGCATCCAGGTCTGAGGAAAATAAGTCAGCCTCTGAAGGGTCTGCTTTCCATTGGAAATGAGCCCCCTCCACCCCCCCCCCTTTTTTTTATAGCTGCGGGAGAGAAGCAGCTTCTCTTGTAGATCTTTGAGGAGATGTAAGCTGGACCCAGGTGTTCCACTGAGATGAGCTTACCATAGGGAGCTCAATGGCCCGGGCTGGGCAGGTATTACCTTGTTCCTAGGCCAAACTTGTTGCAGCTCCAGGGCAGCGAGCCTCTTCCAACCTTTCCGAGGAGCATCTAAGCTGCCCTGGGGCAGGGTCACACACTCCATGATGATAATGCATTGACATTTCTTTTGCATGGTATCTTCAGGCCGAACTAGGAAGCTCTCTGGGTCACTGTGAGTCACGGCTCCTGTGGCTGCCTGCCTTTTTTCTATTTTGTTTGATAAGTGACCCCAAAAGTAGGACATGGATATCTGTTGCAAAAAGAGCCACATCCAGTTCCACCTGACCTTTTCTGATGACTCAGGGTCATCACAAGAGTATCTGTGACTGAGCCAGGTTGTCCAGAGATGTCCTCAGGGCTGTATCTCTGTTGTTGGACACTTTGTCCTTTCTCTTCCACTCCTTCCTTTCCTTCCGCCTTCCCTTTTCTTTTTCTCTCTGACTCTTTATCATGGAAAGTAGGAAGAATAAAAAGTATAATGGGCCTACACATACTCATCACCTAGGTTAAATAGCTATCAACTTATGGCCAAACTCGTTTCATATATATTTACCCCGAACACTGGGTTATTTGAAGAAAACCCCAGATAATCACAATTCCTCTTGTTAAAAAATACATTTGTATGTGTGTGTACTGTAAAAGTATATAGATAAGAATCTTTTTATGTTTAAAATATTTTTAGTGACTCATAATTTACATACATGACCATTGCATATATCAAGATGCATCATGTTTTTATCCCTTGTGCCCCTCTTCAACCAGTTCCCTCCATAGAGAGGCAACCATTGATCTGATGTCTGTTGTTACTGGTTATTTTTGCCTAGTCTAGAATTTGTACCAATGAGATCATATGCTGGACGTTTCTGCTCCTGGCTTCTTTCATTCAGTGTTATTTTTTTATTTTTATTTTTTGGTACGTGCCCCTAGTGGGAACCAAACCCGGGACTCTCTGGTCCATAGGCCGACGCTCCAACTGCTGAGCCAAACAAGCCGGGGGTCACTCAGTGTTATTTTTGAAACTCATCCATGTTGTTATTTGTGTCAGTAGTTAGGTTCTTTTTATTTTTGAGTAATATTTTATTGTATGGATATACCAGTTAGTTGATCCATTTTTCTGTTGATGGGCATCTGGGCTGTTCCCAGTTTTTGACTAGTATGAATAATGCTGCCATAAATATTCTGGTACAAGTTTTTGTTTTATTCATTTTTGTTTGTTTGTTTGTTTGTTTTGTTTTTTATTGTGCACATATACTTTTATTTCCCTATAGTAAAAACCTAGTTGTGGAATTACAGGATCTTGTATATATAACTTTTTAAGAAAATGTCAAATTACATTACAACACTCCCACCAGCAATGTGTGAGACACTGGTTGTTCCACATTCTCTCCAAAATTCAGTCTTTTTCATCTTTGTAAAAAGAATATAGCTTTATAAAATTATTTGAGAGAGAAAGGGGGGGAGAGAGAGAGAGAGAGAAACATTGAAGTGAGAGAGAAACATCAGTTGCATCTGTATGCACCCCAAATGGGGATTGAAACTTCTGTGCACAGGACGATGCTCCAACCAACCAAGCCACACTGGCCAGGGCAATATTTTGCATCTTTTTTTTTTTTCTTTTATCCTCACCCAAGGACATTTTTGCATTTCAGATAGAGTGGGAGGAAGAGAGGGAGGGAGGGAGGGAGAGAGAAACATGGATGTGAGAGAGACACATTGACTGGTTGCCACCCACACAACCCCAACTGGTGCTGGGGACAAAGCGCAACTGAGGTATGTGCCCTTAGTGGGAACCAAACCCAGGACTCTCCGGTCCACGAGCCTATGCTACAACTGCTGAGCCATACCAGCCAGGGCAGTATTTTTTATCTTTTTAATTTAAGCCATTCTAGTGTCTGTAGTGGTATTTCATTATGATTCTAATTGGCATTTCTCTGATGATTAATGATGAACCCTTTTTCATGTACTTACTTTACCTTTATATGTCTTTTGTGAAGTGTCTATTCAACTTTTTTCATCCATTTTTAATTGGATTGTCCTTATTATTGAGGTGTAGGAAGTCTTTATATATTCCGGATACAGATGTAGGTGTTGTCCTGTCTGTCTGTTTACCTATGTATCCATCCATCCAGATACAGTTGTTGCACATATTTTTCCCAATCTGCTACTTGTCTGTTTTTTTGATATTGTCTCTTGATGAATAATACTTTCAAGTTTTGGTGAAGTTCAGTTTATTTTACCTGTTATGGTTTGTGCCTTCTGTGCCTTCACCAGTAAATCTTTACCCCTGCATTCTCTAAAATTTCTTTTAATCACTTTGCTGTTTATATATGAGATCAACAACTACAACAGAGACATAAACACAATACCATTATCATGGTTAAAGAACTAAAAAATTCTTAATATTATCAAACATCCATTTAGCACAATGTTCAAATATTCTCAATTCTTTTACAATTTTTTTCTGGTTTGTATATTCAAATCAGAATCCAAATAACATTTATATATTGCTATTTTTAATATGTCTCAAAAATTATTTGCCTTCTTTTAAAAAAATGGGGTCATTTGTCTTATAGAGTGCCTCACAGTTTGAATTATGCAGATTGTATATTCTTTTTAATTTTTATTGATTGATTTTAGAGAGAGAGAGAGGAAGAAGTAGGGAAAAAGCAAGAGAAAAATAGAAACATTGATTTGTTCCTCCACCCATCCATGCAGTCATTAGTTGCTTCCTGTATGTGCCCTGACCAGAGATTGAACCTGCAACCTTGGTGCATCTGTATGACATTCTAACCAACTAAACTACCTGGCCAGGGCCAGATTGTATTTTCTTGGTGTCATTTAGTTTTCTCATCTCTCGTATCTCCTGAAAACTAGTAGTTAGATGTAGAGGCATGACCATACTTAGGTTCAATTTTTTTTAGAATACTTCATAATATTCTGTAAAAACATTGGGGGGAGGTACGTGATGTTTGATCGTCTCTCTTTTTTTGATGTTAGCAGCCATTGAGAATCATTATTGTCATTATTTTATCAGGGTGATAAAATGGTGATACTCTAATCCTGTCATTTCTTCTAACTTCATTAGCTGCAAACTTGTATGAAGCATCTTCCCTGAAACAACTATTTGTATACGCTGTGGACTTTATCTTTAATTATCCCAGGAATGCCAATATTTTTAGAGTTATTAACCTGCTTTGTATCACTAGTTTTAAGTTTTCCTCACTGCATAAACATGTACAACAACAACAATAATCACTATATGCTGAGCACTTTGGGGGCAGGTTCTAACCTAAACACTCAATGTATTTCACTAATCAAATACTCTGAGGTAGAAATTATTACTCTTAGATCCATATGGCTTTCATCATAAGATAATAGATTTATCTAATGACCTCTGATCTACTTCTGTATGGCTTTCTCCCAGACCGCTGTCTCCACTATGGACATATAGAAGACTTTTCTCTTCCTTTAACTTTTTAGGTTTGAAAAGATTAATGTCATTAGTCTTTCCCTGTGTGAAAAATATGAACTCAAGATAAACACTTATATAATAGGATGTTGACTATTCCCATTAAAGTTAAAAGGGCTATGGCTACAGCATGAGTAATCCTAGTTCTGGGTGCTTACTGATTCTAGCCAGAAATTTAAACAGATCTGTTGCTCCTTACAGAGACTCCATTTTCCTCCTTGGTAGAATGGAAAAAATAATAGTGGATCGTGACTTGTTGCCAAAGAGATGTTTCTCAATATAGACGAAATGGAGATAGCTTGGATAGATGATGGGGGTCTGTCATGGCTTCCAAATAAATATAGGAGAACAACATCCCAGAGAACACACCCTTCCTGGTGAGTCTCCATTTTCTTCTTCGTGGCTCGTATCTTTTCGGAGGAAATGATCTAAGTGACTGGGTGTTTGAAGGAAATTATTAAGCAGAATACTTAAAATTGGCTTTGACTTGAAGGGAGAAAATGTTTAAGAGTTGAAAGACAATTTAGCTCATGTAACACAGAAGTCCTTTATACAGGGACACACACTACACACCAGGCTCATGGGCAGAGAGGTTTGCGTTCACTTTCTCAATTGGAGGAGGGGAATTATTTATTTCCTATCAGGCTGCTTGTGACTCCTCCTGCTTCCTGGCCCTTGATTCCATTCCACAAAAGTATCTTCCACATGCCTTGGGGCTTCTATGCCTTTGCACATGTAACTCAACTGTGAGACAATCTGTTTTCCCTCAAAATCTTAGTGAGTATTGCTGTTGGCTTTTCTGAAGGTACAGATATGTTTAGTAAAAGTGACCTGTCTCCATGGTTTTAAGCTGAAAATTCTGTTTTACAAAGAATGATTATACATCTCAGTTTTCCCAGGATAACCTCAATTTATGCTTGTCGCTCAAATGCTAAAATTAATAATTATTCATAATTAATTCACTTTAAAAAATGCTCTATTTGGATGATAAATCATGTGGTCACCCTATTTATACACAAGAGTGACACATTCCCTCTCTCAGGCCCTGGAAACGAAATGGTGGCAGAGTGCTCCAGGAAAGAATGAACACAGAGTTGGCAAGTTGAGCAGTAGACCTCCTGGCTCCATTCATGACTCTCCCCCACTCTCATATGGTCAGTGAGATTGAGAATGCTTCCTTACTATCTTCTAGGTTTGTTACTTTTGACAACTAAGAAACGTTCATTGATTTTCACCTGAAGTCACTCCAAGCAGCTCGTTACAAGCTATTGTGGCAAGAATAAAGCAGCCACCATGTCTCACGTTAGCCTGTCCATATGGCTCTGCATTGCGCTCCTGCAGGAGGCCAGATGTTCATGGCTGGGTGTAATACTCCAAAGCTTTTGTCTAACAACTGAAAACAGTATTAAGAGTGTGTGATGCTATTCACTTCAGACAGGTATCTAAGTGCTCTGGGTATGAAGAGTAGACCAGCATAGTCCAGACTAGCAGAGTGGCAAGGAAAATTCAGCTTGATTCGAACACAAACACATAAACAGAAACAGCCAAAGATCCACTCCTAAGAGTCCTAGATAGAATTAGCCTGAATCAGAAGTACTGACTGAACATCGCTAAAATAACCAAATATTTTGCCAAATAGAGGCTTTTAGAACTCAAATAAGGAGAAGCAGATAGAGTTGAATTCCTGAGAGAGTTCAACTTAACAACCTCTTTCAGATATTCATAATTATTCATTAATTACTTTGGTCATTATTCATTCATATGTTCTCACAATGCAAAAATAAAGATAAATAGAGAACATTTTTAAAACTAAAATGTGTATAAATATTAAGTACTATTATTGAGAATCAACTATATATGTGTTACAGGACTATGGGAACAAAAAGACCAGTAAGTCACAATTCTTATTTTCAAGAAACTTATAATCTAGCAAAGCAAAACACAGCAACCCAAATAAGCCAAAACAACAAAATAAATAATGGTAGTATTTTTATTTAATATAATTTATATTTAATACATTATATATAATTTATAACAAATACAACTTAATATAATTGTAAGTTATTTATATAATATATAACTCTATGTAATTATATTTAACATTAATTTTTATATAAAATAAATACCTTTGAGTTGATAATAAGTATAAATAATTGAAATAAATATGGGAAGAGGGGGGACAACTCTTTACAAAAAACTTTTTTAAAAAAAATGTTTATTTTTTTATTATGATTGACATACAATATATTATGTGTATGTGTATTTGTTTCGGGTGTACAACTTAGTGATTAAACATTTAAAAAACATTCTGATGAATGAATCCAGAAGAAATGAGGGAAACACAGATCACCATTAGAATGTCATAGTAATAATTGCTGCAGGAAGATACACTGATGAATGGTAAGCTAGACAGGAAAAGTTTAAGGAGAAACAGAATATTTGCATAGGCTCAAAGTATCTCCCTCCACATATTTTCTAACAATATAAAGGGAAATGATGAGATTATAGTAGGGATTCCTGGCAGATACCACCTCAGCCAAGTGATTGAGATTGACACCACCCACTAATAGTAAGACCTTGACATCATGTACTTGTTGACATGGTGTTCTGAGAAGGGCGCATCCTATCTGTAGCATTCTTGCTGAAAATGAATAATCTCAATCTAAAAGTTCAAGGTCATAAAAGACAAGGAAACACAGAAGAACTGTCACAGATTGGAGGATACTAAGGAGACATGATGATTAAATGCAATGAGGGATCCTGGATTGGAAAAAAAAGGACATTGATGGGAAAACTGGTGAAATCCAAATAAAGCATGTAGTTTAGGCAACAGTGTCAGACCACTGTTAAGTTCCTGGTTTTAATTATTGTACAATGGTTATATAAGTAGTTAACTTTAGGTAAAGTTGGATGAAGCATTTTCAAAAACTCTATTACTCTAACAACTCTTCTGTATATCTAAATTATCTCAAGATTTTAAAAAAGTTAAAAAATGTGTATGATGTGTCCAAGAGCTAAGAGTGAAAAATAAGTGCCACACGAAATTTGAAAGTGAAGTTGATTCATAGTTCAGCCCTACTGGGCTGCTGGGATGGAATTAACTACTCCCCGGGTGTGAGTTGTAGGCCTGCAATGGAGGACGTGGACCAGGTGTCAAGAGTGCCTTCCTGGGCAGGGGAGCATTTCTGGGCCTCACAGGCCAGGGGAATTTTGATATGCAGGTTTAGGCAGGGTAAATGAGGTTTAAGCTTATGGTCTTATAAAGATCTGGACCAACGTACAAGGGCAGGAAAAGAGTGCATGATCAGGTGCGGCCGGAGGTCAACAGCCCTGAAGAGGAATATGGATGCCAGAGTCCTCATTGCAGCAGGTGTGTGAGAGCTGGAAGCCAGGTCAAGGTCATTGAGAACACTCTTTGAGCACATGAGATTTCATTCACTGAAGGAATCAGGGATACAGAATCTAAACCTGTTCCCATTGCTTCAAAAGCAACGAACGGTGTGTGGGAACAAATGATGTAATTTTAGGGCCTTTGTGGAGGTTGAGGCCTCAGTAAGGGAATGACCAGGAGACCACTAAATGGACAGAGGCAGGTGAGGACTCCCAACCCACAAGGGTATTTATTCTGTGCATACAGATCACTCGGGGAGCAGGTGTGGCCTCCTTGGCTGCTGTGTGCTCTGTTCCTCTCTTGAGGTACAAGGATTCCTGTTGGGACATGGAACCTTACCTGCTCAGAGAGAAAACAATCTTGTCAGACCTTTCACTTTCTGGGAACCAGCTCCTTGGCCCAACAGGGTCACTCGGGCCAGGGGTGGTCTTCTGTGGCTCCATTGAACATCTGGAGTATCCCCCATGGATGTAAGGTGCTTGGCCAAATTCCTGTGGAAATGTCTCTGGCATCTGTAAAGCAGGCTGGGGTTCGAGCATGAATGCTTCTCTAAAAAATGTGCCGGATTCTTATGTCATGGCTAGACAGACCTCGCTGGGCCTGTTTGCTCTCCCTTTTTCTTTACTCCCAAGTGGTGTCAGGAGATTTGGGGAACTTCTGACTCATCTAGGCAAGTGACTGTGGTCATTCTGCTGAGAAGCCCTGTCCCAAGGGAAGAGGCAAAGGTAGCCAAGTAGGTGCTGGCAGGCCCTGGGTTGACAAGCTCAAATGGGACTTTATGGCTGAGTGTGACGGAAATCATAACACATGATTCTGGGGTGCAGAGCACTGCTGGCTGGGAAAGTATTTGGCCCAGTTTGTGTTTGAAGAGTCTGACAATAGCTATAAAGTTTAGCAGCTGTGAGGTTTATCAGGTACCACAGGACTTTTGGGCTTAAGTTAACCCTGAGGTTTTGAGACTAGACTGGGCTTCAAAGAATTCAAACAATAAGACAACACTTATTGAGAACAGTAAACACTTGAGCTGTCTGCATATTCAGTTCTGGAAACTCCGCTGAGAGCAGCCCTTCCATTAATTAGTTTTCTGAAGAAATGGACTTTAGAGGTGTAGCCTTGTTTCTCTTTCCAGGAGTTAACCCCTAGATGCCAGATAAACATCCCCTTATCTTCTGTGGCCTCATGTTTTCATTGGGGCCCCCTGTACACAATAAAGCCAAGTTCTTCATGGAGAGTCAACAGCAAAGCTCGGGGGCGATAGCCCCGCCTCTGCTCTCCTGCCTCTTCACTGTGAGGAATTCATGAAATCTGGGCATTCATAGAGATCTGAGAAGTCATGTCCCGACACAAACGCAGTCTCCGCCTGTCTGTGCCCAGGGTGGGGAGCTGGTGAGACAGCAAGAAGGAGTGGTTGAAGGGCTGGGATCTGTTCTCAGACTCAGTGCTAAATCCTGGCTCCTCCTCATAACAGTTATGTAACCTTGGGCAAGTGTCCTCACTGAGCTGAGCCTTTCTTTCCTCCCTGACAAAATGAGATAAGTCCCCTTTTCCGGATGGTTGTGAGGCCTAAACAACACGGTAACTGTAAGCTCCCTGCACATGCCGGGTCCCAGGTGCAGCCTCACTGGGCACTAGCTTCCCCCTTTACTCCTGTGGGACTTTCTTTTAACCTTCTCAGCGACGAAGATGTGTCTTCATTTTCAAGGGAGGAGGTGGAGGGGAAGCGGCTTGGCCAAGGACGCAGAGGCGAGGCCTGTCTGACTCTGGCCTGCTCTGGAAGCCGGCAGACAGGGTGCCTGTGTGGGCTCCCAAGAGACTTCTGTAGACTTTTGAAGCCCTTTCAAACGTCTTCACCATTGCAGAAGCATTGCTGGAAAAATCTGTTCATCAGACATGTGCCCTTCCAGGTCATCTAGCAGCCCAAGTGCTTTATTTATGTCAAATTTAAATTAAAAAATTTTATTTTTATTTTTAGAGAGAGAGAGAAACATCAATGTGAGAACAGAACTGTGATCAGTTGCTTCCTGCACACCCTCCACCAGGCATGGAGCCTGAAACCTAGGCAGAACTGGCAACCTCTTCATTCAGGTGATGATGCCCAACCAATTGAGCCACATCAGCCAGGGTCAAGTGCTTTATTTTTTAATTATAAACATTTTTTTTGCCAGTGCAGCAGGCTACAAGTTATATGTCCAGTTTAATTTCCCACAAGTCTTGGTGTTAGGAACAATCATTATGGATGTTTTTGCTTAAAATGTCTTATGTGCCAGGCAGGGTGCTAAAAGCATCGCATGCGTGATCTCATTTAATCCCTGCATCAGTCCTGAGAGGAAGGTGTTTTCACTCCTGTTTCCTGAGGAGGGTTCTAGGCTTAGAAAAGAATTTATTCCGGCTTGTTGAATAGAGCCCATCTGTCAGCAGGTCACGTTCTTTACCACCATACGGTTACCTAACTCGGACAAATACAGAGGAAACGCTAGTCGTTTTCTTTAAGTTGACTGTCCAGGGCAAGTGATTGGACGGTCATATTTTTAGTGGACAAATCTACATAAAAATAAGATAAGATATATCATCAATTCATTGTGTTACTTGCGATTCAAACTCAGGACTGTAGGTTTTTATTTAGTCTAATTGCCTGTACATTTGTATCTCCTTTCTCCACACTGAAAATTCTCATTTTCAACTACACCAATATAATCACATATTTGCTTTATCAATATACAGTTTTAGAACTACTATATCAGCATTATTATAAACAATATGCTTACTGAAAACAATGTAAGCTTCTTAAAAGTTTTTTTTTTCCCTTTTCAGGGATATTCTACTAAGGGATGATATTCTATAAATATCACTGAGTTTTAAAGTCACTTGGAAATAATCTCTGTGTGGTTATTCCACTAAAGCATCTACAGTTATGTGCTTTACTTTGCGTTAAATTTTTAGAAAGTACTTTTGCCTTTGTTTGTTTAGCAGCTTTATTGAGGTATAATTTACATATCATAAATTCACCCATTTTAAGTGTGAAATGAAATAATTTTTAGTAAAGTTATAGAATTGTACAACCAATAGCAGTCTCCAATTTTGAACATTTCTATCACCCCCAAAGATTTTTTGTACCAGTTTTCAGTCAATGCTCAGGCCCAGGCAAACACAATTCTGCTTTCGGGATCTATAGATTTCTTTTACCTGCATATTTCACACAAACAGAACCCATCACTGTATACTCTTATACATCTGGCTCCTTTCACTGAGCATAATATTTCTGAGGTTCATCTATGCTGTAGCCCTCATCAGTAGTTTGTTCTTTTTTATTGCTGAACAGTATTTCCATTGTATGGATATAACACATTTTGTGTATCCATGTGCCAGCTGAGATATATTTAGATTGTTTTCAGCTTTTGTCTGTTATTAATAATGCTGCTATGAACAATCTCATACAAGTATTTATATTAACATGTTTTAATTTCTCTTGAGCAGATACCTAGGTGTGGGATTGCTAGGTCATGTGGTAAGTTTATATTGAACTTTTTAAGAAACTGTCAAACCGTTTTCCAAAATGATTGAACCGTTTCGCACTCCCACCGGCAGTGTACATAGACTTCCATTTCTCCACGTCTTTGCCAATACTGCTCTGCCTTGTTCTCAGTCTGTCCTTTTTATTATAGACATATTAGTGGGTGTAAAGTGCGTTCTTCTTTTAGTTTTAATTTGCATTTCTTTAATAGTGATCATCTTTTCAAGTGCTTATTAGCCATTTGCATATTTTCTTTGGTGAAATAGCTATTTAAATCTTTTGCCGAATTTTAGAAACTGGGTCCTGTCTTATTGAATTTTCTAAGTTCTTTATATATTCTGGATAAAAATCTTTTGTCAGATATATAATTTACAGATATTTTCTCCCAGACTGGGGCTTGTCTTTTTATTTTTCAAATGGTGTTTTTTGAAGTACAAAAAGTTTTAAATTTGAAAAAGTAGAATTTAATAATTCTTTTATGTCTCATATTTTTGCTGTGATTTCTAAATCTTTGCTCACCCCTGAGAAATGTAGATTTTCTCTTATGTTTTCTTCCAGAAGTTTTACAGTTTTAGTTTAGTTTTTTTCTTTAATTTAAAACAAATTTATTTTTTCTTTATTGATTTTAGAGAGAGGAAGGGAGAGGGACAGAGATAGAAACATTGATGAGAGAGAACATCCATTGGCCACCTTCTGCATGTCCCCCACTGGGCATTTGGGCCACAACCTGGACATGTGCCCTGACTGGGAATCAAATTGGCGACCTCTTGGTGCATGGGTCGATGCTCAACCACTGAGCCACACTGGCCAGGACAGTTTTAGTTCTTATATTTAGGTCTTGGGTCCATTTTTTTTTAATGTTTTTATTGATTTTTTTAGAGAGAGAGAGATAGAAACATAAATGTGAGAGAGAAACACTGATTGGCTGCCTTCTGCATGCCCCCTACTGGGAATCAAGCCTGCAACCTGGGCATGTGCCCTGACCAGAAATCGAACCAAGACTTCTCAGTCCACGAGATGATGGACACCTGCCGGGCTTGGATCCATTTTTGAGATAACTTTTGTGTATGGTGTGAGGTAGGGTCTAAATTAATCTTTTATATCAATATCCATTTGTTCTAGAACCATTTATTGAAAAATCTATCTTTCCCCATTAAATTGCTTTGGTATTTTTGCTGAAAGTCAGTTGACAATAGCATAAAAATTTATTTATTTATTTTTTAATCAGAAGTGTGAGTTTATTAATTAATTTTTGTTACAGATGTTTCTCCTTTCCCCCCCACTGATTCCCCCCTCCCCCTCCCTCCCTGCCTTGTCCCCAGTTCATTGTCCATGTCCACTGTTCATGCATGCATGCACACAAGTTCTGTGGTTTATCTCTCCCCCCCACCCCCCCTCTTCTGGGGATTGTCAGTCTGTACCCCATTTCCACGTCTCTGGGACTACCCCATTCCTCAAACTGTTATGTTCATTATATTCCACAAATAAGTGAGATCATATGATACTTGTCTTTCTCTGTTTGGCTTGTTTCAATTAGGATGATACTTTTCAGGTCCCTCGATGTAGTTTCAAAGGATAAAAGATCTTTCTTTCTTACAGCTGTGTAGTACTCCATTGTGTATATGTACCACAGCTTTTTTATTCATTCGTCTACTGATGGCCACTTGGGCTGTTTCTAGATCTTAGCTATTGTAAATAGTGCGGCTACAAACATGGGGGTACATATATTCTTTCTGACTGGTGTTTCAGGCTTCTTAGGGTATATTCCTAGAACTGGGATCACTGGGTCAATAGGAAGTTCAATTTTTAATTTTTTGAAGTAACACCATATAGTTTTCCATAGTTGCTGCACCAGTCTGCATTCCCACCAGCAGTGTACTAGAGTCCCCTTTTCTCCACACCCTCGCCAACACTTGTTGTTTGATTATTTGTTGATGGCGGCCATTCTGACAGGTGTGAGGTGATACCTCATTGTTGTTTTAATTTGCATCTCTCTGATGATTAGTGATGATGAGCATTTCTTCATATGTCTCTGAGCCCTTTGTATGTCCTGTTTGGAGAGGTGTCTGTTTAGTTCCTCTGCCCATTGTTTAATTGGGTTCTTTGTCTTCCTTTAGTGGAGTTGTATGAGCAGTCTATATATATTGGAAATTAACCCTTATCTGATATATCATTGGCAATTATGCTCTCCCATACAGTGGGTAGCCTTTCCGTTTTGATGATTGTATCTTTCACTGTGCAGAAGCTTTTGAGTTTGATGTAGTCCCATGTGTTCATTTTCTCCTTTGTTTCTATTGCCTTAGGTGATGTGTCAGTAAAAATTCTGCTGCGTATGATGTCCGAAATTTTGTTGCCTACAGTCTCTTCTAGGATTTTTATGGATTCATGAGTCACATTTAAGTCTTTTATTCATTTTGAGTTTATTCTTGTGTAGGGTTAAATTGATGGTCTAGTTTAATTTTTCTGCATGTAGCTGTCCAATTTTCCCAGCACCATTTATTAAAGAGACTGTCCTTACTCCACTGTATGCTCTTGCCACCTTTGTCAAATATTAATTGAGCATATTGCTTTTGGTCCATTTCTGGGTTCTCTGTTCTGTTCCACTGGTTTATATGCTTGTTCTTGTGCCAGTACCAGGCTGTTTTGATTACAGTGGCTTCGTTGTATAACCTGAAATCTGGGAATGTGATTCCTCCAACTTTGTTCTTCCTTTTCAAGATTGCTGTGGCTATTTGAGGCCTTTTTGGTTCCATATGAACTTTTGAAGTATTTGTTCTAGTTCTGTGAAGTATGCCGTTGGTATTTTGATGGGGATTGCATTGAATCTATAGATTGCTTTGGGTAATATGGACATTTTAATGATGTTAATTCCCCCAATCCATGAACAGGATATGTTCTTCCACTTTTCTATATCTTCCTCTATTTCTTTTTTCAATGACCTGTAGTTTTCTGCGAATAGGTCCTTTATATATTTGGTTAAGTTTATTACTAGGTATCTTAATTTTTTGCTGCAATTGTAAATGGGATTATTTTCTTAGTTTCTCTTTCTGGGAGTTCATCCTTGGTGTATAAGAATGCCATCGATTTCTTGACATTAATTTTGTATCCTGCTACTTTGCCAAATTTTTATTAAGTCTAGTAAAGTTTTCATGGAGTCTTTGGGGTTTCCTATGTATAGTATCATGTCATCTGCAAATAATGACAGTTTCACTTCCTCCTTTCCAATTTGGATCCCTTTAATTTTTTTCTTTTTGTCTGATTGCTGTGGCTAAGACTTCCAGTACTATGTTAAATAAGAGTGGCAAACGTGGGCATCCTTGCCTTGTTCCTGTTCTTAAGGTAAATGCTTTTAGTTTTTGCCCATTGAGTATGATGTTGGCTGTAGATCTTTCATGTATGGCCTTTATTATGTCTAGATATTATCCCTCTATTCCCATATTGCTGAGCATTTTTATCAGAAATGGATGCTGGATTTTGTCGAAGGCTTTTTCGGCATCTATTGATATTATCATGTGGTTTTTATACTTCATTTCATTTATGTGGTATACCACGTTTATTGATTTGCAAATATTGTACCAGCCTTGCATCCCTGGGATGAATCCCACCTGGTCATGGTGAATAATTTTTTTGGTGCATTGCTGGAGCCGATTTTCTAGTATTTTGTTCAGGATTTTGGCGTCTATGTTCATCAGGGATATTGGCCTGTAGTTTTCTTTTTTTTTGTAGTGTTTTTTTCTGGTTTTGGAATTAGAATTATGCTGGCTTATAAAACGAGTTTGGAAGTCTTCCTTCTTCTTGAATTTTTTGAAATAGTTTGAGTAGAATGGGTGTTAGTTCTTTTTTTGAATGTTTGGTAAATCTCCCCTGTGAAGCCATCTGGGCCTGGGCTTTTGTTTGCTGGGAGAGTCTTGATTACATCTTCAATTTCTTCTGTTGTTATTGGTCTGTTCAAGTTTTCTGTCTCTTTCTGGTCCAGGTTTGGGTGACTATGTGTTTCTAGAAATTTGTCCATTTCGCTTAGGTTGTCGATTTTGTTGCCATATAATTGTTCATAGTAGTTTGTAATGATCTTTTGTATTTCTGTGGTGTCAGTTGTTATTTCTCCTCTTTCATTTCTGATTTTGTGTATTTGGGTTCTCTCTCTTTGTTTCTTGGTGAGACTAGCTAAGGGTCCATCAATCTTGTTTATCTTTTTGAAAAACTAGCTCTTTATTTCATTGATCCTTTGAATTGTTTTTTTGGTCTCTATGTCGTTTATTTCTGCTCTGATATTTACTATTTCCTTCCTTCTACTTGGAGTTTTCTTTTTGTTTGCTCTCTAGTTCTTTAAGTTGTGAGGTTAGATAGTCTATTAGATATTTTTCTTGTTTTTTTGAGGTAGGCCTGTAGTGCTATGAACTTCCCTCTCAGAACTGCTTTCACTGCATCTCATAGAATTTGTGTTGTTGTGTCTTCATTTTCATTGGTTTCCCCATGAAGTTTTTTATTTCTTCCTTGATCTCCTCGGTGACCCATTCATTGTTTCATAACATGCTATTTAGCTTCCATGTGTTCAAATGTCTTTGTATGTTCTTGTTGCAATTGATTCTACTTTCATGTTATTGTGATCTGAGAAGACGCTTGATATGATTTCAGTCGTCTTGAACTTGTAGAGACTTAGTTTGTGTCCTAACATGTGGTCTGTCTTTGAGAATGTCCCATGTGTACTTGAGAAGAATGTGAATTTGACAGTTTTGGGGTGTAATTCTCTGTAGATATCTATTAAATCGATTTGGTCTAGTGCTTCATTTAGAGTCTCTGTTTCCTTGCTAATTTTTTGTCTAGAGGATCTATCCAGTGATGTCAGCGGGGTGTTGAAGTCCCCTGCTATGACTGTATTGCTATCGATTTCTCCTTTGAAGTCTTCCAGACGATTTTTAATATATTTTGGTACTCCTATATTGGGAGCATATATGTTTATCAAGGTTATATCTTCGTGTTGGATAGATCCTTTAAATATTATGTAGTGGCCTTTGTTGTCTCTAGTTATGGCCTTCATTTTGAAGTCTATTTTATCAGATATGAGTATTGCTACCCCAGCTTTTTTTCCCCTTTCCGTTTGCTTGGAAGATTTTTTTCCATCCCTTCACTTTTAATCTATGTGAGTCTTTTGTTGTGAGGTGGGTCTCTTGTAAACAACATATAGATGAGTCATGCTTTCTTTTCCAATCAGCTATTCTGTGTCTTTTTATGGGAGCATTCAATCCATTTACATTTAAGGTGATTATTGATATGTACTTATTTATTGCCATTTTTGTTTAGTGTGGTTCTATTTTTCTTCCCATTTCTCCTGGTAATTACAGCAGTCCTTTTAACATTTCTTGCAGTGCTGGTTTGATGCTAATGTATTCTCTTAGCCTTTTTTTTTTGTTTGGGAAGCTCTTTATTTGACCTTGCATTTTGAATGATAGTCCTGCTGGGTAGAGTAGTCTTGGATTCAGGTCCTTGTTTTTCATGACCTTGATTACTTCATGCCATTCCCTTCTGGCCTGCAGTGTTTCTGTTGAGAAGTCAGCTTAGAGCCTTATGGGGTTTCCTTAGTACCTAACCTGTTTCTTATCTCTTGCTGCTTTTAGGATTCTCTCTTTGTCTTTAATTTTTGGCAGTTTGATTACTATGTGTCTTGGTGTGGGCCTGTTTGGGTTCTTCTTACTTGGGGCTCTCTGTTCTTCTTGAACTTGAATACCTTCCTCCTTCACCAAATTAGGAAAGTTTTTTGTCACTATTTCTTCAAATATATTCTCTAACCCTTGCTCATTTTCTTTTTCTTCGTGGACTCCTATGATGCGGATATTATTACGTTTCCAGTTGTCCCACAGTTCTCTTAAGCTGTCTTCCTGTTTTTTAATCGTTTTTTTTCCTTTTGGTTTTCTGATTGGTTGATTCTTTCTACCCTGTCTTCTAATTCACCGATCCGGTCCTCAGCTTCCTCTATTCTGCTTTTTATATCTTCCAATGTGTTTCTCATTTCTGATATGTCATTTTTAATTTCCAACTGGTTGATTTCCAACATTTCTATGTCTTTACTCATGGTGCTCATGTCCTTACACATGCTGTTGAGCTTCCTCAAGATCGTGGCTCTGAATTCTAGTTCTGTTAACTTGCTTAACTGCACCTCATTTATCTCATCTTTGGTAGAGGTCTCTTGTTCTTTCATTTGGCTTTTGTTTCTGTTTTTCACCATTTTGGCTATCACAGTGGGCTTTGGAGTCTGCCAAATTTTCCCTGTGGGTGTTGGTGTTCTGCTGTTTGTGGCTGCCTCTCCTGGGTTTGGATGAGGCAGGAAGGACCCACTTTAACCACCACTGTCAAGTCTTAACTTTCCTCTAGCTTTTTTTTGTTTTGCCCAGAGGCTTTTAGTATAGGTCACCTGAAGAACCTTGGTTTCTGAGTTGCCTGAAAAACTCCCTCAGGTGCTCAGTGTAAGAGGATTTCCTGAGGGTGAGGCAGCTTCTGGTTGCTAATGGGCCTCAATTAGCATTTCAATTTGTCACCAGGTGTGGTTAAATCTCTGAGGGAGGGGCCTCTGCCTCTCCCCAGCGCCCTGGGAAGGAGTAAGATGACCACAGTTCTGTGTGGCTGCACTCAGCAAAAGCTCTGAGCACCCTCCAAATGCCGAGTGTCCCCACCCAGTTCTAATCCAGTCTGCCTTCCCTCTGCTGGAGCCCAAGTTGAGTGGCTGCTGCCAATTTAGCTCTGTCCAGACTCTGCGTCATGGAGCCGCCTGGGACTTTTAACCCGATGGCGCTGCTCCCAGCTAAGGGCAGCCGAGTCTGCGGCACCAGCTGAGTGCGTAGCTCTCAGCCGGGTTCGCAGGATTTAGCCGAGGTCGCAGCCGAGGCGGCAGCAGCTCCCTGCCGAGTCCCCTGGTCTCAGCCGAGTCCATGGGGCATCAGCCGAGGGCTTATCACTCAGCCAAGGCGGCAGTAGCTTCCTGCCAAGCCCCCTGGTCTCAGCCGAGTCCATGCGGCACTTTCTGAGGGCTTAGCACGCAGCCGAGGCGGCAGAAGCTTCCCGCCGAACCCCCGGTCCCAGCCACGTTCGCTGGTCCCAGCCCAGGCCGCTAAGGACCGTGGGCTCTCGGCCCCCTCTTGCATCCTCTCAAGCCTACCAGGATTGAGTCAGTGTCCCTGGTTATGTGGTCCTCCAGGCTGCCTTTTGGTTGCTCCTTCCTGAGGATTTGTCTTTATTTTTGTTGTAAATCCAGTTTGGTCCTCGGAAATGGTCTGTGTAGCTCCATTCACTCCACCGCCATTTTTTTCTTCCCAAAATTTATTTCTTAACTTTTAATTCTCCTTCATCTATATGCCTGTCTTTACACTAGCACTCCACTGTTTACACTAGTGCCATAATTGGCTAGTATCACTTTATAGTAAATATTGAAATCAGCAGATGTAAGTCATCAATTTTCTTACTCCTTTTTAAAATTTTTTTTGCTATTCTAGGCCCTTTGCATTTCCATATAAAATTTAGGATCAGTTTATTAATTTCTGCAAAAACATCTGTTGGGATTTTTGCAAGGGTTTGCATTAAATCTAAGACGAATAGCATTTTTCTCAAGTGTACATAAGACATTCTACAGGGTAGATCATATCTTAGGCAACAACAAGAAAATCTTAATAAATTCATATCCAGTATCTTTTCTGACCACAATAATGTTAAACTTGAAATCAATTACAAGAAGAAAACTGGAAAACTGACAAATATGTGGAGATAAACAACATGCTCCTGAACAACCAGTGGGTCAAAAAAATAAATAAATAAATAAAAATATATTGAGACAAATAAAAATAGAAAAACAACATACCACAATTTATAGAATTGCAGCAAAAGCAATTCTAAGAGGACAGTTTGTAGAACTAAATACCTGCATTAAGATAAAAGAAAGAGCTCAGCCCTGGCTGGTTTCACTCAGGGGTTGGAACATCAGTCTGCAGACCTAGGGCTTGTGGATTCAATTTCCAGTCAAGGGCATATCCCTGGGTTGCAGGTTTGATCCCCGTTCCTGGGGGGTCATGCAGGAGGCAACCAGTCAGTGTGTCTCTCTCACATTGATGTTTCTCTCTCTCTCTCTCTCTCTCTCTCTCTCTCCCCATCTCTCTTCTGGTTTGTCTAGAAAGCAATGGAAAAATATCCTTGGGTGAGGATTAAAAAGAAAAAAATGAAAGAGCTTAAATAAATATTCCACCTTTACACCTCAAGGAACTAAAAGAGAAGAATAAACTAAGCCCAAACAAAGGCCAACAAACTAAACTAGTTTAGAGGAAGGAAATAACAAAGATCAGAGAGGAACTAAATGAAATAGAAAATAAGACAATAGAAAAGATCAATGAAACAGAGTTGGTATTTTGAAAAGATGAAATAGACAAACCTTTAGCTAGACTTGCCAAGAACACAAAAAACTCAAATAAATTAGAAATGAAAAAGGAGACATTACAATTGATACCACAATAAATATGAAGTACTGTAACAGACTATAAACATTGTACACCAACAAATTGGATAACCTAGAAGGAATGGATAAATTACTAGAATCCTACAACCTACAAAGACTGAATCATGAAAAAAGAAAAGAAAATTTAAACAGATAATTACTAGTAAGGAGACTGAATCAGTAATCAAAAGCCTTCCAATAAAGAGAATTCCAGGAGCAGATGCTTCACTGAGGAATTCTACCAAATATTCAAAGAAGAACTAATAGTAATGCATCTCAAACTCTTACAAAAAAAAAAAAAAAAAGGAACACTTGCAAACTGATGTTTGAGGCTAGTATTACTCTGCTACCACAAGCAAAAAAATTACAGGCCACCCCACTGGTGTGGCTCACTGATTGAGCATTGACCCAAGCATCAAGAGGTCACTGGTTTGATTCCCAGTCAGGACACATGTCCAGGTTGTGGGCCTGATACCCAGGGGGGTGCAGGGGCATGCAGGAGGCAGCCAGTGGATGTTCTCTTTCATCAATGTTTCTATCTCTCTCTCCCTCTCTCTTTCTCTTTAAAATCAATACAGAAGAAAAAAAAATTTTTAGGCCAATGTCCCTGATTAAAATGGATGCAAATTTCTTAAAATATTAGCAAACTGAATTTCAACAATACATTAAAAGGATTGTACACTGCCCTGGCCAGTTTGGCTCAGCGGTTAGAGAGTCGGCCTGTGGTCCAAGAGACCCAGGTTCAGTTCCCGCTAAGGGCATGTACCTCTGTTGCAGTTTGTCCCCGGCCCTGGTTGGTCGTGCAGGTGGCAGCCACTCAATGTGTCCCTTTCACATCAATGTTTCTCTCTCTCTTCCTCCCACTCTATCTGAACAAAAAAATAGAAAAATGTCCTCGAGTGAGGATTAAAAAAAAAAGGATTGTACACCAAAATCAAGTGGGATTTATTTCAGGGGTGCAAGGATGGCTCAACATCCACAAATCAATAAATATGGTACACATTTTTGACACTTCTATTTAACATAATACTAAAAGTTTTAGCAGAACAATTAGGTAAAAACAAAAGATATTAAAATTGGAAAGGAAGAAGTAAAATTGTCTCTGTTTGTAGATGACATGATATTATATATAGAAAATCCTAATGATTCCACCAAAAAACTGTTAGAACTAATACATTCAGTAAAGTTGCAGGACACAGAATCAGTGTAAAAAATCAATTGCACTTCTACACATCAACAGTGAACTATCAGAAAGAGAAATTAAGAAAACAATTCCATTTATGATAGCATCAAACAGAATAAAATACTTTATTATAATTTTAATCACACTCACAATAGCATCAAAAAGAATAAAATACTTTGGAATAATTTTAACCACGGATGTAAAAGATCTGTAATTGCAAACTATAAGACGTTAATGGAAGAAAACACAAATAAATGGAAAGATAATCTGTGTTCATGGGTAGGAAGAATTAGTTGCTAAAATGTTCATACTACCAAAAGTGGTCTACAAATTCAATGCAATTCCTATCAAAATACCAATGATATTTTTCACAGAAATAGAAAAACAATTGCAAAACTTGTGTGGAATTACAAAAGACCTTGGACAGCCAAGGCAATCTTAAGAAAGAGAAACAAAGGTGCCACAATTCCTGATTTCAAACAACATTATAAAGCTGTAAAATTCAAAACAGTATGGTATTGGCATAAAAAGAGACACATACATGAATGGAATGGAATACAGAGCCCATATACAATGAATTAATTTACAAGAAAGATATGAAAAAAAAAAACACAAAAACAATGGGAAAGGGATAAAGTCTTCAATAAATAGAGTTGGGAAAACTGGATAGCTGCAAAAGAATGAAATTGGACCTCGATTACACCACATATAAAGTCAAATCAAAATGGATCAAGGACTTGCACGTAAGACCTGAAGCCATAGAACTCCTAGAATAAAGTAGAGATGCCCTGGCTGGTGTGACTCAGTTGGTTGGGTGTCGTCCTGCGCACTGAAGGGTTGCTGGTTCAATTTTTAGTCAGGACACATACCTGGATTGTGGGCTTGATCGCTTGGCGGGTGGGGGGTAGGGGGGCGTGTAGGAGGCACGTGACTGATGTTTCACTATCACGTCAATGTTTCTCTCTTTTCCCCTCTTGCTTCCTCTTTCTCTAAAAGAAATCTTTTAAAAAACCTAACAAAATAGAAAGGTTAAACCCTTTGATATTGATCTTGGCAATGTTTTGTTGTTTTTTTTTTTTAAATTTTTATTTTGGCTTTAGATACCAAAAGCAAAGGCAACAAAAGAAAAAATAAACAAGTCGGGCTACATCAATAAAATGCTGCACAAAATGAAAAGGCAACCTATGGAATGGGAAAAATATTTTAAAATTACATGTCCTATAGGAGATTAATATTCAAAATATATAAGGAACTCATACAACTCAATAACAAAAATAAATAAATAAATAAATAAATAACCAAATTAAAAAATGTGCAAAGAGCCCAGGCCAGTTTGGCTCAGTGGTTCGAATGTCAGCCTGTGGACCAAAGAGCCATGGGTTCAATTTCAATCAAGGCACGTGCCTCAGTTGCCGTTCGGCCCCGGGCCCTGTTTGGGTCGTGAGGGACGCAACCAATTGATGTGTTTCTCTGTCACATCGATGTTTTTTTGTCTCTCCCTCCCAGTCTATCTGAAGATAAATGGGAAAATATCCTCTATCCTCGGGTGAGGATTAAAAAAAATGTGCAAAGGACCTAAATAGACACTTTTCCAAAGAAGACTTATACATGACCAACAGGTACATGACAAGGTGTTTAATGTTACCAGTCATCAGGGAAATGTAAATGAAGACTAAATGAGTTATTATTTCACACCTGTTAGGATGTCTATATCTAGATGAGAGATAACAAATATTGGCAAAAATGTGGAGAAAAGGGAATCTTTGTGCACTGCTGGTGGGACTGTAAACTGGTACAACCACTATAGAAAACATTATGGAGATTCCTCAAGAAATTAAAAATAGAACTAATATATGATTCAGCAGTTCCACTCTGGGTATATATCCGAAGAAAATGAAATCATTATCTTGAAGCGATATCTTCACTCCCATGTTCACTGAAGCATTATTCACAATAGCCAATGTATGGAAACAACTTAAGTTTCTGTTGATGGATGAATGGATAAAGAAAATGTGATTTGATATATAGATATATAGGTATATATAATGAATGTATTCATCCTTAAAAAAATATCCTGCCATTTGTGACAATATGGATGAACCTGAAGGGCATTATGCTAAATGAAATAAGCTAGACAAAGAAAGAAAAATACTGCATGATATCACTTATATGTGAAAACTATTTAAGAAAAAAAAGTTGAACTCATAGAAACAGAGTTGAAAAGTGGTTTCCAGGGGCTGGGGGTGTGTGAAATAAAGAGAGGTTGGTAAAAGGGTGCAAACTTTTAGGCATAAGATGAATAAGGTCTGAGGACTGATTGGGTACCATGTGCCTATAGTTGGTAGCACTCTATTGCATCATTGAAATATGGTGAGAGAGTAGAACTTAAATGTTTTCACCCTCCCCAAAGTAAATTAAATATGTGAGGTGATGGGTGTGTTAATTAATTCACTGGGGAGAGAGACTTTCAGAGTGTAAACATAACTCAAATCACATTGTACATGCTGAATATTTTACCATTTTAACCAAGATCTGGCACTGGGTGTGCTTGTTGTTGCCTCTGGTGTGTCATCACTTCCCTCAGCCAAGCAAGGGAATATACTATGTATACTAACCAATATATATACACATACCAGTAAACAATTCTATATGTAACCATATGTGTCCATATTAAGCTAAACATGCATTGATACTGATGTTTCCAGTTCTAATCCATTACCACCCAGATTATTACAGTCTCTTCCCCTTGCTTGTCTGTAACTTCCCATTATAAAGGTGAAACACCTGGCTTCCGCCATCCACCATCCATGTACTTAATTGTTCAGTTTTAGTATACATGTATAGCAGTATCAGAATTATTAACCTGTACCTTTATCAAGTAGATTACAGTGTTCATATGCAATTTATTTGCCTTTAGTTTTACAGATTCCACTCATTTCCAATAATACTTAGGACAATACATTTTCTCCACACCCCTTTCAGTGAGGTCATTTCATACATTCACAATAGTTAGATTGTTTTATCACATCCTGAATTCTATCCTGGTGTTCCTCAATCTCCTAAATTATGTTTTTAAGTTCTGTGGGTCTTGATAAATGCAAAGTCATATATCCAGAATTACTGTATCATACAGAATAGTTTCACCATCCTAAAAAAACCCCCCTGTGCATCACCTATTAATTTTTCTTCTCTTATCCTGAACTCCAAACAACTGATCTTTTGTTATTGTTATAGTTTTGCCTTTTCTAAGCTGGCTTCTTTTACATAGCAATATGCATTTAATACCCATGTATTTCTGTGGTTTGGTAGCTCATTTATTTTTTATCACTGAATAATATTCCATTGTATAGAATTACAAAAGTTTGTTTATACATTCACCCATTGAAAGACATTCTGACTGCTTCTAGTTTTTTGTGATTATGAGTAAAACTACTATAAATATTCATATGCACGTTTTTGTGTGGATGTGTTTTCTGATCAGTTTTGTAAATATCTAAGGATATGATTTCTGGATTGTTGGCTAAAATTATGTTTGGTTTTGTAAGAAAGTGGCAGACTGTTTTTCAAAAAGTTTGCACTATTTTGCATTTCTAACAGCAATGAATGAGAGTTACTGTTGTTCTATATTCTCATCAGCAACCACTTTAGATTTTAAAAGAAATTTTAGCAATTCTGATAAGTGTGTAGTAGTATCTTATTTTAACTTGCAATTCCCTAATGACAAATATTATTGAGCATATTTTCATTTCCTTATTTGCCATCTATATATCCACTTGGTAAGGTGTCTGGTCAAATATTTTGCCCATTTTTAAATTGGGTTTTTCCTTATTGTTCAATTTTTTTAATGAATGTATTGGGGTGACATTGGTTAATTACATTATATAGGTTTAAGCCCCAAAGTCAAGTCTCCTTCCATCATCATTTATCTTCCCTATATCCTCTTCAACCCCCCTGACCCCCTTCCCTCTTGTTATCACCATTTTGTTGGCACATAAGTTCTTATCAGATATGCTTTGCAAATATTTTCTCCTAGTCTGTAATTTTTCTTTGAATATTCTCAACTGTGTGTTTCACTCAAGTTTTAAACTTAAATAAAGTACAATTTTTCATTTTTTTTCCATAGGTCATGCTTTTGGTGTTGTGTCTAAAAACTTACTTCCAAGTGATAAAGGCCAAGGTAGGGGTGGTGGCACTGGGTGGAGGTGGGCAAAGGGGGAGAAATGGGGAACATCTGTAATAAAGTCAACAATTAAAAAAAAAACTCATTGGCAAATCCAAGATCATCTAGATTTTCTCCTGTGTTATCTTCTAGCAGTTTTTGACTATTGCATTTTACATTCTGCCTATAATTTAATTTTGTGAAAGATATAAGGTCTAGGTCTGTGTTTTTGTATGAATGTCTAATTTTTCTAGCATCACTTATTGAAAAGAATGTCCTTTTCCCATTGAATTACCTTTGCTCATTTGTCAAAGATCAGTTTATTTTATTTGTGTTGATCTATTTCTGAGCTCTCTATTAGGTTCCATTGATGTATATTTTTTTGGCCAATATTGTGCTGTCTTCATTTCAGTAGCGTTATTTTTTTTTTAATTTTTTTATCTTTATTGTTGAATGTAGTACAGATGTTCCTCATTTTTCCCCCATTGACACCCTTTTCCCCACTCCTGCCCCCCTCCTGCCTTTGCCGATATTGTTGTCTGTGTCCATTGGTTATGCACATAAGTTCTTTGGTTTATTTCTTAGCCAGGTGTCCTCCTGATTTTTATTTGCCACACGTGGGTGTGGGACCAGCCCCTCCACCTCCGCCTCTCCTACCAGTCTGGATGTGGCTGCTGCTTCACTTCCGTAGTTGTAGGACTTTCATTCAGCGCGATTTCAGGCAGTTTTGAATGATGATTGTTCTGTAGTTTAGTTGTAACTTTGATGTGGTTGTGGGAAGACGCGATACCGCGTTTACCTGTACCATCATCTTGACCTTTGATTCTTACCATTTTTAAATGGGCTTTTAAATATTAGCATTAGTAGTTATAAAAGATGTAACTTCTGCATATTGTGAAAAGTTTTGCTTTTATTAAAAATTTAGTTATATTACTTTTAAAACTATGTCTAATAAAATCAAATTACCATATTAATTTGATATTTACCATCATCAATTCATCCATTTTAAAACTATAAATAAACTTATCTATAACTGTGGGAAATATTATACTATTTCTTTTTCTCCTGTACTTGCATTTCCAGTTTAGAATTTATCTTATTGTGACGTATTTTTTATGCCTGAAAACCATCATACTTTTTTTATAACATAAAAAACAAAATTTTTATTATAAATACATCTTTTTTTTTTTTTTTTTATCCTCACCCGAGGATATTTTTCCATTTTTTTTTTTTTTGTACAGATAGAGTGGGAGGGAGAGAGAGGAAGGGAGAGAGAGAGAAACATCGATGTGAAAGGGACACATCGAGTGGCTGCCACCCGCACGACCAACCAGGGCCGGGGACAAACTGCAACCGAAGTACGTGCCCTTAGCGGGAACCGAACCCAGGTCTCTCCAGACTGCAGGCCGACGCTCTAACCGCTGAGCCAAACTGGCCAGGGCAATACATCTTATTTTTAAATAGATTTAGTTCAGATACCCATGGCTGAATATGACTTAATGCCTGAATATATAAGGTCAAACATTAATTCTTTTACTATTTTTATTTTTATAGATGCAAGTGCCAAGAAATCTTGGCTGCATACATAAATAGATAGAAGTGGGAAGGTTCTGTTAGAGTAATGTCACTCAATTCTCTGAACTCCTTCTGAGTTAAATGCCAAAAATCACTTGGTGATCTTTCATCAAAAATTATTTTTAGATAGCTAGTGAATAACCCTATTAGGTACTCCTTTCATTTTGATAAAAGTAATGAATTAAAACTACTTGAACGACAAAGAAATTTTTTATTTAGTCACTAGTGTTATGTACTTTCTTTTTTAAAAAAAAAAAAATTTTTCTTTATTGATTTTAGAGAGAGAGGGAGAGAGAGATAAAAACATCATTGAGAGAGAACATCGATTGGCTGCCTCCTGTATGCCCTCACTAGGGTTTGGGCCCACAACCTGGGCATGTGCCCTGATAGGGAATAAAACCAGCGACCTCTTGGTGCATGAGTCAATGCTCAGTGAGCCACACCGACCGGGCATTATATACTTTCTCAAACAAAACCTCAACATTTCAAATAAACATTTGACTGAAAACCTAGAAGTTTTGCATGGACATTCCATCATTATAAGACTTGGGATGAGGGAGAGGTAAATATTTATCTTGTTAATTAGAAGAAGGATCTGTTTTGAAAGGAGAGGCGAGAAGAGGGAACTTGTAAGACACTTGACCCTAGTCATACTCAAGTTGAACAAATTTAGAAAAGAATGCAGGTAGAACTTGAGGCTTTGAAAAGTTTCCCCCTTAACACTATATGAATGCCTAGGTATTTCTTGGAAAAATTTTGTGTATCTGGGGGCATATACCCTATTTTTTTAAAAATATGTTTTTATTGATTTTTTTATAGAGAGACAAAGGGAGAGAGATAGACACATCAATCAGCTGCCTCCTGCCTGCCCCCTATGGGTGATGGAGCCTGCAACCTGGGCATGTGCCCTGACCTGGAATAGAACCGGGACATCTCAGTCCATGTGATGACACTCCATCTACTGAACCACACCAGCCAGGCTATTTTTTTTTTTTATCCTCACCTGAGGACATTTTTCCATTTTTTGTACAGATAGAGTGGGAGGGAGAAAGAGGAAGAGATAGAGAGAGAGAAACATTGATGTGAAAGGGACACATCAAGTGGCTGCCACCCGCACGACCAACCAGGGTCGGGGACAAACTGCAACCGAGGTACGCGCCCTTAGCGGGAACCGAACCCGGGTCTCTCAGGACCGCAGGTCGACGCTCTAACCACTGAGCCAAACCAGCCAGGGCCAGCCAGGCTATTTTTAAAACCCTTCTATGGAAAAGATAGGAAGGCATACTTTTTTTATCCTCACCCGAGGATATTTTTCTATTTTTTGTTCAGATAGAGTGGGAAGGAGAGAGAGGAAGAGAGAGAGAGAGAAACATTGACATGAAAGGGACACACTGAGTGGCTGCCTCCCGCACAACCCAGCCAGGGCCGGGGACAAACTGCAGGCCAATGCTCTAACCGCTGAGCCAAACCGCCAGGGCAGAAAGCATTCTTAATAAAATGATATTTGATGAGAGACCTGAAAGAAGTGAGCCTGGAACCATGTGACTATCTGGGGGAAGAGCACATCAGGCAGAAGGAACTGCAAAGGGAAAGGGCTTGAGGTAGGAGTGGGCTCGGAATGTTCTGGAAATAGCAAGGTCAGTGGTAGTTGTTACAGAGTAAATGAGGGAGAAGCGGTCAGAGAGGCAGTCAGCAGCCGTTAGGTAGGAGTTTGGGATATATTTTGAGTGAGATGAGAAGCATGGCTCCAGATCAGAAGATTTCAAGCTGGGGGAGGGGCAGGAGAGTGACATGACCTGACTTTTGTTTTATTTATTTATTTATATTTATTTTTTAAACTCATCTTTATTGTTGAATGTATTATAGATGTCCCCCCTTTTTTCTCTGTTGACCCCCTCATCCCCAATCCCACCCCCTACTTGCCTTCCCCACACTATTGTTGGTGTCCATTGGCTATGCATATACAGTCGGCCCTGGTTTATCGCTGTTAATCAGTTCTAGACTCTACCGCGATAAATGAATTTCCACGAAGTAGGATTCTTTATTTATAAATTGAATATTTTCAGTTAGAGCATAGAAAACCTGTTTATGACCTTCTAAATACTTATTTAAAAACATTATTAGAGCTCTCTAGACATGAAATAACACCCTTTAGTCACTATTACACTCTTATTACCCAATATATTAGGCAAAATAAGAGAAAATAAGACATATTAGATGTGACAAATATATTATTATTGTACATTTAATTACACACATACACAGTTCTTACACACAATCACTATCCTAAGAAAATAGTGCAACTTGTTGGATGATGAAGCGATGAAGATGAAGAGAGGAAGATGCAGTAGATGAAGATGAAGTAATGAAAATGCAGTAGCACAGCAAAGAAGAGCAAAGTTACTGCTCCTCTGAAGGCATAACCTGAATAGGAGAGTCTTCAGGTGGTGCAGTATCTTCAGCATGTGCATCATCATCTTCTTCCGCTGAAGGAGTACCAGGAATAGGCAGTGGGTGTCTGGGTGGGCGGCTGAAGAACATCATGATTGGCAGTTGCTGGCGCTGTCTTTTCAGACATATGTGTGGAGGCTTTTGTAGGGTTCTATGGCTCCATCAAGTGCATTCTGGAACTGCAATGCACACATCATTTGTTGCCCCCATTTGCCAATCATGTCCTGTACTACCTTAACAGTTCTCACAACTTGTGAGAGACGCTCAAGTGTACGTCCAACTTTCTCCTCCTGATCCCCAGGAACCTCTGGCTGTTCTTCTTCCACCTCACTTGCAGACTTAGTCATCTCCACCAGATCCTCATCAGTTAAGGGATCCGAATGTGTCTCCAGCAGCTCATCCATGTCATCTTGGGTCATATCTGTGAAATTTTCTCTTCCCAGCATCTGGGCCAGCCTAACTGCCTTATCCACTGCTGAGTCATTATATCCTCTGGGGTGAATCCTCTGTAATTGTGGACAATTTCAGGTCACAACATCTTCTAGCTGGCCTTCATGGTCTCCATCTTTATGTCCTTCAATTTGGCCTGGATGTTATTCAGACAGGTCACGATGGTATACTGCCAGCAGTACTCCTTCAGCAAGAAGTTCTCCTCAAGGTCCGTGCCTTCGACGAGGTGCTGCAGGGTGTTTCGCATGTAGAGGGCCTTGAAGGCGTGAATAACGCCTTGATCCATGGGCTGGATCAGTGAAGTGGTGTTGGGAGGAAGGAACTCGATCTGCACACCGTCATAGGATAGGTCTATTTTTTTTTTTTATCTTTATTGTTGAATGTATTACAGATGCTCCTAATTTTTCCCCCATTGACCCCCTCCTCCCCACTCCCATCCCCCTCCTGCCTTTCCCCACACTGTTGTCTGTGACCATTGGTTACTTTTACATTTTTTGGTTTATTTCTTCTCACCCCCCAACGCCCTTTCTTTTGAGGTTTGTCAGTCTAGCAATCAATTTGTACTTCTTAATCCCTTCACTTTTTTTACCCATTCCCCCAACCCCCCTCCCATCTGGCAACCAACAAAATATTCTCTGTACTATGAGAATGTTTTTGTTCTTCCTGTTCATTTTGTTTGTAGATTCAACTGTCGATAGATATGTATTCATTGCCATTTTGTTCATATATTTTATCTTTTTCTTCAAAAAGACCCTTCAACATTTCATATAATAACGGTTTGGTGGTGATGAACTCTTTTAATTTTTTCTTGTCTGGGAAACTCTTTATATGACCATTGATTCTAAATGACAGCTTTGCAGGATAGAGTAATCTTGGTTGTAGGTTCTTGCTTTTCATCACTCTGAATATTTCTTGCCAGTCTCTTCTGGCCTGCAAAGTTTCTTTTGAGAAATCAGCTGACAGCCTAATGGGAACTCCCTTATAGGTAACTAACTGCTTTTTTCTTGCTGCTTTTAAGATTCTCTCTTTGTCTTGAACCTTTTGCATTTTGATGATGATGTGTCTTGGTGTGGGTCTCTTGGGGTTCATCTTGTTTGGGACTCTCTGTGCTTCCTGGACTTGTATGTCTATTTCCTTTACCAATTAGGGAAGTTTTCTGGCATTATTGTTTCAAATAGGTTTTTGATTTCTTGTTCTCTCTCTTCTCCTTCTGGCACCCCCAGGATGCGAATGTTGGCACGCTTGAAGTTGTCCCAGAGGCTCCTTACACTCTCCTCATTTTTGGATTCTTTTTTCTTTTTGCTGTTCTGATTGAGTGTTTTTTGCTTTCTTATGTTCCAAATCGATGGTTTGCTTCTTGGCTTTACCTGCTCTACTATTGAATGTGTGTAAATTATTCTTTATTTCTGTTAGTGCCTCCTTCATTTCTGACTGGTCCTTTTTTATGCTCTTGAGGCCCTCACTGAGTTCACTGAGAACCACTAAGTTCATTGAGCATCCTTATAAGCAGTATTTTGAACTCAGCATCTGCTAGGTTGCTTATCTCCATTTCACTTAGTTCTTTTCCTGGGGTTTTGTTCTGTTCTTTCATTTGGGACCTGTTTCTTTGTCTCCTCATTTTGGCCGCCTTCCTGTATTTGTTTCTATGTATTACTCAATGAGTGGTATGGGGCTAGCTGAGACCAGATGCTGCTTGTTTGAAAGAATTTAGGAAAAACCTGAAGCAGGATCCAAGACAGACCAATACTATGGTAAAGCAACTGGCAACAGCTTGGGTGGGCCTGAAAGTTGGGTGAGGCGGGGCCTCAGGGAATCACCAGGGTGGGGCAACCAGTGTGAGCCAGGTTGCTGGGGTCCCAGATATGGCGGCTGTCTGCCGCCCCAGGGAAGGGCTCATTAAAGGAACAAAGGCCTCTGACAGCACGTTTGTCTGGGAGAAAGCCCCCTCTGCAGCCCTCGCTCCAGTGCCAAACAGCTCAGTTCTTCCCTGTATGTCTCTGGTGCCCCTCAAGCTGCCTCCCCTCCAACCTTAGAGGGAGTGAGTCCAATAAGTCCGTCCGCAGGCCCTTTAAGAGGAGCTGCCTGAGGCTCCAGCTGCCTCAGTCTCCCTGAGCCTCAGTTCCTGCTGATTTTTCCAGCCATAAGTTATGGGGACTTCTCTTCTTGGCACTGGAACCTTGAATGGGGAGCCTGGTGTGGGTGAGGGACCCCTCAGTCCTCAGGGATGACCTTCCCAGCTGAGGTACACTCCTGATTTTTATCTGTCACATGTGGGTGTGGGATCAGCCCACCCACCTCTGCCCCTCCTACCAGTCTCAATGTGGCTGCTTCTTTAATTTCGTAGTTATAGGACTTCCATTCAGTGCAATATCAGGTGGTTTTGAATGATGGTTGTTCAGTAGTTGTAACTTTGATATGGTTGTGGGAGGACACAATACTGCATTAACCTATGCTGCCATCTTGACCAGAATAGGATAGGTCTTGTGCATGACCTCCAGCATTGTCCATGAGGAGAAGTACATTAAACTTGAGTCCCTTTTCCGCAAGATACAGCTTGACTTGGGGGATGAAACACTCGTGGAACCAGTCTGATGACAGCTGTTTCATGATCAAGCCCTTGTCATTGTGCATCTAGTGCACTGGCAGCAAGTTCTTGTTTTTATTATTCAGGGCCCTAGGGTTCTTGGCCTTGTAGATAAGGGCAGGCTTGAGCAAAAATCTCTCAGCATCACATAACAATAGTCATGTGATCCTTATATGCCTTGAAGCCACGGAACTTGGCCTCATCCTTGAACATGAATGTTCAGGAAGGCATTCTTTTCCAGAACAGTTTTCTTTTGTCCATATTGAACACCTCTTCTGGATGGCTCCTAAACGTGCTGTTCCTTCTAAGCCTTCTGATGATGAAACTGAGTGCCGGAGGAAGATGCTTACCTCCTAGGAGACGGTGATACTCATTCTTCTCAAGGATTTTCTGGAACGCGTTGTTCACATAGTCCTCTGCTGCAGGCTGGTCCACAGAGGCAGCTTCTCTGTGGAGAATGACACTTTTCAGATGATACCTTTTCTGGAACTTCTCAAACCAATCCTTGCTCACGATGAAATCCATGAACATTGCAGAAGAGGGTCCTAGTTGAGGTTCATCTGCCATTAAGTGCTGATAGAGCTGCCTCGCTTTCTCCTGGATGACCAGCGGATCCAACGGAATGTTTTTCTTGCAGCTGTCACTGATCCAAATGGCTAGGGCAGACTCCGTTTTCACTATGAACTTTTTACGACTTGTCGTAATATGCTTTGCTTCCTTGTTGAAAGAGACAGTAGCCGTTGCATGGATTTTTTTTTTATCTTTACAGATGGAGCGAATGGTAGACTCATTCAAGTCATAACAGCGGGCAATCTCCACAATTTTCTTGCTGTCTTTGATCATATGCAAGAGTTTCACCTTCTCCTGGATGGTAAGCATCTTCCTCCGGCTCTCAGTTTAATCATCAGAATGCTTAGAAGAAGCAGCACATTTAGGAGACATCATGGGCTTAGATAAAAGTTCTCAGAAATTGCAAACACTTAAAGAGCAAAGATGCTTCCGATGCATAGCAATGTAGAAGCTATATGAGAGAAACAAAGTTGCGTGAGGCTTAGCCAATCAGTGGCCAGGTTAGGAAGAGAATAGGATAGCCAATCAGTGAACAGCATACTCTGATTGGCTTGGTTTTACCACATCTTATTTTTTGGAAAAAAGTTATTGGCCACACACAAGGAGTGGTCAAGCGGTTGCACCTGGCATTGAAGAATTTGTGGGGGTGCTCGAATACATAGGCCTACAGTCCATGCATACAGTAATTTTAATTTTAATTGTAATACATGGGTGTATAATTGACTCAGACAACAGAGCATGTGCTGTATCATTTTCACTGTCTTGATCAACTTAATGAATATATTTGAAAAAACTGCAATAGAGTGAAGCGACAAAAGTCAAAGCACAAAGAGGTGAGGGATGACTGTATGCATAGAAGTTCTTTGGTTTATCTCATTCTGCCCTTTCTCCCCTTTTCCCTTTGAGGTTCATCAGTCTAACAACCAATTTGTAATTCTTTTTTATTTTTTAATTTCTTTTCTTTATTTTATTTTATTTTTGTTACAGATGTTCCTCCTTTTTTACCCCATTGACACCCTCCTCCCGATGCCCCCTACCAAGTCCCTGGCTTTGTGGTCCATGTCCATTGGTTATGCATACATAAACATAAATTCTGTAGTTTATCTCTTTTCTCCCCCCACCACCCCCTCTTCTGAGGGTTGTCAGTCTGTACCCTACTTCCACATCTCTGGGTCTACCCTATTCCTCAGACTGTTATGTTCATAATATTCCACAAATAAGTGAGATCATGTGGTATTTGTCTTTCCCTGCTTGGCTTGTTTTGCTTAGGATAATACTTTCCAGGTCCCTCCATGTCATCTCAAAGGATAGGAGATCTTTCTTTCTTACAGCTACATAGTACTCCATTGTGTATATGTACCACTACTTTTTTATCCACTTGTCTACTGATGGACGCTTGGGCTGTTTTCAGATCTTAGCTATTGTAATAGTGCTGCTATGAACATGGGGGTACATATATTCTTTCTGATTGGCGTTTCAGGCTTCTCAGGGTATATACCTATAACTGGGATCACTGAGTCAAATGGCAATTCAATTTTTAATTTTTTGAGGTAACACCATAGTGTTTTCCATAGTGGCTTCACCAGTCTGCATTCCCACCAGCAGTCCCCTTTTCTCCACAACCTTGCCAACATTTGTTTTATTTATACCCTTTTTTTTTTTTTTTTGGTACGTGCCCTTAGCAGGAACCGAACCCGGGACCCTCTGGTCCACAGGCTGATACTACAACTGCTAAGCCAAACTGGCCGGGGTGCCAACACTGGTTTGATGTTTTGTTGATGGCAGCCATTCTGATAGGTGTGAGGTGATAACTAATTGTTGTTTTAATTTGCATCTCTCTGATGATTAGTGAAGTGGAGCATTTCTACATATGTCTCTTGGCCATGTGTATGTCCTGTTTGGGGAGGTGTCTGTTCAGCTCCTCTGCCCATTGTTTAATTGGGCTCTTTGTCTTCCTTTTGTTGAGTTGTATGTGTACTCTATATATTTTGGAAATTAACCCCTTATCTGATGTATCATTGGCAATGATGTTCTACCATACAGTGGGTTGCCTTTCCAATTTGGTGGTTGTTTCTTTTGCTGTGCAGAAGCTTTTGAGTTTGATGTAGTCCCATGTGTTCATTTTCTCCTTTGTTTCTGTTGCCTTAGGTGATGTATCAGTGAGAATTCTGCTGCGTATGATGTCCGAAAGTTTGTTCCCTACATTTTCTTCTAGGATTTTTATGGATTCATGAGTGACATTTAAGTCTTTTATACATTTTGAGTTTATTTTTGAGTATGGTGTAAGTTGATAGTTTAGTTTCATTTTTTTTTTGCATGTAGCTGTCTAATTTTCCCAACACCATTTATTAAAGAGGCTGTCTTTACTCCGCTGTATGCTCTTGCCTCCTTTGTCAAATATTAATTGAGCATAATGTGTTGGGTCCATTTCTGAGTTCTCAGTTCTGTTCCACTGGTCTATATGCCTGTTCTTGTGCCAGTACCAGGCTGTTTTGATTACAGTAGCTTTGTAGCATAACCTGATATCTGGTATTGTGATTCTACCTGCTTTGTCCTTCTTTTTCAAGATTGTTGTGGCTATTTGGGTTTCATATGAACTTTTTTGGTTTCATATGCACTTTTGAAGTATTTGTTCTAGTTCTGTGAAGTATGTCATTGGTATTTTGATAGGGATTGCATTGAATCTATAGATTGCTTTGGGTAGTATGGACATTTTAATGATGTTAATTCTTCCAATCCATGAACAAGGTATGTGCTTCCACTTTTTTTTATGTCTTCCTCTACTTCTTTTTTCAATGTCCTGCAGTTTTCTGCAAATAGGTCCTTTATTTCTTTGGTTAAGTTTATTCCTAAGTTTCTTAATTTTTTTGTCATGATGGTAAATGGGATTTTTTTTTCAGTTTCTCTGAGTTCATCATTGGTGTATAAGAATGACATTGATTTCTTGATTTAATTTTGTATCCTGTTACTTTGCCAAATTTATTTATTACGTCTAGTAGATTTTTGATGGAGTCTTTACGGTTTTCTATGTATAATATTATGTCATCTGCAAATAATGACAGTTTCACTTCCTCCTTTCCAGTTTTTATCTTTTTTATTTTTTCTTCCTGTCTGATTCTGTGGCTAAGACTTCCAGTACTATGTTATATAAGAGTGGCAAAAGTGGGCATCCTTGTCTTGTTCCTGTTCTTAAGGGAAATGCTTTTTATTTCTGCCCATTGAGTATGATGTTGGCTGTAGATCTTTCATGTATGGCCTTTATTATGTCGAGATATGATCCCTCTATTCCCGCATTGCTGAGCATTTTGATCAGAAATGGATACTGGATTTTGTCAAATGCCTTTTCAGCATCTATTTATATGATCATGTGGTTTTTATTTGGCATTTTGCTTATGTGGTGTATCACATTTATTGATTTGCAAATATTGTACCAGTCTTGCATTCCTGGGATGAATCCCACTTGGTCATGGTAATTTCTTGGTCAATAATTTATTTGATGTATTGCTGGATTCGATTTGCTAGTATTTTGTTCAAGATTTTGGCGTCTATGTTCATCAGGGATATTGGCCTGTAGTTTTCTTTCTTTGTAGTTTCTTTTTCTGGGTTTGAAATTAGAATTATGCTGTCCTCATAAAACAAGTTTGGAAGTCTTCCTTCTTTTTGAATTTTTTGAAATAGTTTGAGTAGAATGGGTGTTAGTTTTTTTTTGAATGTTCAGTAAAACTCCCCCGTGAAGCGATCTGGGCCTGGCCTTTTGTTTGCTGGAAGAGTCTTCATTACCTCTTCAATTTCCTTATTTGTTATTGGTCTGTTCAAGTTTCCTATCTCTTCACAGTCCAGTTTTGGGAGACTGTGTGTGTTTCTAGAATTTTGTTCATTTCGCTTAGATTGTCGAATTTGTTGCCATATAATTGTTCATAGTAGCTGTTAACAATCTTTTGTATTTCTGTGGTGTCGGTTGTTACTTCTCCACTTTTATTTCTGATTTTGTGTATTTGGGTTCTCTCTCTTTGTTTCTTGGTGAGTGTAGATAAGGGTCCATCAATCTTGTTTATCTTTTTGAAAAACCAGCTCTTTGTTTCATTGATCCTTTGAGTCGTTTTTTTGGTCTCTCTGTCATTTATTTCTGCTCTGATCTTTACTATTTTCTTCCTTCTACTTGCTCTGGGTTTTTGTTTGTTTGTTTGTTTATTTGCTTTCTAATTCTTTAAGTTGTGAGGTTAGATAGTCTATTAGAGATTTTTCTTGTTTCTTGAGGTAGGCCTGTAATGCTATGAACTTCCCTCTCAGAACTGCTTTTGCTGCATCCCATAGATTTTGTGTTTTTGTGTGTTCATTTTCATTGGTTTCCTGGAAGTTTTTAATTTTTTTTTTGATCTCCATGGTAACCAATTTATTGTTTAATATCATGCTTTTTAGCCTCCATGTGTTCAAATGTCTTTGCATGTTTTTGTTCCAATTGCTTGTTTCATGTTATTGTGACCTGAGAAGATGCTTCATATGATTTCAATCTTCTTAAACTTGTAGAGATTTAGTTTGTGTCCTAACATGTGGTCTATCTTTGAGAATGTCCCATGTGCACTTGAGAAGAATATGTATTCTGCAGTTTTGGGGTGTAATTCTCTGTAGATATCTATTAAATCCATTTGGTCTAGTGCTTCATTTAGAGTCTGTGTTTCCTTGCTAAGTTTTTGTCTGAAGGATCTATCCAGTGGTGTCAATGGGGTGTTGAAGTCCCCTGCTATAATTGTATTCCTGTTGCTTTCTTCTTTGTAGTCCTTTAGAAATTTTTTTAATATATTTTGGTCCTCCTATATTGTTTATCAAGGTTATATCTTTCTGTTGTATAGATCCTTTCAGTATTATCTAGTGGCCTTCTTTGTCTCTAGTTATGGCATTCATTTTGAAATCTATTTTATCAGATATGAGTATTACTACCCCAGCTTTTTTTGCTTTCTGTTTTCTAGGAAGATTTTTTCCCATTCCTTGACTTTCAACCTATGTGAGTCTTTTGTTATAAGTTGGGTCTCTTGTAAACAACATATAGATGAGTCATGCTTTCTTACCCAATCAGCTACTCTGTGTCTTTATATTGGAGCATTCAGTCCATTTACATATAAGGTGATTATTATTATTATTTTTTTTTAACTGATAATTAGGTTCCTCCATTATATATATATATTTTTTTTCTTTTTTTTTTTCTGTTTATTTATTTATTTTTTTGTTACAGATATTTTACCTTTTTACCCCATTGGCACCCCCCACCCCACCCCCCCTCCACCCTGTCCCCGGCTTAGTTGTCCATGTCCATTGGTCATGCATACATGCATATGAGTTCTGTGGTTTATCTCTTCCCACCCCCCCACCCCCCATCCCCTCTTCTGAGGGATGTCAGTCTGTGCCCTACTTCCATGTGTCTGGGTCTACTGTATTCCTCAGACTGTTATGTTCATTATATTCCGTATATAAGTGAGATCATGTGGTATTTGTCTTTTTCTGCTTGGCTTCTTTCACTTAGGATAATACTTTCCAGGTCCCTCCATGTCGTCTCAAAGGATAAGAGATCTTTCTTTCTTACCGCTGCATAGTATTCCATTGTGTATATGTACCACAGCTTTTTGATCCATTCGTCTACTGGTGGACACTTGGGCTGTTTCCAGATCTTAGCTATTGTAAATAGTGCTGCTATGAACATGGGGGTACATATATTCTTCCTGATTGGTGTTTCAGGCTTCTTAGGGTATATTCCCAGCAGTGGGATCACTGGGTCAAATGGAAGTTCAATTTTTAATTTTTTGAGGTAGCACCATATTGTTTTCCATAGCGGCTGCACCAGTCTGCATTCCCACCAGCAGTGTATTAGAGTCCCCTTTTCTCCACACCCTCGCCAACACTTGTTGTTTGATGATTTGTTGATGGCGGCCATTCTGACAGGTGTGAGGTGATACCTCATTGTTGTTTTAATTTGCATCTCTCTGATGATTAGTGATGTTGAGCATTTCTTCATATGTCTCTTGGCCATTTGTATGTCCTGTTTGGAGAGGTGTCTATTCAGCTCCTCTGCCCATTTTTTAATTGGGTTCTTTGTCTTCCTTTTGTGGAGTTGTATGAGCACTCTGTATATACTGGAAATTAACCCCTTATCTGATACATCATTGGCAATGATGTTCTCCCATACAGTGGGTTGCCTTTCCATTTTGATGATTGTTTCTTTTGCTGTGCAGAAGCTTTTTAGTTTGATGTAGTCCCATGTGTTCATTTTCTCCTTTATTTCTGTTGCCTTAGGTGATGTATCAGTGAAAATTCTGCTCTGTATGATGTCCGAAATTTTGTTGCCTACATTGTCTTCTAGAATTTTTATGGATTCACGGGTCACATTTAAGTCTTTTATCCATTTTAAGTTTATTTTTGTGTATGGTGTAAGTTGATGGTCTAGTTTCATTTTTTTGCATGTAGCTGTCCAATTTTCCCAACACCATTTATTAAAGAGGCTGTCTTTACTCCACTGTATGTTCTTGCCACCTTTGTCAAATATTAATTGAGCGTATTGCCTTGAGTCCATTTCTGGGTTTTCAGTTCTGTTCCACTGGTCTATATGCCTGTTCTTGTGCCAATACCAGGCTGTTTTGGTTACAGTCGCTTTGTAGTATAACCTGATATCTGGTATTGTGATCCCTCCAACTTTGTTCTTCTTTTTCAAGATTGCTGTGGCTATTCGGGGTCTTTTTTGGTTCCATATGAACTTTTGAAGTATTTGTTCTAGTTCTATGAAATATGTCGTTGGTATTTTGATGGGGATTGCATTGAATCTATAGATTGCTTTGGGTAGTATGGACATTTTAATTATGTTAATCCTTCCAATCCATGAACAGGGTATGTGCTTCCACTTTTTTATATCTTCCTCTATTTCTTTTTTCAATGACCTGTAGTTTTCTGCAAATAGGTCCTTTACTTCTTTGGTTAAGTTTATTCCTAGGTATCGTAATTTTTTTGGCGCGATGGTAAATGGGATTGTTTTTTCAGTTTCTCTTTCTGTGAGTTCATCATTGATGTACAAGAATGCCGTCGATTTCTTGACGTTAATTTTGTATCCTGCTACTTTGCCAAATTCATTTATTAAGTCTAATAGATTTTTGATGGAGTCTTTAGGGTTTTCTATGTACAATATCATGTCATCTGCAAATAATGACAGTTTCACTTCCTCCTTTCCAATTTGGATCCCTTTTATTTTTTCTTCATGTCTGATTGCTGTGGCTAAGACTTCCAGTACAATGTTAAATAAGAGTGGCGAAAGTGGACAACCCTGTCTTGTTCCTGTTCTTAATGGAAATGTTTTTAGTTTCTGTCCATTGAGTATGATGTTGGCTGTAGGTCTTTCATATATGGCCTTTATTATGTTGAGATATGATCCCTCTATTCCTACATTGCTGAGCGTTTTTATCAGAAATGGATGCTGGATTTTGTCGAATGCTTTTTCAGCATCTATTGATATGATCATGTGGTTTTTATTCTTCATTTTGTTTATGTGGTGTATCACGTTTATTGATTTGCGAATATTGTACCAGCCTTGCATCCCTGGAATGAATCCCACTTGGTCATGGTGAATACTTTTTTTGATGTATTTCTGGATCCGATTTGCTAGTATTTTGTTCAGGATTTTGGCGTCTATGTTCATCAGGGATATTGGCCTGTAGTTTTCTTTCTTCGTAGTGTCTTTTTCTGGTTTTGGAATTAGAATTATGCTGGCCTCATAGAATGTGTTTGGAAGTCTTCCTTCTTCTTGAATTTTTTGAAATAGTTTGAGGAGAATGGGTGTTAGTTCTTTTTTGAATGTTCGGTAAAACTCCCCCGTGAAACCATCTGGGCCTGGGCTTTTGTTTGCTGGGAGAGTCTTGATTACCCCTTCAATTTCCTTAGTTGTTATTGGTCTGTTCAAGTTTTCTATCTCTTCCGGGAATAGTTTTGGGAGACTGTGTGTTTCTAGAAATGTGTCCATTTCGCTGAGATTGTTGAATTTGTTGCCATATAGTTGTTCATAGTAGTTGTTAACGATCTTTTGTATTTCCGTGGTGTTGGTTGTTACTTCTCCTCTTTCGTTTCTGATTTTGTGTATTTGGGTTCTCTCTCTTTGTTTCTTGGTGAGTCTAGCTAAGGGTCCATCTATCTTGTTTATCTTTTCGAAAAACCAGCTCTTTGTTTCATTGATCCTTTGAATTGTTTTTTTGGTCTCTATGTCATTTATTTCTGCTCTGATCTTTACTATTTCCTTCCTTCTACTTGCTCTGGGGTTTTCTTTTTGTTTGCTTTCTAATTCTTTAAGTTGTGAGGTTAGACAGTCAATTAGAAATTTTTCTTGTTTTTTGAGGTAGGCCTGTAGTGCTATGAACTTCCCTCTCAGAACTGCTTTCGCTGCATCCCATAGATTTTGTGTTGTTGTGTGTTCATTTTCATTGGTTTCCAGGAAGTTTTTAATTTCTTCCTTGATCTCCTCGGTGACCCATTCATTGTTTAATAACATGCTATTTAGCCTCCATGTGTTGAAATGTCTTTGCATGTTCTTGTTGCAATTGATTTCTAGTTTCATGCCATTGTGATCTGAGAAGATGCTTGATATGATTTCAATCTTCTTGAACTTGTAGAGATTTAGTTTGTGTCCTATCAGGTGGTCTATCTTTGAGAATGTTCCATGTGCACTTGAGAAGAATGTGTATTCTGTAGTTTTGGGGTGTAATTCTCTGTAGATATCTATTAAATCCATTTGGTCTAGTGCTTCATTTAGAGTCTCTGTTTCCTTGCTAATTTTTTGCCTAGAGGATCTATCCAGTGCTGTCAACGGGGTGTTGAAGTCCCCTGCTATGATTGTATTGTTGTCGATTTCTCCTTGGAAGTCCTCCAGAAGATTTTTAATATATTTTGGTGCTCCTATATTGGGTGCATATATGTTTATCAAGGTTATATCTTCCTGTTGGATAGATCCTTTCAATATTATGTAGTGGCCGTCTTTGTCTCTAGTTATGGTCTTCATTTTGAAATCTATTTTATCAGATATGAGAATTGCTACCCCAGCTTTTTTTTGCTTTCCATTTGCTTGGAAAACTTTTTTCCATCCCTTCACTTTCAACCGATGTGAGTCTTTTGTTGAGAGGTGTGTCTCTTGTAAACAACATATAGATGAGTCATGCTTTCTTATCCAATCAGCTACTCTGTGTCTCTTTATGGGAGCATTCAATCCATTTACGTTTAAGGTGATTATTGATATGTCGTTATTTATTGCCATTTTTGTTTAGTGTGGTTCTATTTTTCTTCCTATTTTTTCTACTAATTACAGCAGTCCTCTTAACATTTCTTGCAATGCTGATTGGTGCTAATGTATTCCCTTAGCCTTTTTTTTTTGTCTGGGAAGCTTTTTATTTGACCTTTTATTTTGAATGCCAGCCTTGCTGGGTAGAGTAGTCTTGGATTCATATCCTTGTTTTTCATGACCTCGATTACTTCATCCAATTCCCTCCTGGCCTGTAGTGTTTCTTGTGAAAAGTTAGATCATAACCTTATGGGATTCCTTTGTAGGTCACCTGTTGCTTGTCTCTTGCTCCTTTTAACATTCTCTCTTTGTCTTTAATTTTTGGCATTTTAATTACTATGTATCTTGGTGTGGGCCTGTTTGGGTTCTTCTTACTTGGGGCTCTCTGTGCTTCTTGAACTTGAATGCCTTCTTCCTTCACCAAATTAGGGAAGTTTACTGTCTCTATTTCTTCAAATATATTCTCTAACCCTTGCTCATGTTCTTCCTCTTTGGGTACTCCTATGATGCGAATCTTATTACATTTTCAGTTGTCCCACAATTCTCTTAAGCTGTCTTCCTGTTTTTTAATCGTTTTTTCTTTTCTTTTCTTTTTTCTTTTTTTTACAAATGAGGCAATTTATTAACCTAGCATTTGTTCTAATGCTTCTTGTTGGCAGCTGCCACCTGTACTGCGATTCTATCCAGATCTCTCTGTCCCCGAGGTGTCAGTGTGTGGCCCCCATCTTGGTCCTTTTCCACCATTTTCAGCCCCTCCAGGGCTTGGAGGACCCGGAGGGCCACACTCTTGGAGCCTCTGCTAAAGTGGCTGGGCATGGCACCACTTCTCTGCCATCCTCCATAGATCTTGGTCATGGAGCCAACCCCAGCGCTGCCCTGAAGGTACAGGTGCTGTGCTGTGGAAGCAGCTTGTGTGTAGAACCAATTCTCATCATAGGGAGCCAGCTCTTTATGCTTGGCCAGCTGGACAGTGTCCACCCATTCAGGGACTTTCAGCTTCCCGGACTTTTTGAGGAAGGCGGCCAGAGCTCTGACGAACTCCTGTTGTTTCTCGTCTTTTACAGTGACTCCGGGCATCGTGAGGCCTCCGTGCTGCCAGCCAGGGGAAAAGCTTAATCGTTTTTTCCATTTGGTTTTCTGATTGGTTGACTTTTTCTATCTTGTCTTCTAATTCACTAATTCAATCCTCAGCTTCCTCTACTCTGCTGTTTAGACCTTCCCATGTGTTCTTCATTTCTGATATTTCATTCTTGATTTCTTCTGGGTGGTTTTTAATTTCCAATTGGTTAATTTTCAACATCTCTGTGTTTTTACTCATGCTATTGAGCTTCCTTAAGATCATGGCTCTGAATTCAGCTCTGTTAACTTGCCTCACTGTTGCACATTTATCTCATCTTTGGTAGAGGTCTCTTGTTCTTTCATTTGGCTTTTGTTTCTGTGTTTCACCATTTTGGCTATCACAGTGGGCTTTGGAGCCTGCCAAGTTTTCCCTGTGGGTGTAGGTGTACTGCTGTTTGTGGCTCTGTCTCCTGGGTTTGGATGAGCCAGGGAGGACCCACGTTAAACACCACTGTCAAGTCTTACTTTCCTGGTTAGAGTTGCTAGCCCAGGAATGGTTCAGTTATCCTCTAGCTTTTTGCCTGGAGGTGATCAGTAGCGGTTGCTTGAAGAGTTTTGGGTTGTCAGTTGAATGAAAAGCTCCCTCAGGTGCTCAGCATAAGGTGATTTCCTGAGGGTGGGGCAGATGCTGGTTGTTAGTGAGCCTCAATTTGCATTTCAATGTCCCACAGGGTGGGGTTGAATTTTTGAAGGAGGGGCCACTGCCTCTCCCCAGAACCCTGGGAAAGAGCAAGATGGTCACTGGCCTGTTTGACTGCAACTCAGCAAAAGCTCTGAGCCCCCTCCAAATCCCAAGTGTTCCCAAACAGTTCCAGTCCTGTCTGCCCTCCCTCTTCCAGATCCCAAGGTGAGTGGTGGTGGCTATTTTAGCATTTGTGTTCGCTCTGTGCTTTGGAGCCAGTTTGGACTTTAACCCCGAGGATGCTGCTAACAGCTAATGCCTCTTCCGACCATGGGCTCCCAGCCCCCTTCTCACACGTCTGCAATTCTACCAGGATCGAATCAGTGTCCCTGGTTATATGGTTTTAACCAGCTGCTTTTCTGTTGCTTTTTTCCCATGATTTGTCTTTATTTTAGTTGTAATTCCAGTTTGGTCCTGGGAGATGGTCTGTGTAGCTTCCATTCACTCCACTGCAATTTTGGAATCCCCTATTTTATTTAATTTATTTATTTTCTCTCTCTCTCTCTCTCTCTCTCTCTCTCTCTCTCTCTCTCCCTCCCTCCCTCCCTCCCTCTCTCCCTTATACTCTTATCTAAAAATAAATGAAAAAATATCATTGGGTGAAGACCAAAAAAAAAAAAAAAAATATTAGTTCAATGGGAAGTTTTAGATTCCTAGTTGTTGGTTAAATATACAAATAACTTACAGAATAAAGCTTGCTGTGATAATGCAAGAGACTTTTTAAATCAACCTGTCTCAGTTTTTCTCTTTTTTAGAGAAGCAGGAACAAATGTCAAATGTTATTTACTAAGGATATATATGCAGAGAAAATATACTCTCCCTTCTTTCCATCCTTGTCTGATCTTTTCTTTTTTATATTTCTCACTCAAGGATATCCTTTCATTTTTTTCTCAGAGTGGGAGAGAGGGAGAGAGCAAGAGAGAGAGAGAAACATCGAGTTGAGAGGGACACATTGACTTGGTTGCCTTCTGCATGACCCCCACCAGGGCTAGGGATGAACTGCAACTGAGGTACATGCCCTTGACTGGAATCGAACCCAAGACTATTTTTAAAAAATAAACTTTAAAAATAATTTTTTTCTTTATTGATTTTTAGAGAGAGGAAGTAAGAAGGAGAGAGAAAGATAGAAACATCAATGAAAGAGAACATTGATTGGCCACCTCCTGCATGTCCTCCACTGGGAATCAGGCCCACAACCTGGACATGTGCCATGACCGGGAATCAAACCAGCGATGTCTTGGTGTATGGGTTGACACTCAACCACTGAGCCATACCGACCTGGCCGAACCCAAGACTTTTTGATCCTCAGGCTGATGCACTAAATGCTAAGCCAAACTGGCCAGGGCAATCCTTTTGTCCTTTATTGATTTTATAGAGAGAGGAAGTGAGAGGGAGAGAGAGAAAGAAACATTGATGAGAGAGAACATTGATTGGCTGCCTCCTTCATGCACCCCACTGGGAACGAGGCCCACAACCTGGGCATTTGTCCTGACTGGGAATCGAACCAGTGACCTTCCAGTGTATGGGTTGATGCTCAACCACTGAGCCACACCGGCCGGACCAATTTGTATCTCTTAATTCCTTCATCTTTTTTACCCATCCCCCAGACCCCGCCAATCTGACAAGCTACAAAACGTTCTCTGTATCTATTAGTCTGTTTCTGTTCTGCTTGCTCATTTTGTTTGTAGATTCAATTGTTGATAGATATGTATTAATTGCCATTTTATTGTTCATATTTTTGTCCTTCTTCTCCTTCAAGGAGACCCATTAACATTTCATATAACACTGGTTTGGTGGTGATGAAATCTTTAGCTTTTTCTTGTCTGGGAAACTCTTGATATGTCCATTGATTCTAAATGATAGCTTTGCAGGATAGAGTAATGTTGGTTGTAGGTCATTGCTTTTCATCAACTTAAATATCTCTTGCCACTCCTTTCTGGCCTGCAAAGTTTCTTTTGAGAAATCAGCTGACAGTCTTATGGGAGCTTCTTTGTAGGTAACAAACTGCTTTTCTCTTGCTGCTTTTAAGATTCTCTTTTGGATTTAAACTTTGGCATTTTGATGATGATGTGTCTTGGTGTGGACCTCTTGGGGTTCATCTTGTTTAGGACTCTCTGTGTTTTCTGGATTTGTATGTCTGTTTCCTTCACCAAGTTAGAGAAGTTTTCTGTCATTATAGTTTCAAATAGGTTTTCAGTTTCTTGCTGTCTCTTCTTCTTCTTCTGGCACCCCTATGATGTGAATGTTGGCTCACTTGAAGTTGTCCCAGAGGCTCCTTACACTAGCCTCAATTTTTAGATTCTTTTTTCTTTTTGCTGTTCTGATTGGGTGTTTTTTGCTTCCTTATATTCCAAATTGATGGTTTGCTTCTTGGCTTTACCTACTCTACTATTGATTTCCTGTAACTTATTCTTCATTTCAGTTACTGCATCCTTCATTTCTGACTGGTCCTTTTTTATGTTGTTGATGTTCTCACTAAGTTCCTTGGAGGTCTCCTTAGGTTTCCTGAAGGTCTCACTCAGTTCCTTGAATGTCTTACCAAGTTCCTTGAGCAACCTTATAACCAGTGTTTTGAACTCTGCATCTGATTGATTGCTTATCTTTATTCTGTTTATTTTTATTCCTGGAGTTTTGTTCTTTTCTTTCATTTGGTACATGTTTCTCTGTCTCCTCATTTTGGGCTGCTTCCCTGTGATTGTTTCTATGCATTAGGTAGAATTGCCATGTCTCCTAAGCTTCGTTGGGTGGCCTATTGTTGTGTTGTCTTGTAGGATCCAGTGGCACAGCCTCCCTGATCACACCAGCTGGGCCCTCAAGGTGCACCCCTCATGTGGACTGGCCACCCTTCTGTTGTAATTGAGTCTTGATTGTTGTCAAGTCATTGGGAGGGATTTATTCAGGCTGGTCAGCTGCAAGGACTTGCTGTGCCTACTGACCACTGACCTCTGACTCCCTTGGAGGATCAGCTGTGTAGGGGCCCACCACACAGAGCAAGACTTACTTCATTAGGGCTCTGGTACACCCTGAGTCCACTCATTGAGTGTGTCACTTGTGGAGGTGGTTGGGTGGTGGTGTTTTGATGTGGTCTCAAGCTGTCCACTGGGTGTGCTGGCTCTCGAGCAAGGTCAGCCACTGCCTCTGTTCTATCTGGGGCCACTAGGACAAGCTACAAAGTGATCTGAAGATGGCTTCTTTTTGTGCTGGGCTTGGAGGTGTCCTGCAAAAGCCAAATTGTGGAGATGGCTGGTTGTTTCTAGTGCCAGGCCTGGGACCACTTAACAAGTGGTATGGGGCTTGCTGCGACCAGCTGCTTCTTGTTTGAGAGATTTTAGGAAACTGAAGCAGGATTGAAAACAGGGCAATGCTATGGTAAAGCCTTTGGAAACACCTTGTGTGGGCCCAAAGTTTGGTTGGGGCAGGGCCTCAGGAAATCACCAGGGAGAGGCAAATAGTGTGAACCAGGTTATTGGAGTTCCAGATATGGTGGCTGTCTACCTCCCCAGGGAAGGGCTCACCATGGGAACATCAGCCTCTGCCAGCACATGTGTCCAGGGAAAGCTGCCTCTCTAGCCTTCGACTCAAGGCCAAATAGCTCAGTTCTTCCTTGTATGTCTTTGGTGCCCCTCAAGTTGCCTCCTCTTTGACTCTGAGAGGCTCAAAGAGGCTTAGAGGGAACAAGTCTGAGTAAGTTTATGCACAGGCCCTTTAAGAGGAACTGCCTGGGTCTCCAGCAACTGCAGCCTCTCTGCCTCAGTTCTCAGTGGTTTTTCTAGGCAGAATATGGGGCCTTCTATTTCTGGAACTGGAACCTTGAGATGGGCACCTGGTGTAGGACAGGGACCCCTCACTCCTCAGGGAGGACCTTCCCAGCTGAGGTATCCCTCCTGATTTTTATCTGCCACATGTGGATGTGGCACCAGCTCATCCATGCCTCTGCCCCTCCTACCAGTCTTGGTATGGCTGTTTCTTTAATTTTATAGTTGTAGGACTTTCATTCGGCTTGATTTCAGGCGGTCCTGAATGTGGTTGTGCTGTAGTTTATTTGTAATTTTGATGTGGTTCTGAAAACCTTTTTGAAGAAATTATGATAAAAAAATTTCCTTACTTTGCAAAGGAAATAGACATACAAGTAAGAAAAGTGCAGAGAGTCCCAAACAAGATGAACACAGAGAGTCCTACAGCAAAACACATCATAGTTAAAATGCCAAAGGTTAAAGAGAATTTTGAAGGTAACAAGAGTAAAGCAGTTAGTTACCTACAAGGAAGTGTCCATAGAACTGTCAGCTGATTTCTCAAAGAAAGTAATCAGGCCAGAAGGGAATGGCACAAAATATTCAAAGTAATGAAAGGCAAAGACCTACAGCCAGGATCACTGTGCCCAGCAAGGCTACCCTTTAGAGTCAAAGGAGAGATAATTTCTCAGACAAGAAAAAGATAAAATGGATTATCTTCACTAAACCAAAGTTATAATAAAAGTTAAAATGAACTCTTTAAGAAGAAAAGATTAAAAGTATAAATTAGAAAATATAGGAAAGAAGAAAATGCTCACGGACAAAGGCAAACACTTAGTAAAAGCAGTAGATTAACCAAGTACAAAGATAGTATAAAGGTCAAAAGACAAAAGTAGGAAGATCATGATAATTACAATAAATTGAGGGATACACACAAACACATAAAAGAAGTAAAAAATAATGATGAAAACAAATGTAGAGGGAGTGAGTAAAAATTGTAGTGATTTTAGAATGTGTTTGAACTTGAGTGATTTTCAACTTAAAATAGACTGTTATAAACATAGCTTGGTATATGTGAAGCATATGGTAACCACAAACTAAAAACTATAAGAGATATATAAGAAATAAAGAGGAAAAAAAAGAAAGAAAAAAGAATCCAAACACAGCACTATAGAAAGTCATCAACATACAAGAGAGCAAGAGAATAAGAAGGGAACAGAAACAATTATAAACAAATTCAGAAAACAGTTAATAAAATGGCAATAACTACGTATCTATCCATAATTACTACATATTACTACATACATAATTGCTTTAATGTAAATAGACTAAATGCTGCAATAAAAAAACATAGGGTGGCTGACTGAATGGATTAAAAAACAAGACCCATACATATGCTTCCTACCAAAGATCTACTTCAGATCTAAAGACCACTCAGACTGAAAGCAAAGGGCTAGTAAAAGATACATTGTGCAAATAGAAATGGAAAAAAGAACTGGGGTAGCAATACTTATACAAGATAAACTTTATTTTTTATTTTTATTTTTTTAATTAATTAATTTATTTATTCTTGTTACAGATGTTTCTCTTTTCCCCCCCACTGATTCCAACTTCCCCCTCACTCCCCACCCTGTCCCCAGCTTTCTTGTCCATGTCCACTGTTCATGCATACATGCATATAAGTTCTGTGGTTTATCTCCCCCACCACCCCCTCTTCTGGGGATTGTCAGTCTGTACCCCACTTCCACGTCTCTAGGACTACCCCATTCCTCAGACTTAATGTTCATTATATTCCACAGATAAGTGAGATCATATGATACTTTTCTTTCTCTGTTTGGCTTGTTTCACTAAGGATAATACTCTCCATGTCCCTCCATGTCATCTCAAAGGATAAGAGATCTTTCTTAATTACAGTTGCATAGTACTCCATTGTGTATATGTACCACAGCTTTTTTACCCATTTGTCTACTGATGGACATTTGGGCTGTTTCCAGATCTTAGCTATTGTAAATAGTGCTGCTATGAACAAGGCGGTACATATATTCTTTCTGATTGGTGTTTCAGGCTTCTTAGGGTATATTGCTAGAAGTGGAATCACTGGGTCAAATGGCAGTTCAATTTTTAACTTTTTGAGGTTACACCATAGTGTTTTCCACAGTGGCTACACCAGTTTGCATTCCCACCAGCAGACCCCTTTTCTCCACACCCTTGCCAATACTTGTTGTTTGATGATTTGTTAATGGTGGCCATTATGACAGGTGTGAGGTGATACCTCATAGTTGATTTAATTTGCATCTCTCTGATCATTAGTGACATTGAGAATTTCTTCATATGTCTCTTGGCCATTTGTATGTTCTGTTTGGAGAGTTGTCTATTAAGGTCCTCTGCCCATTTTTTTAATTGGGTTCTTTGTCTTTGTTTCACTGAGTTGTATGAACACTCTATATATTTTGGAAATTAACCCCTTATCTGATGCACCGTTGGCGATTATGGTCTCCCATATAGTGGGATCCCTTTCCGTTTTGATGGTTGTTTCTTTTGTGCAGAAGCTTTTTAGTTTGATGTAGTTCCATGTGTTCATTTTTTTTGTTTGTTTGTTTCTCTTGCCTTGGGTATTGTATCAATGAAAATTCTGCTGCATGTGATGTCTGAAATTTTGTTGCCTGCATTTTCTTCTAAAATTTTTATGGATTCACAAGTCACAAGTCTTTTATCCATTTTGAGTTTATTCTTGTGTATGGTGTAAGTTGGTGTTTTAGCTTCATTTTTTTTGCAAGTAGCTGTCCAATTTTTTCAACACCGTTTATTGAGAAGACTGTCTTGACTCCACTATATGCTCTTTCCACCTTTGTCAAATATTAATTGAGCATGTTGTCTTGGGTCAATTTCTGGGTTCTCTATCTGTTTCATTGATCTATCTGACTGTTTTTGTGCCAGAACCAGGCTATTTCGATTACAGTTGCTTTGTAGTATAACCTGAAATCTGGTAATGTGAGTCCTCCTACTTTGTTCTTCTTCAAGATTTCTCTGGCTATTTGGGGTCTTTTTTGGTTCCATATAAACTTTTTGAGTGTTTGTTCTAGTACTGTGAAGTATGTTGTAAGTATTTTGATGGGGATTGCATTGAACCTATAGATTTCTTTGGGTAGTATGGATATTTTAATGATATTAATTCTTCCAATCCATGAACAAGGTATATGCTTCCACTTTTTAATCTCTCTACTTTTTTTTTTTCAATGACCTGTAATTTTTTGTAAAGAGGTCCTTTACTTCTTTGTTTAAGTTTATTTCTAGGTATCTTAATTTCCAAAGCAGTTTTAAGAGGGATATTCATAGCAGGCCTACCTGGGGGGGGGGGGATCTCAAGTAAACAATCTTACCTTACACCTACAGGAACTAGAAGAAGAAGAACAAACAAAGTTTGAAGTGAGTAGAAGGAAGGAAATAATAAACATCAGAGTGGAAATAAACAAAATAGAGATCCCCAAAATAATAAAAAAGATCAATGAAACCAAGAGCTGGTTCTTTGAAAAGACAAACAAATTGATAGCCAGACTCTTTAAGACAAAAAGAGAGATGGTACAAATAAATAAAATCAGAAATGATAGAGGAGACTACCAACACTACAGAAATACAAAGGAGTATAAGAAAATACTATGAATAATTATATGCCAGCAAATTAAACAAAAAAATGGATTAATGTCTAGAAACATGTAATCTTTCAATACTGAATAAGGAAGATACAAATTTTGAACAGACTGATAACTACTAACCAAATCTAATCAGTAATTCAAAAGCTCCCAACAAACAGAAGTCTTGTATCAGGTGGCTCCACAGGTGAATTTTAGCAAGCATTCAAAGAAGGATTAATACCTATTCTTCTCAAACTACTCCAGAAAGTTGTAGAAGAGTGAGTCCTCCCAAACTCATTTTATGAGACCAACATTACCCTGATTACTAAACCAGACACTACCAAAAAAGCCCCTCAAAAACAAAATCAAACTTTATAGGCCAATATTCTTGATAAACACAGATGCAAAAATTCTCAACAAAATATTTTCAAACCGAATTCAGCAATATATTTAAAAGAGTATACACCATGATTAAGTGGGATTTATTCCTGGGGTGTAAGATTGGTTCAATATCTGCAAAACAATTATTGTGATACAGCACATAAACAAAATGAAAGATAAAAATCATATAATCATATCAATAGATATGGAAAACATTTGACAAAATCCAACATCCATTTATTATAAAATCTCTCAGCAAAGTGAGAATAGAGGAGACACACCTCAATATTACAAAGGCCATATATGACAAACCCACAGTTAATATAATAATCAGTGGTGAAAAGACAAAGTTTTTTTTTTTTTATGATCAAGAACAAGACAAGGATATTTACTTTCACAACTTTTATTTAACATAGTATTGGAAGTCCTAGCTAAAGCAATCAGATAAGAAAACGAAATAAAAGGCAGCCAAATTGGAAGAAAGAAAGTTGTCATTACTTATAGATGACTTAGTGCTATATAGAGAACTCTAAAAATTCCACCAAAAAATTATTAGAACTGATACATGAATTCAGTTAAGAATAAGAACACAAAAATAATGTACAGAAATTGATTGTACTTAAAAATTTTTTTAAATGTTTTTTTTTAAATTTATTTTAGAGAGAGAGGAAGGGAGAGAGAGAGAGAGAGAGAAACAGCAATGTGAATGAGAAATATCTGTTGGCTACCTCCTGCACACCCTCTACTGGGGAATGAGCCTGCAACCTGGGTGTGTGCCCTGACTGGGAATTGAACCAGAACCTCTCAGTCCATGAGATGATGCCCAATCCACTGAGCCAAACTGGCTGGGCTGATTGTACTTTTATACATTAATTATGAGCTATCAGAAAGAGAAATTAAGAAAACAACCCTATTTACAATGATCTAAAGAGTAACATATCTGGGAATAAATTTAACCAGGAAAGCAAAATACATGTTCTCAGAAAACTATGAAATTGAAGAAAGAAAGTGAAGAAGATACAAATAAGTGGAAGGACATATCATGCTCATGGATAGGAAGAATTTACATCATTAATATATCCATACTGGTCAAAGCAATGTAGTTATTTAGTACAATCTCTATGAAAATACCAATGGTCCAGAAAACTCCAGAAGAAAACATAGGCAGTAAAATTTCTGACATTTCTTTAAGCAATTATTTTTCTGATATATCTCCTCAGGCAAGGGAAACAAAACAAAAATAAACAAACTTAAAAGCTTTTATGCAACAAAGGAAACCGTCAATAAAACAAAGACCACCTACTGAATGGAAGAAGGTATTTGTCAATGATACATCTAATGAGGGGTTAATATCTAAAATTTATAAAGAACTCATACAACTCAACACTAAAAATACAAATTATTGACTTAAAAATTCTGCAGAGGACTTAAATAGACACTTCTCCACAGAGGACATACAGATGGCCAACAGACTAATCATCAGAGAAATGCAGATGAAAACCACAGTGAGATATCAGTACACACCTGTCAGAATATCCCTAATCAGTAAATCAAAACAAGTATTGGTGAGGATGTAGAGAAAATGGAACCCTCATGCACTATAGTGGGAATGTAGATTGGTGTAGCCATTATGGAAAACAGTATGGAGGGTCCTCAAAAAAATAAAAAATGGGACTTTTTTATGAGCCAGCAATTCTACTTCTAGGTATATATTCAAAGAAACCCAAAACACTAATTTGAAAGAACATATGCACTCCTATGTTCATTGTAGTGTTATTTACAATAGTCAAGATATGGAAGCAACCTAAGTGCCCATCAATAGATGAGTAGATTCAAAAGCAGTGGTACATGTACACAATGGAATATCACTTGGTCATATACAAGAATGGAGTTTTACCACTTGAGACAACATTGGATGGACCTAGGGGGTATTATGCTAAGTGAAATAAGTCATACAGAGACAGACAAATATCACGTGATTTCACTTATAAATGGAATCTAAAGCACAGATTAAACAAAAGAGAAACAGACTTATAGATATAAAACAGACTGGTGATTGCCAGAAGAGAGGGGAGTTGGAGAGCTAGGTGAAAAAGATGAAAGGATTAAGAAGTACAAATTGGTAGTTATAAAATAGTCACAGAGATGTAAAGTACAGCATAGGGAATATAGTCAGTAATATTGTAATTACTATGGTGCCAGGTGGGTACTGGGCTTATCAGGGTGATGACTTCATAACATATAAATGTCTAACCACTATGTTGTATACTTGAAACTAACACAAAATAATATTGTTTGTAAACTGTAATTGGAAAATGAAATTTAAAAATAAATTATTTAAAAAATACTAATCCACTTTTTGTAGAACTAGAACATACCACTTAAAATTTAAATGGTACAAAAAAGATTCTGAATAGCAGTCTTGAGAAAGAACAAATTTGGAGGTATCACACTACCTGATATCAAGTTATACTTCAAAGCTATAGTACTCAAAACAATGTGGTACAGGCATCAAAACAGACACATTGATTAATGAAACAGAATAGAACTCAGAAATAAACTTATGCCTATTTGGTCAATTAAAGTATGAAAAAAGGGAGCAAGAACATATAATGGTGTAAAGGTAGTCTCTTCCATAAATGGTGTTGGGAAAACTGAGCAGATACATTTAAAAAATGAAATGACCAATTTCTTATACCATATTAAACACACACACACACACACACACACACACACACACACAACCTTAAAATAGATTAAGAACTTACATATAAGACACCTAAACCCTGAAACACCTAGGAAAAAACATAAGCAGTAAACTTTTTTTTTAGTCCTCACCTGAGGATATTTCTCCATTGATTTTTTTCAGATCGAGTGGGAGGGAGGGAGTGACAGAGAGAGAGAAACATTGATGTGAGAGGGATACATCAATTGGTTGCTTATCGAATGACCCTGACTGGGGCTGGGGATCAAACCCGCAACTGAGGTATGTGCCGTTGACTGGGAATCAAACCTGAGACTCTTTGGTCTTCAGGCTGACGTTCTAACTGCTGAGCCAAACTGGCCAGGGCAGCAGTAAACTTTTTGATACCACTCTTAGGAATATTTATTTGGATATGTCTCCTTGGGCAAGGGAAACAAAAGAAAAAATAAAAGCGACTACATCAAACTAAAATTTTTTTTTGCTGTAAAAAAAATCATCAACAAAATGAAAAGACAACCTACTTGAATGGGAGAAGTTATTTGCTAGTGATACATTGACAAGAGGTTAATATCCAAAATATATAAGGAACTCATACAGCTTAACACCAGAAAACCCAAATATTCTGATTAAAAATGGGCAGAGGACCTGAATAAATATTTCTCCAAAGAGGACATACCAACGGCCAATAGACAAATGAAAAGATGCTCAATGTCACTAATCATCAGGGAAATGTAAATTAGAAGGTTTCTTAACCTCAACAAGATATTGCCTCATACCTGTCAGAATTGGTATCATATATTAATCTACAAACAACAATAGTTGGTGAGGATGTTTTGAAAAGGGAATCTTTGTGTGTTGTTCATGGGATTGTAAATTAGTGCAGCCAGTATGAAAACTAGTCATGAAAATCCTTTTAAAAATTAAAAATAGAACTACTTTATGACCCAGCAATTCAACTTTTGGGGATTGGTCTGAAGAAAACAAAACAGTAATTCAAGAAGATACATGCATCTCTATGTTCATTGCAGCATTATTTACAATAGCCAAGATATGGAAATAACCTGAGTGTCCATCGATAGATGAATGGATAAAGAATAAGTGGTATATGTACATAATGAAATATTACTAGGCCATAAAAAGGAATGAAAATGTTACCATTTGTGACAACATGGCTGGACCTAGAGGGTATTATGCTAAGTGAAATAAGTAAGAAAAGGAAAGGCAAATACCATATGATTTCACCTATATGAGGAATCTGAGAATCAAAATAAACAAAACAGAAACATACTCAGATATGGAGAACAAACTGATGTTTGCCAGATGGGAGGGGGTTTGGGGGATGGGTGACAAAGGTGAATGGATTAAGATATACAAATTCCCAGTTATCAAAATAGTCTCAGGGATGTAAACTACAGCATGGGAATATAATCAACATTGTTGTAATAACTATGTATGTTATCAGGTGGGTACTAGAGTTATCAGGGTGATCTTTTTGTAAGGTATATAAATGTCTAATCATTATGTTGTATCCCTGAAACTAAAATAATGTTGTATGTCAACTGTAATTGTAAATAAATTAAAAAAGATAGAGTATTTGGATCCACTTATTTGTGGAGTATAATGAACAAAACAAACTGATGAACAGAATGGACCCAGAGATATGGATTTGAGGTAGAGACTGACAGACCTCAGAAGAAGGGGTGAGGGGGGAGGGAAGAGATAGACCACAGAACTTATATGCATGTATGCGTAACCAATGGACATAGACAACTACTCTGGGGGAGGGGCAGCGCGGGATCGGGAGGAGGATGTCAATGAGCGAAAAAGGAGAATCATTTGTAACAAAAATAAATTAATTAATAAAAAAAGTATTTTATATTTCAACTAGTAGTTTGCAGTTATTCTTAGGGCTACATATATTTATTTTAAAGTAACAGTTCTTTACTTCAGAACAACCACATGGACTGTGAAGGTATCCCAATGTTCACTTTGCACCCCTTCCACACACAGTTTGATTGCCTCCTGGGTTCACATAGTGTTCATCACAGTGAACATCCACTCTGTGCCTGCAGCAGTGACAATGACCCACTCACCACACTGAATGATTTCAGCCCTCACGGAGTGTGCTGCTCACATTATGTAGTTTTCTTTGCTTGGGTGGTTCTATCTTCTTGCATTCATTGTGAAAGGAATGTCTTTGCCACCCAGCAGTGATGTTGCCTTATTTATGAAATATTTTTTCCAGAAAAGAAATTGTATAGGACTGAAATACCCAAACTTTGTAATGTGTGGACTGAATTTAATAAACCAACTCTAAGGAGACATTTTAGATACAATTTGGGACAATTGAATATATTAAGAAATAATATTATGGAATTATTACTTTCCTTAGGAGTGATAATGAATCTGTTTTCATGTTAAATTTAGGTTTTTATGTGCTGGAATCAACTCTGAAATATTTACAGGTAAAGTAATATAAAGTCTGGGATTGGCCTAAAACACTGTGGCCTGTATGAGGAATGGATGGAACAAGCACGGCAAAGTGGTGACAGCAGTTGCAGCCACGCCATTTTGACCACTTTCTTGACTTTTGTGTGTGTTTGAAACTTTTTCCATAATAAAAGCTAAAAAATATTTCATTATATGTTTTTTAAACTTTCATTTTACTAAATAGAAGCTAAAATCAGGGGTTGTATAGTTCAGTACTGACTCCTGCAGTTTAAGTGCCCTAGTTTAGGGAAGAGGCATTGCCCAGCCTACAAAAGTGCCTGGCTGGACCCCATCTGATTGTGCTCCTTCTGCAGGGCAGCATTGCCACCCACTCTGGGTTTCCCCGGGCGACCTCAAGCATGACTAAAGGAAGGATGAGCTCACAGAGCTAGCGGGCCTGGGATCAAACCACTTTTCATTTATGAGTATAATGATCTTCCGTAAGTATGATAAATATAATGATCTCATGTCATTTGTGCCTTCTCAATCTCATTTATAAACTGGGACTTATTTTGACGGTTAGAAATAATGCATAGAGAAAGTCTGTAGTGTATAGTTGATGTCTTATAAAGTGAAAATCATTACTAATAAAAAATCATTTCCTCCCCTGGGAAATAGTCCTTTGTCTTGCGGGACAGTAGTTACCCAACCAGAAGGCAGGCAGAAGAAGTGTTCCCTGGGAGTTTATCTTTGTCTAGGAGGAATGAGTCCTTCCTGCCTTTCACGGGGTCCCGCATCACCCTCAACTTCTACCCGTTACTCCTTCTATGCAAGTTTATTTATCAATCTGTCTTTAGGACTTGGGTTAAGAACTTGAAATACATGTTTATTTTAAACATGAGGATATTCAGCTGGTGTGGCTCAGCGGTTGAGCATTGACCCATGCACCAAGAGGTTGCTGGTTTGATTCCTGGTCAGGACACATGCCCAGGTTGTGAGCCTGATCCCCAGTGGGGGCCATGCAGGAGGGGACCAGTCGATGTTCTCTCTTATCAATGTTTTTGTCTCTCTCCCTTTCACTTCCTCTCTCTCTAAAAATTAATAAAGGAAAAAAATAATTTAAACGTGAGGATGTAGAAGGAAACTTAAAATGTCTGTAAGACATTTTTTTAAATTTTTATTATTGGGTGTTTTATTTTGTTATTTTGGGATCTGATGCCTTAAGGCCACATGGCTAATCAAATAGCAATCACCTAAGTATCCTGGTTCCTTGACTGGGGGCTCTGTTCCCTAAAATGGGAATCTGCTCCTTGCAAAGTGTAGGCAAATAATGATAATAATAATAATAATAAATAATTCCATGAATGAATATGTTTCAATAGTATTTTAATTATATATTTTTTGCTCATAAAAGTAACACAGTATGAACCCAGCTGGTGTGGCTCAGTGGACTGAGTGTCATCCCATGGACTGAAAGGTCCCGGTTTGATTTCTGGTCAGGGCACATGCCTGGGTTATGGGCTCGATAACTAGTGGGGGTCGTGCAGAAGGCAGCCGATCAATGTTTCTCTCTCACATTGATGTTTCTCTCTCTCTTCCTTTCTCTCTAAAAAAAAAAAAAATCAATAACATATATTTAAAAATAAAATTAAATAAAATGTATTAGCCTAAAAAAAGTAGCACAATATGAAAATCTACCCAAGTTCATTTGTCTACTTCATATATACTTCTTCAGTTTTTAAAAATATGTATTTTTTATTTCATTTTGTTTATTCTAGTGACTTCCTGTGAGCTAGAGAGGTGGCAAATAATATATGTTGGATACAGAAAGGGCCAAGGTTAAGGACTTTATTCTATACACAAGAGCTCACTTTTACATCTATCCTTTCATTAGACTCAGGCTTTTCCGTGGGCAGATTGTAATCTATCCATTGATCTTGAAGTCACGCCTGGTTAATTTCCCAGCTGACAACTGCCACCCTTTGCCCTCCCCATGGGAATTTCCCAAGGGGAACCTGGCCAGCACTGACTCAGCCAGCCCACACCTCACCCAGTCTTCCAACAGCTGCCACTTCACCCACCTTGAGCACACTTGAAGGAAATCAAAAGTAACACCTTGTTGGGAAAGGGCTAGGCCTCTTGCCATAGATGATACTACCTCCCACTCAGCAGTTGGTATCTTGTTCATTTGGACTCACAGATTGGGTTGGGTTTCAAGGACCAGAACTCCGGGAAGAAACTCATTTCCTGGCGGTCTGTGAGAGTCTTGGAAGCAGAGCCTCTGAATCGCCCACTTCTGTGCTTGTGGATAACAACAGAGAGCCCAACACTCGTTCCTCTTCCACGGTGTCTACTTATTTTCTGAGTAAGTTTCTGAGGTCAGAGGTCTCAACTGAGAGCCTTTCATTGACTAGCAATGCTTCCCTGTTTTATTAGATTGAGATGGATGTTAATAAAAGCTTTTATTTATCAAGCCTATGCCAGGCATCAGGCACCGTGCTAAAAAAAAGTCAGTCAACAATTATAGAGAATACAGTTGTGAATAAAGCTCTCCCAATGCTCATAATCCACTGGGGTGATAGCCACTGAACAACTGTGCGTGATTACAAGGGTGCAAAGCCCTGTAAAGGGGAGTTTAGGGCACTTTGGGAGTCTATCACTGACATTATTTTATTCTCACAATAGCTCTTGGAGTTGGCAAGCTATCCCTCATTTTTCAGACAAGACAGTGATGTACATTTCTTAGTGAAAGGGAGTTCTGGGATTTGACTCATGATCTATCTAATGCCAAGGACTTGGTGGACTCCTACCCTGTACTTAATGCTCATATAGTAAACAAAACCACTCAGTGTGTTGGAAGAGCACATCTTCTACAAGCTTTGTTCACTCACATCATTGTTGTATTAGAACAGCGATTGTCAACACGTGTGCTGCAGCAATTTAATTTAATTTTTTAATATTAATATATTTATGTTACAGATGTTTCTGCCCCCCCCCCCACTGATTCCACCCATCCCCTCCCTCGCCACCCTGTACCCAGCTTTGTTGTCCATGTCCATTGTTCATGCATACATGCATATAAGTTCGGTGGTTTATCTCTCCCTCACCACCCCCTATTCTGGGGATTGTCAGTCTGTACCCCACTACCACGTCTCTGGGACTACCCTATTCCTCAGACTGTTATGTTCATTATATTCCACAAATAAGTGAGATCATATGATACTTGTCTTTCTCTGTTTGGCTTGTTTTCCTTAGGATAATACTCTCCATGTCCCTCCATGTCATCTCAAAGAATAAGAGATCTTTCTTTCTTACAGCTGCATAGTACTCCATTGTGTATATGTACCACTGCTTTTTTATCCATTCCTCTACTGATGGACTTTTGGGCTGTTTCTAGATCTTAGCTATTGTAAATAGTGCTGCTATAAACATGGGGGTACATATATTCTTTCTGATTGGTGTTTCAGGCTTCTTAGGGTATATTCCTAGAATTGGGATCACTGGGTCAAATGGCAGTTCAATTTTTAATTTTTTGAGGTAACACCATATTGTTTTCCTTAGTGGCTGCAGCAGTCTGCATTCCCATCAGAAGTGTACTAGAGTCCCCTTTTCTCCACACCCTCGCCAACACTTGTTGTTTGATGATTTGTTGATGGCGGCCATTCTGACAGGTGTGAGGTGATACCTCATTATTGTTTTAATTTGCATCTATTTGATGATTAGTGATGTTGAGCATTTCTTCATGTTTCTTAGCCATTTGTATGTCCTGTTTGGAGAAGTGTCTGTTTAGTTTCTCTGCCCATTTTTTAAATTGGTTTTTTTGTCTTCCTTTTGTTGAGTTGTATGAGCAGTCTATATATATTGGAAATTAACCCCTTATCTGATATATCATTGACAATTATGCTCTCCCATACAGTGTGTTGCCTCTCCATTTTTTTAAATTTTATATATTTTTTATTTTTATTTTTTATTGATTAATTTTTGTTACAGATGATTCTCCTTTTCTCCCCCACTGATTCCCCCTCCCTCTCCCCTCCCTGTCCCTTCCCCAGATTGTTGTCCAAGTCCACTGTTCATGCATACATGTGTATAAGTTCTGTGGTTCATCCCTCCTCCACCTCCCCACTCCTTAGGGGATTGTCAGTCTGTACCCCGCTTCCGCGTCTCTGGGACTACCCCATTCCTCAAACTGTTATGTTCATTATATTCCACAAATAAGTGAGATCATATGAAATTTGTCTTTCTCTGTTTGGCTTGTTTCACTTAGGATGATACTTTCCAGGTCCCTCCATGTAGTCTCAAAGGATAAGAGATCTTTCTTTCTTACCGCTGCGTAGTACTCCATTGTGTATATGTACCACAGCTTTTTGATCCATTTGTCTACTGATGGGCACTTGGGCTGTTTCCAGATCTTAGTGATTGTAAATAGTGCTGCTACAAAGATGGGGGCACATATACTCTTTTTTATTGTTGTTTTATGCTTCTTAGGGTATATTCCTCGAAGTGGGATCACTGGGTCAAATGGAAGATCAATTTTTAATTTTTTGAGGTGACACCATATTGTTTTCCATAGTGGCTGCACCAGTCTGCATTCCCACCTGCAGTCCCCTTTTCTCCACACCCTCGCCAACACTTGTTGTTTGATGATTTGTTGATGGCGGCCATTCTGACAGGTGTGAGGTGATACCTCATTGTTGTTTTGATTTGCATCTCTCTGATGATTAGTGATGATGAGCATTTCTTCATATGTTTCTTAGCCATTTGTATGTCCTGTTTGGAGAGGTGTCTATTTAGTTCCTCTGCCCATTTTTTAATTGGATTCTTTGTCTTCCTTTTGTGGAGTTGTATGAGTACTCTATATGTATTGGAAATTAACCCCTTATCTGATATATCATTGGCAATTATGCTCTCCCTTACAGTGGGTAGCCTTTCCGTTTTGATGATTGTATCTTTCGCTGTGCAGAAGCTTTAAAGTGGAAGCACATACCCTGTTCATGGATTGGGAGAATTAACATCATTAAAATGTCCATATTACCCAAAGCAATATACAGATTCAACGCAATCCCCATCAAAATACCAATGGCATACTTCACAGAATTAGAACAATTACTTCAAAAGTTCATATGGAACCAAAAAAGGCCTCGAATAGCCACAGCAATCTTGAAAAGGAAGAACAAAGTTGGAGGGATCACAATACCAGATTTCAGGATATACTACAAAGCCACTGTAATCAAAACAGCCTGGTACTGGCACAAGAACAGGTATATAGACCAGTGGAACAGAATAGAGAACCCAGAAATGGACCCAAGGCAATATGCTCAATTAATATTTGACAAAGGTGGCAAGAGCATATAGTGGAGTAAGGACAGCCTCTTTAATAAATGGTGCTGGGAAAATTGGACAGCTACTTGCCGAAAAATGAAACTAGACCATCAACTTACACCCTACACCAAAATAAACTCAAAATGGATAAAAGACTTAAATGTAACTCATGAATCCATAAAAATCCTAGAGGAGACTGTGGGCAACAAAATCTCAGACATCATACGCAGCAGAATTTTACTGACACATCACCTAAGGCAATAGAAACAAAGGAAGAAAATGAACACATGGGACTACATCAAACTCAAAAGCTTATGCCTCTCCATTTTAAAAAATTGTTTTATCCTCACCCAAGGACATTTTTCCTTTTTTCGTTTAAATTGAGTGGGAGGGAAAGAGAGTGAGAGAGAAACATCGAAGTGAAAGGGACACATCGAGTGGCTGCCACCCACACAACCCAACCAGGACCAGGGACAAACTGCAACTGAGATACGTGCCCTTATCGGAAACTGATACCCGGTCTCTCTGGACTGCAGGCCAATGCTCTAACCGCTGAGCAAAACAAGCCAGGTCAATTGCCTTTCCATTTTGATGATTGTATCTTTTGCTGTGCAGAAGCTTTTGAGTTCGATGTAGTCCCATGTGTTCATTTTCTTCGTTGTTTCTATTGCCTTAGGTGATTTATCAATGAAAATTCTTCTGCGTATGATGTCTGAAATTTTGTTGCCTACATTTTCTTCTAGGATTTTTATGGAATCATGCGTCACATTTAAGTCTTTTATCCATTTTGAGTTTATTCTTGTGTATGGTGTAAGTTGATGGTCTAGTTTCATTTTTTTTTGCATTTGCTGTCCAATTTTCTCAACACCGTTTATTAAAGAGGCTGTCTTTTTTACTGTATGCTCTTGCCACCTTTGTCAATATTAATTGAGCATATTGCCTTGGGTTCATTTCTGGGTTCTCTGTTCTGTTCTATTCTATATGCCTATTCTTGTGCCAGTACCAGGCTGTTTTGATTACAGTGGCTTTGTAGTACAACTTGAAATCTGGTAATGTGATCCCTCCTACTTTGTTCCTCCTTTTCAGGATTGCTGTGGCTATTTGAGGTCTTTTTGGTTCCATATGAAATTTTGAAGTATTTGTTCTGTACTGTGAAGTATGTCATTGGTATTTTGATGGGGATTGCATTGGATCTATAGATTGCTTTGGGTAGTATGGACATTTTAATGATGTTAATTCTTCCAATCCATGAACAAGGTATGTGCCTCCACTTTTTTATATTGTCCTCTATTTCATTTTTCAATGACCTGTAGTTTTCTGTAAATAGGTCCTTTATTTCTTTGCTTAAGTTTATTCCTAGGTATCTTAATTTTTTTGCCGCAATGGTAAATGGTATTGTTTTCTTAGATTCTCTTTCTGTGAGTTTATCATTGGTGTATAAGAATGCTCTCAATTTCTTGACGTTAATTTTGTATCCTGCTACTTTGCCAAATTCATTTAGTCTAGTAGATTTTTGATGGAGTCTTTGGGGTTTTCTATGTATAGTATCATGTCATCTGCGAATAATGACAGTTTCACTTCCTCTTTTGCAATTTGGATCCCTTTTATCTTTTCTTCCTCTCTGATTGCTGTGGCTAAGACTTCCAATGCTGTTAAATAAGAGTGGTAAAAGTGCGCATCCTTGTCTTGCCCTTGTTCTTAAGGTAAATGCTTTTAATTTTTGCCCATTGAGTATGATGTTGGCAGTATGTCTTTCATATATGGCCTTTATTATGTCGAGATATGATCCCTCTATTCTCAGATTGCTGAGTGTTTTTATCAGAAATGGGTGCTGGATTTTGTTGAATGCTTTTTCAGTGTCTATTGATGTGATCATATGATTTTTATCTTTAATTTTGTTTATGTGGTTTAACACATTTATGGATTTCATATATTGTACCAGCCTTGCATCCCTGGGATGAATCCCACTTTGTCATGGTGAAAAATTTTTTTGAGGTGTTGCTGGATTTGATTTGCTAGTATTTTGTTCAGAATTTTGGCATCTATGTTCATCAGGGATATTGGTCTGTAGTTTTCTTTCTTTGTAGTGTCTTTTTCTGGTTTTGGAATTAGAATTATGTTGGCCTCATAAAACGAGTTTGGATTTTATCCTTCTTCTTGAAATTTTTTTTTTTTTTATCCTCACCTGAGGACATTTTCCCATTTTTTGCACAGATAGAGTAGGAGGGAGAGAGAGGAAGAGCGAGAGAGAAACATCGACGTGAAAGGGACACATCGAGTGGCTGCCACCCGCACGACCAACCAGGGCCAGGGACAAACTGCAACCAAGGTACATGCCCTTAGCGGGAACCGAACCCGGTCTCTCCGGACTGCAGGCCGATGCTCTAACCGCTGAGCCAAACCGGCCAGGGCCTTCTTCTTGAATTTTTTGAAATAGTTCGAGGAAAATGGGTATTAGTTCTTCTTTGAATGTTCAATAAAATTTCTTCGTGAAGCCATCCAGGCCTAGGTTTTTGTTTGCTGGGAGAGTCTTTATTACATCTTCAATTTCTTATGTTATTGGTCTGTTCAAGTTTTCTATCTCTTCCTGGTTCAGTTTTGGGAGACTATGTTTTTCTAGAAATTTGTCCATTTCACTTATATTGTCTAATTTCTTGCCGTATAATTGTTCATAATATTTGTTAATGATTCTTTGTATTTCTGTGCTGTCAGTTATTATTTCTCCTCTTTAATTTCTGATTTTGTGTATTTGGGTTCTCTTTGTTTCTTGGTTGGTCTAGCTAAGAATCCATGAATCTTGTTATCTTTCTAAAGAACCAGCTCTTTATTTCATTGATCCTTTGAATTGTTTTTTTTTTTTTTTTTTGTCTCCGTGTCATTTATTTCTGCTGTGATCTTCACTATTTCCTTCCTTCTACTTGCTCTGGGGTTTTCTTTTTGTTTGATTTCTAGTTCTTTAAGTTGTGAGGTTAGATAATGTATTAGAAATTTTTCTTCCTTCATGAGGTAGGCCTGTAGTGCTATGAACTTCCCTTGCAGAACTGCTTTCTCTGCATCCCATAGATTTTGTGTTGTTGTGTGTTTGTTTTCATTGGTTTCCTGGAAGTTTTTAATTTCTTCCTTGAGCTCCATGGTAACCCATTTATTGTTCAATAACATGCTATTTAGCCTCCATGTTTTCAGATGTCTTTGCATGTACTTGTTGCAATTGATTTCTAGTTTTATGCCATTGTGATCTGAGAAGATGCTTGATATGATTTCAATCTTCTTGAATTGTAGAGATTTAGTTTGTGTCCTAAAATGTGGTGTATCTTTGAGAATGTCCCATGTGCACTTGAGAGGAATGTTAATTCTGTAGTTTTGGGGTGTAATTCTCTGTAGATATTTATTAAATCCATTTGGTCTAGTGCTTCATTTAGAGTCTATGTTTCCTTACTAATTTTTTGTCTAGAGGCTATATCCGGTGACATCAGCGCGGTGTTGAAGTCCCCTGCTATGATTGTATTGCTATCGGTATCTCCTTTGAAGTCTTCCAGTAGATTTTTAATTTATTTTGGTGTTCCTATATTGGGTGCATATATGTTCACCAAGGTTATATCTTCCTGGTGGATAGATCCTTTCAATATTATATAGTGGCCTTCTTTGTCTCTAGTTATGGTCTTCATTTTGAAATCTATTTGATGAGATATGAGTATTGCTGCCCTTTTCGTTTGCTTGTAAGATTTTTTTCCATCCCTTCACTTTCAACCTATGTGAGTCTTTTATTGTGAGGTGAGTCTCCTGTAAACAACATATAGATGAGTCATGATTTCTTATCCAATCAGCTACTCGGTGTCTTTTTATCAAATCATTCAATCCATTTACATATAAGGTGATTATTGATATGTACTTATTTATTGCCATTTTTGTTTAGTGTGGTTCTATTTTTCTTCCTATTTCTCTTGCTAAGTACAGCAGTCCTTTTAACATTTCTTGCAGTGCTGGTTTGGTGCTAATATATTCCCTTAGCCTTTTTTTTTTGTCTGGGAAGCTCTTTATTCGACCTTCTATTTTAAATGATAGCCTGCTGGGTAGAGTATTCTTCAATTCAGATTCTTGTTTTTCATGACCGTGATTTTTTTTTTTTTTTTTAATCCTCACCCGAGGACATTTTTCCATTTTTTGTTCAGATAGAGCGGGAGGGAGAGAGAGGAAGAGAGAGAGAGAGAGAAACATCGATGTGAAGGGACACATCGAGTAGTTGCCACCTGCACGGCCAACCAGGGCCGGGGACAAACTGCAACCGAGGTACGTGCCCTTAGCGGGAACCGAACCCGGGTCTCTCTGTACCTCAGGCCGACGCTCCAACCGCTGAGCCAAACCGGCCAGGGCTTCATGACCTTGATTACCTCATGCCATTCCCTTCTGGCCTGTAGTGTTTCTGTTGAGAAGTCAGCTGAGAGCCTTATGGGGTTTCCTTTGTAGCTAACCTGTTGCTTATGTCTCGCTGCTTTTAGGATTCTCTCTTTGTCTTTAATTTTTGGCATTTGATTTCTATGTGTCTTGGTGTGGGTCTGTTTGGGTTCTTCTTACTTGGGACTCTTTGTGCTTCTTGAACTTGAATGCCTTCTTTCTTCACCAAATTAAGGAATTTTTCTGTCACTATTTCTTCAAATATATTCTCTAACCCTTGCTCATTTTCTTCTTCTTCAAAGACGCCTATGGTGTGAATGTTACTACATTTACAGTTGTCCCACAGTTCTCTTAAGCTGTCTTCATGTCTTTTAATTGTTATTTCCTTTTGGTTTTCTGATTGGTTGATTTTTTCTGCCCTATCTTCTATTTCACTGATTCGGTCCTCAGCTTCCTCTACTCTGCTATTTAGTCCTTTTTTTTGTTCTTTATTTCTGTCCTGTCTTTCTTCCTTTCTTCTTGGTGGTTTTTAATTTTCAGCTGGTTGATTTTCAACATTTCTGTGTCTTTACTCATGGTGCTCATGTCCTTACACATGCTGTTGAGCTTCCTCAAGATCATGGCTCTGAATTCTAGTTCTGTTAACTTGCTTAACTGCACCTCATTTATCTCCTCTTCAGTAGAGGACTCTTGCTTTTTCATTTGGCTTTTGTTTCTGTGTTTCACCATTTTGGCTATCACAGTGGGCTTTGGAGCCTGCAAATTTTCCCTGTGGGTGTTGGTGTTCTGCTGTTTGTGGCTCCCTCTCCAGGGTTTCGATGAGCCAGGGAGGACCCATGTTACACACCACTTTCAAGTCTTACTTTCCTGGTTAAAATGGCTAGCCCAGAGAATGGTACAATTAACCACTAGCTTTTTGCCTGGAGACTATCAGTAGAGGTTACCTGAGGAACCTTGGCTTCTCAGTTGAATGAAAAACTCCCTCAGGTGCTCAGAGTAAGGGGATTTTTTTGAGGGTGGGACAGATGCTGGTTGTTAATGGGCCTCAATTAGCATTTCAATGGCTACTGGGTGGGGTTGGATCTCGGAGGGTGGGGCTGCTGCCTCTCCCCAGATCCCTGGGAAGGAGTAAGATGTCCACAGTTTTGCATGGCTGCAACACAGAAAAATCTCTGAGCTCCCTCCAAATTCTGAGTGACCCCACACAGTTCCAGTCCAGTCTGCCCTCCCTCTGCCAGAGTCCAAGGTAAGTGGCTGCTGCTATTTTAGCCTCTGTCCCAGCTCTGCACTGTGGAGCCGCTTGGGAGTATAACCCAAGGCCACTGCTCACAGCCAAGGCCACTGCTCACAGCTAAGGCTGATGCTGACCGTGGGCTCCCAGCCCCCCTCTTGTGTCTCTGCAAGCCTACCAGGATTGAATCAGTGACCTTAGTTATGTGGTCCTTCAAGCTGCATTTCTGTTGCCTTTTCCTGACGATTTATTTTTATTTTCGTTGTAATTCCAATTTGGTCCTGGGAGATGGTCTGAATCTATCTCTTCTAGTTTTTCCTGGTGGCTAGTAGTCTCAGTTACTCCGTGCCTTGGAATGTAGCCCTTGTGTTCTGCATAAGAGGATTTCCAGAGTGTGAGATAGATGCTGGTTATTAATGAGCCTCAATTTGCATTTCTTTGCCTCACCTGGGAAAGGCTGAATCTCCTAGGAGGGGGGTGGGTGCTGCTTTCCCCCACAGCTCTGGGAAGGAGCACAGTGGCCACTGTCCTTTGTGGCCGCAGCTCATCAAAAACTCTGAGTGTCCTCCAAATCCCGGGTGTTCCCACAGAGTTCCGGCCCTGTTGGCCCTCCCTCTTCTGTAGCTCCCAGGTTCCGGCCCTGTTGGCCCTCCCTCTTCTGTAGCTCCCAGGTGAGTGGCTGTGGCTATTTAGCACTGTCCTGGCTCTCTGCACTGTGGAGTGAGCTTGGTCTTTATTCCCCAAGGGCTCTGCTCACAGCTAAGACTGCTGCTGTCCATTGGCACCCAGGCCTGCCACCCTCTTGTGCCTCTGCAGATCCTACCAGTGTCCCTGGTTATATGGTCCTGTCCTGCTGCTTTTCTGTTGCTTTTTTCCAATGATTTGTCTTTATTTTCAGTTGTAATTCCTGTTTGGTCCTGGGAGATCATCTGCTTAGCTTCTATTCACTCCACCTCCATTTTCACATTCTCTATGCCTATCTTGTATACAGCTGGGTCGCACAGGCCTCTCTGGTGCCCCCACATCCTGCAGGTCCCGCAGGTAACTTTATCGCACTGTCCTTTTGGGGACCCGGCTCTGTGCCTATGTTATGGGCTACTGGGTCGCACAGGCCTCTCTGGTGGTTCAGCACCACACAGGCCCCGTGGGTAACTTGATTGCGCAGTTCCTGCTGGGTCAAACAGTCCTCTCTGGTGCTTTAGCACTCTGCAGGTCCCACGGGGGATTGGATGGCACAGTACCTGCTGGATCGCACAGGCCTCTCTGTTGCCCCCGACTATGCAGTTCCTGTGGGTGGGCAGCTGGATGGCACCAGTGTCTCTCGGGCCATGGCTTCCCACTGCTCTTGTGAGCTGTTGGACCGCACAGGCCTCTGTGGAGCCCCATGTCCAGCAGCTGGTAGCTGGGGAGTGCTGCTCCCCCATGGGGCTCAACTCCTGTTCAGCTTTTGCTGTAGTTTTTGGGGATGGGTCTCAGCTGCTGCTTTGTGCTTCTGTTGCCTGGGGATGGATGTCTGCTCTCCAGCCTCTCTTGTTGGGGGTATATCTGAACTCTGATCAGGCTGCTACTGTGGGGGCTAGTGCTGGGCTCCGGGCTGTCTGCGGCTTCTGAGACTGGCACCTTGGGAACTCCATTACTGTGCACTAGTCTGTGTTGACACAGAGTGTCCACTGGTCTGATGGTGCCAGGAGTGCTGGTGGGCTCAGGTTGCTGGGCCCTAGCCGCTCCCACTGCCTCCTCGCAGGGAAGACCTGGGATCTTCCAAAATAGTGGGACCTCCCCAAGGTGCAGGGAGAAGCACCCTGAAGGGCTGCTTACCATGGTAGCCGGCTGCTCCTGTCCACAGCACAGGAACCTTCTGCTCCATGGCTCTGCACTGGTCGGGTCTGGTCGTCCACCTTCGCATCCACTCGCACTCTCTCACACACTCGCTCACTCTCTCATGCACTCGCCTTCTCTCCGGTCCTTCCCACCGCCATCTTCTAAGTCACTGCAGCAATTTGAAAACATGCAATACTTGACTACTCAGTCTGGGACACTGACCTCTTCTTAGTTTGTCAAATGAAAAAAATGACAATAGCCATGGCCAGGTGGCTCATTTGGTTGGAGTGTCATCCTCTACCCCAAAAGTTTGCCCATCTGATTTCCGGTCAGAGCACATACCTAAGTTGTGGGTTCAATCCTCAGTTAGGGTATGCATGGCAGGCAACTGATCAATGTTTCTCTCACATTGATCTCTCTCTTCCCTCCTTTCCTCTCTCTTTAAAAATCAATAAGAATACATCCTTGGGTGAAGATTAAAAAATAAATAAATAAATAAAAGAAGACAACAGCCAACACAACAATAGCCATCCGATGTGAATATATCAAAACTATACCAATTTTTTTGTCAGATAGGCAAAAAAATATATACATCTTTTGATGTGCTGCAGAATTTTAGTAATTAGTTTATGTGTGCCATGAGATGAAAAAGTTTGAAAATCGCTGTATGAAAACATCAAATATTTTTACCCCTTGGAGAGGCTTCAAGGGACCTGTGAAACTGCAAATTTTAGGAGACGTGTGTGTATTTCTTGGAGAGTCCCTAAATAATACCATGTTCTCAGAGGGACCAATGACACTGAAAGTATAATAACCTTTGAGTTAGTTCATGTATCCCTAGCCCTGCTCCTGACCTTGGTCTCAGTCCACCCAGCAGGCAGCTGAACAAAACCAGTGCCACAAGAGGTGGGTGTTCACTGGTCCCCATATTTTCTCAAGGTATCGGTAGTGATGATCTAGAGTCCATCCATGTCTCAACCTTGCTTGTTCCCCATACTGCCAGGCCCCGTGGCTGGAGCAGGTAGATCAGCTGGTGCAGGTCTCTCCTAGGGCACTGAGCAACTTCCCAGGATGCCTCTCGCCCAGTGTCATTGGTGCCTGATAACGAATGCAGCATGTTGGCTGTGGCTTTGGTTTCCTGGGCTGCACTAACAAAGTACCTATACAACTCACAGGCTAAAACAACAGGAATATAGTCTCTCACAGCTCTGGGGGCCAGAAGTCTGCAATCAAGGTGTTGGAAGACCCATGATTCATCTGAAGGCTCCAGGGAAGACTCCTTTCTCGCTTATTCCTGGCTGCTGCTCATTGTTGGCAATCCTGGGGTATTCCTTGGCTTGTGGCTACATCATTCCAATTTCTGCTGCTTCACATAACTGTTTATCCTCTGTCTCTGTATCACTTGCAGACTTCTAATAAGGACACCATTATTGGATTTAGGGTCCACCCTAATCCAGTATTACTTCATTTTAACAATTACATCTGCAAAGACCCCATTTCCAAATCAGGTCACAATTTGAGGTTCTTGGGGGACATGAATTTGGGGGAGACACCATTCAACCCGTACAGATACATTCTTTGTCTTTTGCTAACAAAATAAATACTTCTCAGTAAAAGAGCAGTAGCATCAGAAGGTTTCTCAGTAGTTTACATACTAGTGTGAATAAATTTATCAGGTCTTTTTCCAAAAGCAGGCTTTTAAGATAGTAGGTATAAAGTTTCTGGGTACTTGGGGGTGTGGGGAAGGCAAAAGCTCCTCGCAACTGATGAGGTAAGCTGGAGACCCAAAGACAAGCTTTCTTCATTTTATAGTTTTGCTTAGGATAGGTCTTTATATGGAATGCATTTGTTTGGTGATACAGTCATTCTAAAAATATTGACTGTTTGATATGAGTGAAGAATTGTGGGGACAAGGAGTGAATCAGATGTGACCCCTGTACAAGGATATAAACAGGTTGAAGGCAGAAAGCAGCAATGTCCCACCTGCTGACCCCCAGGGTCCTAGTGGCACTGAGAGGTAGGAACACGTGTGCCTGTCTATCCCAGGAGTGGATCCAGCAAGGCCTCAGGACCTTGGAGGTAGCAGAACTAGCTTTCCAAAGATAGAAAGGTGGAGAAGCAGGAGTGAGGCAAGGGGAATAGCAGGACAAAGCCACCAAGTGGGGATCTCGGCATAAATGGGAAGTGGCACAGTGGGCTGAGCCTAGTGAGCATGAAGCAACTGGGTTGTAGGGGCCTTGAATGCCAGGCTAAGAAAGTAAGGCTGCAGATTTGACTTCAAGGGCCATGAGGAGTCACTGAGGGTACTGGAGCTATGAAAAACAGGATTAGGGTTGTGCTTCAACAAAGCTCACTGGGCTCTGGCTGGTGTAGCTCAGTTGGTTAGAATGTTGTCCCATATACCAGAAGGTATCAGGTTTGATTCCCAGTCAGGGCACATGCCCAGGTTGCAGGTTTGATCCCCAGTTGGGGCACATGTGGGGGGCAACCAATAGCTGTTTATCCCTCACATAGATGTTTCTCTCTCTGAAAATCAATTTAAAATAAATAAAAAGGATTATTATTACTATTATTTTTTAAAAGTCTCACTGGACAGCAGTGTGTATGATGGGAGGAAATAATGGATAGGGAGTTTCGAAGCCACAGAGGGGCTCCTGGGGAGAGGGGACCAGGACTGGAAACTAGATAGAGTCCATGTGAATGGGGCAAAAAAGTGGGTAAATAAGCATAAGACAGAATATGTAATGAGGGCAGGGTTGAGAAACTCACTGGATGATGCCAAGTGCTGTTGTTGTCTTTATTTTTAAGTTGGAAACATTACCCTAACAGTCATTTTTTTAAATCATGTTTTTGTTATGCAGTAGATTGCACACACAAAGGAATATAGGTAATGTATGTGTAAGTTATGAAGCACAATAGTCAAATAAACATCCTCAATCCTATCCGTTACCACTTACAATCACACCTCTGCCTGATTTCATTCCCCTGCTCCATCTTTAATTTTGTGTTGACTACTTTCTTTTTTTTATTGATGTTTTAGAGAGGGAGGAAGGGAGAGGGAGAGAGAAAAACATTGATGAGAGAGAGAAGTATCAACATTGATTGGCCGCCTCCTGCATTTCCTCCACCAGGGATGGAGCCTAAAACCCGGGCATGTGCCCTGACCGGGAATCAAACTGGTGCATGCATGGGTCAACACTCAGCCACTGAGCCACACCAGCTGGGCGTGTTGACTTTCTTGCCTTTTTCTTGTAATTTTATCATACCTGTTTGTTTGTATCTGTGAAATACTATTTTGTCTTGTTGATTTTGAGCTTTATAAAAATAGTATTGTACTGTATGTACTCTTTCTCTCTATACATGTGTTTAATCCAACAGTCTGTTTCTATAACTTATTCATGGTGGATGGTTTTGCCTTTCAAAGAAAAGGAAAAGACCATGGGTGTTACTTGTACATTGCCATTTCATGGGCAGAAGACACCTCTGGCTGGAGACTTCCCGAGAGGAAGATGTCGTGTGCTCCCCTGGAAAGCATTTCCGAGGAGCTGGCTTCACCTTCTCTCTGTTCCAGCCCTGCCCTGAAGAGCAGCTCTGCTGAATGGTAATGGAGGGGCAGGCACCACAGTAGCACTTTCTGTACCAGGAGGCTTCATAAAGGAAACTTGCTGGCTTAGAAACACCACCACCACCAACATTGATTTTGCTCACAAATCTTCAGTGGAACAGCTTGAAGCCTGAAACCATCTGCAGGCGCCTTCATTCACATTCTGGCACCAGGGCTGGGAAAACTCAAATTGTTGAAGGCTGGAACAGCTAGGCTCCTCAGGCAGCTCCCTCTCCATGTGGCTTCTCTACATATTCTTTCCACCATAGCTGCTTTGAAGGGTCAAGCTTTTTTTGTTGTTGTTAATCCTCACCGGAGGATATTTTCTTCATTGATTTTTAGAGAGAGTAGAAGGGAGGGAGGGAGGGGCAGAGAGAGAAAGAGGAAGAGAAACATCGATGTGAGAGAGACACATCAGTTAGTTGCCTCCTGCACACACCCTGACCAGGACCGAGGATAGAACCTGCAACCCAGGTACATGTCCCTGGCTGGGAATCGAACCCATGACCCTCTGGTCACAGGCCGACGCTCTAACCGCTAAGCAACACCAGCTAGGGCAGGGCCAAACTTTTTATATGATGGCTCATGGATACCAATGCATGTGTCCCAAGAGAAAGAGAGCCAGATGGAAGCTGTAGTGTCTCTTATGATCTAGCTTCAGAAATCATACAGCTGTACTCTATTGGTGGAAAGTTACAAAGATCCACTCAGGTTTAAGGTGAGGGAACATAGACCCCATTTCTTAATGGAGAAGTGTCAATGTCACAGTCTAAGGATGGAAAATAATGGTGTGGCCATCTTTGAAAAATACAGTCTGCCACAGATTCTGACTTTGAAGAATTAAGTGCCTTGATGCGTTTTCAAGGAGATTCCTGAGAAGGAATAGGAATATACATATGAAGAATAATGACCTAGAAAATAACCAGCAAGGCATCTGGGTCCAGGTCTAAGATACATCTCTCCTGCGTCAGAAACGAAGGAAATGCCACTGACCCACAGAAATTGGGCTTAACTTGTGTGACTAATAAATCACTGCACAGTAGCATTTAATTCAAATGACAAGAATTCTTTCTGAGCTCCTGTGTCTGGTGAGGTGCCATGGGAGGTCCCAGCATGCACAGACAGCATGAAGTGCATGTTGTGACAGTCTTCCCGGCTGCTTACTGCAGAACCCAGTGACCAGAGTGGGGACAGCAAGGTGATGAGAGGTAAGGAAGGGGAAAGAGGGACAAAGAACAAATGGAGAAGAAATAAGACTAAATAAAAGAGAAATAAAAAGGATGGAAAGAAGAATTTTTAAAAATGTCTATATCTGTCTGAGTCTCTATTTTTCTGCTCCAATATGAGTTTTGAGCTCTTCTCTCACAATCTCACACAATATTAAAAATTTTAATAACTAGGTTCTTAGAGGAATTTGCAACAATACTGTGTGAAGACAATAAAACAATGTTTTTTTATACAAAAAACTCAAAGCGTCAGGACTCCGTTTTGAGGTAAAGGTTCAAATACCACACCAGAATCCTCACAACTTGCACACTGTTGATCGTTCTTTAGCTTCTTTAGTTTCAACTTCTTGGGTCTCCATCCTCCAAACACGTTGTGGCCCCTCGTTTGGGGGTTCTTACAGGTAGACAAGAGTCATGTGATTGGGTTTGAGCAAGAAAAATGAACCCCTTAATTGCAGTGTGACAGTTCTATTTTATTGGGGGAAGAGGCTGGTGCTCTGCTTCTCTGTATCTCCAAAGAACTTTTGACTGTGCAACTAAAGACGGGAAGGGGACAGGGAGTCCACATGCATTCAAACTAGTTCAGGAGTCACCCCAGGCCCCCTCCCTGCAGTCATTCAGGCAGTTCTGCTGCCAGCCCTGGCTGCTTTTGTTGGAAGATGAGTCTGGGACCCATTCGAAGTTCTACAGAATTGGTCGTCCAAGATGAGGAGGCTTCTGAAATTTCCATTACTTTTATAACAGTTTTATTGAGGTACAACTCACATACCATACAATTCACCCATATGAAGTGTGCAATTCAATGGTTTTAGTATGTTCAACTGTGTAGCCATCACCACAATCAGTTTTAGATCATTTTATCAACCAAAAGAGGAAACCCTGGACCCATTAGCTTTTACTTTCTATTTCTCAATAACCACTCTCCTCCACAGCTCCACCTCCAGGAAACCACATCTATCACTAATAGATCTATTGCTATTCTGGACCTCTCTTATATATGGAATGCATATGTAAAACATGCAGTTTTTTTTTGTGATTGGCTGTTTTGAAGTTTCTTCCACACTGTGGCATTTTTTAGTGCTTCATTCTTTTCATTATAAAATACTATTCAATTTTTATGGATATAGCACATTCTGTGAATCCATTTATCAGTTGATGGATATTAATTTCTACTTAAAATTTTTAAAAATTGATTTTAGAGAGAGAGGAAGGGAGAGGGAGAGAGAGCTAGAAACATCCATGAGAGAGAACATCAATTGGCTGCCTCCTGCATGCCCCCCACTGGGGATCAGGCCCACAACCTGGGCATGTGCCTCTGACTGGTAATCGAACTGGCGACCTCTTGGTGCATGGGTTGATGCTTAACCACTGAGCCACACTGGCCGGGCGGTTTCTACTTTTTGACTATTATGGATGATGCTGCTCTGACCATTAATGTACACGTTTTTCTGTGGGCATGTTTTTATTTCTTTTGGGTAGATATCTAGGCATAGAGTTGCTGGATCATGTGCTAACTCTATGTTTAATCCTTAGAAGAACTGACAACTATTTTCCAAAGTGGCCGCAGCATGTTCCAATTTTTCCGTATCCTCATCAATATTGTTATTTCTGCCTTTTTAAATGATATTCATCTTAGTGGACATAAAATAAAATTTTATTGTGATTTTTATTTGCATTTCTCTGATGACTAGTGATGTTGAGAATCTTTTTATGTGCTCATTGACCATTTGTATATTTTCTTTGCATAAATGGCTATTCAGATCCTTTCCTCATTTATTAATTGGGTTATTTGTCTTTTTATTATAGAATTATAAAAGTTTCATGTATTATGGATACAAGTCCTTGATCAGATATATGATTTGTAATTATTTTCTCCCATTCCATGGGTTATTTTTTACCTTCTTGAATAAGTTTAAATACAAAAGTTGTTGATTTTGATGTCCAATTTTTCTGGTTTTTGTTTTTATTGTTGTTGCTTATGCTTTTGGTTTCATAGCTAAGAAAACATTGCCTAATCCGTGGCTTAACTCTTAAATTTAGGTCTTTGATACATTTTGAGTTCATTTCTATATAAGGTGTGAAAAAGGGGTCCAACTTCATTATTTTTGCATGTGGATATGCAATTTTCCCAGCACCATTTGTTGAAAAACGATTCTTTCCTCCTTGAAATGTCTTGGCACACATTGCTATACTTTATGGCATGGAGAAAACAATGAGAAACTAAAGAAATTGCAGAGAAATTTCTTGATGAATTCTGCACAATAATGGTTTATGGTAGCTACACTGTGCTATGCATTATCTCATTGAATCCTCACAAATCTACCTTTGAGGTAGATTATGACTGTTCCCATTTTATAGATGAAGAAATTATTAGAGGTTAAGAAACTTGTCCAACAGCCCATTGCTAAAAACCAGTGGTGCTGGCCTCTGAAATCCAGGCACATCTGACCAGGCACTGCCATGAATAATTATTGGCCTATGCCAAAAATAACAACGGCAGCTAACTATGTGTCAGCCACTATTCTAAGGACATTACTGATTTATTTTATCCCTACAATAGCCATAAGAGGAGTGTGTATTACTTTTATACCCACATATGGATAGATAAACTAAGATACAGAGTTTAAATAATAGCCCAACAAGTATGTGGTAAAGCTTGGATCTGAACCCAGAGTCTTTGATTTTTAACTGCCATGTCATACTCTTCCAAGTGTGGTTGATGCACTTTTCCATTTTCAACAGCAGCTTCCTTTTTTGGATAGCTGTATAATCTATTCATTTTGTGATTTCCACAAATGAGGTGCATTGATTTTGCCAGGGCTCCTTGATTCAGAGGTTGCTCACTGTAATAGTCTTGAAGAAATTTCCAGGAGGTATTTTTGTCTTAATGAGATGAGCAGTTTTCATAATACTGGGCATCTGCTTTTCTAAATTAAGGGAGTTGCTTATAATAACAGGAGCATCCATAGCCTATAGGAAATCAACCAATACCCAGTGTGTATTTCATTCAAGGTAAGATGGATGGCTTTCACCCCTGGGCCTGTGGGCCACTGTTGATGGCCTGCACAAGTATAATAAATGCTGCAGTTCAAAAAGATCACTGTCATTGTGCTCTCCGTTTTTGCTGCTTCTTGTGAATCATGAAATGCCAGAGTTCATTAATTCCACTTGCTCTTTTTGCAGATGAAGAAAATGAAGTCCTCCCAAAGTTATGAGACTGGCCCAGTATTTCTTATCCTGGTCCAGTGCATTTCCTGGTCACAAGGCTACTTCTTGGTGATGTCAGTACATTTGTTTTTGTTTTCTTGGGGTAAACTATCCCAAGGTGTCTTCTGTTAATGTTTTAATGATGGATGCAGAATGATATAATGCTTTTCAGCTGTTCATTGTGAATTTACTCCAGATAGTTTTTGTTTAATTAGAGCAATATTTCCTAGGTTGCCAGGCAACATAATGAAAAAGTTTCAGGCTTTATTGCCCACCAATGAAATAGAAAGGGCACTATCTCTTGCTTCCAGTATGAACATCTCTTTCTTTCTTACTCTGTTTAGATTTGTGTTTGTGTTGAGGTCAAAGAATCAATTAAGCATAAAGATAAAAGTGGAGAAAGCTAATTTAAGAGGATAGATATAAACATCCTTCTTTGTGGTTCCTGCACCTGAATAAATGGTTAGTGTGGACATTCAATCTGGGTGAGACACTGTGTTAGGTGGGAAATTGACACTTGGGGAGTTATGTTAAAGCTTGACATAGACCTGGCTAATTGGGGGAGGAAACACAGTCAGATAAGATGAAATGAAAAGGTTATAACCACAGAGTGACTCACTTGGGTAAAACATGTATCCATCCATGAACTGCTATCACTTGGCAGCAGAAAGGCAGGAGAAGATCAGGCGCAAGTACAGGTTTGAAATGGAGTGAATTCAAGGGGCTCATGTGAGAGGACCCAGGACCCACCTCATACAAACCCATTAAGTCACTGGCTTCATGAAGACCCTTTGTCACCCTCATCTTGACACTGCCCTAGCCTGCCTCCAGGCCCCAAAGGCTCTACTCTGCTTTGGGTCCTAGCCCCTCATTTTGGATACCTTCTTTTATATAATAAAACCCAGCTGTTTGGCCCTGTTTGGAGTTGTACTTCCCTTCCCCCTCACTCCCTACATCCGGCGGCATGTATCCACACTGAGTGTCTATAATACATAGCACTCTTCCAAAACTTCTCTGATCTGATTTCCTCTGCCTCACCTTTGCCAGAATCACACTTGCCAAACTTTCCAGTGACTCCTAGCCACCAACACAAAGGACTGTTTCCGATGCTTGCTCGGTCACCTGTTCGCCTAGTAACAGAGCTATTTATACTGCACTTGCACATGCAGACACAGGAGATGAAGTGTGAAGGCCCTGCTTTCTTACCCTCTGGTGGAGGAGAAAGTACTAAGCAGACACTCATGCCTGGCTCTTGACCCATTCTCAGGGTGGGCAGTGTGTTGGTAAATGCTTCCTAGGACTCTCCATAACTTGGTAGGCTGGATCATCAAGTTACAGCTCAAGTCCTTCCTTTTTCTGATGTACATCTTTTGCCTTTTAACTCAAGTTACTCTTTGCCTTTTAATTCAATATTCTCCTTTGGAGATATGTTTTTCTGTGATGCTGCCTTTGTAAAGCCCCTTAATGCAACACAGATTTTGAAATGTCTATTATATTTAGATCAAGCTGCAATATCATTAAAAAATCAAAGAGATTAAGAGTCCAGAAAGTGAGAGTTTAAAGGAAGGCAAGAGTGAATGGTTTAATAAAACAAAATAGCATTTGTAACGTGTTAGAAGGAGCATGTGGTCTTTACAGGCATTTATCCTCTGTGGATATTTATGAACATTAGTAGTCAGCATTCATGGAGACTCATTCAGCCAGATGATGGAGCTGCTCATGACCAGCATCTGTTCTGATTGGATGGTGCTAGAGTGGATTTGCATGAAGATAACTAAGCCTCCACATCAGAACCCTTTGGAGCTGTGTGACAGACCTAGGAAAGTGTTCATTCACATGGTCACATGTTTTGTAAAATTTGTATACCTTGGATACATTAACTTTAGTTGGTTAAGACCACTGCCTCCTTCCAGTGTGACTTCCTGCAACCGAGGTACGTGCCCTTAGCAGGAACTGAACCTGGGACTCTCTGGTCCACGGGCCGACGCTCTAACTGCTGAGCCAAACTGGCCAGGGCTAGTATTTCTTATTCAAATAAGTATTATTATATTTGTTCTTCATGGTCACGACATCACAGAGCCTGTGTTATCATCTTCCTTTGGGAGCTGGAAACATTGGAGCCGAGAGTAGGAAGGGCTGACGGCTCACTTGAGTTGCAGAGTTGAAACTATGACTGTCTTTCCAGTTCTAGAATTGGCGGCTGCAGGCACTGTGGGGACAAAGGTAAGGGAACTAGAGTTACGTGAGCATTTAGTTTGGATTAGTGGGGTGTATTTATGAGGGTCCCAGTTCCTTCTGTGTACTGGTAAATATTTCTAGCCATTCTTATTTAGGACCAGTTTCCAGAAATACTCCCAGTGCCCACGAAATTGACTGCCAGCGATGGGCGGATAATGAATGTTAACAGGCACTACAGCACCTGACACAGAAACATGTGGGAAGCAGAAGATCATTGAGGTTTGAAATTGACGGTGTGAGAAGCTATTTTGTGATAAGTTATTCCAGTGATCAGATATATAAAATTTTAAGCTGGGGATTTAATTCTCATCAATACCTTGTCAAAATAAAAGTTTCCTAGTATACAGTAAAGACTTAATAATGCAGCGTACACAATTATAAATGCCCCGCATAAAATTCTTTTTCATACATTTCCATAGGAAATCCACAGAAATATTCTGATATTAACAGGTTAATTGTAACAAATATTTTGAAATCATAGCAAAAGCAATAATACATTAAGAAGATAAAAATCTTTGAAAAGAAGTAATGGATACACTCTCGGATTCTCGACAGTCTAATTAACGAAGAGGAGTGATCTGATGTCACCCCCAGATGCCAGCAAGATGGGCCTCTGCTCTGGGTTCCTGCTCCCAAGGCTCCAGCCTTCACCCACCTTGCCTTCTCCAAGGGGTGGCACCCAAGGGGCGCAAGGGGATGCTTGCATTTCAGTACTGTTAACGAGTGGCGCATTTTGGGCAAGAAATCTATACCTGGCACCCCAAACTGGAGACTAGTATTTGGAAAGCACATTCAGAAAAAATTTTTAAAAAGCACTCTGGAGATAGAGTGGCAAACCAGGTCCTATAGCTAGTGTATTAGAGATACCAGACAATGGAAAATAAAGCACAATTTTGTGACATGTAGAAAATAGCCACCCACTTAGGCCACCACCCCACAGGAACTAGAGAGAGCCAAGTACCTCAGAATAATGGAGTTAAGAGGAAGTTGGCTGGTGAGCGAGGTCTTTACAGAAATGAATGTCGTTGTGATGGGTGGATGTTGGCTGGCAAGGCTGTGATGATGAGAGCCTGTGCTTTGCCTCCCGGAGCCAGGAGGAATGACTGGTGACCCTTGCATCCTGCCTGCCTGCCTGGCTGAGGCTGAGCCAGACTATCAGCTCTAATGGAAATATCCTTCTAAGGGTATTTCAGGTTCAAAATCCAGTTGGCTAGTGGGAGGAAAAGGATATTATCTGATTGCAGATAGTGGCAGCCAATGTCTGATTGTTACTCATAGAGTCAACATGTGCTGGGAATTCCAGGGCGGTGCATACCAGACGGACTGCATCCTAGTACTGACTCCTGGTTTAGGGAAACAATGGAGCCTGAGGGTGGGGGGAGGGAGAGGTATGTGTCTGTGGAATGGAATGTTCATCTCTACATATGGTGTGGCTGCAGCTACAAGATCACTCCACCATTCCTCAAAAGCTGGGGGTTTCTCAGAAAACTAAATTCTGGAGTATGGTGTTTACCTCTATTCAACTCACTGCACAGATATCTATGGTGAGCCTACTCTGTGCCAGCCAGCAATGCTAACTGGACTGTAAAGACACAAAAGACAGGGTATATCTCTGTCTTGGATTTTGCAAATTTTATTATGTTATTACTAATATTTTAATTTTTTTAAATCCTCACCCGAGGATATTTTTTTCTGTTGATTTTTAGAGAGAGTGGAAGGGAGAGGGGGACAGAGAGAGAAACAGAGATAGAGAGAGAGACACATTGATTGGTTGCCTCCTGCACATGCTCCAACCGGGGCCAGGGATTGAACCTGCAACCCAGGCATGCGTCCTTGAACCCACGACCCTTTGCAAGGGCTGATGCTCTAACTACTGAGCCACACCAGCCAGGGTGGGTTTTGCAAATTTAATAGGAGATTTACAGAATTATGTTATGATAAATAATGACCTAGCAGGGACAGGCAGCTATTTGTTAATTCTTTGGAAGCTGGCATTGACTGAATTTTGTGAATGAATTTCAGACTGGGAACAAAGATGGGGCCTCAAGACCTTCTGCTTTTTTTTTTTTTTTCTTGTTATGTATTTTATTTTATTAATTTATTTTTGTCACAGATGTTTCTCCTTTTTCCCCTCATTGATACCCTCCTCCTCATCCCCCCCCACCCCGTCCCCAGCTTTGTTGTCTATGTTCATCGGTTATGCATACATGCATATAAGTTCTGTGGTTTATTCCTTCCCTCCCTCATATCCCCCTCTTCTGAGGATTGTCAGTCTGTTCCCTACTTTTAAGACTCTGGGTCTATTTTGTTCATCAGTTTGTTTAGTTCATTATATTCCAGAAATAAGTGAGATCATGTGATATTTTTCTTTCTCTGCTTGGCTTGTTTCACTTAGGATAATACTCTCCAGGTCCCTCCATGTTGTCTCAAAGGATATGAGATCTTTCTTTCTTAGACTTGCATAGTACTCCATTGTGTATATGTACCACTGCTTTTTTATCCACTTGTCTACTGATTAATGCTTGGGCTGTTTTCAGATCTTAGCTATTGTAAATAGTGTTGCTATGAACATAGGGGTACATATATTCTTTCTGATTGGTGTTTCAGGCTTCTTAGGGTCCTAGAAGTGGAATCACTGGGTCAAATGGCAGTTCAATTTTTAATTTTTAATAATAGTGTTTTTTATAATGGCTGCACCAGTCTGCATTCCCACCAGCAGTGTACTAGAGTCCCCTTTTCTCCACATCCTCGCCAACACTTGTTGTTTGATGATCTGTTGCTGGTGGCCATTCTGACAGGTGTGAAGTGATACCTCATTGTTGTTTTAATCTGCATCTCTCTGATGATTAGTGACGTTGAACGTTTTTTCATGTTTCTTGGCTATTTGTATGTCCTGTTTGGACAGATGTCTATTTAAGTCCTCTGCCCATTTTTTAAATTGGGTTCTTTGTCCTCCTTTTGTTGAGTTGTGTGAGTACTCTATATATTTTGGAAATTAACCTTTTATCTGATGTATCATTGGCAATTATGCTCTCCCATATAGTGGGTTCCCTTTCCATTTTGATGGTTGTTTCTTTTGCTGTGCAGAAGCTTTTGAGTTTGATGTAGTCTCATGTGTTCATTTTTCCCTTTGTTTCTCTTGCCTTACATGTTGTGTCAGTGAAAATTCTGCTGCGTATGATGTCTGAAATTTTGTTGCCTACATTTTATTCTAGGATTTTTATGGAATCACGAGTCACATTTAAGTCTTTTATCTATTTTGAGTTATTCTTATGTATGGTGTAAGTTGGTGATCTAGCTTCATTTTTTTGCATGTAGCTGTCCAATTTTCCCAACACCATTTATTGAAGAGACTGTCTTTACTCCACTGTATGCTCTTACTACCTTTGTCAAATATTTATGGATCATATTGTCTTGGGTTAGTTTCTGGGTTCTCTGTTCTGTTCCACTGGTCTACATGTCTGTTATTATGCCAGTACCAGGCTGTTTTAATTACAGTGGCTTTGTAGTATAACCTGAAATCTGGTATTGTGATCCCTCCTACTTTGTTCTTCTTCTTCAAGATTGCTGTGGCTATTAAGACTTTCTGCTTTTTGACCAACTTATTTTCCCTGCCCTCTGCTTTCCAGAGTATCCTAGTCAGCTGCCTCATGGGTCTCTGGATAAGTAGGAATACTTTGAGTATTCAGTAAAAGTCACGACTTTCTGTTCCTAATCTAGTAACTATCTTGGGTACAAAACCCTCCAGCAGCCTCCTCCAAATTGGCACATGGCTGCATGGATGGGGAAGATGACTGATGCAGTCCAGCCTTAAATCTGGAGACCACGATACCAACTGCTGGGAGTTTTGCCAAAGCCAGTGTGTGCTTCAGTTAACACTGCGAATATACACAGTGGTTCTGCTATAAATGTGTATACTCCTTCTTCAAGAAGGATGGCAATTAGGAGAGCATAATTGCCAATGATACATCAGTGGGGCCAGAACAGTGAAATATTTTCAGGGCTGTAATGTGAGTAAATTCTGAAACAAATGGCCGTGGAGTCAGTGCTTTATCTTCTTTCAAAGGTGGAAACACGAATGCTATTCTGTGCTTTCAAGTTTAGTGGCTTGTAGCGATAGGGCAGTGCGCTCTGACGATCTGAGTCACAGGCTGTCCTGTATGATACTCAGGGCTGGTTGGCAGCCTCAGTGTCTGGGGAAAAAGGGAGAGTGTCCTAAAACTAAAGACTGGAGAAGTGAATAAAAGTTCTATAAAAAGTGAGAGTTAATGGTGATAGGGATTACCATTTAGTGATAGGATTGCCCCTGTGAACTTTGAAATTAAAGTAGCAGCAGTAAAACTACCATCGTTCAGTGGGATTGTGGACCAACTCCTGGGAAACAACCGATTTAAGCTTAAAGAGCACCCAGGTACAAATGTCCAGGCAAATGCACTCTTCCTTTCTTTTACCTGCTTTTTAAACTAGTCAGTTTGAATTATTTGTATGGCTAAAAGTTAATGCTTATGTGATATCCTTTGCTTTGTAGCTCAGAAAAGTAACAATAGTCATAGTTGCTTCTCGAACGGGTTTAAATTCATTGTTATATTTGATAAATAACCTCTTAAGCCTCTCAGATATACTTCCCAAGGAGAGCCCACAGCACTCCTTCAGTGCCTGGACAGTCCTCTGAATGTAGTGAGTGGCTGGAAGGTGTGGCTGCGCTGCTGGTTGCGGACAGTGACAGTGGAGATAGCCAAGTCGCTGACGGGAGAGCTCCTTGGCTGGGCAGTTACTCCACAGCACAAGGGCTTCGTCTCTGACGTCATGATAGTGTCCGGATAGCAACATCGGAAATGATAGGGAAACAGTTTTCAAATGGAAACATTTAAAATGCATTTGGGCATAAAGTCCTATAGACATGCAATTTATTCTTGCTAGTGAGCCTAGAGATTAATTTAAGGAACTTGAGTGTCATTTTTTCATAACTCTACTTTTTATCTTTTTAAAGAAGAAAAAATCAGCTCAAACCCTATCATTGTTCCTTGTTTTTCCCACAGTGAACATGAATTTGTGTTTTCTTTCCGATTTTAAGTAATGAAGCATAATCATTATATAATATTAAAATAATACACGAAGATATAAAGAGGAAAGTAGAAGAACCCCAGCTAGTTACCATTCACAGTTTGAAGGTCATGTGTCTACTCTTTGGCCAGATCCTTGGAACTTCCTAGTTATAGAAAGCTAGGCTAGCAGTCTTATAAAGAGAAATACTCCCAGTTTTTTTTTTTTTGTTTTTTTTTTTTACAGTACAGATTTTTCCTAACACCAATTTGCTGGTGCATACCTATGCTTGATAAACCACCTGTCAAAAATAGAGAAAATGAGTACATGTGGGGCAAGCCAGTATTCTGAGGAAGTGGTGAGTTGTGGGACATGAAGAAAATATCTGGTGTAGATGCTGAGGAGGGTTTTAGTCTGTCCAGTTCAATAGGTTGATCTGTGTTCCTATTCTGTGACAGGCACAGGGACACAGAGAAGGCTAGGTCCTGCATCTCGCAGGCCTGCGTGGCAGATAACGTCTGAGCACATGGGCTGTGCGGAGGTCGATCTGAGCATGGGGGAGCCAGGGCTGGGGCCCTGCAGCCCAGGTCACTGCGTGCTGGGAAAGGCTTCCAGGAGGGAGAAGACACCCTATTTGGGTCTTGAAGGAGTTAAGTTAGTGTTGGAAGGGTTCCAGAAAGAAGGAACAGTGTATGAAAAGGCATGGAAGTAGGAATAACGTGGATGAGGGAAATCTGCAGACAGTTCAGTATTGCTGATGTGTGTGTGTGTGTGTGTGTGTGTGTGTGTGTGTGTGTGTGTTCAGTGTCGATAAGGAGAGGTAAGTCAGGTCAAGTGGGTCTTGAATGTGAGGGTAAAAACCTTAAGAATTAACCCTGAAAGCAACAGACAAAGCCTTCACATGGTAGGTTTGTGTCTAGAAAGATCACTAGGGTAACAGGATGAGCAGGGTGGATCTGAGAGAGCAAGATGGTGGCAGACAGGAGACTCCAGAGTCCAGGTGAGAGACATTGAGCACATGGGCGAGGCCAGGTGCAGGGCATGGAGAGAAGGGCTGGAAGGGAAGGTAAAGGTGCCAGGAAAGGACTACTGAGGCAGGACAGGAGAGGCTAAGCCCAGGGCTCTAGCAGCTGATCTCACCACCCAGGACTGCCCTTCCAGAGGTTGGGGCACCAAGGAAGCAGGGAGACTACCCTTGAGTTTTTTCCTCAGGTGAGCCAAGGCACTAGAGAGAAGGTTTGTTATCTTTATTGGAAAAGAGAAAATAATAAATAAAATAATAATAATACTGGGATCTTTGAAAAAAGAGTGTAGGAAAAAATGTACAAATTTGGCTTGGCTTTCTCCTTAGACTCAGTCTAAAAATCTTCTAAGAGATGTGAAAGATTTGGAAAGGAGACGAGGGAAGAAGTTAAGAGTAAGGGGTGCTGGGTACCCACACACACAGCAGTCATTCTCCCGGCAGCTAGGGGTGGGGGCAGCTGATGGCTTTCCCCAGAGTCCTCTCTGAGATTTGTGGGGGGCCGTGGTCCTGCTCACAATCTGGGGTACTGTGCACCCAGTGACTGATTATCATGGGGTACACAGGAACAGCCAATTTGACATAATTTGGGGCACCTCTAACCCCACCCTGGGTAAGTTAAGGCTTGGGTTCTTACAGCATTGAAGTTCAATGTCTCCCTCTACCAATCCTGTTTCCTTAACTCCCCCACAGGTCTTGATCCACAGAGCACTCCTTAGGAACCGTCCTGGTCCCATCTCCATTGGAAGTCTGTTTCCTGGGACTTGATCTAAGTGGATGCTCTGAGTGGAGCCAAATCGGCTTCTTCTTTATTAGGAAGATCCGTGGTAAGAATTTATCTTATCAGTAGGGTGGTGATGGTGTTGCCTGGAAAATGGTTGGCCAAGTCCCTAGAAAATGGGCTTCGATGTCAGACAGACCTGAGTTTGAATCCCTGCACTGTTGCTTATCAACTCTGAGATTTTGAGAAAGTCAGGAGCCTCATCTATAAAACAGGAAGTCATACTTACCTTGCAGTCATGTTCACTTTACAGCCACACTTACCATCTTCACACTGTGGGTCAGGGAAATGGCTGTTCTTGCGAATGCCTAGTGCTGGCAGAGCTGGGTCCTCAGCGAATGCCGTGGAAGGACAGGTGAGCAAGCTGATGGCAAGTGTCATTCAGAGTGGTGTTGGCAGTAATACAGGCTTCAGAATTTAAGGAAAGTAGTGTAAAGAATAAAAGGAAAAGATATCATGGTGGAAAGAGAGGGTTATTGCTGCCAAGACCTAGATGAGCAGACTGATCAAACTATACATATCTAATTCCTGAAAGATATCCTAGCAAGTCAATTCAGGTAAGAACGTTTTAAAGCATCTGTTGTTAATGAAATGCTGGGGAAAACCCAACATGATGGCCGTTTTCTAAAGGACCCTGATTACAACTCTGCTAGTGACTTAGAGAATTTATTTTATGAGAAAAGAGTATACGTGAAGATGATACATCATAGAAGTTAGCCAAAAAAGAAAAAATTAAGAAAGAGGAGAGCATTTAATAGAAGAACATGCTTAAATCTGAAGGGGCTCAGTGAGTGGTGGGTGGGTACAGGATAAGGAGTTTGAAAGTTCTGAATGGACTGTTTTATTTTTACAGCAGCATGTACTTACTTTATTCTAAAAGAATAAAATGCAGTAAGAGAACCAGCTTTTATTTTTGTTTGCCATCTATAGAATAGAGTCTGTTGGCTGATAAAAAAAATATCAGTAACTCACTTGAGGACCACACTACTTTCTGAAAATGCCACAAACCTGCTTCTTAAATGTGCCAAAGTCACAGCACATCTTAGACTTGTCCAGAGCTGAAGCAAGAAGCAGCTGTCTGCTCTTGAACAACAGGTGCTTCCCGGCTTCGGCTCTGATGGTCGGGAAGTGGCCATGGAGCAAGGCGGTGCAGCCAGATAGAAGGGACTTTTTTCTTCTTCTTTTTTTTAAAGGCAAAATCCCCAGATGGCTCTCTGGCATCTACTCTTCGCTTTGTACACAATTTCCTAACTTTAATTTCTTTATTTTGAAGGAACTGATTTGAATTGACTTGTTGAGAATGGTGTCTATCATCTAAATAAGTAATGAGAGAAAGAGGAATCTGTGGTTACATATAAACCTGTGATAGGTCGACAGATGAAGAGGTGGAGAGGGTAGTGAAGAAGTCAGCTGCAATCCATCTCTGTGGAGGTCACACCAGCTTCACTGTACACGTCGAAGACTTTCTCAGTGGCATTGATGTAGGCAGCTGTTCTCAGGTCCAATCCCAGGTTATACTTCACAGCTGTGCAAGTGATTTGCCTGGCAGAGTGCTCCATATTGTAAGTTAAACCAGAATGCGCAATGTCTTTCTCAGATGCCCCCAAGGTCCAGTCCTGGAACTCTGCTGTGGGCACACCAGGAATAGTTCCACCATGCTTTCCAACTGTTCTTTCCAAACTCTCTTGAACAGAATTGAGCCACTGGTAGTTAGACTCCCTTTCATATCTGAAGGTCAAATGACCATAACTGACATGATGTAGGTTCTTTAACCACTCAAAGTGAGATCCAGTTCCTCCCCCAGCATTCATGTAGAGATCGAGAACAACCACAGTGCTCCTCTCCAGGAAAATCTTTATCAACTTCTGGAGTTGTCTGTCCATCAGCACCTCCAGCCATGATCTTGGCTTTCATTTTGGGTGCACTGGACTTGGTCAGCTGCTTCTCACTGGAAGCAGAGGTCAGGATGTCACAGTCAGCCTCTAAGAAGCTCTCTTCATAAAGCTGTGCCTTGGGGAAGCCCAGGATCGATTCTTGTTGCAGTTTGAAGTCCTCCATTTCCTTTGGGTCAATACCATCTGGATTCCATATGCTCCCATCAGGTTCACCAACACATTTAGCTCCAGAGCAATGTGAATATCTCAGAGTGCAGGCCCACATGACCAAATCCCTGAGCAACAATGTTTCATCTCCAAACCCTGGTGCCATTTCTAAAATGTTCATGTAAGAAGCTTTATTGATGAAGCTTTCAATCCCATGGAAAATTCACCAGCCAGTAGCAGATATCATCCATGGATCCCACCCTGTGGTGCTAGCATAGAGGTGAGCAATTCAGGACATCTCCTGCTTGTCTGTGCTCATGTCTGGGGCAGGCACATCAATGCCAGGATCAATAGAGCCCTTTTATGCCAGTCCCACGGTGGACTTCCTTATGATCTTTTCCAACTCATTATTGGTATAGTTCTTGGGATTAATGTTAACACCAGCTTTAGCACCCCCAAATAGCACATCAACCACTGCACACTTATATGTCACCAGAGAAGCCAATGCTTTTATTTCATCTACACTCACATCAGTGCTGTAAGTAATACCTGCCTTGCAGAGTGAGCTGTGCTGGTACAGGGCCCGGTAGCCCTCAATGACCTCCTAGGAGCCCTGTGGCACTGGATGGGGAAGGACAGGCTCAGCACAGGGTTGCAGGGCTTGATGATCTGCAGGATGCCACACACCTGCTTCCACTCCTGCCTCTCACTCTCCCGGGTCTGGAGGTCCTCACTAGCTTGTCCTCCACGAGGCTGCATCGCGGTCAAAGGAGCCCTCCACCATGTTGACAATGTCGTGGTCAGCTGCCTGTATAGTGTATAATTCCATTTATTTATATCACATTTTTAAAAGGTAAAATTATAGAAATGGAGACTAGATGAGAGTTGAGCAAGGAGTCAAGCAGGGATGGGGTGGTGATGAGATATGTGTGGCACTTGTGAGGGATCCTTGTGGTGATTGAACTGTTGGTATCTTGACTTTATCCTGGTTGTGAGGTGCTACTAGAGTTTTGCAATATGTTACCTTTGGGAGAGACTGGGGGAAAGGAACATGGAATTTCTCTGTATTATTTCTTACAATTGCATGTGAACCTATAATTATATTCAAATAAAAATTCAATTGAAAAAAGGACTGTGGTGAATTAGAGAGCACATTGCCCTTTCATGGACAATGAGATTTTAAAAAATGTGGCCGCCCGGCTGGTGTAGCTCATTGAACTGAGTGTCAACCCATGGACTGAGAGGTTCCAGTTTGATTCCCGGTCAAGGCACATGCCCGGGTTTCAGGCTTAGTCCCCAGTGGGTGGGTGGGTGGGTGGGTATACAGGAGGCAACCAATTGATGTTTCTCTCTCTCTACCTTTCTCTCTCTCTGTTTCTCCCCCTCCCTCCCACTCTATCTGAAGATAAATGGAAAAATATCCTTGGGTGAAGATTATGAATAAATAAATAAACAAATAAACAAACAATAAATAAATGAAAATAAAAATGCTTGATCCTTGATCTACCTACTTAAACTCTAAAAAATTATAACTATTTTAGATATGTCTTTAAAAAATGTATTATACACTCCTCTGCCTTCTTAAACATAGTATACTGAATATAGTAAAATAATTTCAATCATTCCTGGAAGTAGTATACCTTTGTCTGAAAGTCAGAGATAACCTCACTAGAAATGGCTTTAACACTGAGAAAAGGGTGTTTGTTTGTATAAGAAGTTGGGACAGAGGGTCAGAGTGTAGGCTCTTCGATGGTGTTACATGAAGCGGAGCTGCCATGCATTAAGGGTTATAATTGCTTGTAGAGTTTTTCTGTCAGGCTCATAGCAGAGTTTTATTTCGTTCTGATTTATTATGTGCTTGGAGAGTGGGTAACAAAACCTATTGGGAAGTGGGGTGTGTGTGTGTGTGTGTGTGTGTGTGTGTAAATAGGTGTCGAGTAGGAATCTGAGGGACTGAGTTTTCATTCTTTTATGTATATTCTTTGTAACATTCATTTTGACAGCTCAAAGGCCATATTGGTTCCAAATAGTCAAGACTTCTGACAGGCTGCATTTAGAAAACACAAAATGAAACTTAAAATTGGAAATTGCACGGTGCTTTGCTAATTTCAAACTGGCCAGAATAATTCTTATGAGCAGCAGCATTTAAGAGAATTAAGAACCACAACTCTGCAGACAGACTGTCCGGTTCAAATCCTGGCTGTAATACATACTAGTTATGTGACTTTGGCAAATTATAGAACCTCTCTGTGTCTCATTTTCTTTACCTGTAAAACAGGGATGATGACAATAATATCTATTGCATAGTGTTGTTACAAATAAATGAACTATATGTGCAAGTAACTGAGAAGAGTATCTAGCGCATAGTAAGTGCTATATATGTCTACATATGTTAAGCAACAGTATCAGTATGAATAAGAAATGTTGCCAACCCCTACTTGCCATCCTCATGTAACTCCCATGACCAGCAGGTCTGGCAGGTTTTCAATCATAGGCAAGGTCTTATAATGCAGTTTTCCCTAAGGTTTCTGAATTATTATCACCAAGACATATGGTAGTACCTAAGCACTTCCTCTAGACTGTGTGTCCCTGGGAGTCACACATTTGTGGTAGAGGGAGGGAGGAGGGGAAATGCAAGTTGTTTCATATCGTCTTCCCAGGCCTGGACCCACCCTTCCTCTGCTCCAACTATTGCTCTGGTTGTCTCTTTTGGCCTCTGTCTGCTGTCCCTTTGGGTACCAATTCCAGGTTCTTGGGAGAGACTGTCTGATGGGCTATGCCTGGTCCAGTGTGGACATTAGCTGTGGCTGGGGATGGTGGTCTCAGGTGGTGTAAACAGGGCTGAGAGACTTGTCATAGAAAGTGAGAGGAGCAGTTATGGAAAGTTGTCATCATGAGGTGGGCAGGAACTCCACAATGTGCACTTTGCATTGATAAATCAGAGCAAATGCAGGTTTGGGGTGTGGGAGACGTGGGGGATGGAGCTTGCAGCTTACTAGTAGGGTGGCCTTAGAGTAGCCATTTAACATGCCTAACCCTCAGTCTCCTCATCTGCAAAATGGTGATTCCCGTGTTTTTCTATTTATAAATATTCAATATTATTCTATATTAGTTTTAGGTGTACAGCATAGTGGTCAGACAATCGTATACTTTGCAGAGTGGTCACCCCAATATTTCAAGTACCCACCTGGCCCCATACAAAGTTATTATGATATCATTGATTATATTCCCTATGCTGTACTTTACTTCTCTGTGACTGTTCTGTAACTACCACTTAATACCTGTGTTTTTCTTACCTGTCAGACCAGGACTGGCTATGTAGTTTGTTGGCTCAAAAATGAAAATGTGGAACCTTTGTTCCAGAATGATTAAAAATAGCAAGCCAGTGTCAGCGGCTCATTAAAGCAAGTGAGGTGGGTGGGGGAGGGGGTCCGTGGGGGCTACATGCCCAGGAAGCCCATCCTGCACAAAACTGTAAATAATGACCAAATGCAAAAACCTCTTAATGCATTTTATTATTTCAATCTAAAAATAGTTGTTAAAAGAAGAAAATGTGAAGCCTGCCCCAGAGAACTGATCTTTAGACATTGTGCCTGGGAGAGACCCGCCTGTTCTCATCACCGAAAGCACTTAATGCTGTTGAGATTGTGGAGGGCTTTGCGGCCTCGCCCTGCACACAACTAAAGAGGGTGGAGGGCAGGCATTTTTGCTGCCTCTCTCTCTGTTCTGACTTTCACCACGCTTGAATGGAAAACTCCATGAGGGGCTTCTGCAGGGGCTTTGGGACATGGCTGGGGAACTGAGACTTGAGAGGGCCTGCCTGACTCCCACCTCCCTCCAGAACTAGCACCATGAGCCTGGGACTGGCACCTGGGAGGGGGCTCTCAAGGTGAATGCTCTCTCCTCAGAGGGGGGGCGGCCTTGTTATCTTCACCATTGAACAGACCATCTAGGCTTTGGTGTGCTCTACCTTCTCTCTACTCGAGCCAATCTGAAACTCACTGTCAAAGCAGTCTGACTGTCCACCCACCTCGCTCACTGCTGGACCAGATGCTGTCCCTTTCAGTTCTGTCTTTACAGCCGTCTGCTCCTGACCCCCGCTCATCACTTTTTTTTTTTTAATCCTCATTGGAGGATATTTTTCCATTTATCTTCAGATAGAGTGGGAGGATGGGAAAGAAGGAGAGAGAGAGAGAAACATTGATGCGAGAGAGACACATTGATTGGCTGCCTCCCACATGACCTTGACCAGGGCCGGGGACAAACCCCAATCGAGGTGAGGTACATGCCCTTGGCTGGAATCGAACCCGAGACTCTTTGGTCTCAGGGCCGACGCTCTAACCATTTAGCAACACTGGCCAGGGCCTTATCACTTTCTTGATCAGAAGGGGCTATAGGAGTTTCCTAGCTTCTGAGTTTTCTCTCTCTCCTTGCATTTTTTTAGCCTCTGTTTGGGGGGCTTACAGAAGGTTGCCCCGAGGCCCAGTCTTGCTTCTATTTTTCCTGACTCTACGTTTCCACATGGCGACAGCTAGCTATCTACCCCAGCCAGCTCCCTCTTTCTTGTAAAGCTTACCCTAACTTTCTTCTGGGACATCCGTAAGATCTACGAATGGTTTATCAGCTAATAAAATGGCGTGGAGGAAGGAAAAGAGGAAGGCGGCAGGAGGGAGGAGAAAAGGAACACCAGCTATCCAGGGGAAATTTAAGATAACCACATTCCTCACCTCTGAAATAATGGGAAAAAAGGGTCTAATATTTTATGGCAGTTTCCTTCTTACTAATGGCTTTCATTCCAGATCCTAGGGCAACTACTTGGAAATCAGAACCTATTTTCCTAGGAAACACAGTTATGCATGGCGATTCTCAGCCCAGCCCGCAGAAGCCGTTTACAAACAAACCTGAAATATTACACCAATAAACCAGGTGAACAACATGCAACTTTAACAGGGTCTATGGTGCACTGATGGAACCTGGCACAGTCTGGAATGCAGTGATGGGGGCTAGTCCTCCAGGGTCCAGCACTCTGCATAATTAAAGACACTTCGACCTCTTCGGAGGCTACTCACCAGGTAGAACAAACTCATAAAAGGAGGTGCCGTTTTTGAGAGGCAAACATCCTACTTGGCAAAATTTGCCTATTGGAGGGGAAGATTGGATTCCAAACTCAGACTTCCCTGTTGCCCGTTGCTCACAAGAAGTGTGAGAGCATTATTGTGTGTGTTTCACAGAAAGCCCATTGTGTATGCGCTCAAAGCAGCTGCCGACCTCAAGGACTTGACTGTTTTTATAATGATGATGAATAAAAGCAAAGTCTTTGAAGAAAAAAGTTCATTTTGGTTCTCCAAGGCAAGTCAGCAGCAGCCCCAGAGATGTTCCCATCCTTCTTGCCCTGTGCTTCCTGCTCAGAACCACACTGAGTGTTGTTTGCTGTGACTGAACACTGCTCTGGTCTCTAGCAAGCTGAGTGGATGCAGGTGCATTTGGGATTGTCAGCTCAGAACTGTCCCCAGTGACTGGGAGCCCGGAGACAACTCTGCCGGCCCTGACAGAGCCGCCCTGTCAGGAAAACTGCTATGGGGCCTGCTTCTTGCCATCCGGAGCTATCTGGGACCTCACTTCTATTTATGAGGCTTCAGGAGATGAAAGCAGAAACCACCTTAATTAGTGCAAAGTGCTTTTTACTTTTAAAGTGCTTCACTAGCGTTAATTAGTTATTCCTGTTTTCAGCATTCTGGTGAGGTGAGTCAGGATTATTACCCCTTTTCCACCTTGGAGGAAATGAAGACAGAAATTTAATGACTCCCCAGGGGACCTGGGGCAAGTCGGTCTCTTAGACAGGTTTTCAAGGTGGTATGTCTAGTTCCCTCCTGGGGTCTTGCTTATCTGTCCTGCCTTGTGTCACAACTAGTGCCCTAAGAGCTTTGTGCGCAGCATGATTTCTGTCTTCCTTTGTCAAGAGAAATTGGACTTGCTGGAGGCCGGGCAGTTGGACACAAAGGTCCTCTCTCAGTTCACATGGAGCAAGGAGGCTTGTTGCTCCTCGTCCTTAAGGCCCTTTATTTTTAAATCTTTTAAAAAATTATTATTTTCTTAATTTTTTGTTAATCCTCATCCAAGGATATTTTTTTCCCTATTGATTTTTAGACAGAGTGGAAGGGAGGGAGAGGGAGACAGAGAGAAATTGGTTGCTTCCCACATGTCCTTTGAGCAGAAAAGTGTCCTTTGACCAGAATTGAACCCTTGACCCTTTGGTTTCCAGTTCCTGGGCTGACACCCTAACTGCTGAGAAAAACTGGCCAGGGAGGTCCTTTGCCCCTTTAAAGTAGGCAGGGTTGGGAGGAAGGTCACTCCTGGTCACTCTGAGGGTGATGGAGAAGGGGAGAGCAGGTTTGGGGATGCAGCCCTTGCTCACCACTCCTGCCCCTGGCCCACGCGTTCTCATCTGTGTGGTTCCAGAAGCAGAAGTGCTGATGTTGCTGTCTCCTCTTCTACCCCACTACCCCATGGCCAGTGTGTGTGCACGTGTGTTTGGGTTCTCCCTGCCACCTGGCTTATGCCTTTCCAATCCATCTTCCCAATGGCGTTAGAGTAATAATTCTAAAAACACACCTTGAGACTTCCGGTCAAGATGGCGGCGTAGGTAGACGCAGTATCACGTCCTCCCACAACCACATCAAAGTTACAACTAAACTGCAGAACAACCATCATTCAGAACTGCCTGACATCGAGCTGAATGGAAGTCCTACAACTATGAAACTAAAGAAGCCGAGCCAAGACTGGTAGAAGGGGCGGAGGTGTGACACGTTGGTCCCACACCCACCTGTGGCAGATAAAAATTAGGAGGATATCTCAGCTGGGAAGGTCCTCCCTGAGGGGTCCCCATCCCACACCAGGTTCCAGTGCCAAGAAGAGAAGTTCCCATAACTTCTGGCTGTAAAACCATCAGGAACTGAGGCTCAGGGAGGCTGAGGTGGCTGGAGCCCCAGGCAGCTCCTCTTAAGGGGCCCGCACACGAACTTACTCAGACTAGCACCCACCAGGCCCCAGTGTGGGGGAGGCAGCTTGAGGGGCACTGAAGATGGATGGGGAAGAACTGAGTTGTTTGGCACTGGGGCAAAGGCTGGAGAGGGGGCTTTCTCCTGGAAAAACATGCTGTCAGAGGCCTTTGTTCCTTTGGTGAGCCCTTCTCTGGGGCGGCAGACAGCCACCATATCTGGGACTCCAGCAACCTGGCTCACACTGTTTTTCCCGCCCTGGTGACTCCCTGAGGTCCTGCCCCACCCAACTTTCAGGCCCACGCAAGCTGTTGCCAGTTGCTTTTCTCATAGTATTGGCCTTTCTTGGATCCTGCTTCAGGTTTTCCTAAATTCTTTGAAACAAGCAGCATCTGGTCTCAGCGAGACCCATACCTCTCATTAAGTAATACACAGAAACAAACACAGGGAGGCATCCAACATGAGGAGACAAAGAAACAGGTCCCAAATGAAAGAACAGAACAAAACTCTAGGAAAAGAATGCAGAGTTCAAAACACTGCTTATAAGGATGCTCAATGAACTTAGTGAGAACCTCAGTGAACTTAGGGAGGGTCTCAAGAGCCTAAAAAAGGACCAGTCAGAAATAAAGGATGCACAGTCAGAAATGAAGGAGGCACTAACTGAAATAAAGAATAATTTACACAGACTCAATAGTAGAGTAGGTAAAGCCAAGAAGCAAACCATTGATTTGGAATATAAGGAAGCAAAAAACACTCAATCAGAACAGCAAAAAGAAAAAAGAATCCTAAAATGAAGACAGTGTAAGGAGCCTCTGGGACAATTTCAAGCGTGCCAACATTCCCATCTTGGGGGTGCTAGAAGGAGAAGAGAGAGAACAAGAAATAAAAAACCTATTTGAAATAATAATGGCAGAAAACTTCCCTAGCTTGGTGAAGGAAATAGACATACAAGTCCAGGAAGCACAGAGAATCCCAAACAAAAGAAACCCAAAGAGGTCCATACCAAGACACAACATCATCAAAATGCAAAAGGTTCAAGACAAAGAGAGACTCTTAAAAGCAGCAAGAGAAAAGCAGTTAGTTACTTACAAGGGACTATAAGACTGTCATAAGACTGTCAGCTGATTTCTCAAAAGAAACTTTGCAGGCCAGAAGGGAGTGGCAAGAAATATTCAGAGTGATGAAAAGCATGAACCTTCAACCAAGATTACTCTATCCTGCAAAGCTATCATTTAGAACTGATGGACATATAGAGTTTCCCAGACAACAAAAAGTTAAAGGAGTTCATCACCACCAAATCATTATTATATGAAATGTTGAAGGGTCTTTTTGAAGAAAAAGATAAAAAACATGAACAAACAAAATGGCAATGAATACATATCTATCGAAAATTGAATCTACAAACAAAATGAACAAGCAGAACAGAAACATTCTCATAGATTCAGAGACCATTTTGTTGGTTGCCAGATGGGAGGGGGGTTGGGGGAATGGGTGAAAAAGGTAAAGGGATTAAGAAGTACAAATTGGTCACTAGACTGACAAACCTCAAAGAGAAGGGGGTGGGGGGTGGGAAGAAATAAACCAAAGAACCTATATGTATATATGCATAACCAATGGACACAGCCAGCAGTGTGGGGAAAGGCAGGAAGGGGCAGGAGTGGGGAAGAGGAGGTCAATGGGGGAAAAATGCGAAACATCTGTAGTACATTCAACAATAAAGATAAGTTAAAAAAATAAATACATTTAATTTGCATTAAAAAAATAAAAATAGCCCTGGCCGGTTTGGCTCAGCGGTTAGAGCGTCGGCCTGCGGTCCTGAGAGACCCGGGTTCGGTTCCCGCTAAGGGCATGTACCTCGGTTGCAGTTTGTCCCCGGCTCTGGTCGGTTGTGCGGGTGGCAGCCACTCGATGTGCCCCTTTCACATCGATGTTTCTCTCTCTCTCTCTGTTCCTCTCTCTCCCCCCCCCAACTCTACCTGAACAAAAAATGGAAAAATGTCCTCCGGTGAGGATAAAAAATAAATAAATAAAAAAATAAAATAAAATAAAATAAAAAAATAAAAACACCTCGAGACCTCACCTCTGCTATGATTGAATGCTAGGCACTGTGCTCAGCATTCGACATTTATTATGTTATGTAACCCTCACAACAGCCCTCTGAGGTGGGTATCATTATGCCCATTTACAGATGAGGGAATGGAGGCTTCAAAGGATTAAGGATATCGCTAGAGTTTGCACCATTAGTAAGAGCAGAGATTCCATATGAGGTCTGGTTGACCCCCAAAACTAGTACCAATCCTCCAGCTGTATAGACTATGCTGTACTCCCAGATTAAAAACCTAAAATGAGTGACAGTGCCCCCCTCAGTGCAGCATCCCCCTCATCCCGGTTTCCGGCACTGCCCTTGGCCCGTGGCTATCCCAGTGGCTCAGTGTGGTGCGACCTCTGATGTCCTGCCGTGGTCTGCAGCCCTGGTACTCTGCTGCTTTGCCTGGAATGTGTAGCAGCTCCAAGCACTCAGGATAGTTGGGCTTCTTCTTGTGCCCTCCCAGCCTTTCCCCAGCATGACCCTGCAGGCAGTTGTTGGTTCTCAGGCCATCCCAGAGGACAAGGGCTTGGTGTCACCCTCCTTGCATCCCTGAGCTTAGCGTTGGGTCTGATGGAGAGCATGGACCATAACTCCTGCGGGAGGAATGAAGAGCTGCATGAATGATGAATGCTTTTTGCCTTGCCAGCTACAGATCCCAGTTTCCACAGACCAGGCCCAGCAAATTCCCATGATGCTTGGCCATTGGGAGGATTTTGAGGGGAAACCAAGCTAATAATCTTCCGACCTCTAGGAAAAATGTGTGGTTTCATGGTAGGTCACCCTACCGGCCAGAGGGCAGTTTAAGTCCTTGGACACCAGAGAATTGGGTGCTAGACTATTTGCTGGAGATCATTTTGCACAACTCTGAAATGCTACCATTCAGAGTAGCAGAGGTGAAGTGACTTGCTTAAGGACCCTAGAACTAAAGGACAGGGATTGGGATGGAAACTAGTGACCCTTGGTTTTGGGCCTGGAGCATGTTTCTCAGCCCTTGAGAGGGTTCACTGAGGGTGAAGTGGGTTTAGGGCCAGCTTTGAAATCCTTGGGACCATCTGGTGAGACTGAGAAAGAGCAGCTGCCCTACTTGAGAGGCTGTGGGCTGATCAGGGTACCTGAGCTGTCTCCGGGACAGGAAGTAATACTTTCAGAGTTTTAGCCCCAAAACCTCAGAAACTTTTTGATGATGCATTAAATGTCAAGTATATTGCCGACAAGAGGTAAAAAAACCCCAGGTATCAGCCTTTGTTACTGAGATGACAGGAGATACTCAGTAATATCACAGGAAGTCATGCTGTCAAAGTATAGAGAGGGCAGCATGTGGGGACCACACCTCACAATAACCGTCCTTGGTACAGGAGCCCCTTCAGAGGCTGGAGGAGGTGTGGGGGGTGCGGTAGGGGGCCCACTGGGTGCCACCTTTGCTGTGAATTGCAAAGCAGAGTTTGATTAAACAACTGCTACATGGGAGAAGCTCAGTTAATACTTGTTCAGTGAACAAAACACCACATTGACATGAGGCTCTGTGCTTCCTTCCTCTCTGTCATCTGCCTGTAAATGCCACACAGCTGCTGAGAAAGCCAGCAGAGCAGCTCAAGGATACTCTGAAAACAAAAGGGTCTTGTCTCATCTCCTTGTCATCGCAACGTGTGCTGGGACAGCATGTTGTGCTTTGAACCCCTCCAGGAGGCACATGACCACCACACTGAGATTAGCATGCCCTCTTGTCACTCACTGAAGAGAAGACCCGGCCATTTCCGCCGAAAACCCAGAGCTCCGAGAGGGCTCAGAAGGGTGCTGTGGCAGCTGTTCTACTGCCCTCGCTACCTAGGCTGCAGAGTGTTCCCACCGGGAGTGTCCCATCATTGTCGAGCTCTTAGAAACCCTGGCAGCCTGATTCCCTGGGCTGCACACTGCTTCCTGCCTCCTGCTCAGCTCGCAGGAACCATGGTGGCCGGGGATGTGTGCGCGCTGTGTGGCTCTCCAGCATCCCCAGAGATATCCCTTCTATAAGTCCCGGAGTGATCGACAGCCCCATGTCAGGACCCTGGCTCGGGCCATGTGTGACAAACACTGCATATTTGCAGGGGGAAGCAGCAGTCCACATGTCTGCCTCCCTCACAGGGAGGCCACCAGCTCTGGGTAAACCCGCCCGCAGTGCTGGCTGTGGCTATTGGTAGACATGCCTCATCTCACTGGGCACCGCTCACTGTGCTTCATGTTCTTTTACATTTTCATCCTTGCAAACAATTCTCTGAAGCAAGCTTTTTAAGCCCCATTTAAAAATTTGTTTTTGGAAATCTTGGATCCCTAGGAAATCTTTTTTTTTTCTTTTTCTTTTTTGTAATCCTCACCTGAGGATTTGTTTCTATTTATCTTCGGATAGAGTGGGAGGGAGGGAGAGAGAGAGAAACATCGACAAGAGAGGGACACATCGACCGTTTGCTTTCTGCACGACCCCTACCAGGGCTGGGGACAAACTGCAACTGAGGTACATGCCCTTGATGGGAATCAAACCTGAGACTCTTTGGTCCGTGGGCTGACGTTCTAACCACTGGGCCAAACCAGCCAGGGCTAAGCCCCATTTTTTGACCGAGGGAACTGAAGCTCAGAGAACTCACATGATCTGCGATAGGACATACATCAGTGAGTGGCAGTCCAGGAGTTGACAGAACTGGGTCTGTCCCATTCCCAAATCCATAGTTTCACAGCCCCAACAGCCTGGCATTGCAGTCCCTGCTCCTTCCACAAACTGGGGGTTCCCAGGGCATAAGGTATGCTCTGCTAAAACCAGGAGAGTCCAGGCAACCTGACCCATCCAATCTAGAGACCTCAAAGTCACCTCTTGCTGTCTCCACCCCTACTTCCTCCTTTCCATCCCACTGGCCTGGCCTCATGCCTCAGCATCCTTCCTGCATCACTGCAAGTGTTCTAGATGGTTTCACCGTTGTTTGCTCGTTGGCTAGTTAATTGCTAGACATTTCTATAGGATTGAGTTGTTGGTATTTCAAACTGACTTCCCCTAACTGAATTCAACGTCATCCTTCCCAATCTGCGCTCACTGCTGTGTTCCCTGTCCACCCCCACCTCTGCAGACAGCGGTGTTAGAGCCAGCCTAGTCTAGGTTTGGGATAAAAGGAAAACATATCATTTAAATTTATTTATTTTTCTTCTGGCTCTTTGCTAATCAGCTTTTAAGATGCATGCATTTTTCTTTTGTCATTTCTGTGTAAATGACACTTTATATTAAATGCCAGTATTTGAAGTTTGGTTGGATCTGGCCTTCAATTCCAAGCTTGTTGGGATGTTACTTTTTGATGGCAGGTAGGATTTCAAGGTTGATTTTGCATTTGCTCTCTGATGTTTTCCAATCATGCCTGGGTTGTCTTTCTTCTTGTGATAATTTAGCAAGTCTTGGTCAACTTTGAAATGATTTTGCACAGGTCATGAAGGCAGCCTCTGCTGATACATGGGTACACATGCCCACTGGGTCTTACCTGAGGGTGGGCCCAGGGAGGCAGCAGGATGTCTGTGCTCCAGGATCCCCAAAGCTCCCTGCCATGTACTCCTTTCCTGAGGAGGGCAGAATCTAGGGCTCCTCTGTCCACTCTGCTCCTTACAACACTGTCTGGTGACCACCTATGACTGCTAAGCCATTTCTACCAACAATGCTCAGACAAGCTTTTCCTCTCAGCCTTGCCCTCCTAACCACCTTTGGTCTCTGTTTCTGCATCTTCTCTAGCCTTCGACAAAACAGCCTTTGTGATTTTAGAGTTTCTCCTACAGCTAATCTCACTGACCTTTCTAGTGGCCAATGGAGAGTAACTCCAGTTAATCAGTTAAAGAAATTATTTAGCTAAAAGGTAAACAGATGAAGACAGTCTAGTTAATTAATAAGAAAAATATTATAAGTTTAAAGGAATCCCCTCGACTTGTAATTTTTTAACTGAACAACTGGAATGGCACTGACCAGCCACTAAGTAGTCACCAGGAGTGAGGTCCAGGCGCCCGTGCTGTCACATGCTCCCAGGCAATCCTGATGCGCCCTGGCATCTGAAAACCCACTGGCTGTCTGATCTCACCAGCGCCGCAGCCTCCTGAACAGGGAAGAAGGCAGGGACCCTATGCACCTCCCCAGCTTACTTTGCCCTTCAGTTCTAAAACTTGCTCACTAGCTATTTAATTCTTAGACATTTCTATAGGGTGGAGTTGTTAATATTTCAAACTGGCTTCTCCTAACTAAATTCAATATCGTCCTTCCAAATCTGCTCTCACTCCTGTGTTCACTGTTTCAGGTACCTGACCTCACTACCCACCCCCACCCCTGACCCATGCAATCTAGAGACCTCAAAGTCATCTGCTTGCTGTTCTCTTCCCTACTTCCTCCTTTCCATCCCACTGGCCTGGCCTCATGCCTCAGCACCCTTCCTGTGTCACTACAAGTGTTCTAGATGGTTTCACCATCATTAGTTTACGGTGTGGCCTCCCAGCATTGTCAGAGTGATAGTAAGACACAGAGTGCGGGGCCCTCCCCACACCTTGGCCATGTTCTGCATCCTCCCTGTTCTCATGGTCTCCCAGGGTTGGGCCAGCTAACTTGTAGCTCACCCTCTCTTTCCACCTTGTGCTCTGGCATACCACAGGCTCTCCTGACTCCTAGTTTGGCTTATGCTTTTCCCTCACCCTGGCTTCTCTGGTCATGGATATCCTCACCTATCCTCACAAGACTTCTCCTCTGTGAAGCCTTCTTTGGTTCTCCTAAAATAAAGGAATTGCTCAGTCCTCTATGCCAGTCATCACTTTGTCCACTTTTATCCCCCTCTGTCATGCATTATTGTTAGTCTCTCCAAGGAATGAATTGTACGTGCCCGTGAGGCGAGGGCTCTGCCCACCCACCTGTGGGCCTGTGTATTGGCTGCACAGTTACTACGAGCATCTGGGCCGGCCAATGGTGCCAATGACTTCGCTACAACATGCTGGAGGCCTTGATCTCCCCTTAAAGGGTATTGGGGTTTCCCTAGAAACTGCCACTTCAAAGCCATTCAGAAAAAAATTAGAGCTAAATTAGGCAACATTGTTTACTTCTTAAGAAGATGCTTTGGTGTTCCTTCCTGCACCTGTGAGAAGCCTCCAGTTCCTCAACAGAGTTGTTAAAAGTGAGGCCCAGAGAGGTGGGGGAGTTGGGGCTGCCCTCCAGGCAGGGTCACTCTCACTGCACCCCAGCGTGGGAGAAAGGGTGCAGGATCCCAGCTTAATCACCTACACAGGAATTTTCCTAGCTTGGCCCAGAAAGACTGCTGCCTTCTGTAAGTGACCATACTATCTTTTTGCTCTTAAAATATCAGCAAGGGGGTGCTCTGGGCTGCCTCCTGTGTGGGAGTCTTGCCTTGATCCTGGATACTGGGCATCCACATTTTCATAACAGCCCTTTGTGGTAGGTAGGTCCTTGCCTCCTTCGAATGACCTTGAATAACACTGTCCTCTGCACCCTTTCTGGCTACCACAGGAAGAGGCATGGTCACTTCGAGTCTAGGACCTTGGAACCATTTTAGGCTCAGGCAGGAAAAATAAACAGATGGGTGAGGTGGCTGCCCTTGAGTTCTCGCTCTCATTATTCGCCCAACACTGGTGGTCAGTGGATCAAGTTTTTAGGACTTGGATCTGTAGTATGTCAACTGATTGAACAAGAGGGCTTTGTTGAACAACTAACACGAGCCCATCTCTCCGAGGCCTCTTTTACAGAGGGAAAAACGGAGTGACAACAAAGAACTGACACGTACTCCAGACCCAAACACGCCCTGGGTTGCCATACAGGCCCTTCTGGTGCTGAATTACAGAGCTTGATTGCTGCCCAGAGTGAAGGAAAACAGCCTCCTGTGGTCGATGGACTTGTACTGCTTCCTTTTCATACTTACTCAACTCCAGCTGATCTGAGTCCTTGCCTGGTCACCCCTGAGTATCCTACGGACATGGGACTTCGGGCCAGGTGGGCCCCAGGGGAGACCAGAGAGACTGAAGAGCAGAATCACCAGGCTTTCTGGCTGACAGGGTGCAAACCGCTGCTCGTTTCTCAGCCATCACATCTCAGCAGTTGGAAGGCGTGTGGGACGATGAGCTGCAGGCAGGGGAGGGGCCTGACAAACAGTCTTCACGCACCAGGCTCTGCCACCAGCTCTTTCATGGGCAGCACAGGAGCCTGATGAAAAGAGCAGAGGTGTCCGCCAGAGAGGCCCAACCGGGGGCTTTCTTTCCCCCAGTGCTGTTCTGTGGGCTTGCCAAGTCCCACGAGTCAGCTAACTGGAGAAGCATTTTCAAAGCAAGGCCTTTGCCCTCCTTGGCAGGCTCCTCAAAGCTGACTCACTCTCACTGCTCCTGGGAGACACTGCAAAAGGCGCTTTTTTGTTCCCACTTTTCAATGGGAACATCCTCAGGGAGGCTTGGAGAGGCTCGGTGTGAGCGGGAGGACACTCGAAGCAGGGTGGGCAGAGGAGAGAGCAGGCCAGGCAGCTGGGGGAGCCGAGCGGGGAGGGGTCAGGGTTGGAAGGTGGCTGGGAAGCACAGACACTGTGCAGGAATAGTGTTCAGGAACTGAGAAACCCCGCCTACAAGGACCTTCAGAGGTTGGAGCAAAGAGTGCTCACCCTTTTTTATTGCTATGGTTTCAAGGGCACTGCAGTGTTTGGTACAAATGATGCCTCAGGTCTGTGGTGATGGCTGCTTAGGAACAGACAGAAAGAGAATTTGCCTTGGAATTAAGTGGTTTCAAGATATAGTTAAAAGTTTTCCAAACCTCAATTGATAATTTTTCACAGAAAAGTGCGTTTGTCATCAGCTCTGACATAAAGGCCACCTGGGCTTCACGTGAGTATGATTCATAACAGAGTCCAGCTTAGAAACCATGAGTGATGGCCCACAGAACACTGTCAAGTACAAGTACCATTTCTGCTGATAGAAACACAGATTCCTGGGACTGGGGCAATCTCAGAGGCCCATCCCACTCTTTATCTCTGGTAAACATTAAAAATGTTTGATTTTTATTTTTTTATTGATATTAGAGAGAGAGGAAGGGAGAAGGAGAGAGAGATAGAAACATTGATGATTGAGAATATACATTGGCTACCTCCTGCATGCCCCCCACTGGGGATTGAGGCCACAACCTGGGCATGTGCCCTGACCAGGAATTGAACTGGTGACCTCTTGGTGCAAGGGTCGACGCTCAACCACTGAGCCACACCAACCAGACTCTGGTAAACACTTTTAATCCAAATCTTTTAGTAGTGAGCATGATAGTTTTCTAATTCAATTATGTTAACCTCTTAAGATACCTTGATTTAGCCTTTTTATTTATAACAATTGATTATTAAATATCATTGAACTAGTTGACGTTTGTATATTTTCTATAAATATACAATGAATTTCATTTGGACCTAGTGAAAGATGAATTAACAAATTATTCCCTAAGTACAGTAAGAATGTTGAAGAAGAAAATGAAAATTGAACAATTTTTTCTTTTGAAAAATTCCTAGTAAGCCAAAAAATAAAAAAAATAAACAATAATAAAAGACCTTTCCGGTGCTGTATTTAGTCCATTTTGTACAAAGTTCATACCTGGTTTTATGACCTCACTTTTCCCCTATTGTTTAAGGGATATGGACATTATCTTTTAAACATGCCATTTCCAAGGAAAGTCTGGATTGGTTTGCTTTGCAGAGCAATCACGAAACAGGCTATCGAACGGTTGCACAAGCAAAACAGAGGCTCTGGAAAGATGATATACCTTCCTTCCTGAGGCAGATATTTCAGGATTGGGGAAGCAGGGTTTCCTGTGTTCTCACAGGGGCTGAGATAAAGAAACCCCGACAGCTTCAAAAAGAATCGAGCCTGGCGCGAGCAGGCGCCATTGCTTTTGTGTGCAGGGCCTCTGTCCACACTGAGAGGCAGGCAGGGCAGAGACCGCATGTGGGCAGGATGTGACGCGGGATGGATGGGGTTTACAGCCTGTGATGTGAAGGAGCGGTCTGCAGAACTCCCAGGGGCGGTCAGTGCTGCTCCTCCTGGTGGCCTCCTGCCCACCAGAGCGCCCAGCCCCTGGGTGTCCACTGGTCTCACCTCTGCCTCTTCCACAGCAGTGGAGCAACAGGCATCTCGATGTCCTCTGGGAATGTTCATGCCATTTACATGATGTCTTTTCCTTCTCTCCACATTCCACAAAAGGCAAAAGGGAGGTAGGTAAAATTTGCTTTCCGCTTATTTCCCCACCCTCCATTCAATTTCCCTTTCTGTGCTTCCTGCCCTTCCTCCTGCCGCCCGCAGCCTGGGAACCCTACAGAATGAATGAAAGTAATTTGAACATTTAATTCACCCAAAGACACTCTGTCTGATAACTGTGGCCTCTTCCAGATATGTATGCATTTGAAGAAGTTCACGAAGGAAAAAAGACCCAACCACCCAGCAACTACCAAATGTAAAAAAATAATAACAATAAAGATACTAATATAACTACAAGGAAGGAAAAAAACCTCAATAAAATAATAACAAAAAGTTTATGTATTTATATATTTTCTTTCTTTCTTTTTTTAATCCTCATCTGAGGACATTTTTTTGTTTTTTGTTCAGATGGAGTGGGAGAGAGAGAGGAAGAGAGAAAGAGAGAGAGAGAGAAACCTCAATGTGAAAGGGACACATCGAGTGGCTGCCACCTGCACGACCCAACCAGGGCCGGGGACAAACTGCAACCGAGGTACATGCCCTTTGCGAGAATTGAACCCCAGTCTCCCTGGACTGCAGGCCAACACTCTAACCGCTGAGCCAAACTGGCCAGGGCTATTTATTCATTTTTGAGTAAGAGTAAATGGAAAGGAAATGGGAGGAATAATAAGATTATTAACTTTCTCATCTTTCTTAGTTGGAAGATAATGGATATCTGAAGCAAATTAAGAAATAGAAATTTAAGCATCTTATCAAAAAGGTAACCACTGTTAGAACTAAAATTTAGACTATACAGTAAAACAAAGGAAACATAAATGAAGCATTAAAAATGAAAAAATATACAAGATGGTAGTATTATGACAACTGTATTATAATAAGCGTAAATTAAATCAACTCATTTATTAAAAGAAGTAAGCTCATAGAATGGGTAAAAACAACAACAATCCTACACTCAACTATGTATTGTCTTAAAATATATATATATACCTAAAACAAAGTGACTCAGAACCAGAGACAGTGCTTACACTCCCAGAAATATCTCTCTAATGGTGAAATTCCAGGCACTGTGGCATTTGGGAGGGGTAGATATTTTTGGACTAAGTTTTCCCAGCCTCTAAAATCAGACTGTGTGGTTGCCAGCTCATGAGACCAGCCCTATGTTTGTTCTAGATTGCTGAGCTTCCAAAGGGCAGGGGCTGTGCCCGCTTTGTTTAATTCCAGGCATTTCTGAGGACCATGTGAGGACATACATTATAATGTGGTGGGTGAGAAACACTCTCATCATCAGTCCATTAAGGTAGAGTGTTTCTGGGGAAGTCCTCAGGAAGTTACAGCAACTAATTTTGGGCCTTGAATGTGCTACTTGGTATCTCCAAGCATTTGTGTTTAATGGGTCAGGGCTTGATTTATCAAAGTTCCCTTATGTGTCATCATTTCGGAGAGGTGGAGTTAGACAGACCTGGGTTAGAATACCAACTTTTAATTTTATTTATTTTTAAATTTTATTTATTTTTGTTACAGATGTTTCTCCTTTTTCCCTCATTGACACTCTCCTCACGATCCCGCCTTCCACCCAGCATGATTGTCTATGTCCATTGGTCACACATACATGCCTATACCTTCTTTGGTTTACCTCTTCCTTTCCAGAAACCCAACTCTTCTATTTAGGCACTGTAAGAACTTGAATAATTCATTTATTCATTCAATAATAATAATAATACTTATTATTATTTTTTTAATCCTCACCTGAAGATATTTTTCTATTTATCTTCAGATAGAGTGGAAGGAAGGGAGAGAGAGGGAGAGAAAAACATTGACATGAGAGGGACACATTGACTGGTTTCCTCTTGCATGACCCCGACCAGGGCCATGGACAAACTGCAACCGAGTTATGTGCCCTTAACCATAATTGAACCCACAACTAACTGGTCCATGGGCCAACACTCTAACCACTGAGCAAAACCGGCCAGGGCAATAATTATTTATTGAAAACTTACTATATGGCAGTTTCTATTCTGGATGTTGTGGATACAAAATCTCTGCTTTCATGGAGCGGGAGGGAGGGAGAGAGAGGGAGAGAGAAACATCAATGTGAGAGGGACACGATTGACTGGTTGCCTCTTGCATTACCTGACCAGGGCCGGCGACCAGACCACAACTGAGGTACATGCCCTTGACTGGAATCAAACCTACAACTCTTTGATCTGCAGGCTGACACTCCAACTGCTGAGCCAAACTGGCCAGGATTCCATGATTATTTTTTTAAAAATATTTTTTTATTGATTTCAGATAGAGGAAAGGAGAGGGAGAGAGAGGGAAACATGAATCGGCTGCCTCCTGCACGCCCCCTACTGGGAATCAAAACTGAAACCTGGGCATGTGCCCTGACCGGGAATCAAACTGGTGACTTTCTGGTGCATGGGATGATGCTCAATCCACTGAACCACACTGGTATGGCCCCATGACTGTTTTTATAACTGGCAATTTGTACTTCTTAATCCCTTCTTCTTTTTTGACCAGCCTCCTTTTCACCCCTCAAGCTCCTCCCATTTGGTAACCATAAATTTGTTTTCTGTATTTATGAGTTTTTGTTTTGTATGTTTGTTTATTTTGTGTTTTAGATTCCACATATAAATGAAATCATATGATTTTGTCTTTCTCTAACTGACTTATTTCACTTAGCATGATATTCTCTAGGTCCAGCAATATTGTTTCAAATGGTAAGATTCCATTCTCTTTTATGGTTGAATAATATTCCATTGTATTTACCTACCACATCTTCTTTATCCAGTCGTCTGTTGATGGACTTTTAGGTTGCTTCCATGTCTTGGCTGTTGTAACTAATGCTGCCATAAACATAGGGGTGCATATGTCTTTTTGAATAGTGTTTTAGATTAATACCCAGAAGTGGAATCGCTGGGTCATATGGTAGTTCTCTTTTCAATTTTTTGAGGAACCTCAATATTGTTTTCCATATTATAAAGTTTACATTTTAATGGACTAGGATAGAAGATAAACAATAATCAGCATACACCTGAAACTAATACAAAATAATATTGAATGTAAACTGTAATTTAAAAATAAAATCTAAATTAAGAAACAACAATCAGAAAATAAATTTATAATATGTCATGTGGGATAAGTGATACAAAAAAAGCCAAGTGAACTAGCTAACATCATACACCTCACCAAATTAACCTGACCAAATACAGCAGGCTAATTTTTAAGTTGATAATTTTGTATGGACTGTGAATGATGTCATAAATATCCAAATAGCCCTTGGCAGAAAAAGGATCCCCACCCCTGATAGCCACCCTGTTTGACTGCTATATGTCCTGGTTGGGCTATGGTATCATCGTAACAGTGGGCACCCAGCATTTGGAACATTCTTCTGGGTTGGGTGAGCATTCTTTTCTGAGCTAGTATACAGTCTGAGATCCTTCTCAACCTGATGCTTCAGTAGGTCCCTAACAAGTGATCTGTGGCAAGTGAGATGCATTGGGTATGGTATGGTGTGGTGTGTTGCATTGTGTTGTGGTGTGGAGTGTCATGGCATAATGTGGAGTGGCATGGCATGTTGTGTGGCATGGTGTGGTGTGGCGTGGCATGGTATATACAACTCATGCAGATTGCTGGGTTCCTATCTCTGCTCTGCCACTTGTTGCTCATGTAGGCTTGAGTGACTCAGTTTCCTCACCTGATAACAGAGATGACAAGAGTGCTCTCGTCATGGGGCTGCTGTTGTAATATGTAGAAAGCACTTAGATTAGTGTTCAATGCACAATGGTGCTCAATAAATATCAGATTCTGTTTTTAGTGTGAGGTCCATTGTCAGATACTACAGTCTCCTACATAGTGTAACTGGGAATTTTGAAGACAAAGTCCCACAATGATTGTTTAAACTGTCATTGCGTTTCCTCTCTGATGAGAGGGTGGAGCGGGGAAGGAGCCCATAGTGGGAACTGAAGCATCTGGGTACAGGTTCCTTGCCTTCTGGAAGAGAGCATCCCTGTGAAAACTTAGTAAACCAAAATGCCCTGAAGTGAAGAAGTAATTGCCATTAATTTATATGGAAAAAATGTGAGCATCTCCAGAAACCCCCAAATAACCCGCCAAATCATAAATAACACATAAAACCTAAAATAACACTAATATATACTAAAAGCAGGAATGCACAAGATAAACTGACGTAAGGCACAGATTCTCACACACACAGTTTGAAGCTTTGTGGGCTGATGCTGAGAGTGGTTCCTGGGGAAGGAGCTTCAGGGCCTCTCTTACTCCTGGGGGGGGGGGGGCTCTCCAAAACAATCACAGAATGCTCTCTTCACCTGTTTCGTAAAAGTGAAAATCCTCTGGGGTTTCTTATGGTTATCAGAAACAGGTACAAATGTAGTAGGTCTTTTGTAAAAGGAAGTGGCCTAATGAGACCTTTTTAAGAGTAGGGGATACCTGAACCCCTTCTCTCCCACCCTCCCTCTCTCCTTGCTTCTTCTGGCTCATCATTGGTCAAGCTGTTCTTTTACAGAGCAGTGCCAGTCTCTCAATCTGAATTCCAGGCTGGGAAAGGCCTTAACAATGTGTGGGGTCAACCATTTCACTTGCAGATGTCCTAGGAGCTCAGGGGCCCCTTGGCTTGGTTGTCTCCAAGAGGAAGAACAAGGAGCCTTTGATGGAGTTACGGCTTTTCCCCATCTCCTAGGGACCATGAACAACCACTGGGCCCCACAACCTCCAGCTTCGTGATTCAGAAACATCAACCAGTCCACCTAATATACCCCTGAATGAATGTGTGCATTGGCCAAATCTGATCTGGCCATTAGTGGGCACCTGGTGCTGCAGTCAGCTGGCCTTCATGTCCTCCTCCAATACTGAAACTTAAATAACCCACATTATTGATTTAGGGAGGGAAAGAGATGTCATGGTGTTAGCAGCATGGAGTGTAGGTTACATGCGGAATTAGAAGATCTGGGTTCAAATGTTGCTGCTATCACTTTCCAGCTGGATCTTGTTGGATAAATTACTTAATTCCTTTTGACTCTGGTGCTTCAAAGGTGAAATGAGACAAATAACCATGTTTACTCACTGAGTGGTATAGGGCTCAAAGGAATAGTGCTAGTGGAGTGTTTATTACAGTTCCTGGCTATTTCCTCTTTCAGTTCAAACCCCTCAGCACCTCCCCTTCCCTACTCCGCTTTGGCAGGGGAAAGGGATTTGTTCCTTTAGTGTTGAAAACAATCACCTGGAAAGCTTGTATAAAATGTAGATTCTTGGGCCAAAGCCCTAAGATTCTAATTCAGTTCATCTAAAGTGGAGCCCAGGAAGCTGCACTGTTAATAAAACATTTTCTGTGACATGAAGGCCATGCTTCCAGAAACCTTTCTCTAAGGAGTTGTTAATAAGAATTTAAGGTACTTTCCCACTTTTCCATTTTAGTAAGGACTCAAAATCTAAATATCCATTTAAACCTACTAAGGCTTAAAACTGAGTTCCATAAAAACCTTGTGATTATATTGCACTCCCATAGGAAATCTCTGAATTCTTTGCCTCCGCTCTTCATTCTAAAACATTTCTTCTGTTCTGCTGACTCTATTTTCCCTCCTCCTGCCCTCTCCCTTGTATACAGCCCTACTGCGTGATGCTCTAGCCCAGCACTCACCCAACCCCCCACATTTTTACTGACCCTTCCACCTGGATGGGTAACAGGCATGTCACACCACAGATGCAAAACAACTCATGAACTGTGACCCTGACCCAGTCCCCTGTCTCCCCCTTTTCAATCCATTCTTCCTCCTCCACACAGATGCTCAGGCCTCATCCCAAACCTCCTTTGTTCCTCTTTTTCTCTACTCTGTATCCAATTGTTTAGCAAGTTATAATGGATCTACTTAAAAACTGTTTTATTTTATTAAAAAATGTTGCAGTTTTATTAAGATATAATTGACATATTGTATTAGTTTAAAATGTACAACATAATGACTTGACATACACCTACATTGTGAAATGATTATCATAAAATGTTTAGTTACCATCCATTACCTCACATAATTACAAATTGTTTGTCTTGTGATGGAAATTTTTCAGATATATTCTCTTAGCAACTTTAAAGTATACAAAACAATTTTTAACTACTTTCCTGATATTGCCCAAATAGGACCCCTTGGCACTACAGCCAGTGTAGCTACTGTTAAATTAATTCAACAAGGAGGACATGAGCCCCAGGAGGCTGTGATGTGGGCAGCCTGTGTAAGTAAACTAGAAGCTACGCCTGTAATTGCCTCAAAGTTACAATCACAACCAGTCACAAACTAGGCTTTAAACTATAGACAGTGAGTAATTTCTGTGCTTTGCTTCCTCTTTTCTCTATAAAATCATTTTCCCAGCTCTTGTCAGAGGAGCCTTCCCACCTACTTTCAGATAAATTTTTGCTCAAGTAAACTCTTAAATTATTTTGTTTCAGTGTATCTTTTAACATTACTCTAACTCAAGTTGTATTTACCTCCTGTTTGGTTTACTTTATGGTTTCTTAATTGGTCACCTTGTCCCCAAGAGCAAGCTTTAAACATGTCAGATCATGTTAACCTCTTTCACTCAGAACACATGCACATGCACACACACACACATGCCCCCAAACCCTTCACATGACTCTCAGAGCCTCACGCAGTCCGGGTCTTGCTGGTCTCCCTCATCTCACACCCTCTCAACTTCCTGCCATTCACTTTGCTTGAGCCGCTCAGACCTTGCCTGTCCTTGAGCACCATGCTCCTGGCTCAGGATATTTGTTACCTCTCCCTGGAGAGCCTCCAGGTCCGACATGATTGGCTCCTTCTGGTTTCTCAGTGTAGAGGTATAAGAATTGAGCAGAGACCACCCGGACCTCCACAGGCCTTTGAGATGGCCTCAGACCACCCTGGCCTTCCCTCTTGTCTTCTGCCACCCTGGGTCCTGTGAGAGAAATCAAAGGGAATGAATGCTTAGACACATTCAATGTGCTCCTTAATCCTTGTAATTCTCAGATTTTTGGGGGGCAGGGGACTGGTTCCAAAGTGAGTTGGGAGAATCAGTCTTTCACAAAGACTTTCAAATAGAATTTATTGTAAAGAGTAAGTTTCCTGCAGGGAAGTTAAATTAAGGCTTTGTGTTGTTGATGCTATAGTTTCCTGAGTTGGTGGGAATTTTTGTAAGATACACTGTGGCCTTGTAACCAACTTTCCTTCCATCCAAGGTGAGAAGGATTTATGCCAGTGAGCAGGTTATCAATTTAGTTCCATTTGGAAAACTGATTCCAAATCCTCTTTATGAAGTCAAGGTTGGCCGCAGACTCAGGATGGGATCCTGGTAACATTTCCTCCTGAGTTTTAGAAAGGTATGGAGGGAAAGCTGGAAGGGACCCTTTTTAACATCTAGCTTAGTACTTAAATTTTATTTTATAAATATGTGAAAATGAGTTTTTTGCTTTACAAGTATTGTTATCAGAGGAAATGGGGGAGTCCTCTTCCCCACTGGGTGCTGGGTGGGGAGTCCTTGCAATGTCTCTAGAAAAGGAATTTTCTGAGACTTGCACAGGAGGATGAGATATGGTAGAAAGCTTCATTTTTATAGAATCATATCCCTGGGTTCCCGTTTCCCGTAGTCCAATCATAGAAGTGTAGCTGGGGTTTCAGTAAAGCTAGAAGCAAACCCAGTGTCCAGAGTTTCCTTGCTATGTTGAACTGGGTCCAGTTCAGCATCAGGCCAGCTGCAGTCCATTAGTTCATTGCGTGTGGGGTTCACATGGCTGTGGGCCACACGGGAGAATGCTGGAGAGTGCGCCCCAAGCAGCAAGAGTCCCCAGGGTCCTGCAAGCACAGGACAGTGAGCTTCTTTGTTCAGGGAATTAGGATCCCAAATTTCCACATGCTTTCAGTGGCCACACCCATTCTAGCCAATGACCTTTGTTCCCAGGTGTGACTGACAGGCAGCACCTTCCATCTCACCCCAGCTCTACTGGACATGTGTCTATCTTCCCTTTGTCCACTCCTCTTTCCCCAGTGTTTTACAGGGGAGCTGCCTACAATGTCTGGCCTTCCCATTGCTCCTTTCCTGTTATTAATAACCTATACCATGAGTCCTATACCATTATAATTAACCTGCCCAAGGTCACCTTGGGCTTCAGTCAAGTAATGTTTACCTATTTTTGGATCTCAGGGCCCAGCCCATCAAGGACCCCTATGGGCCCTGTAGCAAGACTACATGCCCCAGGGTAGGGCAGCTAGAAGTGCTATAAGGCAAAAGAGGAAGAAAGAAGAAGGGAGAAGACCAGAGCAGGGAGACGGGGAAGCTGTGAGGGATAGAGGGGGAGAAGTGGTGGGACAGAGGGCTCTGCAATGTGAACTTCAAACCCCAAAGCACACTCTGCCTCTGAATGGCAAACACTTTGGCAGGATCCTGGCTCTTCAAGATCTAAGAGTGGCTGCCTCACTCTTAGCATTTTAGGTTAAGTTTCTCTACACTCTTATCGTCTTCATTTCACAACAAACAATGGGCTATTGACTAAGCTTTCAGAGCTGTGGGTGTTCTCAGAGGAAGGCTGCCCAGAACAACATTTCCAGCTCCTAAGTGGGGCTCCATCTATTAGAAATATGAAACCCTGGAGTCTTCCTCCTCCTCACTTCTCAGCCTTAGGGAAGCTAAGGGGTGTGTGCATGTATGAGTGTGTGTGCCTGGGGGATGTGAGTGCATGTGTGTTGGCAGTAGGGATGTGTCAGAGAAGGACAAGGTGCATTTACCTGGCCAGTGGCGTCAGCACTTCCCATGTGCACACACCTCTCCTAGAAAAGGGCTGCATAGATCTGCAAGGGTGTAGGCTGGAAAATGAGATGCCTTATCAATGTCTTTTTTGGGGGGTGGACAAGAAAAAGTGCCAGGGTCCTTTTCTTCCCATGTCAGGTGAGCCAAGAAACCAGCTCCAAAAGCTTTCATGCTCACATGCACATAAACACTTGGCAAAGACCTCACCATTCTGGGATGTCTCACCCTCAAAGTTTATACAGGAGTTAGCATTGTGCTAACAAACACCAGCCAGCACTTTGAAAGGCACCGGCTGAAAAAAGGTGTCCTGGGACCACTTCAGAGAAGGATCTTGAACCTTGGCTGTACAGCTCAGCTTTTTGCTTCTGAGGGGAATCAGGACACATTCCCTCCATATAGGAACATTGGCATATTTAGTATTTCAAGCTGAAGGAATATGAGAAGTGGCATGTGTGGAAGGACCTTCCCTGGCGGCAGGTCACAAAACCCCGGTGTGAGATGCCCTGGTTCCTGGAGGGAAGAACACCTTATTCCTGAGCACAGTGAAGGCACACAGAGAGGAGTGTGAATGAGGAGGTCCTACATATGCCCAGGTTACTACGTTTAGCTTGTGCTCTGTTTACAACTCTCTGCTCTTCCTCAGACCTACCACCAAAGCACTCAGGTTTGACTATTTCTTCAGGTCTTCACCCCTTAGGAAGGCTCCCATGTCATATAAAACTTACAGGAAATACCTTTGGGTGCTTTCTCTTGTTAATCTCTGTTTTGTTACAGGGACCCCAGTCAAGAACTTAAAAGGGTAGAGAAAAAAGATATCTTCCTCTTCTTCACTACTAACAGAGAAAACCTAAACTTGTTTTGAAATGTTTTGCAAGAGAATTGTAGGGTAGACAAACACGGTGGAGAATTCCTGTCAGTCTCCCCATCGAGGGCATGCCTGCCTCACATCAGAGCTGTTAATATTAACAGCCTGTTCTTCCCTCCACACAGCTGAGACAGCACAGAGCACGTCACCAGTGTGATGTGCAGGTGACCAATGGGGTGTGGGGAGAAGTATTTGAAGTTTTATTTGAACTTATTTTTTACCTCACCTTTTTTCAATTTGCAGTGCGTATTTTATAGTGTTCATGACAAATTAGCACCTATAATTTATAAATTATATATTTATATAATATGTATCAGGAATAGTTTTTAAAAACTAGAGGTGAGCACACACAGTTTTTTACCTGTTACAGAGTGAATTGCTGGAGAGCTGTTCTGTTCAGTGAAGGCAGCTGAGTGTCTTGGAGAAAGACACAGGCAGGTGGAGCACCTGTGTCTCCAGGCTTCACATGCTGACTTCTCCAAATATGCTAAGAAACTAGCTTAGACCAGGGTGTCAACAGAACAGACAAGGAAAACAATGTTCCTAGAAAATAAATGCCCTTCCTTATGTTTCCAGCAAATTCAAGAAGAGAAGCTTGGGAAAGGCTGCCCAGAAACTTGGTATGCTCAGAATGTTTTCTCCTTATGGCACTAACCTCTGGTAGGATTCTTGTGATCACAGCAGGTCACGGGGACCAGAGAAGTGATGCACGGGAGGAAGGCCCTGGTCCTTACAGTGACCCCCATGCACCAATTGCCATGGAGGGGGTAAGGTACAGTTTGCTGCATGAATGCTGTACCAAGACATGATCAGAGGGCCTATCTCATCCTGCAGACTTGTTTTAAACGCTCTTAGAAGCTTCCAGTTTTATCAAATTAAGATTTTTCATTCTAAAGGTGATGTCATTTCTTGAGAGTTTACTGTATGCTATACTTAATATTTAAGCTTTACCAGATAACAATCTCCTTTTTTCCTCACAATAATATTATGGTGCAGATTTGTATTACACATGAGAAAACAGGAACAGAGAGAAGCTAAATCACTACCCAAGGTCACAGAGCTAATAAATGACCTGAGCCTAGTTCAGTTGCATCGACCTCCAAAGGGCCAACCGTTGCTTACTGCTGGTTGTGGGAAGCTCAATTCAAATAAGAAAAAGTGCTGATAGGATTCCAAAATGGCATCAGAGTGAATGGAAGCTACACAGACCATCTCCCAGGACCAAACTGGAATTACAACTAAAATAAAGACAAATTGTCGGGAAAAAGCAACAGAAAAGCAGCTTGCAAGGACTATATAACCAGGGACACTGAACAGATCCTGGTAGGATTGCGGAGGTAGGAGAGGGAGGTTGGGATCCCATGGGCAGCAGCAGTCTTAGCTGTGAGCAGTGCCCTCGGGGTTAAACTCCAAAACGGCTCCACATTGCAGAGCTGGGACAGATGCTAAAATAGCCTTAGCCACTCACCTTGGGATCCCACAGAGGAGGGGTGGACTGAACTGAAACTGTGTGGGGACACTTAGGATTTGGAAGGCTCTCAGAGCTTTTGCTGAGTTGCTGCCATGCAGGATGGTGGTCATCTTACTCCTTACCAGGACTCTGGGGAGAGGCATGGCCCCTCCCTTGGAGATTCAACCCCATCTGGTGGGCCACTGAAATGCAAACCATTAACAACCAGCATCTGCCCCACCCTCGGGAAATCCCCTTACACTGAACACCTAAGGGAGTTTTTCATTCAACTGAGTAACCGCTAATAATAGCCTCCAGGCAAAAAGCTAGAGGATAACTGAACCTTTCCTGGGCTTGCATCTCTACCCAGGAAAGTAAGACTTGAGAGTGGTGTTTAACGTGGGTCCTCCCTAGCTCATCCAAACCTAGTAGAGAAGCCACAAAAAACAGAACACCAACACCCACAGGGAAAATTTGGCAGGGTCCAAAACCCACTGAGATAGCCAAAATGGTGAAACAAAGAAACAAATCCCAAATGAAAGAACAAGAGACCTCTACTGAAGATGAGATAAATGAAATGCAGTTAAGCAAGTTAACAGAGCTAGAATTCAGAGCCATGATCTCGAGGAAGCTGAACAGCATGTGTAAAGACATTAACACTGTGAGTAAAGACATAGAAATATTAAAAATCAACCAACTGGAAATTAAAAACCACCAAGAAGATATGAAGAATGACAGACATAAAGAACACATTTGAAGGACTAACCAGCAGAGTAGAGGAAGCTGAGGATGGGATCAATGAATTAGAAGAGAGTGTAGAAAAAAATCAACCAATCAGAAAACCAAAAGAAAAAAACAATTAAAAAACAGGAAGACAGCTTAAGAGAAATGTGGGACAACTGGAAACATAATAATATTCGCATCATAGGAGTCCCGGAAGTAAAAAAAATGAGCAAGGGTTAGAGAATATATTTGTAGGAACAGTGACAGAAAACTTCCCTAATTTGGTGAAGGAAGAAGGCATTCAAGTTCAAGGAGCACAGAGAGCCCCAAGTAAGAAGAAACCAAACAGGCCCACACCAAGACACATAGTGCCCAAAATTAAAGACAAAGAGAATCATAAAGGCTACAAGAGATAAGCAACAGGTAACCTACAAAGGAACCCCCATAAGGCAATCAGCTGACGTCTCAACAGAAACACTACAGGCCAGAAGGGAATGGTATGAGGTAATCAAGGTTGTGAAAAACAAGGATCTGAATCCAAGACTACTCTACCCAGCAAAGCTATCATTCAAAATAGAAGGTCAAATAAAAAGCTTCCCAGAAAAAAAAAAGGTTAAGGGAATACATTAGCACCAAACCAGCATTGCAAGAAATGTTAAAAGGGCTGCTGTAATTAGCAGGAGAAATAGGAAGAAAAATAGAACCACACTAAATAAAAAATGGCAATAAATAAGTACATATCAATGATCAAATTAAATGTAAATGAATTGAATGCTCTGATAAAAAGACACAGAATAGCTGACTGGATAAGAAATCATGACTCACATATATGTTGTTTACAAGAGACCCACATCACAACAAAAGACTCAGGTTGAAAATGATGGGATGGAAAAAATCTTGCAAGAAAACAGAAAGGAAAAAAAAGCTGGGGTAGCAATACTTATATCTGATAATGTAGATTTCAAAATGAAGGCCATAACTAGAGACAAAGAAAGCCACTACATAATATTAAAAATAGCAATCCAACAGGAAGATATAACCTTGGTAAACATATATGCACCCAATATAGGAGCACAAAAATATATTAAAAGTCTTCTGGAGGACTTCAAAGGAGAAACCAACAGTAATACAACCATAGCAAAAGACTTCAACAACCCATTGACATCACTGGATAGATCCTCTAGACAAAAAATTAGCAAGGAAACAGAGACTCTAAATGAAGCACTAGATCACATCGATTTAATAGATATCTACAGAGAATTACACCCCAAAATTAGAGAATTCACATTCTTCTCAAGTTCACATGGGACATTCTCAAAGACAGACCACATGTTAGGACACAAACTAAATCTATACAAGTTCAAGAAGACTGAAATCATATCAAACATCTTCTCAGATCACAATGGCATGAAACTAGAAATCAATTGCAACAAGAACATGCAAGGACGTTTGAAAACACAGAGGCTAAATAGCATGTTATTGAACATTAAATGGGTTACTGAGGAGATCAAGGAAAAAATTAAAAACCTTCGAGAAACCAATGAAAATGAACACACCACACACAAAATCTATAGGATGCAGCAAAAGCAGTTCTGAGAGGGAAGTTCATTAGCCCTACAGGCCTACCTCAAGAAACAAGAAAAATTCTTAATAGACTATCTAACCTCACAACGTAAAGACGTAGAAAGCAAACAAAAAGAAAACCCCAGAGAAAGTAGAAGAAAGGAAATAGTAAAGATCCGAGTAGAAATAAATGACATAGAGAGCAAAAAACAATTCAAAGGATCAATGAAACAAAGAGCTGGTTTTTCAAAAAGATAAACAAGATTGATGGACGCTTAGCTAGACCCACCAAGGAACAAAGAGAGAGAACACAAATGCACACAATCAGAAATGAAAGAGGAGAAGTAACAACTGACAACACAGAAATAAAAGGATCGTTAACAAATACTATGAAAAATTATATGGCAAAAAATTTGACAATCTAAGTGAAATGGACAAATTTCTAGAAATACATAGTTTCCCAAAACTGGACTGGGAAAAGGTAGAAAATATGAACAGACCAATAATAACTAAGGAAATTGAAGAGAAAATCAAGACTCTCCCAGCAAACAAAAGCCCTGGCCTGGATGGCTTCACGGGGGAGTTTTACCATACATTCAAAGAAAAACTAAAATCAAGTCTCCTCAAACTATTTCAAAAAATTAAAGAAGGAAGACTTCCAAACTCGTTTTATGAGGCCAGCATAATTCTAATTCCAAAACCAGAAAAAGACACTACACAGAAAGAAAACTATAGGCAATATCCCTGAACATAGACGCCAAAATCCTGAACAAAATACTAGCAAATCGGATCCACAAATACATCAAAAAAATTATTTACCATGACCAAGTGGGATTCATTCCAGGGATGCAAGGCTGGTACAATATTCTCAAATCAATAAATGTGATACACCACATAAACAAAATGAAGAATAAAAACCACATGATTATATCAGTAGATGCTGAAAAATCCTTTGACAAAATCCAGCATCCATTTCTGATAAAAACGCTCAGCAATGTGGGAATAGAGGGACCATATTTCGACATAATAAAGGCCATATATGAAAGACCTACAGCCAACATCATACTCAATGGGCAGAAACTAAAAACATTTCCCTTAAGAACAGGAACAAAACAGGGATGTCCACTTTCACCACTCTTATTTAACTTACTACTGGAAGTCTTAGCCACAGCAATCAGACATGAGGTAAAAAATAAAAGGAATCCAAATTGGAAAGGAGGAAGTGAAACTGTCATTATTTGCAGATGACATGATATTGTACATAGAAAACCCTAAAGACTCCATCAAAAATCTACTAGACTTAATAAATGCATTTGGCCATGTAGCAGGCTACAAAATTAACGTCAAGAAATCAATAGCATTCTTGTACACCAATGATGAACTCACAGAAAGAGAAACTGAGAAAACAATCCCATTTACCATCGCAGCAAAAAAAATTAAGATACCTAGGAATAAACTTAACCAAAGAAGTAAAGGACCTATTTGCAGAAAACTACAGGACATTGAAAAAGAAATAGAGGAAGATATAAAACATTGGAAGCGCATCCTTGTTCATGGATTGGAAGAATTAATATCATTAAATTTTTCATACTACCCAAAGCAATCTATAAATTCAATGCAATTCCCATCAAAATATCAATGACATATTTCACAGAACTAGAACAAATACTTCAAAAGTTCATATGGAACCAAAAAAGAACTGAAATAGCCACAGCAATTTTGAAAAAAAAAAAGGACAAAGTAGGTGGGATCACAATACCAGATATCAGGTTATACTACAAAGCGACTGTAATCAAAACAGCCTGGTACTGGCACAAGAACAGGCATATAGACCAGTGGAACAGAACTGAGAACTCAGAAATGGACCCAAGGCAACATGTTCAATTAATATTTCACAAAGTTGGCAAGAGCATATAGTGGAGTAAGGACAGCCTCTTTAATAAATGGTGTTGGAAAAATTGAATAGCTACATGGAAAAAAAATGAAACTAGACCATCAACTTACACCCTACACAAAAATAAACTCAAAATGGGTAAAAGACTTAAATGTGACCCGTGAATACATAAAAATTCTAGAAGAAAATGTAGGCATCGAAATTTTGGACATCATACGCAGCAGAATTTTCACTGATACATCACCTAAGGCAACAGAAACAAAGGAAAAAATGAACACATGGAACTACATCAAACTAAAAAGCTTCTGCACAGAAAAAGAAACAATCATCAAAATGGAAAGGCAACCCACTGTACGGGAGAGCATCACTGCCAATGATAGAGCAGATAAGGGGTTAATTTCCAAAATATATATAGTGCTCATACAACTCAATGAAAGGAAGACTAAGAACCCAATTAAAAAATGGGCAGAGGAGCTGAATAGACACCTCTCCAAACAGGACATACAAATGACCAAGAGACATATGAAAAAATGTTCAACATCACTAATCATCAGAGAGATGCAAATTAAAACAACAATGAGGTATCACCTCACACCTGTCAGAATGGCTGTCATCAACAAATCATTAAACAACAAGAGTTGGCAAGGGTGTGGAGAAAATGGGACTCTAGTACACTGCTGGTGGGAATGCAGACTGGTGCAGCCACTATGGAAAACACTATGGTGTTACCTCAAAAAATTAAAAATTGAACTGCCATTTGATCCAGTGATCCCGCTTCTAGAAATATACCCTAGGAAGCCCGAAACACCAATCAGGAAGAATATATGTATCCCCATGTTCATAGCAGCACTATTTACAATAGCTAAGATCTGGAAACAGCTCAAGTGTCCATCAGTAGACGAATGGATACAAAAGCAGTGGTATATATACTCAATGGAGTACTATGCAGCTGTAAGAAAGAAAGATCTCTTATCTTTTGAGACGACATGGAGGAGACCTGGAAAGTATTATCCTAAGTGAAATAAGCCAAGTAGAAAAAGACAAATACCACCTGATCTCACTTATATACGGAATATAATGAACATTATAGTCTGAGGAATACGGTAGACCCAGAAACATGGAAGTAGGGCACAGACTGACATCCCTCAGAAGAGAGCGTGGGGGGCATGGGAAGAGATAACCCACAGAACTTATATGCATATATGCATAACCAATGGACATGAACAACAAAGCCAGGACCGGGCGTGGGGGTGGGAGGTGGGATGGGGAGGGGCATGCCAATGGTGTAAAAAAGGAGAAACATCTGTAACCACAACAAAAAAATAAAATTAAAAAAAAAAAAAAAAAGAAGTATTCTTGCCCTGGTCAGATAGCTTAGTTGGTTAGAGTGTATCCTGATACACCAAGGTTGTCAGTTCAATCCTGGGTCAGGGCACATACAAGAACCAACCACTGAATGCATTAATAAGTAGAACAACAAAATGATGTTTCTCTCTTTCTCTCTCTAAAAATTAATCAATAACATTTTAAAAAAAGGTAAAAAAAAACAAACATGTATGGTGTCAGGCTACTACAGTTATAAGGGCGAATCACTTTGTAATTTATATAAATATTTAAGTTATATTAATAAATATGTAAGTTATATAAACATCTGTACACCTGAGACTAATATGACATTATATTGAATGTCAACTGTAAGTGAAAAATTTAAAAATCATGTATTTGTAAAGACATATGCACCACTGTGTTTGTTACAGCCTCATTCATGGTGGCCAAGACATGGAGACAAGCAAAATGTTCTTTGATAGAGGACTGGATAAAGAGGATGGGGTTCATACATACAGTGGAATACTACCCAGCCATAAGAAAAGATGAAGTACTGCCATTTGTGACAACATGGATGGATCATTAGAGCACCATGCTAAGCTAATAAGTCAGACGGGAAAGACCAAGAACCAAAGGCCAAGAACCATATGATTTCACTCATATATGGGATATGAATCAGAAAGCAACAAACTAACTAACAGAAATTGAAAAAAACAAACCTCCCCATAGACACAACAGTATGGTGGTCACCAGAGGGGAAGGGGGTGGGGGTGGGGGAGGATTGGAGAGGTTAAATGTGGGTCAAATACGTGGTGACAGAAGGAAACTGACTTTGGGTGGTGAGCACACAATGCAATGTACAGATGATGTGTTATAGAACTGTACCCCTGAAACTTATATAATCTCATTAACCAAAGTCACCCAAATAAATTTAATTTAAAAAAAGAACCGTAAGTTAATCACACCCTTCTACCATGTCAGGTAACATTTTTACAGGTTCTAAGGATTAGGGACATTGACATTATTCATGTATACATTTATCAAAACTTTTCAATTTTACACTTTAATATGTGCACTTTATTGCAAGTCAATTATATATCAATAAAGTTGTTAACAAAACCCCAAACTGAACCTAATAAATTGCTTGATTAGAAAATGCAATAGGGCTCTGCCTGCTGCATTCCATCAGCTTATCAGATGTCTTTGGACTCTTCCAGTCATTGCTGAAATGGGCAAAGATTGTTCCACAAAACCGATCTCCTCCAGGGATATGTGCTTCAGTTTCTGGCAAGAGGACCCCCAGAGGGGTGCAGATGGCTGGCATGCTCTGCAGTGTGCCTTTTGTATTTTTATGCTAATGTGTCAAGGTAAAGAGAGGTATAATAATCAGAGAAGGGTAGCCAGTGTGTTCTATGCCTGGCAACCTGGTCCATTAATTATTGTTCTAATGGACTTCTCTAGTTTTACTTCCTGCTTTTCTCGGGCCACTACTTACATAACAGTGAATTCAAAGTGGTTAAAGGAATTGCTCCTGATTGTATAATTAGGAAGAAAAGAATAAGGGCAGGATAAGATATATCAGCTTTCTGTCTCCAAACCTTGTGATAGGTCCATGGCCACATCTGTGGGGAGGGTGCTCGGGGCTAAGGATGTGATGAAGAACCTTGGGTCTTTTTATAGCACTGATGGAATTCACCGCCTTCTCAGAAGACTCCTGTGGAAACTGCTGTCAGCCAGGGATCCTGGAGATACCTCTGCCCCCTCATTGCTTGATACAGCTGATTGTATTCCTAGACAAGAGAAACTGATTCTACCAGAGTGCTCAAGTCTGCATGTGGCAGAGATTTTACAAATTGCTAGCAAATTTCTTTCTTTCTTTCTTTCTTTTTCTTTCTTTCTTTCTTTCTTTCTTTCTTTCTTTCTTTCTTTCTTTCTTTCTTTCTTTCTTCTTTCTAAATTGAGATATAATTGACATATAACATATTAGTTTCAGGAGTACAACATAATGACTTGATATTTGTATATATTGCTAAATGTTCACATAGTAAGTTTAGGTAACATCTGTCACCATGCATAGTAACAAATTTTGTTTTTCTTGTGATGAGAACTTCTAAGATTTACTCTCTTAGCAACTTTCAAACATGCAGCACAGTATTATTAACAATAGTTGCTGATGTGCGCTGCATCCCCAGGGCTTATCTATTTTATAACTGGAGGCTTGTACCTTTTGACTCCTTTCACCCATTCCCCACTTTTGTCTTTCATTTTCTTTATCTCCCTTCCCAGCCTCCTTCCCCTCTTCCACCCTTCCTTTCTCCCTCCCTCCCTCCCTCCTACCTTCTTTCCTTCCTTCTTTTGTTGCTGTTTATCTTTCTCAGTTGCCATGGGCGTGTTGTTGTGACACACACCACCTAGCAGGCCATGATAGAGGGCTTTTGACTCTGATGTCAATGTGGCAATGAAAGCTGTGAAGGAAATACTGAAAATGACCCCAGGGCCAGACCTAGGAGAGTGGACTGTGCCCTCTGTCCCTGTGAGTAAACGCTGTGGGATGGGGCTCTTTGCGCCTATCAATGGAGCACGTGGCTGTATTCCACCCTGCACTGAATAGCTTTCAAGAGATGAGAACCTCTTTGTACCCAAACACATTTGACATAAGTGTAAATATTCTCTTCACTTTGTGGAGGAATCTGTGCACTCCTCAAGGCAGGGGAGGGTGGTTAGGATATACCTTTTCTGGTTGAGAAAAGAGCCACTTTCCAGTCCTGCTCCTCTAGGCCATCCTGATCACAGCTGTCACTCTGCTTTTGGCTGCCCCATAACCTGGAATAGCTTGCTTGCTCCCTGGTAGGCACATGGAGAGAGTGTGTGTGCACGTGGATATACGTGTGTGTGCGCGAGCGCCCGCGCGCAGGCTGGAAAGCTAAAGCCGAGGGGTGGAATGACAAGATCCCTGAAGTACAGGCTCCACGGTGCTTCCTCCCATCTGCGTTCTGCCTGGGCTGGCAGACTCTGGCAGGCACAAGGGGACTGGCTGTGCATGTCCTGTGTCCCCAGGCTGATGTCCCAGTGAGAAGGGAGGCCCACCAATCTTCCCCTCACCCCATAACCCTGGCTCAGGGCAGAGAGACCCTGCTGTATTGGGTTTTGCATGAGGTGTATACACTATACATGTATTGGTATATGAAGGAAGGAATTTTGGCTTGAAAACATTCTTTTATCAGTAAAGATAGCAATTATCCTAAAGGAGATGTCAGAATTTGCCAAACTAAATCTCCAGAAGAAAATACAACAGAGAGTGTGAACATGATATTGTCAAAGCAAAGTTAAATTAAGCTGGCCTCTGGAAGGGTTTGGAAGTGAGCTGGTGGAGGCGCCAGCAAGAAGCCAGAAGAGAGTGTAATCAGGCAAAATCGGGGAACCAAGGGGGCTGGGCTCTTTTCTTCGGTTAATTGGTGCCCAAGAACTTAACTGCTTTGTGTCTCAAGGGTCGCAAGGAGATATCAAAAAAAAAAAAAAAAGAAATGACATTTTCTTTTGTTCCACAACTCAGTTACAGGCAGGGTAGAAATTAAGTTTATTTCAAAATATTTAGTGAGCATTCCTACAATATTTGTTGAACAAACTATTTTTTTTTTCAAATCTTTATTGTTGGATGTAGAATGTATTACAGATGTTCCACATTTTTCCCCCATTGACACCCTCCTCCCCACTCCCGCCCCCCTCCCACCTTTTCCCACACTATTGGCTGTGTCCATTGGTTATGCATATAAGTTCTTTGGTTTATTTCTTCCCAACCCCCAACCCCTTTCCCTTTGAGGTTTGTCAGTCTAGCAATGAATTTGTGCTTCTTAATCCCTTCACCTTTTTCACCCATTCCCCCAACCCCCCTCCCATCTGGCAACCAACAAAATGTTCTCTGTATCTATGAGAATGTTTCTGTTCTACCTGTTCATTTTATTTGTAGATTCCATTGTTGATAGATATGTATTCATTGCCATTTTGTTTGTTCATACATTTTATCTTTTTCTTCAAAAAGACCCTTCATCATTTCATATAATAACGGTTTCGTAGTGATGAACTCCTTTAACTTTTTCTTGTCTGGGAAAGTTTTTATATGTCCATCGATTCTAAATGACAGCTTTGCAGGATAGAGTAATCTTGGTTATAGGTTCTTACTTTTCATCACTCTGAATATTTCTTGCCACTCCCTTCTGGCCTGCAAAGTTTCTTTTGAGAAATCAGCTGACAGCCTAATGGGAACTCCCTTGTAGGTAACTAGCTGCCTTTCTCTTGCTGCTTTTAAGATTCTCTCTTTGTCTTGAACCTTTTGCATTTTGATGATGATGTGTCTTGGTGTGGGCCTCTTGGGGTTCATCTTGTTTGGGACTCTCTGTGCTTCCTGGACTTGTATGTCTGTTTCCTTCACCAAGTTAGGAAAGTTTTCTGCCATTATTGTTTCAAACAGGTTTTCAATTTCTTGTTCTTTCTCTTCTCCTTCTGGCACCCCCAAGATGCGAATGTTGGCATGCTTGAAGTTGTTCCAGAGGCTCCTTACACTATCCTCATTTTGTTGGATTCTTTTTTCTTTTTGCTGTTCTGATTGGGCATTTTTTGCTTCCTTATATTCCAAATCGATGGTTTGCTCCTTGGATTTACGTACTCTATTATTGAAGCTGTGTAAATTATTCTTTATTTCAGTTAATGCCTCCCTCAATTCTAACTGTGTATCCCCGATTCCTAACTGGTCCTTTTTTATGCTCTTGAGGCCCTCCCTAAGTTCACTGAGGTTCTCACTAAGTTCATTGAGCATCCTTATAAGCAGTATTTTGAATTCAGTATCTGTTAGGTTGCTTATCTCCATTTCACTTAGTTCTTTTATTGGGGTTTTGTTCTGTTCTTTCATTTGGGACCTGTTTCTTTGTCTCCTCATTTTGGCTGCCTCCCTGTGTTTGTTTCAGTGTATTACTTAATGAGAGGTATGGGGCTCGCTGAGACCAGATGCTGCTCGTTTGAAAGAATTTAGGAAAAACCTGAAGCAGGATCCAAGACAGGCCAATCCTATGGTTAAGCAAGTGGCAACAGCTTGGGTGGGCTGGAAAGTTGGGTGGGGTGGGGCAGGGCCTCAGGGAGTCAGCAAGGTGGGGTACCAGTGTGAGCCAGGTTGCTGGAGTCCCAGATATGGCGACTGTCTGCTGCCCCAGGGAAGGGCTCACCAAAGGAACAAAGGCCTCTTACAGCACGTTTGTCCCTAGAAAGCCCCCTCTCCAGCCCTCGCTCCAGTGCCAAACAGCTCAGTTGTTCCCTGTATGTCTCTGGTGCCCCAGAGCTGCCTCCCCTCCAAGCTTAGGGGAAGAGAGTCCGATAAGTCCATGCGTGGGCCCTTTAAGGAGCTGCCTGGGGCTCCAGCAGCTTCATCCTCCCTGAGCCTCAGTTTCCGCTGGTTTTTCCAGCCAGAAGTGATGGGGATTCTCTTCCTGGCACTGGAACCCTGAGCGGGACACCTGGTGTGGGACGGGGACCCCTCAGTCCTCAGGAAGGACCTTCCCAGCCGCGAGAGCTTCCTGATTTTTATCCGCCACACTTGGGTGTGGGACCAGCCTGTCGCGCCTCCGCCCCTCCTGCCAGTCTGGATGTGGCTGCTGCTTTAATTTTGTAGTTGTAGGACTTCCATTCAGCTTGATTCCAGGCAGTTTTGAATGACGGTTGTTCTGTAGTTTAGTTGTAACTTTGATGTGGTTGTGGGAGGACGCGATACCCTGTTTACCTACGCCGCCATCCTGACCGGAAGTCTGAACAAACTAAGCATCAAAGGAGGAGATAGTTTTGAGACAGGCCAGCGAGGCAGGACATAGGGAAGCTGAGACAGACGGTACACAACAGTTTGAAGCCACCTGGTAAATCCTATCTTCCCTAAACTAGGGACACTTCAGAGTAAATAGTTTGCATATCTCCCCAAGAAGATGGTAAATAGTTTAAATCACCCTACTCAGGGAGACAGCAGCAGAAATCCAATTAGTGCCATCTGCCAGCCACACCAAGGACAGATGAAGAGAATAAACCTCATTTTGATACATCAGCATAAAGCTGATGAATATTCTATTGATCCTCCCCTAAGACTTCCCCTGAACACCCAGCCTTTGAAAACCCTCAAAATGAAGGTCTAGGGCACACTCTCCTTCCCAGGAGCACACTCATACCTCCCCTCCCTTCCCCCACCCCAGGCGCCCATCTCCTAAACGCTAAGGGACCCCATGAAGCTTGCAACCAGGGTAGCAATGGGCAGTGGCAGTTTATCCCAGGCAAACCCTCCGAACCTTTCCCATTCCCCCTTTTCTCTGACTTCTCAGTGAGCCAAAGCAGCCCAGCCTGGGCTCATTCCCCCGCCCTTCCTTGTTTCCCTGCCCCCAGCTTTAATAGACGTCCTCTAAAATTCACCCGGACTTGTGTTGTGAAACTTCCTGCACGAAGTCAAGAACCCACACACTACCGGCTGGCCCTAGGCAGACTGCTCAGGGCCAGTCCCCTTTCCCATAGCAATCCCACCTCTTTCACACAGTCTACAGTCCACAGATGTGAATTCAGCCGGCTAGACTCAGTGGCAATGTGAACCAATGCCATGTTGGAGGGAAGCAAAGGGCTGGGGAATGTGGAGTTTGGAGTAATCAATTCTGATAAATTTGTCTCTAAGGGGCCAGCAGGGAGTCGGGGAATACTTCACAGAAAAGAAGCAGGCATTTGAACTGAGTCTTGAAACATGTCAAATTTTGAGAGGAGAGAGAAGAAGGATGGGTTACAGCTGAAGCTGACTCCAGAAGTTATAGGAATGCCAGGATTCAAGCTATGAACCAGAGACCTCATCCCCTTCTGCTTCTTGGATTTTCTCCCATGGGGTGTGTGTGTGTGTGTGTGTGTGTGTGTGTGTGTGTGTGGTCTTGTTGATGTGCCAGAGGTGCCTGTGCAGCACTGGGAGGGCTGCAGCCCAGCCATGTCCTCCTGGGGGCAAGTCCTACTCTTGCCTTACCGATAACTCAGACAGTCTGCTCTCTTCCAGATCTTGGCATTCTCATTGCTCTTATATATTATGGGAGATTGGCAGATTCTGGGGGTGGGCAGTTGGTCACTGAACGCCACAAGTGGCCCCCATGGGCACCAGCTATCCTTATTACTGGTGGCGCACCTGACCACCTGCCAGTGCCTTGATTCGGGCCAGCTTCTCCAGTGCACACACAGTTTTCTCATTGCCAGTCTTGGTAATTGTTGTTGGTCCTAAGTTATGAGCTCAGTAAATGTTGCCAGACAAGGCTGAAGTTCTTCTGGGCATTTGCCTGAGTAGTTCACAGTGGATTATCTTACTTGGCATCATAAATTATCCAAAGCAGTTTGCTTGAGAATGTAAAATTGCTTTCTGGATGCTAGAATTTTTGTTTGGAAATATTGCACTTTGAACCTATGGATCTCTTTGGGAAGAACTGACATCTTTATAACATTTACACAGTTATTTGTTTTCTCTTTATGTCCTTCTATTATAAATAATTATTTTTTCTGAATGTACCCCACACTGTTTTTATTAAGGTGATCCCTATGTATTTTGTGTATTGATGCTATTGTGAACTAGATAACTTTTTTTTGTTGTTGTTCAGATAGAGTGGGGAGGGAGAGAGAGAGAGAGAGAAACATTGACACGAAAGGTACACATCGAGTGGCTGCCACCCGCACAACCCAACCAGGGCCGGGGACAAACTGCAACCGAGGTATGTGCCCTTAGCAGGAACCGAACCTGGGTCTCTCTGGACAGCAGGCTGACACTCTACCGCTGAGCCAAACCGGCCAGGGCAAGTAGATAACTTTTTTCATTATATTTTCAATTCTGTTTGTGTGTGTGCATATATATATTTATAATAACATATAAAATATGTAAAAGCTATTGAATTTTTTTAAAAGAGCAAGAGGAAGGGAGAGAGAGATAGGCTGCCTCCTGCACACTCCCACTGGGGCATGTGTCCTGACCGGGAATCGAACAGGGACCTTTCAGTCCATGGGACAACACTCAATCCACTAAGCCACACTGGCTGGGCTACTGAATTTTTATTTATTTTGATTTTCTGCTTTTGGTCATGTATGTGTGTGCATGTGTGTTTTGTTTTGTTTTTACATAGACAGTTATACATTGGAAATAAATTTGATCTTTTTCTACTTTGGTTTGTTTTACATCTTCTTGCATTGGCTAGAAGATACACACACACACACACACACACACTTTAAATATGGAGCTAAGAGTTGTTGTCTTTATATGTTTCTTATTTATTTGTTGCTTTTTATAAGGGCATCCATAACATTTTATTGTTAATTTAAATATTTACTCTTAATCTAAGAAATATTATTATTTGGAATGTTAATGTAGTATTCTATATTCCTAGTTTGCTATTTACTTCTTCAAAATTCAGGAATAGCTCTTAAGTGTTTGATATCTATTGGAATAATTATTTTATTTCTTTCTCATGTCTTGGAAGCAATGTGCTATATAAATTGATTCACTGATATTTAACCACCTGTACATTCACCAGTAAGCCATGTTGGGTCATTTATTATTTTTTGTTGTGTTGCTGAAGTAGATTTGTTATTTTGTTTAGTCTTTTTATATTCATATTATAAGTGAGTTTAATCTACAGTTTTCTATTTATGTTCTATTTGTTAGGTTGTAGAATCTGGGTTATATTAGAGTCATAAAATGATGGAGTTTATTAGATTTTTTTCTATGGGATTGAATATAGCACAAATAGTGTTTATTTGTAAAAAAAAAAATGTATATAATTTGGCTATAAAACTAACTGGTCAGAACTTACTTTATGGGGAGGTAGTTCTCTGATAAGAGTGTCCATTTCTTTTATGAATATCAGTCTATTCAAATTTTCTAATTTAATATATATCATCTCCCCAAATTATGCATTTCAAAGTTATTAGCAGAGAGCTGCCCACCGTTTTCATGTAATCAAATAACTTCTTCATCACTTTCTTGCTATTATTCCCAGTTTGGCCCATTTGTACTACCTCATTTTGCAATTAAATTTAAGAGAAATCTATTAATTTTATTGCTTTATATACCACATGGCTGGGTTTTTTAACTTTAAATTATTTACATAACATTTCAGTTACAATGCATTATGACAAACCTTGTAGAATTTAATTAATATAAATTAATTGCTCCTGGAACTCAGTATCAATGAATGAATATTAGTTATTTCTCTGGCAGAAGGCAGTTTTGGTCAGTAGTTGGAATCAGACAGAAGGAGAACATAAGCGACTCTCCTTGGAGAGACAGGTGATGAACAGCAGAAGCATAGAAGGCCTAGCGAGGACAGCACACTGCCGGCCGAGTGCCAACACTTCAACCCTGCAAGGTGTAGGTTGCACAGGTTATTGGCTCCATGTAGACAGTGTCCTTTAGCTCCTCTTTCTTCACTCATCACTCTAACCCTTTTCAAGTCTGCTTAATTCTGGAATCAACCTTAATTTTTTCCCTTTATCCTTCACTCCTTGTTTAGACTTACACTGTGTCCCCAGATTGTGTCTTTGGTAGCCAGGCTTAATCGTGGCTTCAAAACAGGAAGCCTGCTTCAATTTGCTAAATGTGCTCCCTTTTTATGCCCTGATTAGGGAATATTATTAAACACACACACACACACATACACAAATGAATATTGCATAAAAATGAGAATTGGCAACTTATCCCATAGACTTCATTTAAAAACAATTCTTTTATATTTAAATAATGGTGGGAGACACTTAGCAAGGCAATACCTTCTCCTTTCCTATGATTAATTTTAGGATACATAAATGTAACTAATTTGAATGATTAAGAAATCAAACATGGTAGAAGAACATCAATGTTATTAATATATTTTAAAAGTGATTGTTCTTGTTAAATAAGTCTAGTATCTCTAACAAAATGGGTCTTTAATTTATATCTTTCTAGAAACTTAAGGTCTCTCAAGTAACTAAGTTTTCAATCAGGTCATTGGTTTCTTAATGAAAACCATAAAACCACTACAGCTTTCTAAGGGAAGACCTGATCTTCAGTTTGCTTCTTCTTTGAGAAAAAGAAGGGAATCAAACCTGAGAAATGTTAAATCTTTCTCTCACCTGCTGTTTTTCTGAGAGGGAGATGCCAGTTATGTTATGCTATAATGTCATTATGGAAAACTATGTATCTAGATCCATGTTTTCAGTGAGAAGTGATTAGAGAAAGCTGAGTATATTTTATTTCTATCTTTGTGACAAAGATTATGTGATTGTCATTTTTCACCAACTTGCTTTCTTACTGGATGTTGGAAATGGTATTGCTAGACTGCCACTGGGAGAGTTACACCAGAGCAGGTCCTTTCTACAGCAGTCTGGTTGAGTAAGTTCTGACCAGAGTTGTACACTGTTGTAAGGCTGCTTGGGAGGTGACTGAGGGGTAAAGAATATGTCATCTTTTGCCAAAATAATCAGGTGCTTGAAACATCTTCCAGGACATATTTTGCTCTGTTTTATAGACTTGTTAAGAACTCTGCTCCAAGAGAAACAAATTTAAAGATGATCCATGAAGTGAAATTCTACCCCATGTTTCTTCTCTGACTTTATTAAAAAAAATTATTCTACATTCAGATGATACTCAAACATTTCATATGAAATATGTATTTGTCTTCACTGCAGGGTGAAGAGAGATGTCTTTTTTTGATCCAGTGGATATCAAACCTAAGCCTGCTCCTGAATCAATCGAAGGCCTTGTTAAAATACAGGTTGTTGAGTCCCACCCTCAGAGTCTCTGAGTTAGTAGGTTTGGAGTGTGGTCTGAGAATTTACATTTCTGACAAGGTCCCAGGAGATGCTAATGCTCCTAGGTATTATTTGAGAACTTCTGCTCATTGTAAACTTGTGAGTTAAGTGAAAATTCTTATAAAATTTTTTGAATATCTAAGTTTTCTCATACCATAGTTTCACAGGTAAGTGAAAATTGGATTGGAAGTATATAGTTGGAAAAGAAAGCCCAGAAAAACAGGCTGATGAAGCAATTATGGGCAAGTTCCAAATGAAACAGGATGATCAGCTCCACTGAACACACACTTGAATGATTCTGTTGAATCCAGGGTTTGAGGCACCTCAGCTGTGAGGTAAGGTGTGTCATAGGGAGACACAATGTGACCTGGTTGTATGTCTCACCTTCCAAATATGGGCTTTGTTGGGGAACATCCGGGAGAGCACCTTGTTCAGGCTCAGGGGCTTACACAAGGGAACGCACTGCCTTCCTCAGACTGACCCATAGTGCCATCAGCTACGCCGTGTGCTGGACAAGGACCTGGAAGTCCTTCCTCAAATTACCAAAACACAAAAATGTACACACTTTCAAAGTGGCCATTTTCTTTGAGTTGCCCCATTGTGCCACTTCCTATGGAACTGGAGAAAATAGCTTTGCCTCTGGCTATGCAGGATCATCATAGGTAGAAACTCACTTTCTTTGCCAGGTTTGAAAGTGCTTAAAAAGAGAAGACCATTGTCCCTAGCCTGTGCCCAGAAAGACTTGTCAAATTATGCTACACAAAGATGGGATTCAAGCTGGTTCATTATAGAACCCAAAGCCAGGGTCAGAATTTCTGCTGGCCTCTCCTCAGTTGCAGGGGTCATATCACAGGGAACAGAGCTCAACTTCCTCCTTGAAATCGTGTCATGAACAACAGAGCTGCCAAGCCTCAGGATCTACATAGGGAGGAAGTGAAAACTTGTGCAAAATCAGGCAGTTGGCTGTTTCCCCCTGTGGCTGAGGGACCACAGTGAGGTCAGTCCGCTGCCACTGTCCCCTGGGATGGCTCAGTGAACTCCTGGACTACCAGGCACTGCCATTGCCCTTCGGAATCATGGAACCAGAGTCAAGCCGGTTTGTCTTTGACAGAGTGGCCTTTGAATTCTTAAAATATGTTCTGACTGGTGTGTAGCCCGTGGGAAATGTGATTACAGTAATTGATGGGACTATGATAGAGACTTCTGAATAGAGACTGCTTTCTGAAAATGCAGTGTTGGGCATTTTGAAAGCGATTCCATGAATGCTTATTTTTACATGACTCCAGTTTTCTGTATGTGAAAGAAAGATTTGAGGCTAATATATCAAATGAGGACAACCAAACTACCAAGGTCTTTCCCCTAGGAGATCATAGTAGTAGAATTTAAGGCTACAAAAATGCAAACTTTTGAGACAATATGGTCATTGTTGTAAGATAATCTCTTTTACATTTTCGTCTTCTTCTTCATCATCATCATCATCATCATCATTACTATCATTTTGGTGGGGGATAGAGAGAGACAAAAATAAGGTAAAATTTTACACTAAATTCAGAATCTATGATCACATTTACCTGTATCTTGAAATATCCTATTTTATTTATCAGGTTAAAACTGAGAGTTTCAGAGTTGAATATTTTTCTAGCACCCTGAGAAAAAGTGACTTTAAAAAATGTATTAAAAAAACCCCTATTAAATACAAAAACAACAATACAAAAGAAAGTGTGGTTGTTCTTTGGTCAAATAACTATCTTTGGTCAAGGGTTTTTGGTGCAGTTATTTCTTCCATTTCATTATTTAGTGATTGTTCTGTATCCTTGATTTAATGAGTTTATTGTGTAAGCCTCTATTATTTTAATTCCTCCCATCCACATAGGAAGGAATAGTGAACAGACCCAGGACAATATAGATGATGTTTTCAACTGTTTAGTTTTATCTGTAATCTGTCTTCAGGGGTGAATACGTAGTTTGTTCCAGCCAGAAGGGTACTAAAATACTTTTATGCCCCTATTCTAGCTTGCAATAAAAAATGTATAAATATAGGGAGAAAATTGACCCCCAAATAAAAATCTCTTCATCTGATATTTTGGTGCTTAATTTTATATCCATATTTCAACTACTTTTTAAAAAGCCACTGGGAAATATTTAATTATTTCAACATAACTTATTTATCTATCCTGTGAGCATGTCATGGCAATGATGTTGACAAAGTGTGATAACACTTCCATAGTCTGGAGAGCATTGAATTTTGTCATAGTCTTCTACAGTCATTCAAGAATAAGGTTGGAAGAGATCATTATGCTATTTGCAAATGAGTAATAGTTATAGGTATGAAGAGACATGGCCATGACCATTCAACAAATGAAAGTTCCAAGCAAAGATGGTGCCTGCTCTCTTATGCCTCAGGTATCAATTTTTCCTGGGCAAGACCATGAGGACCAACATTGATACTCAGAAGAAGGACACTTGAGCTTTCCTGGGTGTTCCAATTTTGGGTCCCATGAAAGTATGTCATTTGCTTCACATGCTCGCTAAAAGTTTTTTGTGGAAATTGTTCCTACATGATCTGTATGGGTGCAGTTGCAATTGGGCAAGTTGAGCCAGAGATGTGGTGGTGATTATGTGAGAACAGGCAATCTCTGTTCTGTGACTGCCAGTCAGGCTTGTGTAGTTCATGCCACCAGCTTGCAATCGTGCTTCTTCACCCAGTGCTGGATCCTTACCACAGCAACAGGCAAAGAGGGTACCCTAGGATACAGTTGTGACATCATACAGAACTAGGTTACACTCCCTTTTTTATAAGAAAATATTTATAAATATTATATGATTTCATGTTCATGGATTTTTTTTTTTATTCATACCTTAGTGGTGAATAATGGTCTAGCTGATTGAGCTGAAAATCAGAGCCTGATGAAGCCTCTCCCACATCAATGATGAAACCTCCAGGCCCCCAGATTAAAGCTTTTTGACATCACCTACAGGCTAGATCAATGGTCTCCTCTCTTCTATGTGTCTGTTTTCTATTGTCAGCAACATCCCACTCACTGAGCCATCCCACTAAGAAACTGCAGACACTCCTCGACCTGTCTTATGTTGAAAATCTCATTAAGTTGAAGAATGCCCTTGATACATCTGGCCTACCAAACATCATAGCTTAGCTGAGACTACCTTAGACATGCTCAGAACACTACCTTAACCTATAGTTGGGTAAAATCATCTCACTGTTGCTGACCGGCATCACGAGAGAGTATTGTACAGCATATTGTAGCATTGGAAAATATCAAAATTCAAAATTTGAAGACTGGTTTCTCCTAAATGCATATTGCTTTTGTAAGCCAAACCATCATATATTGGGAACCATCTGAAGTGTATTGCAATGTGAAGAATCTGGGATCACAAATTGCATATCAAATAGAAAATTTGTGGATATTCTGGTAGAGGTCATGAACTTGTGACATGAGGGCCATGTGGCAATTTTTAAAGGCAATGTCACCAGGCAGGTAATGTGCTTACTCCCAATGTAAACACTGTGCTCCTCTTCCCTATTCTAGCCTCTGCTTCACCCTTTTGTGTTGTCTACCTGGTTCTTATAGGTTCCTTGGGATCCTTGTTAGATTCATGGACTTCTAGCTGCACCTTCTTTAGAAGTTATGTTTCTTTTCCTAGTTTTACCTTGCTTCTGCCATGGTTGAATCACAGCTCTATTTAAACATTTCTGGTCCTTGTGGGAAAATATTTCTTTTGTTTCCAGATACAGCAATTGAATCCAGGCTATATTACTTCATCAAAACTGCAAGACTTTGAGCTGTACTGTTGTTCTCTAGACCTTGACCCAGTAGTGTCCCAGAATTTGCCTTCATATGGTGTAGTTAACTTTAACTTTCTCAGACTTTTCTTGGGCTCCCCACCATCTACCTCCTACTCCAAGCCTAGGTCATTTGCCTCTTATCTCCTGAACAGCTTCCTTCTAGATAATTTGTGATTCATTAAAATTAATGTTGGCAAAACGTCCTCACTGAGATATGCTATATAAGATCATTCTTGTTTATAACTATGAAGGAGTCACACTCCATACATACAACTGGAAAGGTTAATGTTTAATTGATAGTTATTAAATATCTACTACAGAGAAGACACCTTACTGGTGCCTTCACCTGTGCTCCTCCTTATGGCGATGCTATGAGGTAGAGATCATCACTGTCCAGTGAAAAAAGTGAACTCAGACTATTTAGAGAACTTGTGTAAATTCATGCAACTGGTGAGTAGATGAGCACTGGCCAGAATTCATAAACCAAAGCTTTTTTTTTAGCATAAGTTTAAGGGTTGGGGTGAGGGTAACACTGACAATATACCTCTTTGTCCAGGTCCAACCTAAGACCACCCTGTAGGGTACCTGTGCCTGGGAAGGTTCTGTAGGGAGAAGGATAGTGGTGGGCAGAAGTGGCATTTAGCCCAGGCTATATACTACAAGGTGCATTGATCATTAGTCACTGTTTAGAGGCTGATTTGGGTAGAGGAGCAGCATGGAGCATCATCACAAACGTTCACTGTACTCTCAGATAGATCTCTCCCTGATAGCCTCATCTCACTGGGAGGTAGGAACAGAGAGACACAGGTTGGGGGCAAAAGGGAGCTGAAGCTGCTGAGACTTCCCTGAGGATTGCTTGGGGGTGTGATTTTAGGGGTGGGTAGAAAGGGGCAGTTAGAGAATTTATCACTTAGAAGGATCTAGGCATATTTTGACTCCATTGTTCCCTTTCTCAGGACTCTTGTTCTGTACACAGAAAGTGAAAGAAAGAATAGGGTAAGTGTGAAATGGCGTTAATACTGAAATCAATTTCAGATGTTACAGCATGTCACCAAACTTTCTTAGTTATCATATGTTGCATAGGACAGTTTTTATTTTATTTTATTTTATTATTTTTTTTATCCTCACCCGAGGATATTTTTCCATTTTTTGTACAGATAGAATGGGAGGGAGAGAGAGAGAGAAACATCGACGTGAAGGGACACATCGAGTGGTTGCCACCCGCACGACCAACCAGGGCCGGGGACAAACTGCAACCGAAGTACGTGCCCTTAGCGGGAACCGAACCCGGGTCTCTCCAGACCGCAGGCCGACGCTCTAACTGCTGAGCCAAACTGGCCAGGGCCATAGGACAGTTTTTAGAAGTTTCCTACATTTATAATGGCTAGAACTTCAAGTTCTTTTTAATTCTCTCAGAGTCTTGTAGAGTTCTAGACACTCATATATTCTTAATAAATGTTTACTGAACAAACTGAATAAAATAATGAATAGATGAGATTTTACATTTCTAATTTCTTTAGCTTTGTGCTCCTTCTCAACAAATATGTATTCAGCTCCTACTAAGATGCATGTCTGTAATCAAGACAGATGAGAACTTTGCTCTCTGAGCTTACATTGTGGAGGTGCAGAGGAAGATGACACACCTACAAAACAACTGAGCAAGAGAGTGATAAGTGCCATAGAGAACATATAAAGTGATGGGGTGGGGAAGATGTTCTTTAGCTAGAATGGTCAGGAAGGGTCTGGAGAAGTATTATATGAGCTAAGGTCTGTGTGGTAAGAAGGAGCCAGCTGTGCACAGATTTGGAGAAACCTTAAGTATGAAGGTACTTGAGAGTTGAAGCTGTTTCAGGAACCTGTGTGGACTGAACGTACAGACTGAATGTACATATTAGGTTTGCTAGGGCTGCTGTAACAAAGTACACCACAAATGGAATGGCTTAAATAGCAGAAATTTATTGTCTTTTTTTTTTTTTTTTTTTTTTTATCCTCACCCGAGGATATTTTTCCATTTTTTGTACAGATAGAGTGGGAGAGAGAGAGAGGAAGGGAGAGAGAGAGAGAAACATCGAGTGGCTGCCACCCGCACGACCAACCAGGGCCGGGGACAAACTGCAACCGAAGTACATGCCCCTAGCGGGAACCGAACCCGGGTCTCTCCGGACCGCAGGCCAACGCTCTAACCGCTGAGCCAAACTGGCCAGGGCAGAAATTTATTGTCTTTGTTCTAGAGGCCAGAAGTCTGAAATCAAGGTTGGGTGCTGGTTCTGTCTGACGGTTGTGAAGGAGAATCTGTTCCATGCCTCTCTTACCTCTGATAGTTTCTCGACAAACTTTGGCATTCCTTAGCGTGTAGATTTCTGCCTTCATCATATTTATATTAGGTTCTGTGTGTGTGTGTGTGTGTGTGTGTGTGTGTGTATCCAAATTCCCCTTTCCATAGAAGCACCAGTCATTACGGGTTAGGTCCTAGCCTAATGACCTCATTAGAACTTGATAACTTCTGTAAAGACCCTATGTCTTAGTAGGGTCACATTCTGAGACACTGGAGGTTAATATCTTTTTTTGGGAGACACAATTCAACCCATAATATCACAACTAATGAATGTGCTGAAATGTCTGTTATATGTGCTCACATAAGTTTGTTTGGCTTTTCTCCTCTGTTTGATTAGCTAGCAAACCCTCTAAGGTATGTACATTAAAGATTCCTCATGGATCTCTCTAGCGCCTCACAGACTTAGTTCCTGGCTGATAAAGGAGCACCAAAAAAGCTCAATGTTTAATCCCTCAAACCAGGAAATTATCTTCACTATGGGCAGTGTTGATTAATGCCCAGAACTTGGAGATTGTCTCCACTGTGAGAAAGTATTCTTCACTCAAATCTCCAGTGGATTTTAGGAGGAGGCCCAGTGAATTCCAAATATTTTTTAAATATGTTTTTATTGATTTTTTAGCGAGAGAGGAAGGGAGAGAGAGAGAAAAACATCGATGTGAGAGAGAAACATCTATCAGCTGCCTCCTGCATGCCCCCTTCTGGGGATCTAGACTGCAACTTGGGGATGTGCCCCAACCAGAAATCGAACTGGGACTCTTAGTCCATGGGACAGTGCTTAATCCACTAAGCCACACTGGCAGGGCAAATTCCAAATTCTCAAATTCCAAATTTGAGAGGGGGCTGGGCAATTGGATTTGTCTTAAAGAGATATATATAGGCTTTGTTTCCTCTGGAACATTCTGATCAAAACAAGCTGAGTAGGCCATGCACATGGTCACAATAACAGGTGGTGTGAGAGGTCCCCTGTGGCTTGTTGGCCTGCAGAGCTTGTGCTCCTTAGGGCCTCAGAGTAAGGCAGCATCGTGGTTGGGCCCCTTGAGGAGGCCGGCTGCACACGGGGAGTCAGCGGTGCACGTCTGCAGCTGGCTGTGGCCAGCTCTCGACTCGCGGGATGACTAACAGGGAAGTGCAGACAATGCTGAGGACAAAGCAGGGCAGAGAACTGTTGATGAAAGGAAGTGAGATTTGTCAGGGCATTTTCCTCTGGCTGCTCTCAGGACTGTGCTTGGTGAAGCATGCCTTGAAGTCTGAATGCAATCATTGAATCAGCCACAATGAAGAGCTTGCCAGTCTTTTAAATAATGTCTCTCCTGTAGGAAGCACACCTGGTTGGGAACAGGTGGGTTCCGGTTTCAGTGCCACCCCCAGTGTAGTTACATGACTTTGGTCAAGTTGCTCAACCACGAGGAGTTGAAGGTTCTGTCTAGGAGCTGACGTACAATAAGGTACTGCTTTCCTCTGGTGGTCAGGAAAACCAAACAACTAGAGGAATGTGCCTATCAAAGCATAAGGTCATCTATAACCCATTAGCAATGTTACTTATATGATCTTCATATTTGTATATTTCATCATAGTTAATGAAACAGAAGAAAAACATCGAATCAGAAAACAGATGGAAAGAGAAAGGGAGCAGTAGACTCAGAAGGATGAAGGGCTCTTGGAGGTCGCTTTGTCCTAAGTGGGGCTTGGATTTGTTTCCTCCAAGCAGGGCCCTGCTCTGGGCAGAAACCAAAACCACCTCACAAGAGCAGCTACTGCCTTGTATTTGAATGACAGAGATATGTTCCTGAACAATTTTTTATTTAGCTCACTTGGAATGTACCTTATGCAACCCATTAGCAATATTCTTTAAGCGTGCAGAGAAAGTAGATTGAATTTAGGGTGGACTGAACCCAGTTGGTTTGTCCTATTGTTTTGGATTCTCTTGGTTTTGTTCCCTAGTTTGCAATTGGTGTCCTCCTGGGGTGAGAAGGAACATGGACCCAGCCGTTGCTGCTGTCCCATCCACCATCACCTGCACTAGAGGAGGGAGGCCACCGGTGGAACCTCTCTCATAAGGCAGTGAAGCTTCGTTTTCAGACCTGCCAGCACACCTCTCCACAGTTCTTATTTCTAATTTAGTCACCTGCGATTCCAAGGGTAAGGGACAGGATTACCTTTAGGAACTGCGGGATGAGTAGGGGCATATGAGCTGAATAAGATCCATGTTCTGTTGGAGAAAGGGGGCTGAAGCTGGGTAGGTAGCCAGCAAGACTTCCCCCATAGCAGAGCCCAGACTGGAACTTGGGCTTCTGGGTTCTTGCTTCAATACTCAGTTCCTAGCAGGAACTTAAGGTCAGTAAATTAAAGGAGGTAGAGACAAGCTGTATAATGTCTGAGCTAGAGACTGAGCATGATTAGGATTAATTAATTTAAATGGATAATGGGTTAAGTTGCTCTATGACATGATATTAGCTGAACATTTGGGAAACCTTGTATTAAGTAGAGGGCTTCAAGCATGGCCCTGCACTTGGTTTAATGCTCTGTTGTCGCTGCCTTGAAATTCTTAATAGTTTTGAGCATTGCACTGGGTCTCATCAATTATGTAGCTTGTTTTGGTCTGGTGAAGTAAGAGACACGGGTATTATGCCATGTGCATCTTTTTATTTTTTAATTAATTTATTTTTGTTACAGATGTTTCTCCTGATTCCCCCACTGATTCCCCCTCCTCCTCCTTCCCCCGCTCTGTCCCCAGCTTTGTTGTCCATGTCCATTATTCATGCATACATGCATATAAGTTCTGTGGGTTACCTTGCCCCCACCCACCCCCTCCTCTTGAGATTATCAGTCTGTACCCCACTTCTACATATCTGGGACTACCCCATTCCTCAGACTGTTATGTTCATTATATTCCACAAATAAGTGAGACCATATGATACTTATCTTTCACTGTTTGGCTTGTTTTACTTAGGATAATACTTTCCAGGTCCTCCATGTCATCTCAAAGGATAAGGAATCTTTCTTTTTTATAGCTGCAGAGTACTCCATTGTGTGTATGTACCACAGCTTTTTTGTCCATTGGTCTAATGATGGACATTTGGGCTGTTTCCAGATCTTAGCTATTGTAAATAGTGCTGCTATGAACATGGGGGTACATATATTCTTCCTGATTGGTGTTTCAGGCTTCATAGTGTATATTCCTAGAAGTGGGATCACTAGATCAAATGGCAGTTCAATTTTTAATTTTTTGAGGTAACACCATAGTGTTTTCCATAGTGGCTGCATCAGTCTGCATTCCCACCAGCAGTGTACTGGAGTCCCATTTTCTCCACACCCTCACCAACACTTGTTGTTTGATGATTTGCTGATGGCGGCCATTCTGACCCGTGTGAGATGATACCTCATTGTTGTTTTAATTTGCATCTAGTTGATGATTAGTGATGTTGAGCATTTCTTCATATGTCTCTTAGCATTTGTATGTCCTGTTTGGAGAGGTGTCTATTTAGTTCCTCTGCCCATTTTTAATGCCGTTCTTTGTCTTCCTTTTGTTGAGTTATATGAGCACTCTCTATATATTGGAAATTAACCCCTTATCTGATATATCATTGGCAATTATGCTCTCCCATACAGTGGGTTGCCTTTCCATTTTTTTTTTTTTTTTTTATCCTCACCCGAGGACATTTTTCCCTTTTTTGTTCAGGTAGAGAGGGAGGGTGGGAGGGAGAGTGAGAGAGAGAGAGAGAGAGAGAGAGAGAGAGAGAGAGAGAGAGAGAGAGAGAAACATAGATGTGAAAGGGACACATTGAGTGACTGCCACACACACACCCCAACCAAGGCTGGGGACAAACTGCAACCAAGGTACATGCCCTTATCGGGAACCGATACCCGGGTATCTCTGGACTGCAGGCTGAAGCTCTAACTGCTATGCCAAACCAGCTTGCCTTTCCATTTTGATGATTGTATCATTTGCTGTGCAGAAGCTTTTGAGTTTGATATAGTACCATGTGTTCATTTTCTCCTTTGTTTCTGTTGCCTTAGGTGATGTATCAGTGAAAATTCTTCTGTGTATGATGTCTGAAATTTTGTTGCTTACATTTTCTTCTAAAATTTTTTATGGATTCATGAGACACATTTAAATCTTTTATCCATTTTGACTTTATTCTTGTATATGATGCAAGTTGATGGTCTAGTTTCATTTTTTTGCACGTAGTTGTCCAATTTTCCCAACACCATTTATTAAAGAGGCTTTCTTTACTCCACTGTATGCTCTTGTCACCTTTGTCAAATAGTAATTGAGCATGTTGTCGTGGGTCCATTTCTAGGTTCTCTATTCTGTTTCATTGATCTATCTGCCTGTTCTTATGCCAGTACCAGGCTGTTTTGATTGCAGAGGCTTTGAGTATAACCTGAAATCTGGTGATGTGATCCCTCCAAATTTATTCTTCTTTTTCAAGATTGCTATGGCTCTTCGGGGTCTTTTTTGGTTCCATATGAAATTTTGAAGTTTTTGCTCCAGTTCTGTGAAGTATGTCATTGGTATTTTGGTGGGGATTGCACTGAATCTATAGTTTGCTTTGGGTAGTATGGACATTTTAATAATGTTAATTCTTCCAATCCATGAATAAGGTATGTGCTTCCATTTTTTTATATCTTCCTCTATTTCTTTTTTCAATGTCCTGTAGTTTTCTGTGAATAAGTCCTTTACTTCTTTGGTTAAGTTTATTCCTAGGTATCTTAATTTTTTTGCCACTGTGGTAAATGGGATTGTTTTTTAATTTCTCTTTCTGTGAGTTCATCATTGGTGTATAAGAATGCCGTCAATTTCTTGATGTTAATTTTGTATCCAGCTACTTTGCCAAATTCATTTATTAAGTCTAGTAAATATCTGATGGAGTCTTTGGGGTTTTCTATGTATACAGTGATACCTCGGTTCTCGAACATAATTCGTTCCAGGAGGACGGTCGAGAACCAAATTGTTCGAGAACCAAAGCAATGAAACCCAATAGGAAATAATGGAAACTGGATTAATTCGTTCCAAGCCCCAGAAAATGCCTATTTACTGGCCTAATTTGTATATAATATGTAGAAAAACATAAGTCTCAACAAGAAATAAAAGTGTACAGTATGTCTAAGGGTTCAATTCAGTGTAAAGCGTGACTCTCTCCACAAAGCGTGACTCTCTCCACAAAGCGTGACTCTCTCTCTGCACTCACACTGATGGCGCAAGCAAGGCGCGCTGGGCCGAATGAACGCCATTCGGCTCAACTCGGCTCATCTCGGAAGTTCGAGTTCCAAATATTTGTTCGGATTCCAAGACAAAAGTTTCTCGAATCTCCTGGTCGAATACCGATTTGGTCGAAAGTCAAGGCGTTCGAGAACCGAGGTATCACTGTAGTATCATGTCATCTGCAAATAATGACAGTTTCACTTCCTCCTTTCCAATTTGTATCCCTTTTATTTTTTCTTCCTGTCTGATTGCTGTGGCTAAGACTTCCAGTACTGTGTTAAATAAGAGTGGCAAAAGTGGGCATCCTTGTTTTGTTCCTGTTATTAAGGGAAATGTTTTTAATTTCTGCCCATTGAGTATGATGTTGGCAGTAGATCTTTTATATATGGCCTTTATTATTTCGAAATATGATTCCTCTATTCCCAGATTGCTCAGCGTTTTTATCAAAAATGGGTGCTGGATTTTGTCGAATGCTTTTTCTGCGTCTATTGGTATGATCATATAATTATTATAGTTTATTTTGTTTATATGGTGTATCACATTTATTAATTTGAAAATATGATACCAGCCTTGCATCCCTGGGATGAATCCCACTTGGTCATGGTGAATATTTTCTTTGATGTATTGCTGGGTTTGCTAGTATTTTGTTCAGGATTTTGGCATCTATGTTCATCAGGGATAGTGGCTTGTAGTTTTCATTTTTTGTAATGTCTTTTTCTGATTTTGGAATTAGAATTATGTTGGCCTCATAAAATGAGTTTGGATTTTATCCTTCTTCTTGAATGTTTTGCAATAATTTGAGAAAAATGGGGATTAGTTCTTCTTTGAGTGTTCAGTAAAATTTCCCCGTGAAGCCATCCAGGCCTAGATTTTTGTTTGCTGGGAGAGTGTTGATTACAACTTCAATTTCTTATGTTATTGGTCTGTTCATGTTTTCTATCTCTTTCTGGTTCAGTTTTGGGAGAATATATGTTTCTAGAAATTTGTCCATTTTGCTTAGATTGTCGAATTTGTTGCCATATAGTTGTTCATAATATTTGTTCACAACCCTTTGTATTTCTGTGGTGTCAGTTATTTTTTCTCCTCTTTCATTCCTGATTTTATGTATTTGGGTTATCTCTCTTTGTTTCTTGGTGAGTCTAGCTAAGGATCCATCAATCTTGTTTATCTTTTCAAAAAACCAGCTCTTTGTTTCATCGATACTTTGAATTTTTTTTTTTTTTTTTGGTCTCCATGTCATTTTTTTCTGCTCTGATCTTTACTATTTTCTTCCTTCTACTAGCTTTGGTGTTTCATTTTTGTTTGTTTTCCAGTTCTTTAAGTAGTGAGGTTAGATAGTCTATTAGAAATTTTTCTTGTTTCTTGAGGTAGGCCTGTAGTGCTACGAACTTCCCTCTCAGAACTGCTTTTGCTGCATCCCATAAATTTTGTGTTGTTGTGTGTGCATTTTTATTGGTTTCCAGGAAATTTTAAATTTATTCTTTGATGTCCACGGTAACCCATACATTGTTCAATAACATGGTTTTTAACCTTCATGTTTTCAAATGTCTTTGCATGTTCTTGTTGCAATTGATTTCTGGTTTCATGCCATTGTGATCTGAGAAGATGCTTGATATGATTTCAATCTTCTTGAACTTGTAGAGACTTAGTTTGTGCCCTAACATGTCTTCTATCTTTGGGAATGTCCCATGTGCACTTGAGAAGAATGTGAATTTTGCAGTTTTGGGGTGTAATTCTCTGTAGATATCTATTAAATCCATTTGATCGAGTGCTTCATTTAGGGTCTGTGTTTTCTGATTAATTTTTTGTTTAGTGGATCTATCCAGTGATGTCAGCGGGGTGTGAAGATCCCTGCTATGAATGTATTGCTGTTGATTTCTCCTTTGAAGTCCTCCTGAAGATTTTTAATGTATGTTAGTACTCCTATATTGGATGCATATATGTTGACCAAGGTTATATCTTCCTGTTGGTATGATATTTTCAATACTATGTAGTAGCTTTCTTTGTCTCTAGTTATGGCCTTCATTTTGAAATCTACTTTATCAGATATGAGTATTACTACCCCAGCCTTTTTTTTTTCCTTTTCATTTGCTTGAAAGATTTTTTCCCATCTCTTCACTTTCAACCTATGTGAGTCTTTTGTTGTGAGTTGGGTCTCTTGTAAAGAACATATATGTGAGTCATGCTTTTTTATCCAGTCAGCTGCTCTGTGTCTTTTTATTGGAGCATTCAAACCACTCACATTTAAGGTGATAATTCATATGAACTTATTTATTGCCATTTTTGTTTAGTGTGGTTCTATTTTTCTTCTTATTTCTTTTACATATTACAGCAGTCCTTTTAGCATATCTTGCAGTGCTGGTTTGGTGCTAATATATTTCTTTAGCCTTTTTTTTTGTCTGCAAATCTCTTTATTTGACCTTCTATTTTGTTTGGTAACCTTGCTGGATAGAGCAGTCTTGGATTCAGATTCTTTTTTTTTTTTTTTTTTATAACCTTGATTACTTCATGACACTCCCTTCTGGCCTATAGTGTTTCTGTTGAGAAGTCAGCTGAGAGCCTTATGGGGGTTTCTTTGTAGGTAACCTGTTGCTTATCTCTTGCCGCCTTTAGGATTCTCTCTTTGTCTTTAATTTTTGGCATTTTAATTACTATGTGTCTTGGTGTGGGTCTGTTTGGGTTCTTCTTACTTCGGGCTCTCTGTGCTTCTTGAAGTTGAATGCCTTCTTTCTTCACCAAGTTAGGAAAGTTTTCTGTCACTATTTTTTCAAATATATTCTCTAACTCTTGCCTGTTTTCTTCCTCTTTGGGGACTCCTATGATGCGAATGTTACTACGTTTCCAGTTGTCCCACAGTTCTCTTAAGCTGTCTTCCTGTTTTTTAATTGTTTTTTCCTTTTGGTTTTCTGATAAGTTAATTTTTTCTACCCTGTCCTCAGCTTTCTCTACTCTGCTGGTTAGTCTTTCCAATGCGTTCTTTATTTCTGCTATATCATTCTTCATTTCCACTTGGTTGGTTTTCAATATTTGTATATCTTTACTCATAGTGCTGATGTCCTTACTTATGATGTTGAGCGTTCTCAAGATCATGGCTCTGAACTCTACCTCTGATAATTTGCCTAACTGCATTTCATGTATCTCATATTTGATAGAGTTTTCTTGTTATTTCATTTGGGATTTGTTTCTTTGTTTTATCATTTTAGCTATCTCAGTGTGTTTTGGAGCCTGCCAAATTTTCTCTGTGTGTGTTGGTGTTTTGCTGTTTGTGGCTCCCTCTACTTGGTTTGTATGTGCCTTGGTGGGCCCACGTTAAACACCACTGTCGTCTTACTTTCCTGGGTAGATTATCAAGCCCAGGAAAGGTTCAGTTACCCTTTAGCTTTTTCTTGGAGCCTAATAGTCTCAGTTACTGAGTGTCTTGGAATGTAGCCCTGGTGTTCTTTATAAGAGGATTTCCAGAGGGTGGGATAGATGCTGGTTGTTAATGAGCCTCAATTTGCATTTTTTTTTTGCCTCACCTGGGAAAGGCTGAATCTTCAAGGGGAGGGGCTGCTGCTTTTCCCCACAGCTCTGGGAAGGAGCACACTGGCCACCGTTCTTTGTGGTTACAACTCAGCAAAAACTCTGAGTGCCCTCCAAATCCCAGGTGTCCCCAAAGAGTTCTAGCCCAGTCTTCCCTCCCTCTGCTGTAGGTCCCAGGTGAGTGGCTGTGGCTATTTTAGCACTCTGTCCCAGTTCTTTGCCCTGTGAAGTGGGCTTGGTCTTTACTCCCCAATGGGTCTGCTCACAGCTAAGACTGCTGCTGTCCATGGGCTTCCAGCCCGCCACCCTCTTGCGTCTCTGCAGATCCTACCAGTGTTCCAGGTTATATAGTTCTCTCCTGCTGCTTTTCTGTTGATTTTTCTGAGGATTTGTCTCTATTTTAGATGTAATTCCCCTTTGGTCCTGGGAGATAGTCTGTTTAGCTTCCATTCACGCCGCCTCCATTTTCACATCCTATATGCCTATCTTGTGGGCAGCTGGGTCACAGAGGCCTCTCTGGTGCCCCATACCCTGCAGGTCCTATGGGTAACTGGATCACACAGTTCCTATGGGGACCTGGCTCTATGCCTATCTTATGGGTTGCTGGGTTGCACAGGCCTCTCTGGTGCTTCAGCACCCCTCAGGTCCTGCAGTTAACAAGATCACACAGTCCCTCCTGGGTCGCACAGGCCTCTCTGGTGCCCCTGCACCCTGCAGGTCCCGTGGGTAGGCAGCTGGATCGTACCAGTCCCTCTTGGGCTCTGGCTTCCCACTGCTCTTTTGAGCTGCTGTACAGCACAGGCCTCTGTGGAGCCCCAGGTCCCACCGCTGGCAGCTGGGGAGTGCTGCTGCCCCGTGGGGCTCAACTCCTGCTCAACTTTTGCTGTAGGTTTTGGGGATGGGTCTCAGCTGCTGGTTTGTGCTTCTGTTGCCTGGGGATGGCTGTCTGCTCCCCAGCCTCTCTTGCTGGGGGTATATCTGCACACTGATCAGGCTGCTACTGTGGGAGATGGTGCTGGGCTCCTGGCTGTCTGGGGCTTGTGGGACCAGCACCTTGGGAGCTCCACTACTGTGCACTGGTCTGTGTTGACACAGAGTATACACTGGTCCAATGGTGCCAGGTGCGCTGGTGGGCTCAGGTTGCTGGGCCCTAGCCGCTCCCACTGCCTCCTCCCTGGGAAGACCTGGGGTCTTCCAAAATGGTGGGACCTCCCCATGGCTCAGGGAGAAGTGCCCTGAAGAGCTGCTTACCGAGGTAGCCATCTGCTCCCGTCCACAGCACAGGAACTTTCTGCTCCGCATGTCTGCACTGGTTGTCCACCTTTATGTCCACTCACACACTACCTCACTCTCTCACACACTCACCCTCCCTCCGGTCCTGCCCACTGCCATCTTCCTCCTCCATGTGCATCTTTTAAAAAAATAAATGTTCATTGATTTTTTTAGAGAGAAAGGAAGGGAGAGAGAGAGAGAGAGAGATAAATATCGATGTGAGAGAGAAACATTGATCAGCGGCCTCCTGCATGCCCCTTTCTGGGGATGGAGCCTGAAACCTGGGCATGTGTCCCAATTGGGAATTGAACCAGGACCTCTCAGTCCATGGGACGATGCTCAATCCACTGAGCCACACCAGCTGGGCCCCTTGTGCATTTTATAGCAGAGGAGACTAAGGGTTAGATAGATTAAATGTCTTCCCTAAGATCACCATGCTAGTAAGCAGTTAACTCTGGCCCCATGTAGTATGCACATTTTTTAGAGCTTGCCCAACCCATAACTACCCCACACCTTCTGTAATAGGCCTCTCAGCCCTCTTTGTCCCAATGAGAACTGGTGCCCAAGCCGGGCCTGGCTGGACCCAAGTGTGGACTCCAGTCCTCTTTCCTGGAGTGGTTTAAGCAGAAGAGTCAGGGCTTCACCCAGGGTCACTATGATGGGACATCATGGTGAGAGGTGGCTTCTGGACTTCATGCCTGCAAGGTCTCTGCCACTTGAACTTCTACAACTCTGGGTCTTTACTTTTATACTGCTCAACTAAAATCAAGAAACACTTGACCTTTGTTGACTTTAGAGTTCTACTTGGTCTGAAAGGAATTGCTTTTATTTTTAATAGCAAGTAAATGCAGGAGGTTCCTTTTGAAATGGGGCATTGTCCTGTACTCCATTTTTGGTATAACAGAATTGAAGTAGTCTAACATCCACCCTCTTAGCAGCCTCCTTAACCTTGGTGAGAATCTATGTCAATATTTTCAAGTTTATTTTCTGTACTGAATAAACTTTCAGATGCTGGCCTTTGAGGCAGATATGCCATTTTGGTGATACAATATACAAATTGCTAGATAATTACACAAACTCTGGGCAGCCACACTTCCTAACATATGTGTGCCTCTTCTCTTGGGGCCCAGGACAAAATACTTCCAGTGCAACGATTCCAAGAAGTTTTATTCAAACAATCCCTCTGAAGAAATTCTCCAATTTAATGGGAGCTAGGGCATATAATTAACTTAAACACTTGATTTAGAATAAAACACTTGATTTAGAATAGGGATTTTAGAAATTGAGGGATTTCGAATATGGAACTACCTCCTAAGATTTAGACCCAACAAGAAAAACTTCAAAATAAAATATAAAAATCATTAAATTTATAGTTCAAATTTAGAAACATGTAATTAATCTTCTTCTTTCTTTTTCCATCATCTTTCCCTCCCCTTTCTCCTCCTTCTTCTTATGTGGAAGCTGGGCAATCCCAGATGGGAATTTTTTCTTTAATATGAGAGAAAAGAAAAACAAGTGTCTGGGGAATGATGAGTACTTAGGACTTTTCTCCAGGCTCCTGAAGTGATGTTTTGGGGACCTATGCGGAAGCAAGTACAGTTATTCATGTTGAAGATAGTACAAGAATGAACAACAAAACAGGAGGAAAGAAAGCAGAGACAAGAAATCATTTTCACTCTTAGAGTCAATCTTTAGAGAATTGCTGTTATTTGAATTATTGACTTATCAGTGTCCAGAAAGTTAAGGTTTGTAAGCAAAGGCATTTCAATTATTTCAGATGCTATCATCACATCTCAAGACACAGTTTAATCGCTAGATTTTTAATTTGCTTTTATTCACAGTAGTTCCAGATCTCAACTAATGACAGTTGAGTGCTCTCTTTATTAATGCTGATAACAAAACTTTCAGGAGGTTCTAAAATCATTCTAGAACTTGAGCTTGTCATACACCAGCAGTGCGGAGTCCCTCCTCAAATGGCACCAAACACACAGCTCTTAACTATGGCCTGTTCTTGTCTATTGCACATCACTGGGCGGAAGTCATCAATCAATAAGAAGTCTGCCTCCTTCCATAAGACAGCCCCCTTGCTCGCCACTCCCCTGGAAGGACCTCATTGGAAATCACTGGACCAATAACCAGAGGTACACAAAAAGACAAAATACTCACCCTGACCCACTGCACTGGCCCCTGGCTTGGCCTAATCTTTCATCAGGAAGAGGATAGCCCCCCTTTTTATTACTTATGCTTTTAGTTTCATAAAACTGGTCTTAAATTATAGACCATGCACCCACTTGGATTGAACTTCATGATTCTCACTGGAAGTAGCAACAACATTGGGCTCTGCTCAAGTCAATTAGTTTCACAATGGGTGCTGTGAACTTGGTTTATCATCTCAGGGAATCAGGAAAGTGGCCAGTGGTTCAAGTGTCTTTTTTTTTTTTTTTATTGATTAATTTTTGTTACAGATGTTTCTCCTTTTCCCCCCACTGATTCCCCCCTCCCCCTCCCTCCCTGCCCCTTCCCCAGATTGTTGTCCATGTCCACTGTTCATGCATACATGCATATAAGTTCTGTGGTTCATCCCTCCCCCTCCTCCCCCCTCTTTAGGGGATTGTCAGTCTGTACCCCGCTTCCGCGTCTCTGGGACTACCCCATTCCTCAAACTGTTATGTTCATTATATTCCAAAAATAAGTGAGATCATATGAAACTTGTCTTTCTCTGTTTGGCTTGTTTCACTTAGGATGATACTTTCCAGGTCCCTCCATGTAGTCTCAAAGGATAAGAGATCTTTCTTTCTTACTGCTGCGTAGTACTCCATTGTGTATATGTACCACAGCTTTTTGATCCATTTGTCTACTGATGGACACTTGGGCTGTTTCCAGATCTTAGCGATTGTAAATAGTGCTGCTACAAAGATGGGGGTACATATATTCTTTCTTATTGGTGTTTTATGCTTCGTAGGGTATATTCCTAGAAGTGGGATCACTGGGTCAAACGGAAGATCAATTTTTAATTTTTTGAGGAGACACCATATTGTTTTCCATAGTGGCTGCACCAGTCTGCATTCCCACCAGCAGTGTACTAGAGTCCCCTTTTCTCCACACCCTCGCCAACATTTGTTTGATGATTTGTTGATGGCGGCCATTTTGACAGGTATGAGGTGATATCTCATTGTTGTTTTGATTTGCATCTCTCTGATGATTAGTGATGATGAGCATTTCTTCATATGTCTCTTAGCCATTTGTATGTCCTGTTTGGAGAGGTGTCTATTTAGTTCCTCTGCCCATTTTTTAATTGGATTCTTTGTCTTCCTTTTGTTGAGTTGTATGAGCACTCTATATATATTGGAAATTAACCCCTTATCTGATATATCATTGGCAATTATGCTCTCCCATACAGTGGGTAGCCTTTCCGTTTTGATGATTGTATCTTTTGCTGTGCAGAAGCTTTTGAGTTTGATGTAGTCCCATGTGTTCATTTTCTCCTTTGTTTCTATTGCCTTAGGTGATGTGTCAGTAAAAATTCTGCTGCGTATGATGTCTTTTAACAATAAGATCTACAGGGCATTCTTAGATCTACGAGGCATTCTAAAATTTGAAAGCATGGAATTCTAGAAATGTAAGAAATGCTCTGGTTGAGAATATATAAATATACACCATGGAATGACTTTTCAATAGTTAGTTTACTAAAGCAAATGCACCTATGTCACACTAAAACATAAAGTAAATACCAGTATATCTAGAGTATGGGTCTGGTGTTAAGCCCAGGACTCCTCACCAGGGCATTGGTGATTCTGAAATTCTTTGTGCACATGGTGGGGAGTGATCATGCTCACAAGCACACTTTGCACACATGTTAGGTGAGATGGTAGAGAAGGTGCCCTTCTTTTGGCTTATTTGATGTACCTTTACCCCTTTCTGTCTGTCACTGACCCATACTCACTTACCCTTAATCATGGTTAACCTCTTTCTATGCGGAGCTAGTATATTTCTTACTTCCAACCTCTGCCTGTGGTTATTCAGAATTCAGTCCTAGAGAACATAGCTTTCCTGCCTTGACCAATCTTCATTATTTTCTATATCTCTAGCCATTTCTGTTTCCATTTATTACTGCACTAGTTGGTACAAAACCAGAGATCAGAAGATCCAACTTAATGCATATGCACTCTGTTGAATATCCTGCAGTGCCTGGGATAGCTGCAATGAGGGGCAGCTTCTAGGTCTCCTTGTTTTATGATGCACAGATAGACATCCTCTGGCCTGAAGATGACCAGAAGGTATTTTACAGTAACTCACAAACCCTTTGATTCTAGGTTCTTCTCATCTGCATCCTGTTCTCTTTTCCAGGGTTCTTTTCTCTTTCCCATTTACCTGGTGCCCTGACTACAGTAGCTGGAGTTATAAACTGCCTCTTTTGTAACAAAATTTCTCTCTACCAGGTTTTTCTCTGAATAACGTGTATTTCATTCTTATTGTGCATGCTATGAGTTACATCAACAAATTCTAACTCCTGGGGTTTATGAGCCAAGTGAAGGTGCTGATGGAAGAGCATCCTGCACATGTTCTTATCTAACTTGTCAGTCCGTATCGGAGTCCGCATAGAGATGGTTGGGGCAGTCTGATGCAGCTCATTTGCTGATCCTGTTACTGTCATGAAGTGGCCAGGATGAGTGATGAGACACCTGGCATGTCTCACTGACCTGTCTTACCCAGCCATCCAGTTCAGGACATCTTTTCAGCCTGACCAGATGCTTGAGGGTGATGACAATTTAGATACAGTTCTGTTCACAAGTTCTTTTAAATCAACTGAAGGAAACTCCTGACTTACTACCAGAAGTGAGAGCCTGAAAAGATCTTGGACATGTGGCAAGGAGTCAACAATCCCTCAGTGACATTGTACTTTAGGTGCATCTGGACCTATCCTTAAGTAGGTTCTTCTTTGAGATCAACTTAGGGTCTTGTAATACAATATTTGCAAATTTACTTTAGTATCTATTTCATGAAAGTGATGAGAGGTTTATTTTTTATAAGCAAGGATTAATCATGTTGGGTAATATTTCCTTTATTTTATTTTATTAAAATTTTTTTTCCTTTATTGATTTTAGAGAGAGGAAGTGAGAGGGAGAGAGAGATAGAAACATCCATGAGAGATAACATTGATTGGTTGCCTCCTGCATGCCCCTCACTGGGGATCGGGCCCACAACCTGGGCATGTGTTCTGACTAGGAATCGAACTGGTGATCTCTTGGTGCATGGGTCGATGCTCAACCACTGAGAAACACCAGCCAGATGGGTAATTTTTTCTTTACAGGAAAGCATCAAATAAAGATGAGATTTAGAATGTGTGCATACATAACAGGGTCAATCTGTCTAAAAGATCATGTTTGATGGTATTTTCCATAGCTAGCCTCTATTATTTTTTATTCAGTTTGGATGTGGAAATACCTATAATATCAAACTGATGGAATGGTCAGTCATTTCAACAAGCATCTGCATGTGAGCAATTATGACCAAACTTTTTTCCTTATAATGAAGAGAATCCACAAAACCATGCTAATTTTGAAAAAAAAAAAATTAGTTTGTGTTAAAGCTGTTATTTGCAATGCAGAAAACATGGTAGTATGTGTTTAACACTTAGGATGCTTTGTTAGAGAGAGATACTTCTCTAGGCCTGAGGCTCAGGAAACTTAAAAGGGAAGCTCCAATTCCCATATCAAATTGCTTGCCAAGCTTTTGGTGAGTCTTGGCAGGCTTCCATGTTTGTCCTGCCCCAGTCTGACCTCTGGAGCATGTGGGCCCTGGCACCCTCTGAGTACTAGATGGCATGAATGGTCAGTGGCAAGCGTCATCTGAGATGTTAATCAACTCAATACCAAAGGTTAATCTCTTTCATAAGAATCACCTAAGTAATTTGCTGCTATTACTTCATAGTGAAAATCCTTTTTTCCTATGACACCTGTTGGTTCCTATTTTTAGGTAGGGCTTATTGGCCTCTTTAACTTCTGGACTTTATTTTTTGGCTGATAATTTTTTTTTCTTCTCATATCGATCTTGTCATTCATTCCTCAGCACTGGACAGATTACATTCATGAAGTTATCTAGTGTGAGATGTTAATATATTTCATTTTTCTTGAACATCATGTCTGGGTTTGGAAATGTTTACATGAAAGACAGTAGTGCTCTTTAGACTTCATGACCTCTGAGCATATGACTAATGGAATCTCACAAATGGGTGATGGTTTTCCAGATCCCTTAGGAGTAGGCTAATGGGTTTTTATGAATGATATCTGTCTTACTCCAACCCATGCATGATGATCAAAATCCTCATTCAGAAAAGCAGAAAGTCAGCTTGGGCAATTCCCTACTACCATAAAATAAGCAAATGTTATTGCATATTACTGTTGCTCTGACCTGCTCTGAAGGAAGCATGGAGTAGAGGTTCTTTCCAGAATGAGCTAGAACAATGTCCACACACATCTGTATCTTAGGGCAGGCTGCTCACCAGTTATTTGTTACCACATGTCCCGGGAAAATCTCTGAGCTTCTTTAAGCTTTAATATTCAGTGTCTTTAAAATGTGATTCACAATTCTCTTTTCCTAGACATTTGTGAAGATTCAATGAGATGATTGCCCATTAGGGCGAACCCTACAAAATAGTTCCTTGCACTCAATAAAGTGGTGGGTGTTAAAATGATCAAAGTATTATTTCTGTGAAGAGGAAATCAAGTTAAAGAACACATTAAAAGCTGTGGCCAGTTTGGTTCAGTGGTTAGAGAGTAAGCTCATGACCTGAAGGGTTGTGGGTTCAAATGAGGGTCAATGGCATGTACCTGGGTTGCAGGTTTGATCCCTGGCCCTTGTTGGGGTCATGTGGGAGGCAGCCAGTCGATAAGTTTATCTCACATTGATGTTTCTCTCTCTCCCTCCCTCCCTCCATTCCATTCTATCTAAAATCAATGAAAAAATATCCTCAGGTGAAGATTCACAACAAAACCACAAAGGAGGAAAGGAAGGGCCAAGTGTGTGCTAATGTGTGTGAGCGCGTGTGCACATGTGCTTGTGTAAATGGATTAGGCTGTGTTTCCTTGATGGTAATGATACAAAAAATTCTGCCATGGCACTATAAGTGTCCACAATACTGAGCGTATAAAACACAGAATCATTTATTCAGAGGTTAGTGAAATGACAAGATTGGGCTTACAAAGGGAACTGGTCAGTTCTGTGGGCCTGGAGGCCAACTACCAATAGCATTGGTTCCATATCTGCACCACTGACTTGGAGTGCATCGTGACCCAATTTCAGTGCATTTGAGTTTGTGGGATGGGTGTATCTGAGAGGTTTAGCTCCTGCTCACTGCTACAGCCATGTTTCTTCAGTTATTGACCAGCTGGTGTGTGTGGCCTTTCTCCTTATTCCCTGCAGCCTCGTGATGGCTTGGACCTTTAGTGAGATATCTTAGAGAGCTAGATTTCTAAGGGCTGGAAAGAGCTCTGAACCTAGCTGAGTGGCTTTTCTTCACTTACATAGAGCAAAAGGAGCCCAGGATAGGCAAGGAGAGATGCCCTAGAAGTGGAAGAATACCCAGAAATCTGGGATCCAGGGTTGAAGCTTCTCAGGAACCCAGAGAAGGCTAAGGAGCAGGGAAGGGACATTTGACAGGAGCTGTTGACATTTTTACAGGAACCGGCCTAAGAATCTACCTCTGTGTGTTTCTACTGTCCTGACCACAGGTTCATTTCTTCTATCTCTTTCATTTGTCCCACTCTTTTCTTGTATTCAAGAATCTTCCAAATCTGTATCAAAGGCACTTTGTTCTCTACTTAAGTGCATGTGACTGTCTACTGGATGGAGTAAAAGATCTGGCTTCCTACTGAAAGTGAAAGTAGTTTTCTAAGCCCAATTTAGAAAATATATTCCTGCTTGTTGGGTCCATTGTTCTGGGACCAGTAGGTGCTGAACAGGAACAGGGAGACTGTCTGCTGGTTATAAATAAATAGGAGAGGGAGGGAGTCAGGGGGCTGTTGTCAATCAGCTAAAGAGAAGCTTGAGGCATAGATAATGCTAGTCCAACTCAATGTTTAATAGAATGACAAGTGAATAATTAAAATATGGATTTAAAATAAATAAAAAAAGGAAAAAGAAAGAAAGAAAAAATTAAAAATATGTATTTAAGTATAGTCAGATTTTAAAACTTATGACTGTGTTTCAGGCTGGTCATCTCTAAGCAATTTTTTTTATCCTCACCCGAGGACATTTTTGCATTTATCTTCAGATAGAGCGGGAGGGAGAGTGGGAGGAAGAGAGAGAGAGAAACATCGATGTGAGAGAGACACATCGAGTGGTTGCCACCCACACAACCCCAACTGGGGCTGGGGACAAAATGCAACTGAGGTAAGTGCCCTTAGTGGGAACCAAACTTGGGACTCTCTGGACCGCAGGCTGACACTCTAACCATTGAGCCAAAACTGGCCATGGCTCTAAACATCTTTATAAAGCTGTTTAGCTACAGATGCTACAAAAAAAAAGAATGTATAGGAAAGTTTTAGACTATTGATGCATAGAAACGAGTATAATTCAACTATTTTTTAAAGAAAATAATTGATGTTAGCACACACAGATGTTATTTTCAGTAAATGAATGTTAAGAAAACAGACTTTAATAAGCTTACACAAAGTAAAAAAAATCTATGGAGCCTACTTGCACAACAAGTAAATAAGTTCTGAAAAACTGGATTTTAAAATTTTTATTTATTTTACTTCTTGTTAATCCTTACCTTAGGATATGTTTTCCATTGATCTTTAGAGAGAGTGGAAGGGAGGGAGGGAGAAGAGAGAGAGAGAGGGAAACATTAATGTGAGAGAGACACATCGATTGGTTGCCTCTCACACACACTTTGACTGGGGCCAGGGATCAAACCTGCAACCCAGGTATGTATCCTTGATTGGGAATCGAACCCAAGACCCTTCAGTGTGTGGGCTGATGGTCTAACCACTGAACAACACTGGCCAGGGAAATTACTGGATATTTTTAATGACAAAAAAATAAGATACAAGAAAGTATTTTCTTTGGTTCTAATAAAACTGATAAAGGAGGAAGAAAATAATTTCATGTTAAAATAAGGATGAAATAAAAATATGAAAATGGAAAAAAAGGGAAAAGAAAATAAAGCAAAGAAAACTGGGGCAGATTCCCAAGCAGCATACACAGGTGACAAAGACTTGGAAGAGTAAGGTCAAACTAGCAAAAGCAGGTCATAAGACACCACTTTCAGACAAAAGAACAAGAGAGGGCAAAGAAAACATTACCTCTCTTTTTTATTAGACAGGGATGAAGAACCAATAATAATGACATCAAAGAAAAGAGATGTTTGATGCTCCTTAAAAAAGTCTCTATATGTAGAAAAAAAAGAACAGGAAATAGAAACAGAAGACATAAATTTGGAGGGTGGTGAACACAGGCATGGTGGATGCTGTTTTACATGGGTTAAGGGTATTAAAGTCAGAAGGCTTAATATACTTGCATTTCAGAATATGAAAATAAAGTTGCTGGAGACATTTCATGAATGAATTTGTGCAATTGGGGAGGAACCCCAAATTATAAAGAGCTGCCACACCCATATACACCCATACACATTGGTATCCAAACACACACACACACACACACACACAGATGTAGGCAATAAACCTTAAAAAAGAGTCTCAAAATACATCAGCAAGCATCTTGAACAAAATACTATGTAGGGTGAAATTTCTCATACTAAAAATGGCCATCTCTGTCTGGTTAAGGTGGTTTCTTCTTCTACAGAATGACTGGCCTGGTCATCAGGGGACTTACAGGGTACAACATGATAACACGTTGGGCTTCAGAATGGCCCTTTGTCTGTCCAAATGATGATTTGTAAACTAAATATGACCAGACCAGCTACCACGGACAGAAATACTTTTCATGCATCCTGGGCTCTCTGTGTCGAATTTGCCATGGTTTTCCCTGTTTAATTTTATAGCAGAATATATTTGAAGATAAATAAACTTCATGCGTTGTACAATGATTTACCTCTATTATAAAAGGTGTCAGACTCTTTGATGAGATTTGATGTGAATTTTGACTTGACAATAATATTTCTATTGATTCTCAGTAGTAACCTAAACACCGTACTGTAGTTTTCATAGGCTTAAAATAAAGTAGTAATTTTTATAACTCAGTTATGTTTGAGTATTTATTATTTAAAAAGACAAACTAGGAAAAGCTAAACATATATATGGGGGTGGGATCAGGAAGAGGCTATCTAGGGGGGAAAGGAGAAATATCTGTAACAAAAATTAATTAATACAAAAGAATATTTAATAACTTATCCTATTTTTTGTACTTTTGCTGATCATTTCATCAAGTTTCTCATGGAGAAATTTCATGGATATTACTCTCACCCACCCATATGGGTGAAAACTGTGCAATTTACCTACTAAATGAAAGGAAACAGGGGTCAAAAACTCAGCAAAATTGATGCAGTCTCCATTTTCAGAAAAGGCTAGAAAAATTTTCTTAATGTACAATATGACTACAGGGTCTGATCATTCATTCAGTTATGCAACAATAGTTTTCATGGTTCTACTATATGCAAAAGAACATGCTGTTTGTTTTCTCAGAACAAGTGGGACCTGCTTTGAGGTGGGACCACGATGTAAGCCCAATACTTATTGTGGCCTCCATATAATGGTGCTTAATATATGTTGGCGGAATTGAAATAAGCACTTAGCATTTTCCAGACTCTATGTTAAACTTTGGTTCTTACCCTTCTGGTTTTCTGCAGAAGATAAAGAAAGCTAAAATAGGGGTGGGGACAGAGCAAGGGGTGCCAACAGAGTAGAGGAGACATTCACTTTAACCACATCTAATAAACCTGAAAAATAAAGTCAACGTTTTCCTGCCTCAAGCAACTCAATTTTATCTGTCCATAGTTTATGAGAACATACACATTTCGTTTATTCTTCCAGGTGCTCAGAGCTTCAGTTTCCAAATACTGCCATTTGCACCTGGACATTTGAAGCAAAGTCAATGAACAGGCCTGGAGGGGATGTAGTTTATCTTCCTTGGTTATTACCTAGCTCATGCATGAAGAGCTGGGATTAAGGCACTGTCCGTGGCATCAGAACTTCTTCCATCTCTTGCTGCTGTAAAGGGTACTGAAGGGAAAAGTCATCACTAGCCAAAATGATGTGGGCAGATATAGATGAAATATCAAATACTTATGTTCTGAGATGTTTGGGGCTTACTAGGAAAGCTATGTACGTTGCTGCCAATAACATTAAAGAACCAGAGTTTACCAGGGCAGTAAATCTTTGTGTGTTCAGTTATATACATCTCTTCTGTTGAAACAATGGAGTCTATCTTAGTGGGAAGTTACCTTTCAGGACCAGGCCTCATTCTTATTGATGGTGTCATACTGAGGGGAACCTGACCTTTTCATATTATTGACTTTTTATTTTATTTTATTTTATGTTTAAATTATTTATTTATTTTTTTGTTACAGATATTTCACCTTTTCTACCCCATTGGCACCCCCCCCCCACCCTGTCCTCGGCTTAGTTGTCCATGTCCATTGATCATGCATACATGCATATAAGTTCTGTGGTTTATCTCCCCCCCCCCCCATTCCCTCTTCTCAGGGATGTCAGTCTGTGCCCTACTTCCATGTTTCTGGGTCTACCGTATTCCTCAGACTGTTATGTTCATTATATTTGGTATATAAGTGAGATCATGTGGTATTTGTCTTTCTCTTTCTGGCTTATTTCACTTAGGATAATACTTTTCAGGTCCCTCCATGTCGTCTCAAAGGATAAGAGATCTTTCTTTCTTACTGCTGCATAGGACTCCATTGTGTATATGTACCACAGCTTTTTTATCCATTCTTCTACTGATGGACACTTGGGCTGTTTCCAGATCTTAGCTATTATAAATAGTGCTGCTATGAACATGGGGGCACATATATTCTTCCTGATTGGTGTTTCAGGCTTCTCAGGGTATATTCCTAAAAGTGGGATCACTGGGTCAAATGGAAGTTCAATTTTTAATTTTTTGAGGTGACACCATATTGTATTCCATAGTGGCTGTACCAGTCTGCATTCCCACCAGCAGTGTATTAGAGTACCCTTTTCTCCACACCCTCGCCAACACTTGTTGTTTGATGATTTGTTGATGGCACCCATTCTGACAGGTGTGAGGTGATACCTCATTGTTGTTTTAATTTGCATCTCTCTGATGATTAGTGATGTTGAGCATTTCTTCATATGTCTCTTGGCCATTTGTATGTCCTGTTTGGAGAGGTGTCTATTCAGCTCCTCTGCCCATTTTTTAATTGGGTTCTTTGTCTTCCTTTTGTTGAGTTGTATGAGCACTCTATATATATTGGAAGTTTGCCCCTTATCTGATACATCATTGGAAATGATGTTCTCCCATACAGTGGGTTGCCTTTCCATTTTGATGATTGTTTCTTTTGCTGTGCAGAAGCTTTTTAGTTTGATGTAGTTCCATGTGTTCATTTTTTCCTTTGTTTCTGTTGCCTTAGGTGATGTATCAGTGAAAATTCTGCTCCGTATGATGTCCGAAATTTTGTTGCCTACATTTTCTTCTAGAATTTTTATGTATTCACGGGTCACATTTAAGTCTTTTATCCATTTCGAGTTTATTTTTGTGTAGGGTGTAAGTTGATGGTCTAGTTTCATTTTTTTGCATGTAGCTGTCCAATTTTCCCAACACCATTTATTAAAGAGGCTGTCTTTACTCCACTGTATGCTCTTGCCACCTTTGTCAAATATTAATTGAGCGTATTGCCTTGGGTCCATTTCTGGGTTTTCAGTTCTGTTCCACTGGTCTATATGCCTGTTCTTGTGCCAGTACCAGGCTGTTTTGGTTACCGTCACTTTGTAGTATAACCTGATATCTGGTATTGTGATCCCACCTACTTTGTCCTTCTTTTTCAAGATTGCTGTGGCTATTTGGGGTCTTTTTTGGTTCCATGTGAACTTTTGAAGTATTTGTTCTAGTTCTATGAAATATGTCGTTGGTATTTTGATGGGGATTGCATTGAATCTATACATTGCTTTGGGTTGTTTGGACATTTTAATGATGTTAATTCTTCCAATCCATGAACAGGGTATGTGCTTCCACTTTTTTATATCTTCCTCTATTTCTTTTTTCAATGACCTGTAGTTTTCTGCAAATAGGTCCTTTAGTTCTTTGGTTAAGTTTATTCCGAGGTATCTTAATTTTTTTGATGTGATGGTAAATGGGATTGTTTTTTCAGTTTCTCTTTCTGTGAGTTCATCATTGGTGTAGAAGAATGCCATCGATTTCTTGACATTAATTTTGTATCCTGCTACTTTGCCAAATTCATTTATTAAGTCTAGTAGATTTTTGATGGAGTCTTTAGGGTTTTTTATGTATAATATCATGCCATCTGCAAACAATGACAGTTTCACTTCCTCCTTTCCAATTTGGATCCCTTTTATTTTTTCTTCATGTCTGATTGCTGTGGCTAACACTTCCAGTACAATGTTAAATAAGAGTGGTGAAAGTGGACATTCCTGCCTTGTTCCTGTTCTTAAGGGAAATGATTTTAGTTTCTGTCACTGAGTATGATGTTGGTTGTAGGTCTTTCATATATGGTCTTTATTATATTGAGATATGATTCCTCTATTCCCACATTGCTGAGCATTTTTATCAGAAATGGATGGTGGATTTTGTCGAAGGATTTTTCAGCATCTACTGATATAATCATGTGGTTTTTATTCCTCATCTTATTTATGTAGTGTATCACATTTATTGATTTGAGAATATTGTACCAGCCTTGCATCCCTGGAATGAATCCCACTTGGTCATGGTGAATAATTTTTTGATGCATTTCTGGATCTGATTTGCTAATATTTTGTTCAGGATTTTGGCGTCTATGTTCATCAGGGATATTGGCCTGTAGTTTTCTTTCTTTGTAGTGTCTTTTTCTGGTTTTGGAATTAGAATTATGCTGGCCTCATAAAACATGTTTGGAAGTCTTCCTTCTTCTTGAATGTTTTGAAATAGTTTGAGGAGAATGGGTGTTAGTTCTTTTTTGAATGTTCAGTAAAACTCCCCTGTGAAGCCATCTGGGCCTGGGCTTTTGTTTGCTGGGAGAGTCTTGATTACCTCTTGAATTTCCTTAGTTGTTATTGGTCTGTTCAAGTTTTCTATCTCTTCCCTGTCGAGTTTTGGGAGACTATGTGTTTCTAGAAATTTGTCCATTTCGCTTAGATTGTCGAATTTGGTGCCATATAGTTGTTCCTAGTAGTTGTTAACAATCTTTTGTATTTCCGTGGTGTTGGTTGTTACTTCTCCTCTTTCATTTCTGATTTTGTGTATTTGGGTTCTCTCTCTTTGTTTCTTGGTGAGTCTAGTTAAGGGTCCATCAATCTTGTTTATCTTTTCGAAAAACCAGCTCTTTGTTTCATTGATCCTTTGAATTGTTTTTCTGGTCTCTATGTCATTTATTTCTGCTCTGATCTTTACTATTTCCTTCCTTCTACTTGCTCTGGGGTTTTCTTTTTGTTTGCTTTCGAATTCTTTAAGTTGTGAGGTTAGACAGTCAATTAGAAATTTTTCTTGTTTTTTGAGGTAGGCCTGTAGTGCTATGAACTTCCCTCTCAGAACTGCTTTCGCTGCATCCCATAGATTTTGTGTTGTTGTGTGTTCATTTTAATTGGTTTCCAGGAAGTTTTTAATTTCTTCCTTGATCTCCTCGGTGACCCATTCATTGTTTAATAACATGCTATTTAGCCTCCATGTGTTGAAATGTCTTTGCATGTTCTTGTTGCAATTGATTTCTAGTTTCATGCTATTGTGATCTGAGAAGATGCTTGATATGATTTCAATCTTCTTGAACTTGTAGAGATTTAGTTTGTGTCCTATTATGTGGTCTACCTTTGAGAATGTCCCATGTGCACTTGAGAAGAATGTGTATTCTGTAGTTTTGGGGTGTAATTCTCTGTAGATATCTATTAAATCCATTTGGTCTAGTGCTTCATTTAGAGTCTCTGTTTCCTTGCTAATTTTTTTGCCTAGAGGATCGATCCAGTGCTATCAACGTGGTGTTGAAGTCCCCTGCTATGATTGTATTGTTGTCGATTTTTTCTTGGAAGTCCTCCAGAAGATTTTTAATATATTTTGGTACTCCTGTATTGGGTGCATATATGCTTATCAAGGTTATATCTTCCTATTGGATAGATCCTTTCAATATTATGTAGTGGTCGTCTTTGTCTCTAGTTATGGTCTTCATTTTGAAATCTATTTTATCAGATATGAGAATTGCTACCCTAGCTTTTTTTTGCTTTCCATTTGCTTGGAAAATTTTTTCCATCCCTTCACTTTCAACCTATGTGAGTCTTTTGTTGTGAGGTGGGTCTCTTGTAAAAAACATATAGACGAGTCATGCTTTCTTATCCAATCAACTACTCTGTGTCTTTTATGGGAGAATTCAATCCATTTACATTTAAGGTGATTATTGATATGTACTTATTTATTGCCATTTTTGTTTAGTGTGGTTCTATTTTTCTTCCTCTTTCTACTGCTAATTACAGCAGTCCTTTTAACATTTTGTGCAGTGCTGGTTTCATGCTAATGTATTCCCTTAGCCTTTTTTTGTCTGGGAAGCTCTTTATTTGACCTTCTATTTTGCATGATAGCCTTGCTTGGTAGAGTAGTCTTGGATTCAGATTCTTGTTTTTCATGACTTTGATTACTTCATGCCATTCCCTTCTGGCCTGTCGTGTTTCTTGTGAGAAGTCAGCTGAGAGCCTTATGAGGTTTCCTTTGTAGGTAACCTGTTTCTTATCTCTCGCTGCTTTTAGGATTCTCTCTTTGTGTTTAATTTGTGGCATTTTAATTACTATATGTCTTGGTGTGGGCCTGTTTGGGTTCTTCTTACTTGGGACTCTCTGTGCTTCTTGAACTTGAATGCTTTCTTCCTTCACCAAATTAGGGAAGTTTTCTGTCAGTATTTTTTTGAATATATTCTCTATCCCTTGCTCATTTTCTTCTTCTTTGGGGACTCCTATGATGCGAATATTATTACGTTTCCAGTTGTCCCACAGGTCTCTTAAGCTGTCTTCCTTTTTTTTTTAATAGTTTTTTCCTTTTGTTTTTCTGATTGGTTGATTTTTTCTACCCTGTCTTCTAATTCACTGATCTGGTCCTCAGCTTCTTCTACTCTGCTTTTTAAACCTTCCAATGTGTTTTTCATTTCTGATATGTCATTTTTTATCTCTTCTTGATGGTTTTTAATTTCCAATTGGCTTATTTTCAGTGTCTCTATGTCCTTACTCATGCTGTTCAGCTTCCTCAAGATCATGGCTCTGTATTCTAGCTCTGTTAACATGCTTCATTGCTCCACATTGATCTCATCTTTGGTGGAGGTGTCTGGCCCTTTCATTTGGTTTCTGTTTCTGTGTTTCACCATTTTGGCTATCACTGTGGGCTTTGGAGCCTGTCAAGTTTTCCCTTGGGTGTTGGTGTTCTGCTGTTTGTGGCTCCCTTTTCTGTGTTTAGATGAGCGAGGGAGGACCCACGTTAAACACCACTGTCAAGTCTTACTTTCCTGGTTAAAGTTGCTAGCCCAGGAAAGGTACTGTTATCCTCTAGCTTTTTGCCTGGAGGCTAGCAGTGGAGGTTACTTGATGAGTTTTGGGTTGTCAGTTGATTGAAAAACTCCCTCAGGTGCTCAGAACACAGGGGATTTCACGAGGGTGGGGCAGATGCTGCTTGTTAATGAGCCTCAATTAGCACTTCAATGGTCCACAGGGTGGGGTTGGATCTCAGAGCGAGGGGCTGCTGCCTCTCCCCAGAGCCCTGGGAAGGCGTAAGATGGCCACTGTCCTGCGTGGCAGCAACTCAGCAAAAGCTCTGAGCGCCCTACAAATCCCGAGTGTCCCCACACAGCTCCAGTCCAGTCTGCCCTCCCTCTGCCGGAGCCCAAGGTGAGTTGCTGTGGCTGTTTTAGCCTCTGTCCTGGCTCTGCGCTGTGGGGCCGCCTGGGAGTGTAACCCGAGGGTGCTGCTCCCAGCTAAGGCCGCTGCCGAGCTGCCGACCGTGGGCGTCCAGCCCCCGTCTCGCGCCTTCGCAAGCCTACCAGGATCGAGTCAGTGTCCCTCGTTATGTGGTCCTCGCCAGCTGCTTTTCTGTTGCCTTTTCCCGTCAATTTGTCTGTGTTATTGTTACAATTCCAGTTTGGTTCTGGGAGTTGGTCTGTGTAGCTTCCGTTCACTCCGCGCCATTTTTCTTCTCCATATTATTGACTTCATATCATTGTTTTTAGAGGCAGTTTATATTGCTAAATATCATGAAACATATTCACTAATGGATAGATTGTGAATTAGTTTATATTTCTCTTAGAGTGTATAAAATGTTTACTAATTAAAACATTACTAATCCTTTCAGATAGAAGTTTATTTCTTGGACACAAAATCTGAAATTAATGTTCCTGATAGGAAGCAGCTCTCCTCCAAGTAGTGATTCAAGAACCCAGGCTCTTTCCACCCTGTGGCTCTGCCATTTCAATCTATGGTTTCCATGGTGGTCAAGCTCATCTTCATTAAAACGGTGTAAGGGGGAAGTCTAATTAAAATGTTTAAATAGGGTCTGGCTTAAAAGTTTTTTCAGATCTTAATTTTAGTTGGTGCATATACTATATTAATACATATTATTTTTAAAACAAATAATTTATGCCACAAGGTTTTGTCAAGATGCATGTTCTTTTCTTCTCAAATACTAAATTCTTTAGGTTCTGTGAAAAAGATTGGTTCACTGTCCATCAAACCAATTTATTCTTTTTTCCTGGGTATACAGCTAGACTATTATTCTCAAAATAAGCCATATGATGGAATTCTAGACAAAAAGATGTAGGCAGAAATGATGTGTGTCATTTCTAAGCTTGGCCTGAAAATGATCCTCCATGACTTCCCCCTTCCACCGTTTTAATGAAGATGAGCTTGACCACCATGGAAACCATAGATTGAAATGGCAGAGCCACAGGGTGGAAAGAGCCTGGGTTCTTGAATCACTACTTGGAGGAGAGCTGCTTCCTATCAGGAACATTAATTTCAGATTTTGTGTCCAAGAAATAAACTTCTATCTGAAAGGATTAGTAATGTTTTAATAGGTAAAGGTAAAAGTTTGTAAAAGGTGAAAACTACAGAAATTGTGATGCTTGCATGACCTTTGCTCAGCCTTTTGTTGAGTACATATAAGGGCTACCTGGATTATCTGCAAGGCAATGACTAACCCAGCAGGTGCCAGATGAGATATCAGACCAGCCCAACTGCAAGGTAGACAATAGGCCATGCAGAGTAGGTCAGCAGGAATTGCCGAAAGCTAAAATTAGGGTATATAACAGACACCCCAATCCTAATGCGTGGCTGAACTTTTTTTCAGCTCAGCCCATCTGCACCCAGGCGCATGCAATAAAGCCATTTTGCTCTATACTGGCCTTGCATTGCGGATGTGATCTCCTGCCAGGTAAGACCTTTTACTATCCTGTCTGAGCCAATGTAGAGTTTTGGGCTTGTTTCTTATAGTGGTGAGTGTTACCCTAAGTCTCTGAGAACCCTTAAGAAAAACATCAAGCTTGGCTGGTGTGGCTCAGTGGATTGAACATCATCCCATGGACTGAGAGGTCCTGGTTTGATTCTCAGTCAGGGCACATGCCCAGGTTGTGGGCTTGATCCCTAGTAGAGGGCGTGCAGGAGGCAGCCGATAGATGTTTCTATCTCTCTCTCCCTTCCTCTCTCTCTAAAAAGTTAATAAAAACATTACAAAAAAAGAAAAATGTCAAGCAGTGCTACACAATAGAAAGATCATGCACTTTGGGGCACAACAGAATTGGGTTCAAGTCATGGCTCTGGGTGGCCTCTAGCAAGTTACTTTACTTTTCTGAGTCTCCGTTGGGACAGTGTCATTGCAGACGTGTCACGACCTGAGCTACTTGGTCTATACACATTTTGGGCTTGTGTGAGAATACTACTTCTTAACAGGCTTATTCTCTGGGGAAGCTGGTATGGTCCAGACAGAAAAGCATTAGGAAATTCCTTCCTCCTTCCCCCACCACATCATGGCTGATGGTTCAACACTAGCTAGAGTTTCTGCTTTGCTAAGGGACCCAGAGAAAACGAGAGTGAACCTTATTCACATGAGATGTCAGAGTAGCTGAATCCAGCCTCACATTAGTGTTCCTCAGAGTGAAACATGCCAGGAGCCACATTTGCAATTACTATAGAATGAAAGCATCACTTTATCCTGCCCTGGAAAAAGAGGTGAAATATATATATATATTTTAGTAGATAAAGGGAGGACTTTACCAGCCACAGTTTGCATGTGAACAGATGAGCTTTGCAGCTGAATAGCTGTTATGTGACCTAGACCAAAGGAAGCAAAATTCCTAGCTGTAGACAGCCATGACCTCCCTACGGGATGCCTATTTAAAAGCCACCTTTACTTCTTCTTTTACTGACACTCAAGGGTAAATTGTTCTTGCTGGTTAGCAGGTGTGAAATACTTTCTCTTTTCATGTCCTTGGGCACTTTCTCCTCTGCAGTTACTTGGACTGTGATGTGTGTACCTAGAGAGCTTAATTAAGTGGCTCAGCTGAGGAAGGGAGAACTGAGTAGTTGGGAATTTACTTTTTCTCTAGGGGAGGACTCATCCAGCTTAGAAAACTGACACTTTTGAATTTTAGATTGAGTTGATATTGACTTTTAGAGGCGATTAAATTGCTAAATGTCATAGAAAATATGCACTAGTGAAAAGATTGTCAATTAATTTTTATCTCTTTCTGAATACTTAAATTATTTCTTCTTTGTAGGGCCTTTCTTTTTTTTTTTTAATTGATTAATTTTTGTTACAGATGATTCTCCTTTTTCCCCCACTGATTCCCCCCCCCCTCCCCTCCCTGCCCCTTCCCCAGATTGTTGTCCATATCCACTGTTCATGCATACATGCGTATAAGTTCTGGGGTTCATCCATCCCCCACCTCCCCACTCCTTAGGGGATTGTCAGTCTGTACCCTGCTTCCGCGTCTCTGGGACTACCCCATTCCTCAAACAGTTATGTTCATTATATTCCACAAATAAGTGAGATCATATGAAATTTGTCTTTCTCTGTTTGGCTTGTTTCACTTAGGATGATACTTTCCAGGTCCCTCCATGTAGTCTCAAAGGATAAGAGATCTTTCTTTCTTACCGCTGCGTAGTACTCCATTGTGTATATGTACCACAGCTTTTTGATCCATTCGTCTACTGATGGGAACTTGGGCTGTTTCCAGATCTTAGCGATTGTAAATAGTGCTGCTACAAAGATGGGGGTACATATATTCTTTCTTATTGATGTTTTATGCTTCGTAGGGTATATTCCTCGAAGTGGGATCACTGGGTCAAATGGAAGATCAATTTTTAATTTTTTGAGGTGACACCATATTGTTTTCCATAGTGGCTGCACCAGTCTGCATTCCCACCAGCAGTGTACTAGAGTCCCCTTTTTTCCACACCCTCGCCAACACTTGTTGTTTGATGATTTGTTGATGGCGGCCATTCTGACAGGTGTGAGGTGATATCTCATTGTTGTTTTGATTTGCATCTCTCTGATGATTAGTGATGATGAGCATTTCTTCATATGTTTCTTAGCCATTTGTATGTCCTGTTTGGAGAGGTGTCTATTTAGTTCCTCTGCCCATTTTTTAATTGGATTCTTTGTCTTCCTTTTGTTGAGTTGTATGAGCACTCTATATGTATTGGAAATTAACCCCTTATCTGATATATAATTGGCAATTATGCTCTTCCATACAGTGGGTAGCCTTTCCGTTTTGATGATTGTATCTTTCGCTGTGCAGAAGCTTTTGAGTTTGATGTAGTCACACGTGTTCATTTTCTCCTTTGTTTCTATTGCCTTAGGTGATATGTCAGTAAAAATTCTGCTGCGTATGATGTCTGAGATTTTGTTGCCCACAGTTTCCTCTAGGATTTTTATGGATTCATGAGTTACATTTAAGTCTTTTATCCATTTTGAGTTTATTTTGGTGTAGGGTGTAAGTTGATGGTCTAGTTTCATTTTTCTGCAAGTAGCTGTCCAATTTTCCCAGCACCATTTATTAAAGAGGCTGTCCTTACTCCACTGTATGCTCTTGCCACCTTTGTCAAATATTAATTGAGCATATTGCCTTGGGTCCATTTCTGGGTTTTCAGTTCTGTTCCACTGGTCTATATGCCTGTTCTTGTGCCAGTACCAGGCTGTTTTGATTATAGTGGCTTTGTAGTATAACCTGAAATCCGGTATTGTGATCCCTCCAACTTTGTTCTTCCTTTTCAAGATTGCTGTGGCTATTCAAGGCCTTTTTTGGTTCCATATGAACTTTTGAAGTAATTGTTGTAATTCTGTGAAGTATGCCGTTGGTATTTTGATGGGGATTGCGTTGAGTCTATATATTGCTTTGGGTAATATGGACATTTTAATGATGTTAATTCTCTCAATCCATGAACAGGGTATGTGCTTCCACTTTTTTATATCTTGCTCTATTTCTTTTTTCAAAGACCTGTAGTTTTCTGCGAATAGGTCCTTTATTTCTTTGGTTAAGTTTATTCCTAGGTATCTTAATTTTTTGGCCGCAATGCTAAATGGGATTGTTTGCTTAGTTTCTCTTTCTGTGTGTTCATCATTGGTGTATAAGAATGCCATCGATTTCTTGACGTTAATTTTGTATCCTGCTACTTTGCCAAATTCATTTATTAAATCTAGTAAACTTTTGGTGGAGTCTTTGGCGTTTTCTATGTACAGTATCATGTCATCTGCAAATAATGACAATTTCACTTCCTCCTTTCCAATTTGGATCCCTTTTATTTTTTCTTCCTGTCTGATTGCTGTGGCTAAGACTTCCAGTACTATGTTAAATAGGAGTGGCGAAAGTGGGCATCCTTGCCTTGTTCCTGTTCTTAAGGGAAATGCTTTTAGTTTTTGCCCATTGAGTATGATGTTGGCTGTAGGTCTTTCATATATGGCTTTTATTATTGTAGGGCCTTTCTTGATGCTAAGTTAGACTCATAGGGAGATGTCTCCTTAGTCTCAGGGTTGGATTATCCAGACACCATTGCAAATGCTGACTGTTCTGCCAGTGCAGGCAAGCAAAAGCAGACCCCCTCCCCTTAGTTTGGTTTTCAAGTGCCTTTTATTTTGTAAAAGTAGATGCTGAAATAGAGTTCATCCAGGCTACTTGTATCAACCTATAACGATGAGTAGAGAAGGATAGAAATTTAAATTCCTATTTTAATGATGAAGGAAAATAGGACCATTTTTATTTAAAGACTTGGGATAACAGGAATGTGTTTTTGTATTATTTGGTACAGTCTCCCTGGAGTCTCTCAGGTCATCTGCAGCAATGGTAAACTGCACAGCACAGCAGGACACTGCTGGGCAAGATTCTGTCTATTGTATGGAAATAAGTTGTTTACTCAAGAATGGGGTTGTAGTAAACTGCTTTTTTCCCTCTAGCTTTCTTAGATCTCTAGATTGCAGGGACAAATGGATTTAGCAGTTTAAGAATGTAGGACTAAGAACAGTGATATGGGGTTTCTGACCAATGAGACACCTTTCAGTTCCCAAGGCCTAAAGGAGTAGATATGATTGTTGCCATGGTGCACTAACAATGTTGTTTGTCATAAAAAGGAATGCAAGCCTGCTGAGCATGTACAAGGTCAGCCTTAAAAGGAAGAGAATGGGCAGAGGTGGACAGGAATCCTCATGCTGAGCTCACTTCTATCCTTGGCTTCCTCGTCCTCCCAAAGACCAAGTGAAATTGTGGTGAATCTTTTTCTCACTCAGTTTCTGGGTGAGCATGTGTGCATTCTCCATATGCACATGTGAATGTATGTGACATTATGGCCAGTCTTAGATATTAATGGAATGGTATGAATGGCAAATCCAAGTTCAATGGTTTGCAGCTTGACCACTTCAACCAACCCTTGCCATCATTAGTATAGATGTCATGTCTCTTTCTCTTTCCCTGTCTCTGTTTCACACACACACACACACACACACACACACACACACACACACACACCCCTGGAGAAGCATAGCTGCTCACCAAGGAGGAAGTAAAGCAGGTTACAACCTGATTTTCCACACTCACCTACACCCTGTGAGTGGGCACTGATGGACTACATTTCTCTGGAGACAGCATGCAACAACCAGCTGGACTATTTCAGCAGACCTCCAGATTTCTATAATTAGTAGTGTGCTTTCATCTCTGAATGCCTGCATGGCTCTGCAGGGCCCTGGCCTGTGTGCTCAGCAAGCCTGGCACCTGCAGCAGGTCTAAGGCAGGCCTGGATGGACTTCCCAACCCTTATTTCTCTCCTTTTTCCTCTGGGGGCTGAAGAACAGAGAATGGCTTTTGGCCATCTGTTTTCCTTCAGTCCAAGGGCTTTTTGGCAAGGTCCTTTCCAAGATGTGTAACCAAGTGGAAATCCCTAAGGAACATCTAAATTCAAACTTCTGCCATGCCAGGAAGGAACCTGCCATACCACAGATTCCTTATCTGCAGCCAACTTGACATTTCCCACAGGGACCAGAGTGTTCTGTAATCTCATGACACGCCTAATTTGTGTTGTATTTTGAATATTCTTGAAAATGTCCCTATAATGAGATGAAAACAGTATGTGTCTAGGAAGAATCTTGACTCCATGTACAAATTTTTCACTTGGCAGAAATCACATTAATGATAATGAAATCTGAACGCTGAAACACTGTCCTGCAGTGGGTGGATGGTCTCCTCAGTGCCGAAACACATTTTCTTCTCATTAGTCCCACATCTTTATTAATATTAACAGCAATAATGAGAATATTAACAGCAGAACCCAGAGTTAATGGGAGGCGGGAAGATGAACAGATGAGAATTTTAAGATTTACCGTGATATTGAAAAAACTGCATCCTTCTAGGATCCTTGTAAGAGTAATTTTGTCTTAAATGAGGTATATGGTAAATCACTGTCACCCTGCAATTGTTACCACTAATGGGGAACTTCTCACAGCCAGAGCCCTGGTTTGATCCTGTGATGGTTTTACAGTTGGCATGTGCACACTGTGTGTGCGTGTGCATCTTTATATACAGGGATCTATAGTCAACAACCAGCTTAATCAGGATTTATTCGCCATGAGAAGATTTGCTACAAGGATCCATTGTTTAATGTACATCCATAAGCATTTTATAATTTAAATATTTTAATAACTGTCTCACTTATTATATGAAATATTTGAAAGGGAAATACAGCGAGAGAAGTGGGGGCAGGGTCGGGGAAACTCATAGCAGAAAAAAAATTTTCATGCCGTGAGAAAAAAGTGGTAAATGATCTGTCTTCTACTGATTCCATTCCTCTTGGAAGTTTCTCAAACTTTTGCTGCTCATTCAAGCATTTAATGTCACTATGTCAAATCCCTTACTGTTCCCAGGGCTGCTTGTGACTCTGGGAGTGGTCGAGACACCTGTATGTTGTCCTCAGGCAGGCAACATACTACAAGGGCCATATGGGGGTGGGGAGGGGTAAGGCTACAGCGAGCACAGTTTCTTGAGAATTACTGGTTTCCTAATCCTCCAAACAACTACTGTACCATGAGGATTACAGCTGGGAGCAAGAGTGATTCAAATGTGTTCCAAGCAGCTGAGGACCATGCCATTTATTCTTAGAGGGTGTCCAACGGGCACTTACCGGGGCAAAGGGAAGGGGAGCATCTCTAGCCGCTCTATCTCATTGTGGAGCTGGGCGTCAGCGGTAATGTGCTCATACCTCCCTTTCCCATTAGGATGGTTCCACGGAGCCTGGAGACAGTGTGGTGCGGGGAAAGAGCACCAGTTTACAAGCTAGAGGACCCAGGTTTGGGTCCATGTGTTAACAACATAGTTGCAAGATCATGTTGCCGAAAATCCTAGTGTGCTCTTAGGGAGCGTGAACAGAGGGTGCCATCTAGAATGAAGGGGAGGATGGATCCATTGGGAGGGTCCTGTCCACAGAACTAAGTTCTGTTTGGTGTGCCACACTTGAAAAGCAATGAAGACAAGTCCAGACACATTCTGAGGAAGGTGTCCAGGCATGAAGGGGATGTGAAACCTTGTCACATCAGGAACTGAGGCCCTGCCATGCCTGAAGAAGTGATGTAGGGGAAGGCGCTATCCGAGAGCTGTCCCAGGGAATTAGATTCTTTTGATGAGGCCCTAGGTGAGGTCTGGGACCCTGGCACAAATTATGGAAAGATACATTTTAGTTGCTTATAAAGAAGATTTTTCTAATAGCTGAAAAAATTTCAAAGATACTTTAGATTTTTGTTTATGGGGTAATCTTACCAAATTGTATAATTCTGACATGCTGTTTTGATGTCATGGAAATTTTGATGTAGTGTTGCAGTGAATTGACATCATGGATATTCGGACATGCTTTTTAGGTTAAAATCAAACCTTTTTGGCAATGGCAGACTATAGCAAATGTTTTTATACCCACTATAAACTTCCTGCTATTTTTAAACTAAGTGCATAATAAAAACCTTGGGTCCATTTTCTCCCTGTGCCCCTGCTCCCCAGTTTTCCCCAGTCCTGATTCAAGCTCTTCCCTGACTCAAGCCCCATTCCCAACACATCTGTGGGACCCACCTCACTGATCACTTGTCCCTTTTGATTAGCTTAAAAATAAGGATGTGATGGCAGTGACAGATCTCTGGGGTGGAGGCGGGGTTAGAGGTGAAAATACTGAAAGGATTCACATCTCTATGTACATTTTGGAGCAGTTGGTATGTTCTTCAATTACCAACAAGACTCAATTATAATTTTATACTCTATAGGTTAAGATGTCCACATGTCAAAATGGTCTCATCAAATGTTGTTTTTACAACTTGCTGGACACACACTAATCAAGTATATTACTCAAGAAACTCAAGCATCATAGGGGTGGTTGAACATGGCTATTTAATTTTACTATTATTATTTGCTTATCTCTTTTTAAAAAATATTTTATTTTTCAATTATAATTGACATTCAATATTATGTAAATTTCAAATATACAGCATAGTGACATTTATATAACTTACAAAGTAACCCCCTGATATGTCTAGTATGTACCTGGCACCACACATAGTTATTACAGTATTATTGACTATACCCTATGCTGTACTTTCTATGCTGTGACTATTTTGTAACTGCCAATTTGCACTTTTTAATCTCTTCCCTTTTCTCTCAGCCCTCAACCCTCCTCCCATCTGACAACCATCATTTTGTTCTCTGTATCTATGAGTGTGTTTCTGTTTTGTTTGTTCATTTTGTTCTTTAGATTCCACAAGTGAAATTATGTGATATTTGTCTTTCTCTGTATGACTTATTTCACTTATTATAATATTCTCTAGTTCCATCTATGTTGCAAACAGTTAAGATTTCATTCTTTTTTATAGCGGGTAATATTCCATTGTATATCTGTACCATTTCTTCTTTATCCAATCATTTTTTGATGAGCATTAGGGTTGCTTCCATATCTTGGCTATTGTAAATAATGCTGCAATGAAGGTAGTGGTGCATATATTTTTTCTTTATTTTTTTTATCCTCATCTGAGGACATTTTTTTTATTTTTTGTTCAGATAGAGTGGGAGGGAGAAAGAGGGAGAGAGAGAGAGAGAGAGAGAGAGAGAGAGAGAGAGAGAGAGAGAGAGAGACATTGACATGAAAGGGACACATCGAGTGGTTGTCACCCGTACAAACCAACCAGGGCCGAGGACAAACTGCAACTGAGGTACATGCCCTTAGCGGGAACGAAGCCCGGGTCTCTCTGGACCACAGGACGATGCTCTAACCGCTGAGCCAAACCGGCCAGGGCTGCATATGTCTTTTCAAATTAATGTTTTGGCTTTCTTTCAAGAAATACTTAGAAGTGGGATTACTGGGTCATATTCGTAATTTTTTAAGGAACCGCTATACTGTTTTTCATAGTGGCTGCACCAGTTTGCAATCCCACCAGCAGTGCACAGGGGTTCCCCTTATATCACATAAACTTGTTTGTTGATTTATTGATGACAACCATTCTGATAGATATGAGGTATTTCATTGTGGTTTTAATATGTATTTCTCTGATGATTAGTGATATTGAGCATATTGTCTTTGGTCAGATGGTCTTTGGCCATCTGAATGTCCTCTTTGGTAGAAATATCTATTCAGGTACTCTGCCCTTTTTTTAAGCTGCTTTTTTTTTGGTGTTAAATTGTATGAATTCTTTATACATTTTGGATATTAACCCTTTGTTGGGTGTGTCATTGGCAAATATATTCTCCCATTCAGTAGGTTATTCTTTTTTATTGTTGATGGTTTTCTTTGCTGTGCAAAAACTTTAGTTTGATGTAGTTGTAGTATCATTTGTTTATTTTTTCTTTTGTTTCCCTTGCCTGAGGAGATATATATATATAAAAATATTACTAAGAGCAATATAAAATAGTTTACAGCACATATTTCCTTCTAGGAGTTCTATGGTTTCAGGTCTTACATTTAAGTCATAAATCTATTTTGAGTTTATTCTTGTATATGATTTAAAAAAGTGATCTAGTTCTATATGTTTGTATGTGTCTGTCCAGTTTTCTCACCTCCATTTATTGAAAAGAATGTCTTTACTTCACTGTATTTTCTTGCTTTCTGTCATAGATTGACCATAGAGGCATGGGTTTATTTCTGGGTTCTATTTTATTTTATTGATCTACATGTCTGCTTCTATTTCAGTACAATGCTGTTTTGATTACAATGGTCTTGCATTGTAGTTTGATATCAGGTAGCGTGATACCTCCAACTTTGTTCTTCTAAGATTGTTTTGGCTATTTGTGGTCTTCTATGGTTTTATATACATTTAAGGATTATTTGTTCTAGTTCTTTGAAAAATGCCATTGGCATTTTGATAGGGATTGCATAGAATCTATAGATTGCTTTGGCCAGCATGAACATTTTAACAATGTTAATACTTTCTATCTGAACATGGTTATTTTAAAGATACATTGTAATTCTAAAACTGTGTTCTAACACAATAGTTCCCAGTGGCAAGTCTTAGAACCATGCTGGTCTATGACAAACTTTTCACCATCTGTATTAAAATGCAGAAAAATAGATTTTTCCAAAATGGTGGTGGGGTGAATGGAAGCTACACAGACCATCTCCCAGGATCAAACTGGAATTACAACTAAAATAAAGACAAATCATTGTAAAAGCAACAGAAAAGCAGCTGGAGAGGACCATATAACCAGGGACTGAAAAAAAGGACACTGAATCGAACTTGATAGGTCTGCAGAGGCATGAGAGGGTGGGCTGGGAGCCCACAGACAGCAGCTGTTTTACCTGTGAGCAGCTCCCTCAGGGTAAAAATTCCAAGCCAGCCCCAAAGCACAGAGGGCCAGAACAGAGCACTAAATTAGCTACAGCCACTCACCTTGGGCACCAGCAGAGGGAGGGCAGACTTGACTGGAACTCTGTGGGGACACCCAGGATTTAGAGGGTGCTGAGTGTTTTTGCTGAGTCCCAGCCAAACAGGACAGTGGCCATCTTGCTTCTTCCTAGAGCTATGGGGAGAAGCAGCAGCCCCTCCCTTGGATATTTAACCCCACACAGCTGGGCCAGAGAAATTCATATTGAGGCTCATTAACAACCAGCATCTGTCCCAACCTCTGGAAATCCTCTTATGCTGAACACCTGAGGGAGTTTGTAATTCAGCTGAGGGCTACAATCCAAGGCTCATTAAATAACTGAGACTAATAGCCTCCAGGCAAAAAGCTAGAGGATAACTGAACCTTTACTGGGCTTGCAAATCTACCCAGGAAAGTAAGACTTGACAGGGGTGTTTAACGTGGGTCCTCCCACACTCATCCAAACCCAGTAGAGGGAGCAACAAACAGCAAAACACCAACAGCCACAGGGAAAATTTGGCAGGCTCCAGAACCCACTGAAATAGCCAAAATGGTGAAACAAAGAAACAAATCCCAAATAAAAGAACAAGAGAACTCTACTGATGATGAGATAAATGAAATGCAGTTAAGCAAGTTATCAGAGGTAGAGTTTAGAGCCATGATCTTGAGGAAACTCAACAGCATGAGTAAGACATCAACACCATGAGTAAAGATATAGAAACACTAAAAATTAATCAAGTGGAAATGAAGAATGACATAGCAGAAATAAAGAATATATTGGAAGAAATAACCAGCAGAGTAGAGGAAGCTGAGGACCAGATCAGTGAATTAGAAGACAGAGTAGAAAAAGATCAACTAATCAGAAAACCAAATAAAAAACAAAACAAAACAAAACAAAAAACAATGAAAAAATAGGAAGACAGCTTAAGAGAACTGTGGGACAACTGGAAACATAATAACATTTGCATCAGAGAAGTTCCAGAAGAAGAAGAAAATGAGCAAGGATTAGAGTATATATTTGAAAAAATAGTGACAGAAAACTTCTTAAATTTGATGAAGGAAGAAAGCATTCAAGTTCAAGAAACACAGAGAACCACAAGTAAGAAGAACCCAAGTAGGCCCACACCAAGACACATAGTAATTAAAATGACAAAAATTAACAACAAAGAATTCTAAAGGCAGCAAGAGGTAAGCAACAAGTTACCTACAAAGGAACCCTCATAAGGCTCTCAGCTGACTTCTCACAAGAAACACTACAGGCCAGAAGGGAATGGCATGAAGTAATCAAGGTCATGAATAACAAGGATCTGAATCCAAGACTGCACTACCCAGCAAGGCTATCATTCAAAATGGAAGGTCAAATAAAGAGCTTCCCAGACAAAAGAAGGCTAAGGGAATGTATTAACACCAAACCAGCACTGCAATAAATGTTAAAAGGACTGCTGTAATTAGCAGGAGAAATAGGAAGAAAAATATAACCACAATAAACAAAAATGGCAATTAATAAGTACATATTAAAAATAACCTTAGCCCTGGCCAATTTGGTCCAGTGGTTGAATGTGGGCCTGCGGACCAGAGAGTCCGGGGTTCGGTTCCTGCTAGGGGCATGTACTACAAAAAAATAAATAAATAAAAATAACCTTAAATGTAAATGGACTGAATGCCCCAATCTAAAGATACAAAGTAGCCAATTGGACAAGAAAGCATGACTCATATATGTTGTTTACAAGATACGCATCTCACAACAAAAGACTCATATAGGTTGAAAGTGAAGGGATGGAAAAAATCTTCCAAGCAAACAGAAAGGAAAAAAAAGCTGGGGTAGCAATACTCATATCTGATAAAATAGATTTCAAAATGAAGGCCATAACTAGACACAAAGAAGGCCACTACATAATATTGAAAGGATCTATCCAACAGGAAGATATAACCTTGATAAACATATATGCACCAATATAGGAGCAGCAAAATATATTAAAAATCTCTGGAGGACTTCAAAAGAGAAATTGATAGCAATACAATTATAGCAGGGGACTTCAACACCCCACTGACATCACTGGATAGATCCTCCAGACAAAAAATTAACAAGGAAACACAGACTCTAAATGAAGCACTAGATCAAATGGATTTAATAGATATCTACAGAGAATTACACCCCAACACAGCAAAATTCACATTCTTTTCAAGTGCACATGGGGCATTCTCAAAGATAGATCACATGTTAGGACAAAAATTAAGTCTCTACAAGTTCAAGAAGACTTAAATTCTATCAAACATCTTCTCAGATCACAATGGCATGAAACTAGAAATCAACTGCAACAAGAACATGCAAAGACATTTGAAAATATGAAGGCTAAATAGCATGTTATGAAACAATAAATGGGTAACCAAGGGGATCAAGGAAGAAATTAAAAACTTCCTGGCAACCAAAGAAAATGAACACACAACAACACAAAATCAATGGGATGCAGCAAAAGCAGTTCTGAGAGAGAAGTTCATAGAACTACAGGCCTACCTCAAGAAAAATTTCTAATAAACTATCTAACCTCACAACTTAAAGACGTAGAAAACAAGCAAAAAGAAAACTCCAGGAGGAAGGAAATAATAAAGATCAGAGCAGAAATAAATGACATAGAGACCAAAAAAAAAAAAATCAAAGGATCAAAGAAACAAAGAGCTGGTTTTTCGAAAAGATAAACTTACCAAGTGACAGAGATAACCCAAATACACAAAATCAGAAATAAAAGAGAAGTAACAACTGACATCACAGAAATACAAAGGATCGTTAACAAATACTATGAACAATTATATGGCAACAAATTTGACAATCTAAGCAAAATGGACAAATTTCTAGAAACACATAGTCTCCCAAACTGGACTGGGAAGAGAAGGAAAACTTGAATAGACGAATAACAACTAAGAAAACTGAAGACATAATCAAGACTCTCTCAGCAAACAAAAGCCCAGGCCCGGATGGCTTCATGGGTGAGTTTTATCAAACATTCAAAGAACTAACACCCATTATTTTCAAACTATTCCAAAATATTCAAGAAGGAAGGCTCCCAAACTCTCTGTATAAGGCCAGCATAATTCTAATTCCAAAACCAGAAAAAGATACTACAAAGAAAGAAAACTTCAGGCCAATATCCCTGATGAACATAGATGCCAAAATCCTGAACAAAATACTAGCAAATCAGATCCAGCAATACATTAAAATAATTATTTACCATGACCAAGCCGAATTTATCCCAGGGATGCAAGGCTGGAACAATATTTGCAAATCAATAAATGTGATATACCACATGAACAAAATGAAAAATAAAAACCACGTGATCATATCAATAGACACTAAAAAAGCATTTGACAAAATCCAGCACCCATTTCTGATAAAAATACTCTGTAATGTAGGAATACAGGGATAGGGATCATATCTTGACATAATAAAGGCCATATATGAACAACCTACAGCCAACATCATACTCAATGGGCAAAAACTAAAAGCATTTTCCTTAAGAACAGGAATAAGACAGGGATGCTCACTTTTGCTACTCTTATTTAACATAGTACTGGAAGTCTTAGCCACAGCAATCAGACAGAAAGAATAAAATAAAAAAGATCCAAATTGGAAAGGAGAAAGTAAAACTCATTATTTGCAGATGACATTATATTATACATAGAAAACCCTAAAGACTCCATCAAAAATTTACTAGATTGAATAAACAAATTCGGCAAGGTAGCACGGTACAAAATTAACATCAAAACATTGATGACATTCTTACACACCAATATTGAACTCACAGAAAGAGAAATTTAAAAAGCAACCCCATTTACCATCACAGCAAAAAATTTAAGATCCCTAGAAATAAACTTAACCAAGAATAAAGGACCTGTTTGCAGAAAACTACAGTACATTGAAAAAAGAAATAGAGGTAGATATAAATAACTGGAAGCACATACCTTGTTCATGGATTGGAAGAATTAACATAATTAAAATGTCCATATTACCCAAAGCAATCTATAGATTCAATGCAATCCCCATCAAAATACCAACGCCAAACTTCACAGAACTAGAACAAATACTTCAGAAGTTCCTATGGAACCAAAAAGACCCCGAATAGCCACAGCAATCTTGAAAAAGAAGGACAAAGTAGGTGAGATCACAATACTGAATATCAGGTTATACTACAAAGCTACAGTAATTAAAACAGCCTGGTACTGGCACAAGAACAAAGAACCCAGAAATTTATCCAAAACATTATGCTCAAATAATATTTGACAAAGGTGGCAAGAGCATACTATGGAGTAAAGGCAGCCTATTTAATAAATGGTGTTGGGAAAATTGGACAGCTACATGCAGAAAAATGAAACTAGGCCATCAACTTAAACCACACAGAAGAATAAACTCAAAATGGATAAAAGACTTAAATGTGACTCATGAATCCATAAAAATCCTAGAAGAAAATGTAGGCAACAAAATTTCAGACATCATTCAGCAGAATGTTTACTTACACATCACTGAAGGCAACAGAAACAAAGGAAAAAATGAACACATGAGACTGTATCAAATTGAAAAGATTCTGCACAGTAAAAGAAAGAGCCATCAAAATGGAAAGGGAACCCACTATATGGGAGAGTTTAATTGCCAATGATACATCAGATAAGGGCTTAACTTCCAAAATATGTAGAGTACTCATACAACTCAACAAAAGGAAGACAAAGAACCCAATTAAAAAATGGGCAGAGGAGCTAAATAGACACTTACCCAAATAGAACATACAAATGGCCAAGAGACATATGAAGAAATGCTCAACATCACTAATCATCAGAGAGATATAAATTAAAACATCGATGAGGTATCAACTCACACCTGCCAGAATGGCTGCCATCAACAAATCATCAAACAACAAGTGTTGGCGAGGGTGTGGAGAAAAGGGGGCTCTAGTTCCCTGCTGGTGGAAATGAAAACTGGTGCAGCCACTATGGAAAACAGTATGGTGTTTCCTTAAAAAATTTAAAATTGAATTGCCATTTGACCTTGAGATTCCACTTCTAGGAATGTATCCTATGAAGCCTGAAACACCAATCAGAAAGAATATATGGACCCGTATGTTCATAACATAACAGCACTATATGCAATTGCCATACAATCTGGACACAGCCCAAGTGTCCATCAATATATGACTGGATAAAAAAGCTGTGGTACATATACACAATGGAATACTATGCAGCTGTAAGAAAGAAAGATCTCCTATTCTTTGAGACAACATGGAGGGACCTCAAGGGTATTATCCTAAGTGAAATAAGTCAATCAGAGAAAGACAAATACCACATGATCTCACTTATTTGTGGAATATAATCAAAAGGGTGGGCTGATGAATGTAATAGACCCAGAGACAGAAAGAAGTATGGTTGAGACTGACTAACCTCAGAGTAGGGGGGCAGGAGGGATGGATGAGATGAACCAAAGAACTTATATGTATGCATGCATAACCAATGGACATAGGCATCAATACTAGAGGGGTTGGGGAGAATGTGGAGTTGGGGGTCTAGGGGGGAAAAAGGAGAAACATGTGTAACAAAAATAAATTAATAAAAATCGGAGAGAAAAATATAAATAAAATGCAGAAAAATAGAACAATGGATTTAGTTTTTTCTAAAGCTAAATTTATTTCATTTAATAGAATTCCTGTGTTCTGAAATAAGGGTCTTTATTTTCTTTTTGTTCTTCTGGCTAAATTATTCTCATTTATTTTTAAGTAATGGTGATAATAGATGATATTTAAAAATGTCAATGGACAAAATAAATATGTCTGTCTCACTATTACATTTTTTCTCTACTCATATTTACAATCTCAAAGTTTAGGAAACCTGATTTAAGTAGCCTAATCTTTGCAACCTTATTTATTAATTTGTGAAATGGGCATAGACTCACCTGGGGTACCCATCAGTATATCTATAAGTTTCACACAACCTAATGTTCTTTATAGACAGTAGTGCCATATGTTTTATACAATATAAATGCCCTGAACACAGAGTGGATAGCAATGCCAATATTGGTAAAATTAGTTGTTGTGTGGAGGGATGGCTGAGCAAAAGTAAACTCCTCTCTCCTTATTTTTTCTTGACTAGCATTTCCTTCTCACCTTCCAGTAGTACAAGTGAATGGGAGCTGGGGTGCTTTGCTGTGTTCTTTCAGAATCAGTATGACAATGTTTCTGTCAGGGCATCTGGAAGAAGGTTGGTGTGCCCAGGGAAGCCAACACAGCCCTTCTGCATGGTGAGGTGGAATGTGGGGTTGGGGGAAGAGTCCCAGAAGAGGGGAGAGCAGTGGTTTGCCTGTCTGCTTGCATGCACTCGACGTGTTTATCGCAGTGCTCTCCAGCCAGATGTGTAGAACTGTGTTGTGCCACAGGGCCCACAGCACACAGCCACTAAATCGTGAATCTCTGGCCATCCTAAGGCTTTCTAGGTGATGATCATATATAGCTAAGAGAACTATTGCTTTAAGCACTGAAGTAGATACCGAAAAGAATAACCTGGTTTTAGCTCATTTGTGCTAAGTGACTGCTATAAAATGGAGCAAATTTTCCCCTTTAATTTTAAGGAATCATGGCATCCATCAGGGATTTGGGATTGTGCTCACTCTATGGCACCTTGATCTTCATCTTTTGTCTTAGCAACTCACTGGAGGATGAATAATGTATTGAAGTTAAGTGGCTTCTGAATATATTCTTGCCTTGTGCAAGGATATCCAAAGCAGCAGTGTTTCCAATGGTGGGAAGGTGGGGAGAACTCAGTGTCCATGCTTAGACTCACAGGCACATTGGTGATAATAAAGTGGAATACCACTATAGCAGTTCAAGTGAACAAATAGAATCCATAAGTATCATTGTATTACGTGTCAAGTATAATCCTGCATGAAAAAAAGCAAGCTACAGGACAATGCATAGACAATAGAACAGTTTGTGTGACTATTTAAAACACACAATGCAACTTACTACTTACAAATATCTTATGTGTCTGGATATCTAAACAGGTGGTATAAATAAAAACTTAGAAGGGCACACAACAGACCCACCACCATGATTATGTTGGGGAAAGGAGAGAGATGGAATTGGAGAGCAGTACAGAGTACATTTCAATTTATTTAAGTGCCTTTACAAAAAATAACTGAAGTAAATATGAAAATGATTATATACATTTCAGGTTATAAGTACATAGATATTTAAAGTACATTATTAATTCTTTTGTTTTTAAATTAATTTGTTTTTGTTACAGAAGTTTGTCCTTTCCCCCCTCTCATTCCTGTTCCCCCTCCCTTCCCACCCCATCCCCAGCTTTGTTGTCCATGTCCATTGTTCATGCACACATGCATATAAGTTCTGTGGTTTATCTCCCCCCCACCGCCGCTTCTGGGGATTGTCAATCTGTACCCCACTTCAACGTCTCTGGGACTAACCCATTCCTCAGACTATTATGTTCATTATATTCCACAAATAAGTGAGACCATATGATACTTGTCTTTCTGTTTGGCTTGTTTCACTTAGGATAATACTTTCCAGGTCCCTCCAAGTCATCGAAAAGAATAAGAGATCTTTCTTTCTTACTGCTGCATAGTATTCATTGCGTATATGTACCACAGCTTTTTTATCCATTCGTCTACTGATGGACATTTGGGCTGTTTCCAGATCTTAGCTATTGTAAATAGTGCTGCTCCTAACATGGGGGTACATATATTTGTTCTGATTGGTGTTTCAGGCTTCTTAGGATATATTCCTAGAAGTGGTATCAGGGGGTCAAATGGAAGTTCAATATTTAATTTTTTGAGGTAACACCATATTGTTTTCCATAGTGGTTGCACCAGTCTGCATTCCACCAGCAGTGCACTAGAGTCCCCTTTTTTCCACACCCTCGCCAACACTTACTGTTTGATGATTTGTTGATGGTGGCCATTCTGACAGGTGTGAGGTGATACCTCGTTGTTTTATTTGCATCTCTCTGATGATTAGTGATATTGAGCATTTCTTCATATGTCTCTTGGCCATTTGCTTGTGCTCTTTGGAGAGATGCCTATTTAGTTCCTCTGCCCATTTTTTAATTGGGTTCTTTGTCTTCCTTTTGTTGAGCTCTACGAGCACTCTATATATATTGGAAATTAACCCCTTATCTAATATATCATTAGCAATTATGCTCTCCCATACAGTGGGTTGCCTTTCTATTTTGATGATTGTATCTTTTGCTGTGCAGAACTTTTGAGTTTGATGTAGTCCCATGTGTTCATTTTTTCCTTTGTTTCCGTTGCCTTAAGTGATGTATCAGTGAAAATTCTGCTGCGTATGATGTCTGAAATTTTGTTGCCTACATTTTCTTCTAGAATTTTTATGGATTCATGAATCACATTTAAGTCTTTTATTCATTTTGAGTTTATTCTTGTGTATGGTATAAGTTGATGGTCTAGTTTCATTTTTTTTGCATGTAGCTGTCAACTTTCCCAACACCATTTGTTAAAGAGGCTGTCCTTACTCCACTGTATGCTCTTGCCACCTTTGTCAAATATTAATTGAGCATATTGCCTTTGATCCATTTCTGGGTTCTCTGTTCTGTTCCACTGGTCTATATGTCTGTTCTTGTGCCAGTACCAGGCTCTTTTGGTTACAGTGGCTTTGTAGTATAAGCTGAAATCTGGTAATGTGATCCCTCCTACTTTGTTCTTTTTTCAAGATTGCTGTGGCTATTCGAGGTCTCTTTTTGTTCCATATGAACTTTTGAAGTATTTGTTCTAGTTCTGTGAAGTGTGTTGTTGGTATTTTATCGGGATTACATTGAATCTATAGATTGCTCTAGGTAGTATGGACATTTTAATGATGTTGATTCTTGCAATCCATGAACAAGATTTGTGCTTTCACTATTTTATATCTTCCTTTATTTCTTTTTTCAATGACCTGTAGTTTTCTGCAAATAGGTCCTTTATTTCTTTGGTTAAGTTTATTCCTAGGTATCTTAATATTTTTGCCGCAATGTTAAATGGGATTGTTTTTTTAGTTTCTCTTTCTGTGAGTTCATCGTTGGTGTATAAGAATGCCATTGATATCCTGACGTTAATTTTGTTTCCTGCTACTTTGCCAAATTCATTTATTAAGTCTAGTAAATTTTTTTGATGAAATCTTTAGGGTTTTCTATGTATAGTATCATGTCATCTGCGAATAATGACAGTTTCACTTCCCCCTTTCCCATTTGGATGCCTTTTATTTTTTCCTTCTGTCTGATTGCTGTGACTAAGACCTCCAATACTATGTTAAATAAAAGTGGCAAAAGTGGGCATCCTTGCCTTGTTCCTGTTCTTAAGGAAAATGCTTTTAGTTTTTGCCCATTGAGTATGATGTTGGCTGTAGGTCTTTCATATATGGTCTTTATTATATTGAGATATGATCCCTCTATTCCCAGATTGCTGAGCATTTTTATCAGAAATGGGTGCTGGATTTTGTCATGTGTTTTTTAAGCATCTATTGATATGATCATATGATTTTTATCTTTCATTTTGTTTATGTGGTGTATCACATTTATTGATTTGAAAATATTGTATCAGCCTTGTATCCCTGGGATGAATCCCACTTAGTCATGGTGAATAAAATTTTTGATATATTGCTGGATTTGCTAGTACTTTGTTCAGGATTTTGGCATCTATGTTCATCAGGGATATTGGTCTGTAGTTTTCTTTCTTTGCATTGTATTATTCTAGTTTTGCAATTAGAATTATGTTGGCCTCATAAAACGAGTTTAAAAGTCTTCCTTCTTGACTTTTTAAAAATAGTTTGAGGAGAATGGGTATTAGTTCTTCTTTGAATGTTTGGTAAAATTCCCCCATGAAGCCGTCCGTGCCTGGGCTTTTATTTGCTGGGAGAGTCTTGATTACATCTTCAATTTCTTCTGTTGTCATTGGTCTGTTCAAGTTTTCTATCTCTTTCTGGTTCAATTTTGATAGACTATGTGTTTTAGAAAGATGTCCATTTTGGTTAGATTGTCGAATTTGTTGTAGTATAATTATTCATAATATCTGTTAACAATCCTTTGTATTTCTGTGGTGTCAGTTATTATTTCTCCTCTTTCATTTCTGATTTTGTGTATTTGGGTTCTCTCTCATTGTTTCTTGGTGAGTTCAGCTAAGGGTCCATCAATCTTGTTTATCTTTTCAAAGAACCAGCTCTTTGTTTCATTTATCCTTTGAATTGTTTTTTTGGTCTGCATGTCATGTATTTCTGCTCTGATCTTTACTATTTCCTTTCTTCTACTTGCTCTAGGGTTTTCTTTCTGTTTGCTTTCTAGGTCTTTAAGTTGTGAGGTTAGATAGTCTACTAGAAATATTTCTTGTCTCTTGAGGTAGGCCTGTATTACTATGAACTTCCCTCTCAGAACTGCTTTCATTGCATCCCATAGTTTTTGCGTTGTTGTGTGTTTATTTCATTGGTTTCCAGGAAGTTTTTAATTTCTTCTTTAATCTCCATGATAACCCATTCATTGTTCAATAGCATGCTATTTAGCCTCCATGTTTTCAAATGTCTTTGCATGTTCTTGTTGCAATTGATTTCTAGTTGCATGCCTTTGTGATCTGAGAAGATGCTTGATATGATTTCAATCTTCTTGAACTTGTAGAGACTTAATTTGTGCCCTAACATGTGGTCTATCTTTGAGAATGTCCCATGTGCACTGGAGAAGAATGTAAATTCTGCAGATTTGGGGTGTAATTTTTTGTAGATATTTATAAAATCCATTTGATCTAGTGCTTCATTTAGAGTCTGTTTTCTTGTTAACTTTTTGTATAGAGGATCTATCCAGTAATGTCAGCGGGGTGTTGAAGTCCCCTGCTATGATTATAGTGCTGTCAATTTCTCCTTTGGAGTCCTCAGAAGAATTTTAATATATTTTGGTGCTCCTATATTGGGTGCATATATGTTTACCAAGGTTATATCTTCCTGTTGGATAGATCCTTTCAATATTATGTAGTGGCCTTTTTTGTCTCTAATTATGGCCTTTATGTTGAATCTACTTGATCTTATATGAATATTGCTACTCCAGCTTTTTTATGCTTTCCATTTGCTTGAAATATTTTTTCCCATCCCTTCACTTTCAACCTATGTGAGTCTTTTGTTGAGAGGTGGGTCTCTTTTAAACAACATATATGTAAGTCATGCTTTTTTATCCAGTCAGCTACTCTGTGTTTCTTTAACAGAGTATTCAAACCATTCATATTTAAGCTGATAATTGATATATACTTATTTATTGCCATTTTTAGTGTGCTTCTATTTTTCTTCCTATTTCTTCTATTAATTACAGCCGTCCTTTTAGCATATCTTGTACTGCTGGTTTGGTGTTAATATATTCCCCTAGGCTTTTATTTTTTTTTTTCATCTGGGAAGCTTTTTATTGGACCTTCTATTTTTAATTATAGCCTTGCCGGATAGAGTAGTCTTGGATTCACTCCCTTGTTTTTCATGACCTTGACTACTTCATTGCACTCCCTTCTGGCCTGTAGTGTTTCTGTTGAGAAGTCAGCAGAGAGCCTTATGAGGTTTCCTTTGTAGGTAACCTATTGCTTATCTCTTGCTGCCTTTAGGATTCTCTCCTTGTCTTTAATTTTTGGTATTTGAATTACTGTGTGTCTTGGTGTGGGCCTGTTTGGGTTCTTCTTACTAGGGGCTCTCTGAGCTTCTTGAACTTGAATGTCTTCTTCCTTCACCAAGTTAGGACAGTTTTCTGTCATTATTTCTTCAAATATATTCTCTAACCCTTGCCTATTTTCTTCCTCTTCGGGGACACCTATGATGTGAATGTTATTACATTTCCAATTGTCCCACAGGTCTCTTAAGCTATCTTCCTGTTTTTTAATCATTTTTCCTTTTGGTTTTCTGATTGGTTGATTTTTTTCTACTCTGTCTTCTAATTCACTGATCTGGTCCTCAGCTTCCTCTACTCTGCTGTTTAGTTCTTCCAATGTGTTCTTAATTTTTGCTATATCATTCTTCATTTCCACTTGGTTGGTTTTCAGTGTTTCTATATCTTTGCTCATGGTGCTGATGTCCTTACCCTACCCATGCTGTTGGGCTTCCTCTAGATCATGGCTCTCAACTCTACCTCTGATAAGTTGCTTAGCTGCATTTCATTGATCTAATCTTAGATATAGTTCTCCTGTTCTTTCATTTGGGATTTGTTCCTTTGTTTCACCATTTTGGCTATCTCAGTGGGTTGGAGCCTGCCAAATTTTCCTTGTGGGTGTTGGTGTTCTGCTGTGTGTGGCTCCCGTTGCTTGGGTTGGATAAGCCTGGGTGCACCCACATTAAACACCACTGTCAAGTCTTACTTTACTGGGGAGATTTGCATGCCCAGGAATTGTTCAATTATCCTCTAGCTTTTTCCTGGTAGCTAGTAGTCTCAGTTACTCAGTGCCTTGGAATGTAACCCTGGTGTTCTGCCTAAGAGGATTTTCAGAGGGTGGGATAGATGCTGGTTGTTAATGAACCTCAATTTTTATTTTTTTTGCCTCACCTGGGAAAGGCTGAATCTCCAAAGGGGTGGGGGGGCTGCTGCTTTTCCCCACAGCTAGGGGAAGGAGCACACTGGCCACCGTCCTTTGTGGTTGCAACTCAGCAAAAACTCTGAGTGCCCTCCAAATTCTGGGTGTTCCCACAGAGTTCCAGCCCAGTTAGCCCTCCCTCTGCTGTAGCCCCCAGGTGAGTGGCTGTGGCTATTTTAGCACTCTGTCCTGGCTCTGTGGGCTATGGAGCGGGTTTGGTCTTTATTCCCTAACAGCGCTGCTCACAGCTAAGACTGCTGCTGTTCATGGGCTCCCAGCCCACCACTGTCTTGTGCCTCCATCGATCCTGCCAGTGTCCCTGGTTATATAGTCCTGTCCTACTGCTCCTCTGTTTCTTTTTTTTTTGAGGATTTTTCTTTATTTTAGTTGTTATTCCCGTTTGGTCCTGGGAGATGGTCTGCGTGGTTTCTCTTCCCTCTGCTTCCTTTTTCACATCCCCTAAGCCTATCTTGTGAGTATCTGGGTCGCACAGGCCTTTCTGGTGGCCCTGCACCCTGCAGGTTCCGAGGGTAACTGGATGGCACAGTCCCTCTGGGTACCGGGCTCTATACCTATGTTATGGCCTGTTGGGTCGCACAGGCCTCTCTGGTGCTTCAGCACCCTGCAGGTCCTGCGGTAACAAATGGCACAGTCCCTGCTGGGTTGTGCAGGCCTCACTGGTGCTTCAGCCCCCCACAGGCCCCATGGGTAACTAGACCGAGCAGTCCCTGCTGGGTTGCACAGGCGCCTCTTGTACTTCAGCACCTCGCAGGTCCTGCGTGTTATTGGATGGCACAGTTTCTGCTGTGTCACACAGTCCTTACTGGTGCTTCAGAACCCAACAGGTCCCATGGGTAACTAGATTGCTCTGTCCCTGCTGGGTGGCACAGGGCTCTCTGGTGCTTCAGTACCCCACAGGCTCTGTGGGTAACTAGATCATGCAGACCCTGCTGGGTTGCACAGGCCTCTCAGGTGCTTCAGCACACTGCAGGTCCCACAGGTTATTTTATGGCACAGTCCCTGCTGGGTTGCACAGGAAGAGGCTGTCTTTACTCCACTATGTTTTCCACCTTTGTCAAATATTAATTGAGCATTGGGTCTATTTCTGTGTTCTCTGTTCTGTTCCACTGGTCTATATGCCTGTTCTTGTGCCAGAACCAGGCTGTTTTGATTACAGAAGCTTTGTAGTATAAGCTGAAATCTGGTAATGTGATCCCTCCAACTTCGTTCTTTTTCAAGATTGCTGTGGATATTTGAGGTCTTTTTTGGTTCCATATGAACTTCTAAAATATTTGTTCTAGTTCTGTGAAGTATGTTGTTAGTATTTTGATGGGGATTGCATTGAATCTGTAGATTGCTTTGGGTAGTATGGACATTTAACGATGTTAATTCTTCCAATCCATGAACAAGTTTTGTGCTTCCATGTTTTTATATCTTCCTCTATTTCTTTTTTCAATGACCTGTAGTTTTCTGTGAAGAGGTCCTTTATTTCTTTGGTTAAGTTTATTCCTAGGTATCTTAATTTTTTTTTTGCTGTGATGGTAAATGGGATTGTTTTTTTAGTTTCTGTTTCTGTGAGTCCATCATTGGTGTATAAGAATGCTTTCGATTTCTTGATGTTAATTTTGTATTCTGCTACTTTTCCAAATTCATTTATTAAGTCTAGTACATTTTTGATACAGTTTTTGGGGTTTTCTACATATAGTATCATGTCATATGCGAATAATGACAGTTTCACTTCCTCCTTTCCAATTTGGATCCTTTTTATTTTGTCTTCCTGTCTAATTGCTGTGGCTAAGACTTTCAGTACTATGTTAAATAAGAGTGGTGAAAATGGGCATCCTTGTCTTGTTCCTGTTCTTAAGGGAAATGCATTGTTTTTGCCCATTGAGTATGATGTTGGCTGTAAGTCTTTCATATATGGCCTTTATTATGTCGAGATATAAACCCTCTATTTCCACATTGCTGACCAGTTTTTTCAGAATTGGGTGCTGGATTTTGTTGAATGCTTTGTCAGTGTCTATTGATATGATCATATGATTTTTAGGTTTCATTTTGTTTATGTGGTGTATCACATTTATTGATTTGCGAATATTGTACCAGCCTTGCATCCCTGGGATGAATCCCACTTGATCATGGTGAATAATTTATTTCATGTATTGCTGGATCTGATTTGCTATTATTTTTTTTCAGGATTTTGGCATCTGTTTACCAGGGATATTAGTCTATTGTTTTCTCTCTTTGTAATGTCTTTTTCTGGTTTTGGAATTAGAATTATGTTGTCCTCATAAAACGAGTTTGGAAGTCTTTCTTCTTTTTGAATTTTTTGAAATAGTTTAAGGAGAATGGGTATTAGTTCTTCTTTGAATGTTTGGTGAAATTCCCCCAAGAAGCCATCTGGGCCTGGGCTCTTGTTTGCTGAGAGAGTCTTGATTACATCTTCAATTTGTTTTGTTGTTATTGGTCTGTTCAAGTTTTCTATCTCTTCCCGGTCCAGTTTTGGGAGACAATGTTTCTTGCTTCCTTTTATTCTCATCCATCCCCGCACTCTTTCTTTCTTGTTGTCTTTATTGAAGCATTCTTACCTGACTCTTAAGAGACAGATGAAGAAACAATCTGAAACAGAGAAAGGTAACCTCAAGACTCAGTCCTTTCTGGAGGCTGTGGGTGGCCTGTGGCCTCACCAAGTTGGGAATGCAAACAGAGACTGTGGCATGTTTGGAGAGGACTTGTTATGAAATGGGGCCTTCAAAAGGCACTGTTACTAATTTGCTGGTTTAATAACCATATTTATTGCCGCCCCCCCCCCCTTTTTTTTGGTGGAACATGCTTCTAGCGGGAACCGAACCTGAGACTCTCTGTTCTGCAGGTTGATGCTCAACCGCTGAGCCTAACTGGGCAGGGCTGCTGTTCCCCTTTTTAAGCTTAAAGAAAGAATTCTGTCAAAACAATACAAAGTGTCACAGATATAGATCTTCAAGTCTTTCTGAGCATGTGAAACTATTCTTTGGCTCTCAAGATGATTGCAAATGAACCTTTCTTCCCACTATCTTATAGCATCAATTCTACATTTCCCCATGCCACTTCCAAGGAGGTGAGTCAGGTTTGGGAAGGGATTCTGTCTCCAGCCCCTCCTCACTGAGTGGACCCATTGCCTATTATCTTCATACCACAGCCAGGGTACAAATCGCTTGTCCCACATCACTCAGTTCTATTGTTGTAAGAACACTGCCAGTAGATGTTCCACGTAGCTCTTTAACTTATGAGAACACTTGTGAGGTCTGAGAACGTAGGTGACTTGCAAGCAGGGAATAGACATAAGCCCTGAAACCCAGTTTTCTGCATGTGTGTAGGAAACTTCACCCCTTCTTCAGCTCCACTGGCCTCAGTGGTGGTAGACCCCAAAATGTGTGCAGAGGTGCCATGGAGCTGTTTTGACTCTGTGGGACTCAGACCAGACATTTCTCTTGATAAATGTCCCTGTCCTTCCTTTGAAGCAGGAGCCTCAACCTGAGCAACACTTAAACTTGACTGGAGGTAATTGGAATGAGAATGTGGTCTGAGATATTTGTTAAGGTCTAACAATAAAGGTGCCTCTCTCTTATTCCATTAACCTTGTTATGAAATTACCATTTTTTAACTGCTTCATGCATCATATATTTACTGAAGACTTGCTGGGTGCCAAGCACTGGTGTAGGGCTGGGGGTGCATCCATGGAGAAAGCTCAAGAGTTGGAACAATAGAGGCCCTGGGAGGGAAGGAATGTGCTGGGGAGGGTGTGAGAGTAGTGTTCTTTAGCCAAGAGGCTCAGAGAAGTCCTCCCTACTGGGCTGAATCTACAGGGAACAGCTCTCTCCAAAGCTGGCAGTTGGGAGCAGACTTTAAGTTGGGGAACGGAACAGCCAGGGGCCCTGTGGTTGGAGCAGGATGAGGAGAGGGGCACAGCGAAAACAAAGACTAAAGGTGGACTTGGGATTTCATTCTGAGATAGATGGAGAGCCTCTTCAGGGTGTGGAGCTCTTATTTAGGTTCTTCAAGGATAGTGTTGAGGGAGGTGGCAGCTTGAATTATTGTGGGGTGCAGGATATTTGAAGGAGTGATCAGATTCAGAATTTTTTCTGAAGGCAGAGCCAGTTGCATTAACTGATGCATTGAGGGAGAGGTAGTGAACAAATGAGTTATTTGGATGAGTAACTCCATGTCTAGGATATGCACATCTGGGAACATTCTGTGGCCATGGGCACTTCAGGAGGTTGAAATTTGGGAGGCTCCTGGCAGTAGTTGGACCATCATGAATAAGTACCTTTTCTGCAGCTGCTGCAATAACATCCTGGCTGGTCTCTACTCTGACACCCAAGTTATCTTTCTAAATTTTTTTTTTCTTTATTGATTTTAGAGAGAGAGAGGAAGGGAGAGGGAGGGATAGATGGAAACATCGATTGGTCACCCCTTGCATGCCCCTCACTGGGGATCAGGCCCACAACCTGAGGATGTACCCTGACCAGGAATCAAACTGGTGACCTCCTGGTGCATGGGTCGACGCTCAACCACTGAAATAACCCGCCAGACCCAAGTTATCTTTCTAAAGGAAGTTTAGCTATTTCCCTTTTCCCTAAATCAGCAGTATGTCCTGTTGCCTTTATAAGAAAGTCCAGGCCAGCTGAGTGGAATTTAAGACCTCAGCCTACCTTGTCAGCCTATCTCCAGCCATTTACTCACCTGCCTCCCACCCACGACGTCATATTCTTACACCGATGTCTGAATTTAGTTAGGCTCCTTATTCTTCCCTACCTTTCAAGAGCCTTTGAAAGCAGTTAAAATTCTGCCTTCTCCAAGTTCACATCTGATATTTTTCACAATGGAATTATTTGTCCACTAAAACTTGATTTGTACATTTAGTCTAGTCTCCATTTAATTTTTGTTTGTATTACAGTTATATGTCTTTAAATGTATATTGTATCCATCTAGATTTTGTACATATTGTATGTTTTGTGTTATAGTCATATAGTGCCATAATATTGCTTTTATTAATGTAATATCTTCATTGCTAGATTATGCACTTGTCAAGGATGAAGCTGGGTCTTACTCTGCATCCTAGTCTAACCCAGAGTTTTAGACCCTCAGTAAATGATCTGAATCATATTGATGAGTAAAGTTAGAAGGGGGTTAAGAGAGAAGTTCTTAAGCATCAAATGTCTTTTGATTACAGCCATTAGTGTAGTATAAGGGCATAATAGTAAAGTGTTTTTAAAAATGTAAAAATAGGGTAGTTTCTGTTTCATGTGAAGCTAGCACTCTCCAAAGAATCCAGTGTCCCACTATATTTCCTAGGCTCCTTTGCAGTTAAATTGGTCATGTGACTAGCTATGGTCAGTGAAGTATGAATGGGAAGTCAGATGTTCCCTTTGGCTGAGACTCCTATGAGCTAGTGCTGTTCTCTGTCTTTGTTGCCCCTGCTGTAGTGATCCTGAAACCATGTGTTGATATGTAGATCATGGAATGAATAGAACCTGAATCCATACTCAACAGATGGAGGAGGACCTTAACATCTCACATTGGACTTTGCAAGATTATGAAATAAATTGTTGTTGTGCTGAACAAATGAGATTTTGATTTATTTGTTACTTCAGCATAGTTTATCCTATCCTGACTACTACATCTTCTCAAAGTAAAGCTAGTGAAATCTGTATATGAGGGATGTAACTAGCCATCTGAGAGAGCATAGTCAGAAATGGTCTATTAGTAGAATTTACAGGCATCAGACTTCACATTCAAAGTAATTCAGAGAATGAGCTCATGGAGATAGAAATAGAATATGATTGGAAACAAACAAACAAAAGAAATCTAATCTGTTGTGATATACTATGTTTCAGAAGAGGGATCTAAAAAGGGAGGTGAGGAGCCAGAAGTTGGTAATGACCTAGAGAGAGGATGTCCTGGCTGAATAAAGGAACAACATCTGGCCTTTTGGAAGATGTAACTATACTGTGGATGCACCAAGCTCTTTGGGCCAGATGCCATTACACATCCAGATTACGTAACTTCCTGCTCCTGTTGTGAAACCGTGCTTTCAGTTTAACTTTCAGATAATACTGAGCTTTCCATTAGTTTATTCAAAAGGAGAGAAGACCCTCATATACTATCATATATATTAGCTGATTTAATTGACAGATCATTCTTATTGAAAATTAATTTCTCTGGCAATAAAAATTAATTGAATCATCCTCTGTAAGGCAGTAAGTTGACCCATGATAGATGGATTCACTCGCAATGTGCTGTTGAAATCAGACACAATCCTGGGTCCCCTGACAGACCTTCTTGTGAGGTCTTTGGGCAGCCAGTGGGCGGTCAGCTAACCAGATCTCAGACATTCCCCAGGGTCCATCACTCAGCACTGCTGTGGGACGTGCATGGGTATAGCGTATACCCTTAACATGCAACCTTCACATACTTACAGGACCAGAATTGGTTGGGAAACATAGTTAGCTTTATATATAATCTAATTAGTATTTACATTAAGGTTGAAGGCCTCAAAACATACCATTAGAGAGTTTTCTCCTTGAAATAAGTTGACTATTTAATTGAAAAAACTTATAGACCTGACCTTAAACTAAATACATTTTTTTCTCAGTGAATTTTAGGGACAGGAGTCATGCGAACACACCATAAAACTGCCATTTCTTTCAGAAACCTCAAATAAAATATTTTGGATAATCTACAATATGTATATCTGCAGCTGTTTGTTTGAAAGCTAACAGCAAATCCATACTCATATAAATAGTTGTCATGCACAGCTCACACGAGATTTTTAGTTCTCTTTGTTCTCCTTTCTAGTTCTAGATTTGAAATATTGTTTAGATTTTCATATCCCAAACACCAAGCCCAAAGCTAAAAATAGAAAAAAATCTTTGTTAATTTTTAATCATAAAAATAATACATATTCATGTAAATAAGAATTTCTGAAAAGAGAGAAATATAAAAAATAGAAAGTAGGACTCTTTCTATTTCCAACCCCCAGAGAAAGCCACTGTTTGATAAATACCATTTCAGATCTCCTCCTTATACATACACAACCATATGTTTTATTATTATAAAAATGGGATAATTTTATGTATGTTGTCTGACAATATGCTTTTTATCTCTTAGCAACACATCTAAGCCTCTTTTTCATGTCAACATACATTTGTATATTTTAGTGGCTGCAGAATATTTCATTTTATGTGTGTGCTATAATTTATTTAGCCAATTCCTCTTGATGGATATGTGGGTTGTTTTTTTTTTTTTTTTAAACTATGCTTTTATTGATTTTTTAGAGAGATAGGAAGGGAGAGAGAGATAGAAACATCGTTGTGAGAGAGAACCATGCATGGACTGTCTCCTTCATGCCCCCTACTGGGGATCAATCCGGCAACTTGGGCCTGTGCCCTGACTGCAAATTGAACTGGGACCTCTCAGTCCATGGGACAATGCTCAATGCACTGAGCCATACCAGCTGGGCTGTGGGCTTTTATTTTTATTTTACTAAAAAGTTTTTTTTCTTTATTGATTCTAGAGAGAGGAAGGAAGAAGGAGAGAGAAATAGAAACATTTATGAGAGAGGACATCGATTGGCCTCCTCCTGAATATGATCTGGTAATAAATAAATCCACTGGGGATTTAGCCCATAACCTGGGCATGTGCCCTGACTGGGAATCAAACCGGTGACCTCTTGGTTCATGGATTTACGCTCAACCACTGAGCCACACCGGCCAGGCTGTGGGCTGTTTTTATTTTATTTATTTATTTTTATTTTTTATTAATTAATTAGTTAATTTTTGTTGCAGATGTTTCTCCTTTTCCCCCAATGATTCCCCTCTCCCCCTCCCTCCCTGCCCTATCCCCAACTTTGTTGTTCATGTCCATTGTTCATGCATACATGCATATAAGTTCTGTGGTTTATTTTGCCCCCCCATCCCCTCATCTAGGGATTGTCAGTCTGTACCCCACTTCCACGTCTCTGGGACTACCCCATTCCTCAGACTGTTATGTTCATTATATTCCACAAATAAGTGAGATCATATGATACTTGTCTTTCTCTGTTTGGCTTGTTTCGCTTAGTATTATTACCTTCCAGGTCCCTCCATGTCGTCTCAAAGGACAAGAAATTTTTCTTTTTTATAGCTGCATAGTACTTCATTGTGTATATGTACCATATCTTTTTTATCCATTTTGTTTTTAAATGTTCATGTTTATAATTAATCCTGAAATGAATGTTTTTGTCTATACAGGGTGTGGCAAAAGTAGATTTACAGTTGTGAGTATGTGAAACACAGAGTTTATTCTTATATAATTATTTATTAATTATTGTATTATTTTCTATATGAACCACTGTAAACCTACTTTTGTTCCACCATATATATCTTTGGGTAGTACATGGTAGAGTTAAATTTCTAGATAAGAAAGTATTTGGTCAAAATATTTCCATATTTTAAATTTTAATATTTTTGCCAAAAGGTTTATACTAGTTTACCCACTGAACACCACTATGATAGCATTGTGGTTGGATTTGCATTTTAATAGTCTTAGGTAATAAAAATCCCAGGGCTAGAATTCACCGTATAAGGTAGAGATACCATTTTTGACTTTTTAAAATATAAAAAATATCCCTTAGAGTGTTGCGGTTTCATAAACACACAATGGTAACCATAACTCATTAATGAGAGCAGAAGTGTAGCCCATTCTGACATTCTCTATAGAGTTTCCACCTCTTGTTCTCCCACCCCCATCACGACAATGATAGATGTATAAGGAGGTTTTTTGGGCTGGCTGGAGTGAAGTGCTCTGTTATAAATCTGCCTTTTGCAGAGAAGTCAGTGGCTATGCATTCTTCGGTGTGTCACTATTCTATCTGAGGTGATTTATTCATCAGGTAAGTGGCATCTTGTGTGAATTCACTGAGAAAGTAGATGCAAGTTCCTACCACAATGCCTGACATGCAGTGTTTGCTTGTTTCCTTCATCAGCTGAACATCCTTCATCTCTGAAGAACAGATCTGTTCAAGGACCCAAATTTACTGTGACGAAAGACTTCAGTTTTAAACTACTTCCTAGACAAGGATCCATATTAGTTGTTGGGACCCTCTCTTCCTCTTGATTTATTTGCAATATATTGGACACTAAATTATAGTTTTACACATTATGCTTTTTTTTTTTTTTCAAAACAACTGTCTCTAATTGTCTTACTGTACCCATTACGTTTTGCCAAATGCATTGTGCAATAGGTCACACTACTGTTTGGCCACATTGTCTTTAAAGGTGGCTTTGTTGACAGTGGCTCCAGTGGGAGCGACTTGAGCCAAATGAGACCAGTGTTTGGTCTATGAGGCTTTCCACCCTGTGCATATGTGAAATTGTTTGTTGGGTAAGCTGTTGAATCTGAGATTTGAAGAATCTGTCACCCATGGTAACTTTCTTCCTTTGATAGCTGCTCAGTGGTCTAGCCAGGCTCTTGCTATGCTTCTGCCCATTCAACCTACTCCAGGGTGTTCTAAGCCACATTGCTGACAAACTAGATGATCCACATGAGTCCTGGTGGACATGTAAGGAGCAGCTACAGAGGAAAGCTTGTCCTGAGTGCCACAGTGCACAGAACTCCCATTAAACTAACTATATGGAAATAGAGGGATTGGGCTTCTCATGGGACATTTGTAGAGAAATATGTAGGACTTAGAAAGCTGGTGGGAAGGCAAGTTCTACACAGGAGGGAGCCAGCACAATCGAATTCATTGTACTTTCCTTTTATTAAACCACCGTCAAAGGTGGAGAGGGAAGTTAATTATATATCCTTAATATTCAGATGAGGAAATGGGAATTCTTAGGCTTAATGACTAGATTTAATAAAATTTTTAGAACGTATATTTGAATCCAGACTCGTGGTCTAGTTAGTGCTCTCCCCACTGAGGGAGAGACTGAGATGGTGGTAGCTCCCAAAAGACTGTCACTGGGTTGCATGCAGGAGGCCCAGATTTAGCATCCACAGCAATGTGTTAGGGTCCAGCCACATGAAACTCAATGGAAACACAATCTAGTAAGAAATTGGTGTAAAATTAAGGCAAAGGCCCAGCTCCTTGGAATGTGTTGTTGAAGCCAGAGATGGAAGGACCAAGGATATCAAGGTGGTCCAGGTTCAACTCAGAGATAATAGTTGCTTCACCCACCTGAGAGAAACTGGAGACTGTCCACATACTCTGATTCTTCAGGACTCATTAGGTACTAGTCATGCCAGAGGTGCAGGGGAAATGAGGCCTCATAACTCCAGGTCAGAGGGGCTGTCAGCAAGCAGAGATTGTATGTAGGGTTTACAATTTCACCCACAGAATTGCCTTATTCAGGATGCTCCTCTGCTTTCCTTACTTCAGCTCTGCACAGCTGACTGAGTACAGCAAGCAGTACCCATGAAACCAGAGTGTGCTGGGCCCCATACAAGCACTCTGAGCCCATGTGACTAGGTGCTGTCCTTTCGTGTTGGACTCAGTCAGCTCCCCATTGAAATGTGTGCAGTGCAAGTGGCAGACTTCTGCTTATGATGGAACTGAACTAAGTTTAGGCTGCTGCATGACCTCAGTCTCCTTCATAATGAACACCCATTTATATCTCTATTTATCCTGAAAAATTATGTGCAGATAAGACCTTTTCTCCATTATATTCTCTAAGAGTACAATTACACTAAGCCTCTTGATAAGGTCCATAATCTCTGAGCATGCTCATAACCAGTTGATTGGGAGTTTCTCTATCCCCCTCCCTTCCCCTCCATACTCCTCACTCCAGCCCACCAGCCTCAGATGAATATCTAACAGATTTCTAGAAGGCTGATAACAAAATACCTTTGTAAAGAGCAAGGATTCGTTTTTCAAGATGAGCTTTAGTTAACCAAATTTATTTTCAGTTACATCAGAGAATAACCATAGAAGGCACAAGCCTGACTGCTCAAATTGTTTCTTTAAAAATAAATGTTTTAATTGTTCTAAATTAGAAGCTACTGAGGGTGATGGAGTGGGAGAGGCCCTGTAGGCCTCCTGTTTAGGTAATATGTCTGGTTCTTGCAGTGACTTAGAGAAAAGTAAAGAAAGTGTTGCATTAGAAGGTAAGAGGAGTCTTTGTATGTGATGCTGTGCCATTTTCAGTCTTGTTTATCTGCCAGTAATTGTTTTTATTTTACAGGATTTAAAGGTAAATAATTTATACTAAGATAAATATTGGGTGGAGTGCTTCTAATATCACTTTTTCTTTGAAACTTATTGATGCTTTTGGTAAGTGAACCAAATATATTTCCTTTGCTATATAAAACTTGAAGGAATTGAAAGCTAAGGGATAAAATAAAGTCAACAAAGCTCTAGCTTAGTCATCCAGATCCAACTACCAAGTTATAGGAAAACAAGAAACAGGAGTATATTAAATGACACCAAGGGATGTGATGAGCAAAACTCAGATATAGAAAACACCAAAGAACAAATAATCTAATTTCTTCTTCTTCTTCAACAGCAATGACAAGTTATGAAAAAAATAAATGGGGGAACCCAAGAGACTCACATATATAACAACTACTAGTATTGTATAGAGCTTACTTGGATCCCAATTCAGACAAGAAAACGATATAAAAAATTTATAATCTTGGCATAATTTGGGGAGAGCCAGTAGCAATGAACACCCCTAACATTAGAGTGTGGATTCTAATATTACTTTTTACTAAAAGGAACCAGGGTTTCTTGGAGAAGTAGCCAATTCCATGCATAATATGTAGTATGAATTTAGAATATCTTGTCATATCAGATAGCAAGAAAGGTATAAAAGACTACTGGCACCATATTAGAACTCAAGAGCTAACCTGTCCAAAGATGAGAAATAATTAACATCAATAAGAATAATTACCAAAATGGATAGAAATAGTTTAAATATACTTAAATTCATGAGTTTATAATCATGTGTGTGTGTGTATATTTTTTATTTCCACCTGAGAATTTGTTTATTGATTTTTAGAAAGACAGAAAGGGGGAGAGAGAGAGAGAGAGAGAGAGAGAGAGAGAGAGAGAGAGAGAGAGAGAGAAACATCATTGTGAAAGAGAAACATCAATTGGTTACCTCCCCAACTGCAGATTGAACCTGAACCTAGGCATGTATCCTGACCAGGAATCAAACCCACAACTTGTGGTGTATGGGATAACACTCCAACCAACTGAACCATCTGGCCAGGGATTTAATGATATTTTTCAAAGTAAAAATAAATTGGTCATCATCAGAGGATGCCAAGAAACAAACTCAGCCTTTGAAAACTGGTAAACAAGGGGAAGAATCAAGCATTAATTCTTCTTTTCAAATATGAATTGTGCCATGAAGAGAAGAGAGAGCCAAGCAGAAGATAGGAAAGTTTGTCATTATTGAAGTATGCCAACTAATAATTGAAGAAGGAAGGAATATTGTCATGTTGTAACCACTAATGAATTAATGGTCTAGGTATTAAATATGAATGAATACTAATATCACAAAATTAGAGACCACTAGATATTGTACACACACCCCAAGGGACAAACTTAGTACCCCTATGACATAATTTTGACAAAAAAAAAAATCTGAATATGATTATGCTTCTAGATCCAACTTCCAGTTTATCAGAAATACAGAGAACAGAGAAACATGTTAAATTGTGTCATGTGGCTACGGTCACCAAAACCCAGATTGTGGGAATTTTCACAGGAAAAACAATCCAGTTTCTTCAACACATACATTGCAAGAAAAAAAAAAGATTAAAAAAGGAGATCAAAGGAGATTTAAAGACATCAATCCATTATAAGGTGTGGATCTTCTTTAAATGCTATTTTTAAAAAAGTATCCTAAATTTTTATTTATTTATCTAATTTTTATTAATTAATTTATTTTTGTTACAGATGTTTCTCCTTTTTTCCCCCAGACACTCTCTTCCCCTTTTTCTGATTCTGCCTAGCCCCCAGGATTGTTGTCTATGTCCATTGGTTATGCAGTATCCTCATTTTTAAAAAACTATAAAAATGTTTATGACATTTATGAGATCATGCAATTTGAACACATTTGTTACATGTGATACTGGTATTGTGGTTATGGTAGAATCTTTATCTTTTATAGGTATATACTGAAATATTTACAGAAATGATATGACATTTGGGATTTCCTTCAAAAGCATAGAGTTAGAGGAGCCTTTTTATCAGGATAGAGGTGAAGCCAGATAGACTGTGGGTTGATGGCTGTTGGGGGGGGGGGGGGTGATAGATATAGAGGGAATTATTGTACTATATTGTCTTTTTGGTGTATATACAAAATTATACATAATAAAAAGTTTTTTGTTTTTTTTTTTAAAGGTAGGGAAATGTGAACACTAACTCCAATGTTCATGTTGAGGAGTTAATGTTATTTTTTAAGTATGTTAATGGTAATTTGGGTTTACATATTAAAACAATTTCTGGGTTTGATTCAAAATAATTGGGGTTTATGGGGCTAAAAATAAAAATTAAAGTGTCCATTATTATAGAAGTTTGAAAATTTCCCAAATTAAAAGTAACATACAAAAGATAGGCTAGACTATAATTGAAGGGGAAAAAAAAAGGACTACAGCATAGAATAATTAATGAGAAAATGCTTTGTGTCCATGACTAAATTGAGTGAAAGTCAAATGTTCATACTCATTATTAATATTTTTCTTGTTACAATTTTGAGCCATCAAAAACAAAACCTGAACACAAATTCACTTAAAGGAAAAGGAATAGAAATATAAATCTGTTGATATTAAAGAATCCTTCTTGGTAACATTCCTATAATAAAATAAAGAATTTCTCAGCACCATTATCTCTCCCTCTATCATCTAAAGGTCACTAATATTATTGTGTGTGAGTAAGTAAAAGATTGACTAGTGTCATTTATGTAAACTGCTTATTGTATTAATTTCTTAAGTTGAATTTGAAGTTTATCAGAGTTAGGCCTTGAAATTCAATGTGAAAAATAGGTCAAATCACATATTACAAAAGATAAAAGATAAGTACCCATTTACGTAAGCTTTAAAATGTACCAAAATGAGATAGAATGGTTTTATCAAAATGGTAGATGCTCCTCAAAACTGACTTGATTATATAAGTCTTAGGTTCTATACACTGAAAAGTAGAGTGAAAATGTGGTGAGGAGGACACATTTAGAAAAGTCAGCATCAAAACTGGTGGAGTTCAAATGTCTCTGAAGTAATGGGTTCTGTGGATTGCTGCTCAATCCCCACTCCATTCCCTTTCTAGCTTGAGATGTTGGTAATGTAAAACTGCCAGATTCCCTTGCAGCTAGGATTCTGAATGAGAATGTGCTTCTGCTAATTCTACATCTTATGATTGACATGTGGAAGGCTGAAGTGAGGTGGAGGCATCTTACTTCCTCTTTTTGTGAGGTTGTCCAGCAGCAGTACTGTGATGTACTTTCTCCTGGGTTTTGAGAAGCAGTTGCAGAGGCAGAGCATCTGTGGGGGCTTCTGGCCTCTGGCCTCCTGGCACCTACAGCCATGGGGGTGGATCTTGAACCCACAGCTTTAGTCAGAGCCTTAGGCTAGCAGCTATCCTAGTAGATTAGTGTGCATTGTTCTGGAAGTCATTGTTGTAGGCTCATCCCAGGACATGTCTGTTAGCACTTCTAAAGGCTTTGTAAGCATCTAATTCCTTGTATCAAATCTCTCTTTGTTTATGGTAACTGCATTGTATCTGGTGGAAACAAGCAGTATTTATGAATGTGAAGCCTGCCAAAATTCACCTTTCCTTCCCTACACACAATTACCAAAACCTACCACATTTCTCCCTATCATTCCCATGTTCCATTCTTGGTTCCTTCACTGTTTCTTGTTAGCAGACTTCACATTTTAAGTTATCAGCAGCCAGAAAGGGACCTAGACTTGAGGGTGGCCAGCTGGAAAAGAGATGGCAGAGTACCCCACACTCAATTGTCTTTAGGTTCAGTTGCAGATTCAACTGTCTTGGAACTGTGTCAACTCCCCCCTCCCCATCTGTTATAACAGTAATTCTAACATGTAGAGTTTTTTTTTTTTTTCTTTTTAAATCTCTATTTAAAGACAAGTTTCCTGAAGCACAGAGACATTAAATAACTTGTCCAATATTGGTGCTTAAGGGCAGATTCAGGATTGAATCCCAATTTTGTCTGACTATTGAATGAATCTTGGAAAACACACCAGTGTAGGCATATAATAAGCATCACAGTTTAATTCTGTAGTCCTGCCAAGGACTGAGTGGGAGCTACACAAGAAAAATAATGATTTCTCTTCTTTCTGCTGGTGATAACAACCTTCCTGCCTTTCTGTTGGTTAGTGGGAGACAGCCAAGGAAGAGGGCATGGAGGGAAAAAGACATAAGATAAATGAACAAAAGAGACAAAGGACAGTGCAGGCAAGTTGGCAGACATTCCTGCTATGATGGCAGAGCTGAGTGGCACTGGCACTTTCGTGGTGCTAGTTATGATGGTGGTGGGGGCAGCCCTGGTGAGTTTAGTGGTGATGGTTCATCTGATGTTATTGCTCGGAAGTAGGGAAGTGATTAAAAGCTTCTCAAAGACATTAGCACTGCTTCTTCCTAGCTGCCTATTCCTGCTCAGTCCTTTCGTTCTACATTGAACCTCATTCTATTGTTAAGGAGGATGCTTCTTTCTGGCCCAACAAATCCCTTCGTTGGGGCCTGGATACCTGTCTTTCTCCTATAAGTAACTCTCCCTCTAGATACAAACTTAGACTTCCTGAGTTCTGTACCGACTCCAAAGAATCAACATGGGTGATGGTCTTCTCCAGCTCGAGTATGGGCCTAGGAACAAAAATGTATGGTTTGGGATTCTAGTTCTGCTACTTTCTGTCTGTGTAATTTTGCCTAATTTTCTTAACCTCTTTGAGCCTCTGTTTCCTTATATCTAAAATGGGAATAATGCTACTTCACAAGTATAGACTGTGTATAATTAAGTTAATCATCTAAAACATGGCAGGTGCTAAATACATGATATCCATTATATTAGCTATATATACTCTAAATGAAATCAATGTATTTTTTAATTGACCAGGATAAATTTTCCTGGTCAATTGACCAGGATAAATTACAAACTCTCTTCCAAACTCATGCAAAATAGTCCAGTTCCTCGCAAATGAAATATTGTTTTTTGAGTTGGCAAGGGCATGGTGTACTCTGAGCCACTTACTATCAGATGTTAAAAACAAGACAATAGCAAACAATTGGTGTTTGACCTTGGTGATTCTGATCTGAGGTATCTGCTCACAGTCTGATCAAGCTTTGGATTCAAACTTCAAATAATCCACACACAAAAATTATTTCCTTTTAAGAGGAGCTCATCAATCTAATTACTCATGTTAAAATAGTTCCTGATTATACATTTGCTAAGTGTTAAGTACTCATAAACATTATTCTGAATAGTTCAGGTGCCTTTTAGATTTAGAGATATTACAGAAATTTTATCTTTTCCCTCCCATATTTATAAATTTTTGTGTTTATTTACAAGTATGTTAAATAAAAAGATGGTGGTGGGCAGGACCGGAGGGAGGGTGAGTGCGTGAGTGAGTGAGTGAGCTAGTGTGTGAGAGAGTGTGAGTGGACGTGAAGGTGGACAACCAAACTTGTGCAGTGCAGAGACACGAAGCTGAAGGTTCCCATGCTATAGACGGGAGCAGTTGGCTATTGTGTAAGCAGCTCGTCAGGGTGCTTCTCCCTGCGCTATGGGGAGGTCCTACCAGTTTGGAAGATCCTGGGTCTTCCCTGGGAGGAGGCAATGGGAGCGGCTAGGGCCTAGCAACCTAAGCCCACCAGTGCACCTGGCACCATTGGGTCAGTGGACACCCTGTGTCAACACAGACTAGTGCACAGTAGCAGAGCTGTCAAGGTGCCTGTTGTGGAAACCGCAAACAGCAGGGAGCCCAGCACCATCCCCCACAGTAGCAGCCTAATAAGAGTCAAGATATACCCCAGCAACAGAGGCTGGGGAGCAGACATCCATCCCTAGGCAACAGAAGCACAGAGCAGCAGCAGAAAACCATCCCCAAAAACGACAGCAAAGGCTGAACAGGAGCTGAGCCCCACTGGGCAACAGCACTCTCCAGCTACCAGCAGCGGGACCTGGGGCTCCATTGGGGCCAGTGCAACAGAGCTGCCCACAAGTGCAGTGAGGAACCTGGGATCCATAGGGGCCTGTGTGACCCAGTGGCCCACAAGAGTGTTGGGAAGTTGGGGATCTAGAGGGACCTGTGTGACCCAGTGGCCCACAAGAATGGTGTGGAATTGGGGATCCAGAGAGACCTGTGTGACTCAGGCGCCCACAAGAGTGGTGTGGAACTGGGGATCCAGAGGGACCTGTGAGATCCGGCTCTACACAGGTCCCCTGGTACAACCCAGCTGCCCACAAGATCGGCAGGGAACCAGGGCTCCAGTAGGGCCTGTGCAACACAGCTGCCCACAGGTCCTGCTGGGAGCTGGGGCTCAAGAGGGGACTGTGTGACCCAGCTGCCCAAGGTGCAGGCAGGGAGTGCAGGCAGGGAGAGCTTGAGTTATACACCTACAGGTTGCACCAGCAACCAGCTGCAAACACAGCTCCAGAGGGGCCCATGTGATTTAGCAGCAGCACCTACCAGGACACTCCAATACCAGCCCCCAGTAGTCAATCCTCCAGGATCCACAGCAGGCAAAAAGCAACACACAACAAAACAGTCTGGGAGGCACAGTAGCCTTATTTGATGTACAGTGAGATGCCTACACATCCAAACATCCCTCAGAGGGTCTAGAGCTACCAGATAGCTAAAATAAGGAGACAAAGAAACAACACCCAAAGGAAAGAAAAAGAGGAATCACCAGAAAAGGAACTACAGGAAATGAAAGGCAGCAACTTGTCAGATAAAAAATTCAAAGCAATGATTTTAAGGGTGCTCAAACAATTTGGTGAGAACTACAAGCAACTTAATAAGAATTATGAAGAGTTCACTGGGACTACTTCAGCTTAAAAAAAAAAAGGTAGAAGCTATGCATAAAGAGGTAGAAGTTCTGCATAAAAATCAAGAGGAAATAAAGAATGACATAGCTGTTATAAAAAATACCTTAGAAGGGTTCAATAGTAGATTAGAAAAAGCTGAAAACCGAATCAGTGACTTAGAAGACAAGGTAGAGAAAAACACCAAAATAGAGCAGCAAATGGAAAAAAAAGCTTAAAAAGCAGGAGGAGAGTTTAAGGGAGCTGTGGGAAATATAAAATGTAACAACATTTGCATTATAGGGGTACCAGGAGAAGAATCAGAGAAAGGAATAGAGAACCTCTTTAAAGAAATAATGACAGAAAACTTCCCTAAACTGGTGAAGAAAAAAGTCACACAAGTCCAGGAAACACAGAGTCCCAAGCAAGATAAACCCCAGAAAAGCCACAGCTAGACACATAATAAAAATTGCAAACATTAAAGACAAAGAACGAATCGTAAAGGAAGCAAGAGAGAGACAGAAAGTTACCTACAGTGGAGCTCCCATTAGACTGTCAGCTGATTTCTCAAAAGAAATGCTGCAGGCCAGAAGGGAGTGGCATGAAGTGTAGAAAGTAATGCAAGGCAAGGGTCTGAATCCAAGACTACTCTATCCAGCAAGGCTATCATTCAAAACTGAAGGAGAAATAAAGAGCTTCACGGATAAAAAAAATGCTAAAGAAATTTACCACCACCAAACCAGCACTGCAAGAAATTCTGAAGGGACTGTTGTAAGAAGAAGATAAAAAAGAGAGAGAGAAAGAGAGAGAGAGAAAGAGAGAGAGAGAGAGAGAGAGAGAGGGGGAGGAACACAGGCACAAAATTAAAATGTCAACTAATAACTATCTATCAATAATTACCTTAATACTCCAATCAAAAGACATGGGGTAGCTGATTGGATAAAAATACATGACCAATATATATGCTGTCTACAAGAGACCCACCTCACAACAAAAGACTCACACAGGATGAAAGTGAAGGGATGGAAAATTTTTTTTTAAGCAAATGAAAATGAAAAAAAGCTGGTATAGCAATACTCATACCTGACAAGCTAGACTTCAAAACGGGGGCCATAATAAGAAACCGAGAAGGTCACTACATAATATTAAGAAGATCAATCCAACAAGAGGATATTACACTGGTAAACATATATGCAAACATAAACAAATACTGGAGCACCAAAATACATTAAAAAACTTCTGGAGGACTTCAAGGGAGAGATCAATAGCAATACAGTCATAGCGGGTGACTTTAACATGCCACTGACATCACTGGGTAGATCTATTAACAAGGACATAGAGTTCTGACAGGACAAACTAGATCAGTTGAAATTAATTGATATTTACAGAATATTTCACCCCAAAGCTGCAGAATATACATTCTTTTCAAGTGCGCATGGGGCATTTTCAAAGATAGAAAACATATTAAGACACAAAGCAAGTCTCTACAAATTCAAGAATATTGAAATCATATCAAGCATCTTCTCAGATTACAGTGGCATGAAACTAGAACTCAATTACAATAAAAACACAAAAAAAAATTTCTACACTTGGAGCATAAATAGCATGTTATTAAACAATGAATGGGTTACTAACAAGATCCAGGAAGAATTAAAAACTTCCTAGAAACCAATGAAAACAAGCACACAACAACACAAAGTCTATGGGACACAGCAAAAGCAGTCCTGAGAGCAGTCCTAGTTCATAGCAATACAGGCCTACCTCAAGAAATAAGAAAAATTCCTAATTGACTTTCTAACCCTACAAATTAAAAAACCAGAACATAAACAAAAAGAAAAACCCAGAGCTAGTAGAAGGAAGGAAATAGTAAAGGTCAGAGTAGAAAAAAAAAAAAAAATTTCAAAAGATCAATGAAACAAAGATATGGTTCTTTGAAAAGATAAACAAGATCAATGGATCTTTAGCCAGACTCACCAAGAAACAAAAATAGAGAAACCAAATAAACAAAACCAGAAACTAAAGAGGAGAAGTAACAAGTGACCACAGAAATACAAAGTATCATCAAAACATACTATGAACAATTGTTGAGTAAGACACTCTTTTCAATAAATGGTGTTGGGAAAATTGGACAGCTACTTGCAAAAAATGAAGCTAGAGCACCAACTTACACCACACACAAAAATAAACTCAGAATGGATAAATGACTTAAATGTAACTTGTGAATCCATAAAAATTCTAGATGATAATGCAGGCAGTAAAAATTCAGACATCATACTCAGCAGAATTTTCACTGATACATCACCTAAGGCAATAGAAACAAAGGAAAAAATGAACACATGGGCCTGCATCAAACTGAAAAGCTTCTGCACAGCAAAAGATACAATCATCAAAATGGAAAGGCAACCCACTGTAGGGGAGAACATCATTGCCAATGATATATCAGATAAGGGGTTAATTTCCAAAATATATAGAGTACTCATACAACTCAACAAAAGGAAGACAAAAAATCCATTAAAAAATCAGCAGAGGAGCTAAATAGACACCTCTGCAGATAGGACATACAAATGGCCAAGAGATGTGAAAAAATGCTCAATGGCACTAATTATCAGAGAGATTCAAATTAAAACAACTATGACATATCACTTCACCCCTGTCAGAATGGCTGCCATCAACAAATCCTCAAACAACCAAACAACAAGTGTTGGCAAGGGTGTGGAGAAAAGGTTACTCTAGTACTCTGCTGGTGGGAATGCAGACTGGTGCAGCCACTATGGAAAAACTATGGTGTTATCTCAAAAAGTTAAAAATTGAACTGCCATTTGACGCATTGATCCTACTTCTAGGAATATGCCCTAAGAAGCCTGAAACACCAACCAGAAAGAATATATGGATCATAGGGATCTATGTTCATAGCAGCACTATTTACAATAGCTAAGATCTGGAAGCAACCCAAGTGTCCATTAGTAGATGAGTGGATAAAAAATCTGTGGTACATATACACAATAGAATAATATGCAGGTGTAAGAAAGAAAGATCTTTATCTTTTGAAATGACGTGGAGGGACCTGGAGAGTATTATGTTAAGGGAAACAAGCCAAGCAGAGAAAGACAAATATCACATGAGCTCACTTATTTGTGGAATATAATGAACTAAACAAACTGCCTAACAAAATTGACCCAGAGACAAAAGAGGTAGGGTACAGACTGACAAGCCTGAGAAGAGGAGGTGTTGAGGGGGGGGCGGGAGATAAACCACAGAATTTATATGCATGTATTCATAACCAATGGACATGGACAACAAAGTTGGGGAAGGGGTGGGTGATGGGAAGAAGAGTGTCAATGGGGGGAAAAGGAGAAACATCTGTAACAAAAACAAATTAATAAAAATAATTTTAAAAATAAGAAAAAAATAAAAGTATATTACACAAAGTTGAGAACTTAAATTCTATATTTTCTAAAAGGAAGAAGGGAATAATGAATAGTTTGTAGATCTCCTCATTTCTATTTATAGACCATCTCACAAAATATCTGGATCTGAAACACTAGGAGATTAATATATGCAAAAATCTATGCTATTGGAAATTGAAATAAACATATTTAAGTGGAATGTTTTATACAAAGTGTTGATGCAGTAAATATTAGTTACTTTTGAATCTTTACCAGTGCCTTGCTTTGATGATCCTAACTCATACTATGACCAGAAATTGTGTTTTCTTCACTTTGTAAGGAATTCTTGTTTCCTTTCTTGCAATACATTGGATCTTGAAACCACATCATAATGTAACCTGAACATGATGTAACATCACAGGGAGTAGGAATTATGTGAAGTAGAGAAAACTAGTTTGAAATAAATGTTCTTGGTACTCTAAGGAATAAAAATATTACTGTCTACCAGTTTACAAGGCATGTTTTAAATCTGTTTGCTTTGCCCTGGAAGGTGTTGCTCAATGGTTAGCGTGTTGGCCTGGGCACTGAAGGGTTGGGGTTCCATTCCCCGTCAAAGGCAGGTACCTGGGTTGCAGATTCCATCCCCAGCTGCGGAATGTGCGGGAGGCAACCTATCAATGTGTCTCTCTCACATCCATGTTTCTCTCTCTCTCTCTAAAAAAAAAAAAAATCAATGAAAAAAATATCCTTGGGTGAGGATTGATTAAATAAATAAATAAATGAATAAATAACCAGTTTGTTTTGAGACTGGGAGTCAAATCATCTCTTTGCCTTTTTGCTATTCACTTTGTAATTTGTTAATTCATTTAAAACTTCTAAGTAGTGGTCAGACAAACATATTTGTCTCCAGTTCCCATCTATAGAATTATGATTGTGTCTACCCTACAGGTGTGTCATGACTACCAAAGTGTTAACAAAGGGGAGTGTTTCTCATCTCTCCCTCTGGCTGTTGGGTGTGAGGCTTTCGTGATATTCTGAGAAAAGAAATTTTTTGAGACTTGTATGGGAGGATGCAACATAGTAGAAAGTTTTATTTTCATGGAATCACACCCCTGGGTTTTCAAAGTCCCATTTCCCTCTGTCCAGTCACAGAAGAAGTGTCGCTGGGGTTTTGGAAGAGCTAATATCAGAACCAGTGATCATAGTTTCTGTTTCATATTTGCATAGTCCAATACAGCATCAGGCTAGCTACAGTCCCTTTGTCCATTGTGTGTGGGGTCTGCATGGCCATGGGCCATATAGGTGGATACAAGAAAGCCAGGAGTGAGCCAGGAGCACAGGAGCAACAAGCGTGCCAAGAGCACAAGAGAGCAAACTTCTTTGTTTAGGGGATTATGTATTCACAAATGTTCCTGTGCTTTCAGTGGCCACACCCATTCTGGCCAACCATCTCTGTCCCCAGGTGTGATTGATAGGCAAGTATCTTTCTTATGTCACCCCAACTTTACTGGACATGCATCTATTTTTTCTTTGTTGGATCCCTTCAGATGCAGTTTCCTGGTGAAACTGCCCAAAGGACATACCTATAATGTGTGGCCTTCCCTTTGCTCCTTTCCTATTATTAATAACTAGCTGATTACAATGATATCAAAAGCATAAATATTTACTGGGGGTTTATTTCAGCAAGAGATTAAAAAAATGTATAAGACATGGCTCCTTCCTTTACAGAATTGACTGTCTAGCCTTAGAGACCAAAGTAAAAGAAAACATTGTGAAACAATTATTCTTGTTTTAAGAATTAGCTACAGATACAAGGCAATGCAGCTGCTATGTTGTCACTGAGTTGGTTGCACATCAGGCTCCCTGGATAGTCTGCTCTTTCTTCCTCATAGCCCAGACCTCTTGAAGCTGCAATTTTTTTGAGAGTAAGAAACATTCAAACCTGTAGAGAATTTTTATAAGAGTTTATATGAGCCAAACATATGCCAAAGAATAAGATCTCAAATGCTCATGATAATAACAGTTTTGCAGCTCCTTTTATGCATTTGAAAATAAGGAGTGAAGTAAGAAAGATTGTGAAATGGCGGTGGAGTGAATGGAAGCTACACAGACCATCTCCCAGGACCAAACTGGAATTACAACAAAAATAGAGACAAATCATCAGGAAGGGGCAATTGAAAGGCAGCCTGGAGGACCACATAACCAGGGACACTGACTCAATCCTGGTAGGTTTGCGAGGATGTGAGAGGGGGCCAGGAGCCCACAGTCCGCAGCGGCCTGGGCTAGGACCAGCAGACTCGGCTGGGACCAGGGGACTCGGCTGGAAGTTGCTGCTGCCTCGGGTGTGTCCGGCAACCGAGGCTGAGTCCTGCGAACTCGGCTGGGTGCTGCGAACTCGGCTGGGTGCTACGCCCTCGGCTGGTGCCTCAGACTCGGCCCCACTTAGCTGGAAGCAGCGCCCCAGGTTAAAGTTCCAGGCGGCTTCACGACGTAGAGTCTGGACAGAGGTTAGATTGGCAGCAGCCACTCACCTTGGGCTCCAGCAGAAGGAGGTCAGACTGGACTGGAATTGTGTGGGGACACTTGGGATTTGGAGGGTGCTCAGAGCTTTTGCAGGGTGCAGCCACGCAGGACTGTGGTCATTTTACTCCTTCCCAGGGCCCTGGAGAGAGGCAGTGGCCCCTCCCTCAGATTCAACCCCACCTGGTGGCCATTGAAATGCTAATTGAGGCCCATTAACAACCAGAATCTGCCCCACCCACGGGAAATCCTCTTACACTGAGCACCTGTGGGAGTTTCTCAGGCAACTCAGAAACCAAGGTTCTTCAGGTGACCTCTACTAATAGCCTCCAGGCAAAAAAGCTAGAGGATAACTACCATTCTTGACAGTGGTGTTTAAAATGGGTCCTCCCTGCCTCATCCAAATCCAGGAGAGGGAGCCACAAACAGAAGAACACCAACACCCACAGGGAAAATTTGTCAGACTCCAAAGCCCACTGTGATAGCCAAAATGGTGAAAAACAGAAACAAAAGCCAAATGAAAGAAAAAGAGACCTCTACCGAAGATGAGATAAATGAGGTACAGTTAAGCAAGCTAACAGAATTAGAATTCAGGAAGCTAAACAGCATGTGTAAGGACATAGAGATGCTGAAAATGAGCCAATTAGAAATTAAAAACCACCAAGAAGTGATAAAAAATGACATATCAGAAATGAAAAACACATTGGAAGGTCTAAAAAGCAGAGTAGAGGAAGCTGAGGACAGGATCAGTGAATTAGAAGACAGGGTAGAAAAAAATCAATCAGAAAACCAAAAAGGAAAAAAAAAAACAATTAAAAAACAGGAAGACAGCTTAAGAGAACTGTGGGACAACTGGAAACGTGATATTTGCATCATAGGAGTCCCTGAAAAAGAAGAAAATGAGCACGGATTAGAGAATATATTCAAAGAAATAGTGACAGAAAACTTTACTAATTTGGTGAAGGAAGAAGGCACTCAAGTTCAAGAAGCACAGAGAGCCCCAAGTAACAAGAACCCAAACAGGCACACACCAAGACACATAGTAATAAAAATGCCAAAAATTAAAGACAAAGAGAGAATCCTAAAAGCAGCAAGAGATAAGCAACAAGTAACCTACAAAGGAAACCCCATAAGGCTCTCAGCTGATTTCTCAACAGAAACACTACAGGCCAGAAGGGAATGACATGAAGTAATCAAGGTCATGAAAAAAAAGGATCTGAATCCAAGACTACTCTACTCAGCAAGGCTATCATTCAAAATAGAAGGTCAAATAAAGAGCTTCCCAGACAAAAAAAAGACTAAGGGAATACATTAGCACCAAGCCAGCATTGCAAGAAATGTTAAAAGGACTGCTGTAATTAGCAGTAGAAATGGGAAGAAAAATAGAACCACACAAAAAATATGGCAATAAATAAGTACATATCAATAATCACCTTAAATGTAAATAGATTGAATGCTCCCATAAACAGACACAGAGTAGCTGATTGGATAAGAAAGCATGACTCATCTATATGTTGTTTACAAGAGACCCACCTCACAACAAAAGACTCACATAGATTGAAAGTGAAGGGATGGAAAAAAATCTTCCAAGCAAAAGGAAAGGAAAAAAAAGCTGGGGTAGCAATACTCATATCTGATAAAATAGATTTCAAAATGAAGGCCATAACTAGACACAAAGAAGGCCACTACATAATATTGAAAGGATCTATCCAACAGGAAGATATAACCTTGATAAACATATATGCACCAATATAGCAGCACCAAAATATATTAAAAATCTTCTGGAGGACTTCAAAGGAGAAATCAATAGCAATACAATTATAGCAGGGGACTTCAACACCCCGTTAACATCACTGGATAGATCCTCTAAACAAATAATTAGTAAGGAAACAGAAACTCTAAATGAAGCACTAGACCAAATGGATTTAATAGATATCTACCGAGAATTACAGCCCAAAACTGCAGAATACACATTCTTCTCAAGTGCACATGGGACATTCTCAAAGATAGACCACATGTTAGGGCACAAACGAAGTCTCTACTAGTTCAAGAGACTGAAATCATATCAAGCATCTTCTCAGATCATAATGGCATGAAACTAGAAACCGATTGCAACAAGAACATACAAAGACATTTGAAGACAGGAAAGCAAAATAGCATGTTATTAAACAATGAATGGGTCACCGAGGAGATCAAGGAAGATATAAAAAACTTCATGGCAACCAATGAAAATGAAGACACAACAACACAAAATCTATGGGATGCAGTGAAAGCAGTTCTGAGAGGGAAGTTCATAGCACTACAAGCCTACCTCAAAAACCAAGAAAAATCTCTAGTAGACTATCTAACCTCACAACTTAAAGACCTAGAAAGCAAACAAAAAGAAAACCCCAGAGCAAGTAGAAGGAAGGAAACAGTAAAAATCAGACCAGAAATAAACGACATAGAGACCAAAAAAACAATTCAAAGGATTAATGAAACAAAGAGCTGGTTTTTCGAAAAGATACACAAGATTGTTGGACCCTTAGCTAGACTCACCAAGAAACAAAGGGAGAGAACCCAAATACATAAAATCAGAAATGAAAGAGGAGAAGGAACAACTGACACCACAGAAATACAAAAGATCCTTAACTACTGTGAACAATTATATGGCTACAAATTCGACAATCTAAGTGAAATGGACAAATTTCTAGAAACACATAGTCTCCCAAAGCAGGACCGGGAAGTGATAAAAAAAACTTGAACAGACCGAAGCAACAGAAGAAATTAAAGATGTAATCAAGACTCTCCCAGCAAACAAATGCCCCGGCTTGGATGGCTTCACGGGGTAGTTTTACCGAACATTCAAAGAGGTAATACCCATTCTCCTCAAACTATTTCAAAAAATTCAAGAAGAAGGAAGACTTCCAAACTCGTTTTATGAAGCCAGCATAATTCTAATTCCAAAACCAGAAAAGACTTCACAAAGAAAGAAAACTACAGGCCTATATCCCTGATGTAATTAGATGCCAAAATCCTGAACAAAATACTAGCAAATCGAATCCAGCAATGCACCAAAAAATTTATCAACTATGACCAAGTGAGATTCATCCCAGGGATGCAAGGTTGGTACAATATTCTCAAATCAATAAACGTGATACACTACATAAATAAAATGAACAATGGAAACTACATGATCATATCAATAGATGCAGAAAAAGCCTTTGACAAAATCCAGCATCCATTTCTGATGAAAACGCTCAGCAATGTGGGAATAGAGGGATCATATCTAGACATAATAAAGGCCACGTATGAACGCCCTACAGCCAACATCATACTCAATGGGCAAAAACTAAAAGAATTTCCCTTAAGAACAGGAACAAGACAAGGATGCCCACTTTTGCTACCCTTATTTAACATAGTCCTGGAAATCTTAGCCACAGCAATCAGACAGGAAGAAAAAATAAAAGGGATCCAAATAGGAAAGAAAGAAGTGAAACTGTCACTATTTGCAGATGACATGATACTATATGTAGAAAACCCCAACGACTCCATCAAAAATTTACTAGACTTAATAAATGAATTTGGAAAAATAGCAGGAAACAAAATTAACATCAAGAAATTGATGGCATTCTTAGGATGAACTCACAGAAAGAGAAACTAAGAAAACAATCCCGTTTACCATTGCGGCAAAAAAATCAAGATACCTAGGAATAAACTTAACCAAAGATATAAAAGACCTATTCGCAGAAAACTACAGGTCATTGAAAAAAGAAATAGAGGAAGATATAAAAAAGTGGAAGCACATACCCTGTTCATGGATTGGGAGAATTAACATTATTAAAATGTCCATACTACCCAAAGCAATCTATAGATTCAATGCAATCAACATCAAAATACCAATGGCATACTTCACAGAATTACAACAAGTACTTCAAAAGTTCATATGGATCCAAAAAAGGCCTCGAATAGCCACAGCAATCTTGAAAAGGAAGAACAAAGTAGGAGGGATCACATTACCAGATTTCAGGTTATACTACAAAGCCACCGTAATCAAAACAGCCTGGTAGTGGCACAAGAACAGGTATATAGACCAGTGGAACAGAATTGAGAACCCAGAAATGGACCCAAGGCAATATGCTCAATTAATATTTGACAAAGGTGACAAGAGCATACAGTAGAGTAAGGACAGCCTCTTTAATAAATGGTGCTGGGAAAACTGGACAGCTACTTGCAGAAAAATGAAACTAGACCATCAACTTACACCCTACACAAAAATAAACTCAAAATGGATAAAAGACTTAAATGTAACTCATGAATCCATAAAAATCCTAGTGGAAACTATGGGCAACAAAATTTTAGACATCATATGCAGCAGAAGTTTCACTGATACATCATTTAAGGCAACAGAAACAAAGGAGAAAATGAACACCTGTGACTACATCAAACTCCAAAGCTTCTGCACAGCAAAAGATACAATCATCAAAATGGAAAGGCTACCCATTGTATGGGAGAGCATAATTTTCAATGATATATCTGATAAGAGGTTAATTTCCAATATATACAGAGTGCTCATACAACTCCACAAAAGGAAGACAAAGAACCCAATTAAAAAATGAGCAGAGGCACTACATAGACACCACTCCAAACAGGACATACAAATGGCTAAGAGACATATGAAGAAATGCTCATCATCACTAATCATCACAGAGATGCAAATTAAAGCAACAATGAGGTATCATCTTACACCTGTCAGAATGGCCGCCATCAACAAATCATGAAACAACAAGTGTTGGTGAGGGTGTTGAGAAAAGGGGACTCTAGTACACTGCTGGTGGGAATGCAGACTGGTATAGCCACTATGGAAAACACTATGTTGTTACCTCAAAAAATTAAAAATTGAACTTCCATTTGACCCAGTGATCCCACTTCTAGGAGTATACCCTATGAAGCCTGAAACATCAATCAGAAAAAATATATGTACGCCCATGTTCGTAGCAGCACTATTTACAATAGCTAAGATCTGGAAACAGCCCAACTGTCCATCAGTAGACGAATGGATAAAAAAGCTGTGGTACATATACACAATGGAGTACTACGCAGATGTAAGAAAGAAAGATCTCTTATCCTTTGAGACTACATGGAGGAACCTTGAAAGTATCATCCTAAGTGAAACAAGCCAAACAGAGAAAGACAAGTTTCATATGATCTCACTTATTTGTGGAATATAATGAACATAACAGTCTAAGGAATGGGGTAGTCTTAGAGACTTGAAAGTGGGGTACAGACTGACAATCCCCAGAAGAGGGGATGGTGGAGGAGAGATAAACCACAGAAATTATATGCATGTATGCATGAACAGTGGACATGGACAACAAACTGGGGACAGGGCAGGGAGGGAGGGGAAGGGTGGAATAAGTGGGGGGAAAAGGCGAAACATCTGTAACAAAAATTAATTAATAAAAAATAAATTAATTAAAAAAAAAGAAAGATTGCCTGAAGGTGAGAGGAAGCATCTCAGCAATGGGATTACAAAATAGTTCAAATTGCCTGGCTGGATTGAACATGGCCTGAGAGTTCCTGGTTCAATTCCTAATCAGGGCATATGCCCAGGTTGCGGGCTTGATCCCCAGTAGGGGGCGTGCAGGAGGCAGCCCATCAATGTTTGTCTCTCACATAGATGTTTCTATCTCTCTCTTCCTTCCTCTCTCTATAAGAAAATCAATATAAACATATTTTAAAAAACAATAACAGAAAGTTAAAATTATGTGGTCTCTTGGGGGTGGTCATGTATAGATTGAATTACAATCTTATAATAGTTAAATTATGTGCTCTTTTGAGAGGCCTAAAAGAGAACATTTCACAGGTATGTTAACCTAGATGCACAGAAACAATGAACAGGGTTTTCTTAAGGCAAAGACAAGCCTTTTACTAAAGAAGTTGTATGCCTGGGGAAAGACTCCCCACCTTAACCTGCCCAGATAGAAATTTATGATCAGATCACCCTGTGAGGCTACTTTCCATAGAACCAGTTTTTGTGTTTTTTTTTTGTCCACAAGAAGACAACTTTTTCAGATAAAGCAAAATAATTTTTTGTTATAGGTACACACATAGCCTGCTTCCCCACGAGAAATTTCAAATCAGCTCGTAAGGGCCATTAAGAAGTGAAATGAAATCATACTCTGAGAGGTGAGCTTTGAGTTTGAGTTTCATTTAGTGATTGGTTTCTGAAAAGCCTTCTGCTCTCCAAGCTGCAGCACAACTTTGTCTTCTCCTTGGTCACATGAGGGTTATGGCCCCCCATGAGGAAACTTGGCTTCTGATAAGGAAGAAGCTTTAGGTTTTTTTCATAGGTAGTATATAGGAGTCAGGAAGCAGGGGTGGAGGATGTCCCCTTGACCTGTGAGATAAGAAAACAAACAAACCTATCTGAGGCAGGAATGGCATATGTTCTGATGCCTAAATTTAGAAGCAGAATGTGAGGAGATGAGTTGGAACACACATGAGCAACTCTAATAAAAAATTGAGATAGAATGTCCTTGCTCTGACTGAATGATGGCTGGTGGAGCCAAAGTGCACAGGATTTTGCAAACATAATTGCTGATAGACCATAGTTTTCTGCTATAGGGTCTGAGATAGTCTAGCTGGCTCTCTGTGAACAAGGAAATAGACTTGGTAGGAACTGAAGGATGAAAAGTAACTTTTCCTACAATACCCATCCAGGTGTTACCAGAAAGGGATCCTGGCCCTGAATAGGTCTGCCTCTGGCCAGCCAGTAATGGTAATGTGTGGGTTCTTGACTTTGTGCTGGAAAAATTTCACAGGTGAATTTAAGAAGATGTTTGTTTATTTTTTAAAATATATTTTTATTGATTTTTTTTTTATCCTCACCTGAGGACATTTTTTTGTTGTTGTTCAGATAGAGTGGGAGGAAGAGAGAGGAAGAGAGAGAGGAGAGAGAGAGAGAGAGAGAGAGAGAGAGAGAGAGAGAAAGAGAGAAACATCGACATGAAAGGGACACATCGAGTGGTTACCACCTGCACGACCCAACCAGGGCCGGGGACAAACTGCAACCGAGGTACATGCCCTTAGTGGGAAGTGAACCTGGGTCTCTCTGGACTTCAGGCCAAAGCTCTAACCTCTGAGCCAAACCAGCCAGTGCTAGAGGATGTTTATTAAAGCTGGGGACAGTGAAACAAAAAAGGGCTGGGGAAATGAGCCTAGTCTGGTCTGCAATGGCTCATGAAGAAGTCAGAGAAAAGAGGTCCTTGGGGACAGGTTTAGGGGGTTTGTCTGGGATGAACTGCTGCAGCCCATTGCTGCCCTGGTTGTAAACCTCATGGAGTCTCTTAGAGTTTAGGAGATGCAAACCTGTGGGCAAGCAATGGAAGCGGGGGAGGTGCAAGCATGTTCCTGGGAAGGAGAGTGTGCCCTAGACCTTCATTTTGAGGGGTTTCAAAGGCTGGAAGTTTAAGGGAGGTCTAGAGGAGGATCTCAGTAGAATATTCATCAGCTTAATGCTGATGTACCAAAATGAGGTTTATTGTCATCTGTCCTTGGGTGTGGTTGGCAAATGGCACTAATTGGATTTCTGCTGTCTGTCTCCCTGCATAGCGTGATTTAAGCTATTTGCCCTCTGGTTGGGAAGGAGAAGTGCAAACCATTTACTCTCAAGTGTCCTAAGTTTAGGAAAGATAGGATTTACTAGATGGCTGAAAACTGCTGTTTAACTATGTGTCTCAGTTTCTCTATTTTCTCTATTCTGCTTGACCTGGCCAGTCTCATCCCCTCCGCACCTCCCCCTCCCCAACTTTTTCCCCTGAAATCTCTTAGGATTGGTGGTTTGTCTTCAGTAACCGCTTCCTGCTGACAGGACTGTGGTCCCTGCCTACATGGGGTGTGGACGTCTCTCCCTTCCTGATCTAAGAGGGACAAGGGAGTGGGATTAGAGACGGGAACAGAGAGGCTGTTTGCTGATTTGTTGAAAGTAGAGGTAGGCTGGAATTCCTGAAGCATCATCATATTTATAGAATTGTTGTATCATTCCAGAAGCAAAGTTTGTAAATTGACCCATATTTTATTGATTGAATTATTTAGCCCTGAAAATAAGTCAGTTTAATGAAATTGCAGAGTCTTGCCCTGGTTGGTTTGGCTCAGCAGTTGGAGCATCGGTCTGCGGACCAAAGAGTCACAGGTTTAATTCTGGTCAAGGGCACGTACCTTGGTTGTGGGTTCGTCCCCGGCCCTGGTCAGGGTTGTGCAGAAGGCAACCAATTGATGTGTCTCTCTCACATTGATGTTTCTCTCTCTCTCCTTCCCTTCCACTCTATCTGATGATAAATGGAAAAATGTCCTTGAGTGAGAATTTAAAAAAAAGAAAAAGAAAAATAATTGTTGAGTCTCACTTCAGGAGGTGATGATGCAGATGGGCTTTCAAAGTAAGACCTATGTTGTATAAACAAGCAATCATGTATTTAATGAGGTCATAAGCATAGACCCTATAGAAACAGAAAGATGAACACAAAGGTTAATCAACACAGTAAATAACAAACCAGTTTCTGATTCTGCAACTGTCAGTTGAGGAAAGTTCTAGATGTAAGGTTTCTGGAGGAATGAAATTAAGCCGTGGCAATTTTTTTTTGTTTAATATTCACCTAAGGACATTTTTTTCATTGAGTTTTAGATAGAGTTGAAGGGATGGTGGGAGAGAGAGAGAGAGAGAGAGAGAGAGAGAGAGAGAGAGAGAGACATCGACTGGTTGCCTCCTGCATGACCCTGACTAGGGCCAGGGATTGAACTTGCAACCTAGGTACATGCTCTTGACCGGCAATTGAACCCAGGACCTTTTGGCCCAAGGGCCAGTACTCTAACCACTGAGCAAAACCATCTAGGGCAAGCTGTGACAATTTGATAGATCCTATTTGTCTGCAGTTTGAACACCTCTGGTGATGTCTTCAGGTGCTGAAGTCTGTTTGGCACATAGACACAGCCTTAAAAGTAAAACTGTGAAGATAGTTAACTGCACTGCAGTTCAATACCCACAATTGGGCATTGTGGTTTCCATTGAAACAGTTTTTTTCCCTTAAAATTATCATCATTTTCATTAAAAGGACTGTATTAAATCTAGTTTTAATTTGGTCTGATTATTTGCATAAACACAACAAGAATAACAATTGATCATATAGGCTTTTTCAAATCTGCTCTGCTGGAATTTTACTTGCAAGTCTGGTAAATTTTAGAGGATGTTTATTAAAGCTGGGGACAGTAAAACAAGAATGGGCTGGGGAAATGAGCTTAGGCTGGGCTGCTTTGGCTCACCAAGAAGTCAGAGAAAAGGGGACCTTGGGGACAGATTCAGGGGTTTGTTTGGGACAAACTGCTGCTGTCCACTGCTGCCCTAGTAGCAAGCCTCGTGGAGTTTCTTAGAGTTTAGGAGATACATGCCTGTGGGGGAAGAAGGAGACGTGGATGTGCTCCTGGGAAGGAGAGTGTGCCCTAGACCTTTGGTTTGAGGGGTTTCAAAGGCTGAGAGTTTAGGGGCGGTCTTAGGGGAGGATCCCAATGGAATATTCATCAGGAGAAGTGCAAACCATCTACTCTGAAGTGTCCCTGGTTTAGGAAAGATAGGATTTACTAGGTGGCTGCAAACTGCTGTTTAGCTATCTGTTTCAGCTTCCTTATTCTGCTTGTCCTGGCTTACTAGCCTATCTCACAGGAAGCAACTAGGAAAGGGAAGTGGAAAACTTCTAGAGGATGAGCCCTTGAGTGAATCTTCATGGTGCTCTATAATTAGGGACTCTAAAGAGTTGTCTGTACATTGAAAAAAAACCCCAAAACTGGAAGACTAACGGCTATCTAGCCCTGACTGGTTTCGCTCAGTGGTTAGAGCGTCGGCCTGCAAACCAAAGAGTCACAGGTTCAATTCCGGTCAAGGGCATGTACCTTAGTTGCCGTTGGGTCCCTGGTCCTGGTTGGGGTCATGCGAGGGGGCAAACAATCGATGTTTCTCTCTCTCTCTATATATAAGGGATGGCAGATACATGGCATAAATGCCACCCTCTTCTTTCCCATGTCATGATAAATATCACTGATTAATCATGGTGCTTTTTCCTGCTAAGATTGCAATTTTTCTATGTTGAGATTGACAATATTGTGAAGACCACCTTTCCCTGTTCCAGACTCACTTTGTCTTTTCAGTTGGAATAAATTAGAAATCCTAAGGCAACAAGAGGTTAATATAAATCAAAACGTTTCACTCTCCTTTTATGCCAGATTATTGTGGTGGTCATGAAGCCTCCTATTTTATTTTTTCAAGAATTTTTGTTAAATTAATTAATTAATTATTGATTGATTTTGAGAGACAGAGAATTGTCAAGTTTTTGCTCCACTCTTTAATGCATTCTTGTATGTGCCCTGATAGAGAGTGAACACACAAACTTCGTGTTTTGGGACAACACTCTCAACTGAGCTAATCAGGCCAAGGCACAAATGAATTCTCTTAAATAAAGTTGATCTTGGTGACTTCTTTCTAATTCAGAAATTGGTGTGTGTGTGTGTGTGTGTGTGTGTGTGTGTGTATATATATATATATATATATATATATATATATAGGCATATTGAGATTAAGGTTGATTTTCAAGGACAGACTCACACTAACCACGCTTTAGGAAACTAATGAGATATAATAAAAAATGTATTTGGTCTTTGCTCCCCTGGCTTTCCTGAATAATAGGAATGTCTTTTGTTATTATTAAGGAGTCCCTTTTGAGCACACCTGAGTTTCTGCTCATGAGGTGATTTAAGGTGGGCCCCCTAGATAACCTGAAATGGAACAGATAACTGGAAAGAACAAGTGATTAGAGGGTTGAACTTTTCAGCCCCACTCACAGACCTCCAGAAAGAGGAGTGTGAGGGAAGCTGGAGATCAAGTTCTATAAACACCCTGGAACAAGGAGATACGATGAGCTCCCAGGGAGGTGGTGTGCCTAGGGAGACGTGGATGTTTGTCGCTCCTTCTCCCATACCTTGCCCAATGCCTCTCTTCCATCTGGCTGTTTCTGAGTTGTACATTTTTATTTGTTTATTTATTTATTTTGTTAATAATCACCCAAGGATATTTTTTCCATTGATTTTTATAGAGAGTAGAAGGGAGGGAAGGAAGCGCGCGCGCGCGCACACACACACACACACACACACACACACACACACACACATATTGATTGGTTGCCTTCCCGACATGCCCTGACCAGAACCAGAAATCAAACCTGCAACCCAGGTATGTGCCCTTGACTGGGAATCTAACCCATGACCCTTTGGTGGCCAGGCCGACATTCTAACTGCTGAGCACACTGGCCAGGGCTGAGTTGTATCTTTTTATAAAAAATTAATAAACATCAGTAAATTTTCCCTGAGTTCTGTTAGCCTTTCTAGCAAATCATTGAATCCAGGAAGGAGGTCAAGGAACACTGATTTATAGCTGGTTGGTCAGAGGTACGTGTGACAACCTGAACTTGCAATTGGCCTTTGAATTGGGGGCACTCTTGTGAAACTGAGCCTTTAACCAATGAGCTTTGATGCCACCCCCAGGTAGACAGTCAGAACTGAGTTAAATTTGTACACCCAGTTGGCATCATCTGAGAATTGCAGAATTGCTTGGAGTAGGAAAACCTCTCATAAATCTGGTGTCTGATTATTGAGAGTTAGAGAAAGAACAGTTTCCTTTACAGATGTGTTAACAGAAATGCCACTTTATTAATTCTCAGTGGGTACTAACTACCTTTGCACTAGTTTGACCTGGGCCTCATCTTTCTGTAAAGTAGAATTATAATTAGAAAGTTTCTTGAGAGTTATGTGTTGATGTAAGAACACTCAAACCTGATAATTATTTTTATAAGAGCTTATTTGTGGCAAAACCGATGACAATGTCCAGGAAGCATGATAGGAAAATGCTTTGGAGAATAACAGTTTGCAGTTTCTTTTATGCATTTGAGATTAAGGAAAATATAAAGAAAATTTCATGAAGGTGGGAGAAAGCAATCATGGGATCAGATTACAGGGTACTTAAAATCATGTCAAGATTTCGAAGGAGAGTGAAAGTCGCACCTCAGAGGTATGCTCACTGCATGCACAGGAGCAATGGACAGGGCTTGCTTAAGGCAACAATAAGCCTTTTACTAAAGAAGTTACATACCTGAGTGTAATTGCTTACCAAGACCTGCCCAGATAGGAATTTACTATCAGATCACTCTGTGAGGTTACTTTCTATGGAACCAGAACTAAAAAAAATAAGTTGCATAAATTCATTATTCATTTATTATTTTGATAATTCTACATTGAAGACAAAGTGTCTGATCTCATAGGGCCTACATGGCAATAAAAGGAACAGAAGATAAATGGGAAACACTGAATAAACAAGGTAATTCAAATAGTATTAAGTGCTATAAAGAATATAAAACAGGGCATTATGGTAGTGAATAAAATATTTAATTTGTTCACACATTATTGGCTGACTGGCCTTTCTACAACTGGTAAATCCTGACTCCAGAAGTGGAATAACTAAGTCCTTGAGCAGGACATGTGTTCTGAGCAGTGCTCTAAAGGGGACTTTCAAAACATACTTCAGGTGTTCATTGCCTTCCTTCAGACTGAACAACACAACTTGATGCTGAGGACTAGCAAAGAATACTGATTACAAGCATGAGCTCTGTACTTTGAACAGACCTGCCTGCACACCCTGATTGAGGCACTTTACTCATTCAACAAATGTCCATGGAGCCCTGGCCTGTGTGGCTGAGATGATTGGGCATCATTCTATGCACCAAAGAATTGTGGGTTCAATTCCTAGTCAGGGCACATGCTCGGGTTGCAGGCTTGATGCCCAGTGGGGGGCGTGCAGGAGGCGGGAGGTAGCCCATTGACGTTTTTTTCTCACATCTATGTAACTCTCTCTCTCTCTCTCTCTGCTATCCTCTCTAAAAAATCATGAAAACATAGTTTTAAAAATGTTCACCGAGCATATGTTATGTACTACACACTAATGGTGTTGAACACCAGCAGTGAACAACACAGAGCCCTTGCTCTCACAAAGCCTACATGACAGACAGTGAATTAATAAATATAAAATACAACATATATATTTGTACACTGATGTTCATAGCAGCATTATTCATAACCAAAGGTGGAAGCAAGTCGAGTGTCCATTGTGGGTGAATGGATAATCAAAAGGTGGTATGTGAAATATTATTCAGACTTGAAGAGGAAGGTAATTCTGACACATATTACAACATCTACCTGGAGAATATCATGCTAAGTGAAATAAGCTAGTCTCAGAAAGACAAATTATACTTTTATGAGGTACCTAGAGTATCTCACAAGGTACACCTAAATTCTTAGAGACAGAAAGTAGAAAGGTGGTTGCCAGGGTCTGGGCGAGAAAGGGAATAGGGAGTAGTTTAATGGGTACAGTTTTGGTTTTGCAAGGTGAGAGCGTTCTGGAGATGGATGGTGGTGGGTTACACAGCACTGTGAATGCACTTCCACTACTGAACTGAGTTGTTAGGATGGTAAATTTTATGTTATGTGTATTTTACTTCTATTAAAAATTATGTAAATCTAAAAGGAGTAATAAATATTAAGAAGAAGAATAAAAGCAGTACAGGGCATAGACAGTGTCCTGAGGTGTTATTTTGGGAAGGGTGGTTTAGGCACAGCCTTTCCTAGGAGGTGACAGAAGAGACCTGAATGAAATGAGGGTACAAGCTATAAGGATGTTTGAGAGAACAGTCCAGACAGAAGGAAGACCAAGTGCAAAGAGTCTGAACTGAGAGCATGCAGGGCATATTCAAGAATCAGCCAGGAGGCCCTGGACTGGACTGGAGTGGGCAAGGGAGAGCAGATAGGAAACGGGACTTGAGAGGAAGACGAAAGCCAGATCAAGTAGCATCCTGCTGGCTGTGGTAAGGATTTCAGATTGTATGGTAGCTCCTCCCATCTTGTCCCCCTTATCTGTAGGGGATATATTCCAAGACTCCAGTGGATACCTGAAACTGCAGAGTGTAACCAACCTGATAGAATCTATATTTTCTTACACACACATATCTTGTCACTGAAGTGAAGCACTTTACAGTATCTCTTTGGCATATCGAATTGCCAGCATCACTACTCTTGTGCTTTGGGTTCATTATTAAGTAAAATAAGTTACTTCAACACAAGCCCTGCCATCTTGAGACAGTTGATCTGCAAACCAACACAGCTGCTAAGTGGCTATTGGACAGGGAGTGCATAGTGTGAAGACGGTGGACAAAGGGATGATTCATGACTCAGGCAGGACGGAGCTGGACAATGTGAAATTTCATCATGCTACTCAGAAAAGTATGCAATTTAAAACTTATGAATTGTTTATTTCTGAAATATTCCATTTAATATTTTTAAGGCGACCATGGGTAAGTGAAAATGTGAAAAGCGAAATTGCAGATAAGGGGGCTACTGTACTCCAAGTCAATTGGGAAATTATTGGTGGGTTTGACCAGAGATGTGACATTATTTTAGTTATATTTGAAAGGGATCACATTGACTCCTAGGTCAATAGACAGCAGGGGCCCAAAGTGGATGCATGATGGCCAGAAAGGGGCTGGAAGAAGAAGGGAATAGGGGAGTAGTTTAGTGTGCAGAGTTTTGGTTTTGCACTTGCCTGGGTCTGAGGGTTCAAAGGTCTGTTCATCTCTAAGCAGAAGCAGGGCTATCTGGTGGTAAGTAGAGAGCTCTGTGGTAGCCGTCGAAAGAGAGTTGGCTGGGTCTGCTGAGTGAGGTTGTCCTAAATTGATGTTTGCAATTAGCAATAGGCATTACAAATGCACAATTTGTGACTGTAGCCCATTGGAATACAGCATTTTTGAGCAGCAGTGCACAGGATGCCAACTGTAAAATGTCACTGTGTTCACACTAGTACTAAAGACATGTGAAGAGGAGCAAATATATCACTGCTGGAATATTTCTTTCTTTTCTTTTTTTAAGCAATTTTTTTTTTAATCCTCATATGAGGATTTTTTTTCAAATATCTTTAGATAGAGTGGAAGGGGGAGAGAGAGAGAGAAAGAAACATGAATGTGAGAGGAACACATCAATTGGCTACCTCCTGCACAACTCCGACCAGGACCAGGGACAAACTGCAACCGAGGTACATGCCATTGGCCAGAATCGAACCTACGACTCTTCGCTCTGCAGGCTGATGCTCTAACCACTGAGCAAAACTGGCCAGGGCAGTGCTGGAATATTTCTCTATTAAGGACAATCTTGAAATTTACCCAACACAGCCTTCTGGAAGAAATTAGAATCATGTTTAAGAGGCCTGCATTGACACAGTGGGGCAGTCATTCTTTTTATTTTATTCCTTACACATTTACAATGAGAAAATGCTATCATTCTGCAATTATTAAGGAATTTGGGGAAAGGATTAGTTATTTTTAAATGTATTTTGGAGAGTACCCTTCCTTATTTCTTTTCATGTTAGAAAACCTGTCATCTCAGAAGCCAATGTGTATATGTGTGCGTGTGTGTGTGTTTAAAATACTGGCACGAACATGAGAGGCTGACCTTTAGCTTCAGAGCAGGAGGAGGAAGTGCAGTGAGGGGCAGCTTTGGAGGGTGTGAAGGAGGCAGAATGAGTCAGTGTCTTTGCAACACACTCTTCTCTCCCTCCTCTGAGGCGTGACCCATGACAGTCCATCCAATGCTGTGTGGGAAAAAGAAATCTTGTATCGACCGCTGTGGTGATGACAGCATAAGTAGTTCCTCTTTTGAAGTCTTAATGCTCCCAGAACTGTGGGAGCAACAGTCAGTTTTCAAAGTCCTCCCTCAATTACTGACAAACCATGAGGAACTGTGAGTTCTCTCTCCAGGATGTAGGGCAGTATTGTAACTACAAAGAACAATTGGCTTTGGAACTGAAAAAGGACTGGAGGCAGATGAATGGACAGCATTTCAGGGTGGGCTCTGAGTTCTTAATAAACTCGAACCATCCCTTTTGGCCACTGCCTTTGCAGAAGAGGAGACAACAGCATTTATTACCTGAGTTATGTGATCTGCTTCTGTGTCTCAGTAGAATGGGTGACCCTCAGGGCGGCATCCCATGGTGACCTCTCTCTACCAGTGGAAGAGGCTCTTGTCTGTCTGCCACCTCCTCTATAAAACGTTTTCTACCTAATGGAAACTGAAGGGTGAGCCTTCTGCTCCCACATTTTTAAATTGAGTTTATTGGGGGTGACATTGGATAATAAAATTATACAGGTTTCAGGTATGCAGTTCTATAATACATCATCTGTATATTGTGTTATGTGTTTAACACCCCAAGTAAAGTTGCCTTCCAACACTGTTTCTCCCCTCTTTACCTACTTCTACATCCTCCCACCCCTTCCCTCTGGCAGTCACCATACTGTTGCTGTCTGTGTCCATGAGTCTTTGTTTCTTTTTATTTTTTTTTGCTTAATCTCTTCAGCCTTCTCACCCAGCCCCCAACCCCCTCCTCTGTGACAGTTGTCAGCCTGGTCTCTATATTCACGAGTCTGTCTTCACTTTGTTCATTAGTTTATTTATTTATTTTCAATCCTCATCTGAGGACATTTTTGCATTTATTTTCAGATAGAGCAGGAAGGAGAGAAGGGGGGAGAGAGAGAGAGAGAAACATCGATGTGAGAGAGACACACTGACTGGTTGCCATCCACACAACCACTACTGGGATGGGGACAAACTGCAACTGAAGTACGAGCCCTTAGCAGGAACTGAACCAAGGATTCTTCGGTCCACAGGCCGATGCTCTAACCGCTGAGCCAAATCAGCCAGGGCTAAATGTATCTTCATTATTGAATGTATTAAAGATGTCACTCCTTTTTTCCTCCAGTGACCCCTACCTCCCTAATCCTAACCCCCTCCTGCCTTCCCCACACTATTGTTTGTGTCCATTGGTTAAACATATACGCATAGAAGTTCCTTGGTTTATCTCTTCCTCCCCTCCATCCCCCCTTCCCTTTGAGGTTCATCAGTCCAACAACCAATTTGTACTTCTTAATTCCTTCACTGTCTTCACCCATTCCCTCAGCTGCCTTCCATTTGGCAAGCAACAAAAAGTTCTGTGTATTTATGAGTCTGTTTCTGTTCTGCTTGCTCATTTTGTTTGTAGATTCAATTGTTGATAGATGTGTATTTATTGCCATTTTATTGTTCATATTTTTGTTCTCCTTTAAGAAGACCCTTCAACATTTTATGTAATGCTGGTTTGGTGGTGATGAACTTCTTTAACTGTTTCTTGTCTGGGAAACTCTTGATATGTCTATCGATTCTAAATGATAGCTTTGCAGGGTAGAGTAATCTTGGTTGTAGGTCGTTGCTTTTCATCACTTTGAATATCTCTTGCCACTCCTTTCTGGCTTGCAAAGTTTCTTTTGAGAAATTGTTGATATTCTCATGGGAGCTCCTTTGTAGGTAACACACGGCTTTTCTCTTGGTGCTTTTAAGATTCTCTCTGTGTTTAACCTTTGGCATTTTGATGATGATGTGTCTTAGGGTGACCTCTTTGGGTTTATCCTGTTTGGGACTCTGCTTCCTGGAATTGTGTGTCTATTTTCTTCACTAAGTTAGGGAAGTTTCCTGTCATTATTGTTTCAAATAGGTTTTCAGTTTCTTGCTCTCTCTCTTCTCCTCCTGGCAGCCCTATGATACAAATGTTGGTACACTTGAAGTTGTCCCAGAGGCTCCTTACACTGTCCTCATTTTTGAATTCTTTTTTCTTTTGGCTGTTCTGATTGGGTGTTTTTTGCTTCCTTATATTCCAAATTGATGGTTTGCTTCTTGGCTTTACCTACTCTACTATTGATTCCCTGTAAATTATTCTTTATTTTAGTTAGTGCAACCTTCATTTCTGAGTGGTCCTTTTTTATGTTGTTGATATTCTACTAAGTTCCTTGGAGTTCTCCTTAAGTTCCTTGAAGGTTTCACTAAGTTCCTTGAATGTGTCACTACGTTCCGCTCAATCCTATAACCAGTGTTTTGAACTCTGCATCTGATTGATTGCTTATTTCCATTCTGTTTAGTTATGTTCCTGGAATTTTGTTCTGTTCTTTCACTTGGGACATGCTTCTTTGTCTCCTCATTTTGGCTGCTTCCCTCATTTTGGCTACATACAACTCTATGTATTAGGTAGAGTTGCTATGTCTCCTAGGTTTTGTAGGGTGGCCTATTGTTGTAGGTGTCCTGAAGAATCCAGTGGCACAGCCTTTCTGATCACCCCAGCTGGGCCTTCAAGGTGCATCCTCAGTGTGGACTGTATACCCTTCTGCTGTAATTGTGTCTTGATTGCTGTTGACCCGTCAACGGGAGAGATTTAAGTCAGCTCTAAGGACTGGCTGTGCCCATTGACCACTGTCATCTGACTATTTTGGAGGAACAGCTGTGTAGGGGCCCACCACACAGAACAAGACTTACTTCAGCAGGGTTTTTATACCTACTGAGTCCACTCATTGAGTGTGTCACTTGTGGAGGTGGTTGGGTGGTGCTGCTTCAATGTGGTCTGATGCTGTCCACTGGGTTTGCTGGCTCTGTGGCAAGGTCAACCTCTGCCTATGTTCTACCCAGGACCACCCAGCATAGGCTACAAAGTGATATGCAGGTGGCTGCTTCTTGTGCTGAGCTTGGAGGTGCCCAGGAAAAGCCAAGTTGTGAGCCAAGGCTGGCTGCTTCTAGTGCCAGGCCTGGGACCACTTAATGAGAGGGCTCACTGTGACCAGATACTGCTTGTTTGACAGGTTTCAGGGAAACCTGAAGCAGGGTCTAAGACAGGCCAATCCTATGGTAAAGCCACTGGAAATAGTTTAGGTGGGCCAGAAGGTTAGGTGAGGCAGGGCCTCGGGAAATCACCAGGGCAGGGCAAATGGTATAAGCCAGGTTACTGGAGTCCCAGATAGGGCTGCCATCTGCTGCCCCAGGGAAGGCTTGGCAAAGAAACAATGGCCTCCCACAGAACATCTGTCCAGGGGAAAGAGCCCTCCAGTTCTCGCCCCAATGCCAAACAACTCAGTTCTTCTTTGTATGTCTCTGGTGCCTTTCAAGCTGTCTCCCCAACACTGGAGCCCATAAGAAGTGAGTGTGAGTAAGTTCGTGTGTGGGCCCTTTAAGAAGAACTGCCTGAGATTCCAGCAGCCTCAGCCTCCCTTAGCCTCAATTCCCACTGGTTTTTAGAGCTAGAAGTGACAGGGACTTCCTGGCACTGGAACCCTGAGCTGGGACCCCTCACTCCTCAAGGAGAACCTTCACAGCTGAGGTACCCTCCTGATTTTTATTTGCCACACGTGGGTGTGCGACCAGCCCATCCATGCCTCCACCCCTCCTACCAGTCTCAATGTGGGTTCTTCTTTAATTTTGTAGTTGTAGGACTTCTATTCAGCTTGATATCAGGTGTTTTGGAATAATGGTTGTTCTGTAGTTTAGTTGTACTTTTGATGTGGTTGTAGGAGGAGGCAAGTACCATGTTTACCTATGCTGCCACCTTGACCGGAAGTCCTAATCATGTGGTTTTGATCCTTCATTTTGTTTATGTGGTATATCATATTTATTGATTTGTGGATACTGTACCAATCTTGCATGCCCAGAATAAATCACACTTGATCATGTGTATCATCTTTTTCATGTATTGCTGGATCTGGTTTGCTAATATGTTGTTGAGAATTTTAGCATCTATGTTCATCAGGGATATTGGTCTACACTTTTCTTTGTTTGTAGTGTGTCTAATTTCGGAATTAAGATAATGCTGGCTTCATCAAAGGAGCTTAGGAGTCTTCCCTTTTCTTAATTTTTGTTTGAATAGTTTGAGAAGGATAGGTCTTATTTCTTTTTTGAGTATTTGGTAAAATTCACCAGTGAAGCCATGTGGTCCAGGATTTTATTTGTTGGGAGTCTTTTCAAGTGCACATGGAACATTTTCTAGGATAGACCACATGTTAAGACATAAAACCAGTGTCAATAAATTTAAGAAGATTGAATTCATATCAAGCATCTTTGACCATAATGGTATGGAACTAGAAATAAATCACAAGAAAAAAAACAAACTGAAAAAACACACAAAGTCATGGAGGCTAAATAACATGTTATTAAGAAATGAATGAGTTAACAATGAGATCAAGGAAGAAATTAAAAGATACCTTGAAACAAACAAAATTGAGAACACAACAACCCAAAATCCATGGGCCACAGCAAAAGCAGTCCTAAGAGAAAAATTCATAGCTTTATAGGCCTAGATCAAGAAGCAAGAAAAATCTCAAATAAACAATCTAACTGTACACTTAAAGGAATTGTAAAAAGAACAACAAACAAAGCCCCAAATGAGTAGAAGGAAGGAAATAATAAAGATCAGAGCAGAAATACATGAAACAGAGTCTAAAAAAACAATACAAAAGATCAGTGAACTCAAGAGCTTGTTCTTTGAAAAGATAAACAAGATTGACAAACCTTTAACTACACTTATCAAGAAAAAAAAAAAAAAAGAGGACTCAAATAAATAAAATCAGAAATAAAGGAGAAGTAACACTGACACCAAAGAAATACAAAGGGTTGTAAGAAAATATTATGAACAACTATATGCCAACAAATTGGACAATCTAAAAGAAAAGGATAAATTTCTAGAAACATACATTCTTCCAAAATTGAATCAGGAAGAATCAGAGAATTTGAATAGACAGATTCCAACTAGTTAAACTGATACTCCCACATTTCTGAAAGAAAGAGAAAGAGAAAGAGAAAGAGAAAGAGAAAGAGAAAGAGAAAGAGAAAGAGAAAGAGAAAGAGAAAGAGAGATCCTTCTTGGAGGGTCTTACAAAATATCTGAAGATAAGCACATGAATTTTTCCCACTAAAACTTCTCACTCTGGTTGTAAGTGACCTCCTAATTGCCAATTCTGGCAAAAACTCTCCAACACTCTCCCTGACACAGTTGACACAATCTTATATTTTTTCCCTTGAACCTCCAGGACAACACTCTGCCTTGGCTCCTCTGCCACCTCTCATGATGTGCCTTGAGGCCAATTTCTTCATACGTCAGCCCCACAAATGTAGCTGCTGATTCTCAGAGTTCTACTTTTGTTCTTCTCATTGTTCAATTTTTTTTCTCAGCAATTTCATCTCATCCCAGAGCATGCGATTCTATATTTTAACAAACTTTCTAGATGTGCTGATTCCAAAGTAGTTTTGAGAATCTCTGGACTTCTTAATCCACCTGTTTCTTATGTTCTCCATCTACAAAATAGGGATAATAATTCATTGGACTATTGTTAGGATTAAGTGGGTTCATATACATAAATCACTTAGAACAGTGCTTGGCACATAGTCAGATTTATATAAATGTCTGGTTTTTAAGTTTAGGCAGAAGCCTAATAGGAAATATGTTTTCAAAGGATCATTGAGGCCTTTTTCAGAGACAGATAGTTGTTCCCCAGGATCTAGACTCCCCTTCTTTCAAAATCCTCATATAACCACCCAGCATTCCTTGAGACTAGGCATGACTGTGTAACTAGGTTCTGGCCAATGAAGGGTAAGTAGAATTGCTCTGTAGCAGTTTTTGGAAGTGTCCCTACATGCCAGCTAGCTTGTGCTCTTTGTCCTTTTTTCTTTCTGTCATTCTTCAGCATGAAACTTGAGGTGATGGCTGCCATCTTGAAGCATGAGCATGAAGATCATTTATCAAACTGTGAGAAGGTTGAGCTGGAAGCACATTAGAGCTTAAGAACTTTGTGGAGCATGGTCTCCTTGCACTCTTGGACTACTTACTTCTAGACTTTACATGACAAGGGAACAAATATCTCTTTTTAAAGCCACTACCATTTCAAGTCTACAGTTAAATTGCAGCCAACCTAATCTTAACTGATACAGAATGCTGATAACAGGTAGTGCACATAAATTAGTCATTGAACACCAATTGTGTGTGTGTGTGTGTGTGTGTGAACAATAGAATAACTGTTGGAGATTTTGGGCAACAAAATGTGAAATTCACTTTAGGAAAATTAGTTTTTCAGTCATATTATGATAATGAAGACCTAGAGGAGGGGAGAATAATTAGGAGACTAAGAGAGAGTAGGGAGGACAGGAGGCAGGTAGATAATGGTGGTGAAAATGAAAAGGAGAGGCCGAATGTGTTAAAACAGACCCAGTTGTGTTGTATAGTTAATCAGATGTCTTGGTGAAGGCACGCAAAAATAAAAAGATGATTTTAAGGTTTTGAATATGAGAAATTTGGAGGATGCTTCAGTGGTTTGTTAGAATTATCTTGTGCTGGCCTCTTCCAAACTCTGTAGTTAGTGATTTCATGTTGGTAGCTTGAAACTGGCCACAGTGGGACTATGGAAACACTATGGAAATCAACACATGCCCAGTTCAGGACTCCTCCCTTCCACTAAAGAATCAGTTTACCAGCATGTCAGTGAATTCAACTGCCCAAAACATTCAAGTCAGGAGGAAGAGCTGTTTTGAGAGACATAATAGGCTTTACTTTAACTGTGAAAATTTGAGGTGTTGGCTAGCCACAGAGTGGGTGGAAGCTAGTTTAGAGGCAAACACACAATGATGGAAATGCTGATGCTGCAGGTATAATAACTCATCAAGGAAGGGAGTGTGGACCATAAAGAACAGAGAATAAAACCCTCAGGAATATCTTTTTTTTTTTAGAACTCAGAAGAAGGAAAAAAACACTGGAAACAGAAAAAAACAATTGGAGAGATCGTGGGGAGAAAGAAAAAGTTTTTTATCATGAAAATGAGGAAGGAAGGGAGAGAGAGACAGACAGACAGACACAGAGAAAGAGACAGAGAGACATTGCTTTGTTTTTCTATTTATTTACACATTTATTGTTGATTCTTGTATGTGTCCCGACCAAGAATAGAACCTACAACCTGCATTATTATTTTTCTATTTTATTTAGATGCTGGGGTAGATACTCACTTTCCCAAGGCAATGTGGGGAAGAGAAAGGAATAAAAGGCTTCACCTGCCACCCATGTTCATCTGTGGCCCTGGTTCTCTAATCTAGGATACCATTTTTCCTCCACACAGCAACCCAACCACATTTTATGTTCTCAAGTGAGTCCCATAGGTTTGGGGCCTCAACAAATTTCTTCCTGCTCCTGTAGTATCTCAGAATTTGGTTTAGTGGAGAAAGCAGCAACTGTGTTAGTTCATCATATTATTGGTACTTTTTCGACCACTATCCCACTTTGACTAACTGATTGATTGAATGGTTGATGGATGTACATATTTCCTGCTTTATAGCAGGCCAATAAACCTTGGTTGTGAGTGGGAATTTTTTATTTCTTTATTCTGAGTGGGAAAATGATATTATCAACTCAGTCTCACAAGTGAAAATGAATAAAAAAGTTGGATAATGTGGCCGCCTCACAACATTCTTATTAGAGGTCGTAGGATCTCATGTGATGGAGATGGTGGAGGGTGGAAAGACAGGCAAGACATCTTGTTTTATGAGCACCTCTGTTGATATCTCTGGTGCCCTACATTAGTGGCCAGGGTGAAGTGCTTCTCTCCAGTTTTGACCACCTCCCTTAGTTCATGGAGGGTATTTTCTATGCTCTGGGATGCCGCTATCCACCACTTAGTTGGTGTCACCCTGATTCCAGACGCTGCCTTTATATTTGGGCATCATGCATACTTAGTGTGTAAATATGAGCACACTGCAAGGTTAGTTACCAGGAGTCTCCTGCTTGGAAGGGACCCTGTGGAAAGTCCCTAGATCCGCTCCTTGAGGCAAAGATTTCTCTTACAGCGTGGCAAGCTCTTGGTGTAGGCAGTGCTGGCTTGAGCAAGGCTGTTTCACAGATGAGTATTTCAGGCCATGCTTTTCATAGCTACACAATGTCCTGGTCCAGATGCAGGCAGGGGGCTGGTGAACTGCCCAGAAGAACCCAACTTTGTTAGATTTAACAGTGAATAAAAAAATGGGAGCAGACATTTAAAAATTCTAAGTGAGTGCTGTAGCTGGTGAGCAGAACTATATGTTACATGCATAACTGGGAGTGAAATAGTTCAGAGAAAACATTTCACCTCTCCCTCATATGGCGTGTTTTCAAATCTCTAACAGTAACGACTAACATTTATAAGAACTGAGCTTGTACCAGGCAATATGTAAAGTGTTTATCACTTCAAGGCACACAAAAATTATGAGATAGTCATAGTTATTAATTCCATTAGACAGATGCCATAGCTGAAAATTATAGAGACTGACTTGTCCCATGTCACACAGAAAGGAAGTGGCCAAGCTGGTCTGACTAAGATGGAAGTCTTGGGCTTAACTACTAGCCAGAACTGGGACCCTTTTGGTTGAAGGGTGGACTTTAAACATTTCCCATGAGAAGCTTTGCTCTTGTAGTTTTTCTAAATTGCTTACTTTTTCATTTTCAAGATGAATAATACTTTATTGCAATATTTAAAAGTTAAAATTAATGCTAGAACATTCATGATCAATAAAATATCAAAAATTTAAAGGCAAGAGATGACCCTGCACTTGGAAGTCCCTGAGATTCTTACAAAGGATCCGGGCACAATGCAAGTAAAATTGTGTCAAATTTCATTCAGTTTATAAAATGCTTCCTAAAGAAAATGAAAAAAATCTGACCTGTTAAATATCCTCAACTGCTTGTACACAACACTAACTTAAAAAAAAAAAAGATTTTAAAGAGAGAAAGAGAGAGAGAGATTGATTTGTTGTTCCACTTATTTCTGCATTCATTGGTTGCTTCTTGTATGAGCCCTGACTGGGCATGGAACCAGTCTTGGTGTATCTACAGGATGGTCCAACAAACTGAGCTACCTGGCCAGGGTAATGTTTCTTTTTCTTTTTCTATTAATTAATTTTTGTTACAGACGTTTCTCCTTTTTCCCCCACTGATTCTCCCCTCCTCCTCCTTCCCTCCCTGCCCTTTCCCCAGTTTGATGTCCATGTCCACTGTTCATGCATACATGCATATAAGTTCGGTGATTTATCCCTCCCCTCACCCCCTCTTTAGGGGATAGTCAGTCTGTACCCCACTTCTGCATCTCTGGGACTACCCCATTCCTCAGACTGTTATGTTCATTATATTCCACAAATAAGTGAGATCATATGAAACTTGTCTTTCTCTGTTTGGCTTGTTTCACTTAGGATGATACTTTCCAGGTCCCTCCATGTAGTCTCAAAGGATAAGAGATCTTTCTTTCTTACAGCTGCGTAGTACTCCATTGTGTATATGTACCACAGCTTTTTTATCCATTCATCTATTGATGGACACTTGGGCTGTTTCGAGATCTTAGCTATTGTAAATAGTGCTGCTACGAACATGGGGGTACATATATTTTTTCTGATTGATGTTTCAGGCTTTGTAGGGTATACTCCTAGAAGTGGGATCACTGGGTCAAATGGAAGTTCAATTTTTAATTTTTTGAGGTAACACCATATTGTTTTCCATAGTGGCTGCACCAATTTGCATTCCCACCAGCAGTGTACTAGAGTCCCCTTTTTCTCCACACCCTCACCAACACTTGTTTCATGATTTGTTGATGGCGGCCATTCTGACAGGTGTGAGGTGATACCTCATTGTTGTTTTAATTTGCATCTCTGTGATGATTAGTGATGATGAGCATTTCTTCATATGTCTCTTAGCCATTTGTGTGTCCTGTTTGGAGAGGTGTCTATGTAGTGCCTCTGCCCATTTTTAATTGGATTAAAATTGTCTTCCTGTTGTGGAGTTGTATGAGCACTCTATATGTATTGAAAATTAACTCCTTATCTGATATATAATTGGCAATTATGCTCTCTCATACAGTGGGTAGCCTTTCCGTTTTGATGATTGTATCTTTCGCTATGCAGAAGCTTTTGAGTTTGATGTAGTCCCATGTGTTCATTTTCTCCTTTGTTTCTGTTGCCTTAGGTGATGTGTCAGTAAAAATTCTGCTGAGTATGATGTCTGAAATTTTGTTGCCTACAGTCTCTTCTAGGATTTTTATGGATTCATGAGTTACATTTAAGTCTTTTATCCATTGTGAGTTTATTCTCGTGTAGGGTGTAAGTTGATGGTCTAGTTTCATTTTTCTGCAAGTGGCTGTCCAATTTTCCCAGCACCATTTATTAAAAAGGCTGTCCTTACTCCACTGTATGCTCTTGCCACCTTTGTCAAATATTAATTGAGCATATTGTCTTGGGTTCATTTCTGGGTTCTCTGTTCTGTTCCACTGGTCTATATGCCTGTTCTTGTGCCAGTACCAGGCTGTTTTGATTACAGTGGCTTTGTAGTATAACCTGAAATCTGGTATAATGATCCCTCCAACTTTGTTCTTCCTTTTCAAGATTGCTGTGGCTATTCGAGGCCTTTTTTGGTTCTATATGAACTTTTGAAGTAATCGTTCTAATTCTGTGAAGTATGCCGTTGGTATTTTGATGGGGATTGCGTTGAATCTATAGATTGCTTTGGGTAGTATGGACATTTTAATGATGTTAATTCTCCCAATCCATGAAAAGGGTATGTGCTTCCACGTTTTTATATCTTCCTCTATTTCTTTTTTCAATGACCTGTAGTTTTCTGCGAATAGGTCCTTTATTTCTTTGGTTAAGTTTATTCCTAGATATCTTAATTTTTTTTTTTTTTCTGCAATGGTAAATGGGATTGTTTTCTTAGTTTCTCTTCTGTGAGTTCATTATTGGTGTATAAGAATGCCATCGATTTCTTGATGTTAATTTTGTATCCTGCTACTTTGCCAAATTCATTTATTAAGTCTAGTAAACTTTTGATAGAGTCTTTGGGGTTTTCTATGTTTAGTATCATGTCATCTGCAAATTATGACAATTTCACTTCCTCCTTTCCAATTTGGATCCCTTTTATTTTTTCTTCCTGTCTGATTGCTGTGGCTAAGACTTCCAGTACCATGTTAAATAGGAGAGGTGAAAGTGGGCATCCTTGCCTTGTTCCTGTTCTTAAGGGAAATGCATTTAGTTTTTGGCCATTGAGTATGATGTTGGCTGTAGGTCTTTCATATATGGCCTTTATTATGTCTAGATATGATCTCTCTATTCCCACTCTGCTGAGCATTTTTACCAGAAATGGAAGCTGGATTTTGTCGAAGGCTTTTTCAGCATCTATTGATATTATCATGTGGTTTTTATTCTTCATTTTATTTATGTGTTGTATTATATTTATGGATTTGCCAATATTGTACCAGCCTTGCATCCTTGGGATGAATCCCACTTGGTCATGGTGGATAATTTTTTTTGGTGTATTGCTGCATCCAATTTGCTAGTATTTTGTTCAGGATTTTGGCATCTATGTTCATCAGGGATATTGGCCTGTAGTTTTCTTTCACTGTTGTGTCTTTTTCTGGTTTTGGAATTAGAATTTTGATGGCTTCATAAAACGAGTTTGGAAGTCTTCCTTCTTCTTGAATTTTTTGAAATAGTTTGAGGAGAATGGGTATTAGTTCTTCTTTGAATGTTCAGTAAAACTCCCCCATGAAGCCATCTGGACCTGGGCTTTTGTTTGCTGGGAGAGTCTTGATTACATCTTCAATTTCTTCTGTTGTTATTGGTCTGTTCAAGTTTCCTATCTCTTCCTGATCCAGTTTTGGGAGACTATGTGTTTCTAGAAATTTGTTCATTTTGCTTAGATTGACGAATTTTTTGTCATATAATTGTTCATAGTAGTTGTTAAGGATCTTTTGTATTTCTGTGGTGTCAGTTGTTATCTCTTCTCTTTCATTTCTGATGTTGCGTATTTGGGTTCTCTCACATTGTTTCTTGGTGAGTCTAGAAACAATCTTGTTTATCTTTTTGAAAAACTAGCCCTTTGTTTTATTGATTCTTTGAATTGTTTCTTTCGTCTCTATGTCATTTATTTCTGCTCTGATCCTTACTATTTCCTTCCTTCTACTTCCTCTGGGGTTTTCTTTTTGTTTGCTCTCCAGTTCTTTAAGTTGTGAGGTTAGATAGTCTATTAGAGATTTTCCTTCTTTTTTGAGGTAGGCCTGTAGTGCTGTGAAGTTTCCTCTCAGTACTGCTTTCGCTGCATCCCATAGATTTTGTGTTGTTGTGTCTTCATTTTCATTGGTTTCCAGGAAGTTTTTGATTTCTTCCTTGATCTCCTCGGTGACCCATTCATTGTTTAATAACATGGTATTTAGCTTCCAGGTGTTAAAATTTCTTTGTACGTTCTTCTTGCAATTGATTTCTAGTTTCATGCCATTGTGATCTGAGAAGATGCTTGATATGATTTCAATCTTCTTGAACTTGTAGAGAATTAGCTTGTGCCCTAACATGTGGTCTATCTTTGAGAATTTCCCATGTGCTCTTGAGAAAAATGTGAATTCTGTAGTTTTGTGGTGTAGTTCTCTGTAGATACCTATTAAATCCATTTGGTCTAGTGCTTCATTTAGAGTCTCTGTTTCCTTGCTAATTTTTTTCTAGGGGATCTATCCAGTGATGTCAGCGGTGTGTTGAAGTCCCCTGCTATGATTGTATTGCTATCGATTTCTTCTTTGAAGGCATCCAGAAGTTTTTTTAATATATTTTGGTGCTCCTATATTGGGTGCATATATGTTTATCAAGTTTATATCTTCCTATTGGATAGATCCTTTCAATATTATGTAGTGGCCTTCTTTGTCTCTATTTATGGCCTTCATTCTGAAATCAATTTTATCAGATATGAGTATTGCTACCCCAGCTTTTTTTTCTTTTCTGTTTGCTTGGAAGATTTTTTCCATCCCTTCACTATCAACCTATGTTAGTCTTTTGTTGTCAGGTGGGTCTCTTGTAAACGACATATAGATGAGTCATGCTTTCTTATCCAATCAGCTACTTTGTGTCTTTTTATGGGAGCATTCAGTTCATTTACATTTAACACCTTTGATATGTTTTTTTTTTTTTTTTTTTTTTTACCATTTTTGTTTTGTTTGGTTCTATTTTTCTTCCCATTTCTCCTGCTAATTACAGCAGTCCTTATAACATTTCTTGCAGTGCTGGTTTGATGCTAATGTATTCCCTTAGCCTTTTTTTTGTCTGGGAAGCTCTTTATTTGACCTTCAATTTTGAATGATAGTCTTGCTGGGTAGAGTAGTCTTGGATTCAGATCCTTTTTTTTCATGACCTTGATTAGTTCATTTAATTCCCTTCTGGTCTGTAGTGTTTCTTGTGAGAAGTCAGCTGAGAGCCTTATGGGGGTCCTTTGTAGGTAATCTGTTGCTTATCTCTTGCTGCTTTTAGGATTCTCTCTTTGTCTTTAAATTTTGGCAGTTTGATTACTATGTGTCTTGATGTGTGCCTGTTTGGGGTCTTGTTACTCAGGGCTCTCTGTGCTTCTTGATCTTGAATGCCTTCTTCCTTCACCAAATTCGGGAAGTTTTCTGTCACTATTTCTTTGAATATATTCTCTAACCCTTGCTTATTTTCATCTTCTTCAGGGACTCTTATTATGTGAATATTATTCCATTTCCAGTTGTCCCACATTTCTCTTAAGCTATCTTCCTGTTTTTAAATCGTTTTTTCCTTTTGGTTTTCTGATTGGTTGATTTTTTTCTACCCTGTCTTCTAATTCACTTATCCGGTCCTCAGCTCCCCTACTCTGCTTTTTAGACCTTCCCATGTGTTTTTCATTTCTGATATGTCATTCTTCAGTACTTCCTGTTGGCTTTGAATTTCCAGTTTGTTGATTTTCAACATTTCTCTGTCTTTACTCATGGTGCTCATATCCTTACACATGCTCTTGAGCTTCCTCAACATCATGGCTCTAAATTCTAGTTCTGTTAACTTGCTTAACTGCACCTCATTTATCTCATCTTCGGTGGAGGTCTCTTGTTCTTTCATTTGGCTATTTTTTTTTCTCTCAAAATTTTGGCTATCACAGTGGGCTTTGGAGTCTGACAAATTTTCTCTGTGGGTGTTGGTGTTCTGCTGTTTGTGGCTCCCTTCCTGGGTTTGGGTGAGCCAGGGGGGACCCACTTTAAACACCACCATCAAGTCTTAGCTTTTCTGGTTAGTGTTGCGAGCCCAGGGAATGGTAGTTATCCTCTAGTTTTTTTTGCCTGGAGGCTATTAGTAGACGTCACCTGAAGACCCTTGGTTTCTGAGTTGCCTAAAAATCTCCCTCAGGTTCTCAGTGTAAGAGGATTTCCCGAGGGTGGGGCAGCTGCTGGTTGTTAATGAGCCTCAATTAGCATTTCAATGGCCACCAGGTGGAGTTGAATCTCTGAGGGAGGGGCCTCTGCCTCTCCCCAGGGCCCTGGGAAGGAGTAAAATGTGCACAGTCCTGCGTGCCTGCACTCAGAGAAAGCTCTTAGCACCCTCCAAAACCCGAATGTCCCCACACAGTTCCAGTCCAGTCTGCCTTCCCTCTGCCAGAGCCCAAGGTGAGTGGCTGCTGCCAATTTTGCCTCTGTCCGGGCTCTACGTCGTGGAGCCGCCTGGGACTTTTAACCTGAGGGCAGTGCTTCCAGCCAAGGGCAGCCGCAGCTGTGGCTCCAGCCGTGGGCATTGCACTCAGCAGAAACCCCAGGACTGAACCGTGGTAGCAGGACACTGCCGAGGTGGCTGCAGCTTCCAGCAGAGTCCCCTGGTCCCTGCGAGTCTGTGCGGCACCAGCGGAGGGCTTAGCAGGCAACAGAGTTCCCAGGAGTCATGCGGGGTCGCAAGGGAGGCGGTAGCAGAAACTTCCTGCCTAATCCCCTGGTTCCTGCAGAGGCCACTGCGGACCGTGGGCTCCCAGCCCCATCTCGCGTCCTCGCATGCCTACCAGGATTGAGTCGGTGTCCCTGGTTATGTGGTCCTCCAAGGTGTCTTTTGGTTGCCCCTTCCTGAGGATTTGCCTTTATTCTCGTTGTAAATCCAGTTTGGTCCTGGGAGATAGTCTGTGTAGCTCCATTCACTTCGCCGCTATTTTCCTGTAACGTTTCTTTTTAACAATAAAGTCAGGGTGGGATCCTGTGAAAGAAGTTTGAATAAAGGAAAGTTTAAAATTATTTAAAATTTGCAGAGACATGAAAAATGTCAAATGTCAATTATCTCAATTAAAAATAATAAAGAGAATTCAAAAATGGCGGAGGAGTGAATGGAAGTTACAAAGACCATCTCCCTAAACCAAACTGGAATTACAACTCAAAAAAAGACAAATCGTTGGGAAAAAGCAACAGAAAAGCAGCTTGTGAGGATTATTTAACCAGGGACACTGATTCAACCCTGGCAGGATTGCAGAGGTGTGAGATGGGGGCTGAAAGCCCACAGAAAGCAGCAGCCTTAGCTGTGAGTAGTGCCCTTAGGTTAAACTCCCAAGTGGGTCCACAGCACAGAGCTGGGAGAAATGCTAAAATAGCCACAGCCACTCACCCTGGGCATTGGCAGAGGGAGGGCAGACTGGACTAGAACTGTGTGGGGACACTCGGGATTTGGAGGGCACTCAGAGCTTTTGCTGAGTGGCAGCCATGCAGGACAGTGGCCATCTTACTCCTTCCCAGGGCTCTGGGTAGAGGTGGTGGCCCCTCCCTCGGAGATTCAACCCCACCCATGTGGGCCATTGAAATGCAAATTGAGGCTCACTAACAACCAGCATCTGCTCCACACTCCAGAAATCCCCTTATGCTGAGCACCTGAGGGAGTTTTTAATTCAAGTAAGGCCCTTCAAGTAACTGCTACTGATAGCCTCCACGTAAAAAGCTAGAGGATAACTGTACCATTCCTGGGCTAGCAGGTCTAACCAGGAAAGTAAGACTTGACAGTGGTGTTTAACGTGGGGCCTCCCTCGCTCATCCAAACCCAGGAGAGAGAGCCACAAACAGCAGAACACCAACACCCACAGGAAAAATTTGGCAGGCTCCAAAACCCACAGTGATAGCCAAAATGGTGAAAAACAGAAATAAAAGCCAAATGAAAGAACAAGAGACCTCTACTGAAGATGAGATAAATGTGGAGCAGTTAAGCAAGTTTACAGAGCTAGAATTCAGAGCCATGATCTTGAGGAAGCTCAACAGTATGAGTAAGGACATAGAGATGTTGAAAATCAACAAACCGGAAATTAAAAACCACCTGGAAGAAATCAAGGTTGACATATCAGAAATAAAGAACACATTGGAAGGTCTAAACAGCAGAGTAGAGGAAGCTGAGGACCGGATCAGTGAATTAGAGTAAAGGGGTGAAAAAAATCAACCAATCAGAAAACCAAAAGGAAAAAATGATTAAAAAACAGGAAGACAACTTAAGAGAACTGTGGGACAACTGGAAACATAATAATATTCCCGTCATAGGAAACCTCAAAGAAGAAGAAAAAGAACAAGGGTTAGAGAATATATTCAAAGAAATAGTGACAGAAAACTGTCCTAATTTGGTGAAGGAAGAAGGCATTCAAGTTCAAGAAATACAGAGAGCCCCAAGTAACAAGAACCCAAACAGGCCCACACCAAGACACATAGTAATTAAGATGCCAAAAATTAAAGACAGAGATAATCCTAAAAGCAGCAAGAGATAAGCAACAGGTTACCTACAAAGGACCCCCATAAGGCTCTCAGCTGACTTCTCAAAAGAAACACTACAGGCCAGAAGGGAATGGCGTGAAGTAACCAAGGTCATGTAAAACAAGGATCTGAATCCAAGACTACTCTATCCAGCAAGGCTGTCATTCAAAATAGAAGTTCAAATGAAGAGCTTCCCAGACAAAAAAGGCTAAAGGAATACATTAGCACCAAACCAGCACTGCAAGAAATATTGAAAGGACTGCTGTAATTAGCAGGAGAAATGGGAAGAAAAATAGAACCACACTAAACAAAAATGGCAGTAAATAAGTACATATCAATAATCACCTTAAGTGTGAATGGATTGAATGCTCCGATAAGAAGACACAAAGTAGCTGATTGGATAAGAAAGCATGACTCATCTATATGTTGTTTACAAGAGATCCACCTCACAACAAAAGGCTCACATAGTTTGAAACTGAAGGGATGGAAAATATCTTCCAAGCAAATGGAAAGGAAAAAAATAGCTGGGGTAGCAATACTCATATCTGATAAAATAGATTTCAAAATGAAGGCCATAAATAGAGACAAAGAAGGCCACTATATAATATTGAAAAGATCTCTCCAACAGGAAGATATAACCTTGGTAAACATATATGCATCCAATATAGAAGCACCAAAATATATTAAAAATCTTCTGGATGCCTTCAAAGTAGAAATCAATAGCAATACAATCATAGCAGGGGACTTCATTATCCCACTGACACCGCTGGATATTTTCTCTAGAAAAAAATTAGCAAGGAAACAGAGACTGTAAATGATGCACTAGACCAAATGGACTTAATAGATATTTACAGAGAGCTATACCCCCAAACTACAGAATTCACATTCTTCTCAAGTGCACATGGGACATTCTCAAAGATAGACCACATGATACGACACAAACTAAGTCTCTACAAGTTTAAGAAGATTGAAATCATATCAAGCATCTTCTCAGATCACAATGGCTTGAAAGTAGAAATCTATTGCAAGAAAAACATGTGAAGACATTTGAACACGTGGAGGCTAAATAGCATGTTATTAAGCAATAAATGGATTTCTGAGGAGATCAAGGAAGAAATTAAAAACTTTTTGGGAACCAATGAAAATGAACACACAACACCACAAATTCTATGGGATGCAGCAAAAGCAGTTCTGAGAGGGAAGTTCATAGCACTACAGGCCTACCTCAAGAAACAAAAAAAAAATTCTAATTGATTGTCTAACCTCACAGCTTAAAGAATTAGAAAGCAAACAAAAAGAAAACCCCAGAGCAAGCAGAAGGAAGAAAATACTAAAGATCAGAGTAGAAATAAATGACACGGAGAACAACAACAACAACAAAAAAACAATTCAAAGGTTCAATGAAGTAAAGAGCTGGTTCTTTGAAAAGATAAACAAGATTGATTGTCCCTTAACTAGACTCATCAAGAAACAAAGAGAGAGAACCCAAATACAGAAAATCAGAAATGAAAGCGGAGAAATAATAACTGACTCCACAGAAATACAAAAGATTGTTAACAACTACCATGAACAATTATATGGCAACAAATTTGACCATCGAAGCAAAATGGACAAATTTCTAGAAACATATAGTCTCCCAAAACTGGACCAGGAAGAGATAGAAACCTTGAACAGACCAATAACAACAGAAGAACTTGAAGATGTAATCAAGACTCTCCCAGCAAATAAAAGCCCAGGCCCGGATGGCTTCATGAAGAGTTTTACTGAACATTCAAAAAAGAACTAACACCTATTCTACTCAAACTATTTCAAAAAATTCAAGAAGAAGGAAGACTTCCAAACTCGTTTTATAAAGCCAGCATAATTCTAATTCCAAAACCAGAAAAAGACACAACAAAGAAAGAAAACTACAGGCCAATATCCATGATGAACATGGACACCAAAATCCTGAACAAAATATTAGCAAATCAAATCCAGCAATACATCAAAAAAATTATTCACCATCACCAAGTGGGATCATCCCGGGGATGCAAGGCTGATACAATATTCACAAATCAATAAATGTGGTACACCACATAAACAAACTGAAGAATAAAAACCACATGATTATATCAGTAGATGCTGAAAAATCCTTCAACAAAATCCAGCATCCATTTCTGATAAAAACGTTCAGCAATGTGGGAATAGAGGGATCATATCTCAACATAATAAAGCCATATATGAAAGACCTGTAGCCAACATTATACTTAATGGGCAGAATCTAAAAGCATTTCCCTTAACAACAAGAACAAGAGAGGGATGCCCACTTTTGCCACTCTTATTTAACATAGTACTGGAAGTCTTAGCCACAGCATTCAGACATGAAGAAAAAATAAAAAGGATCCAAATTGGAAAGGAGGAAGTGGAACTGTTATTATTTGCAGATGACATGATATTATACATAGAAAACCCTAAAGACTCCATCAAAAATCTACTAGACTTAATAAATGAATTTGGCAAAGTAGTAGGATACAAAATTAACGTCAAGAAATTGACAGCATTCTTATACACCAATGATAAACTCAAAGAAAGAGAAACTAAAAAACGATCCCATTTACTAGAGTGTCAAAAAATTTAAGATACCTAAAAATAAACTTAACTAAGGAAGTAAATGACCAATTTACAGTAAACTACAGGACACTGAAAATAGAAATAGAGGAAGATATAAAAAATTGGAAGCACATACCTTGTTTATGGATTGGAAGAATTAACATCATTAAAATGTCCATACTACCCAAAGCAATCTATAGATTCAAGGCAATCCCCATCAAAATACCAATGACATATTTCACAGAACTAGAACAAATACTTCAAAAGTTTATATGGAACCAAAAAAAAAAAAAACAAAAAACCCCGAATAGCCACAGCAATCTTGAAAAAGAAGGATAAAGTAGATGGAGTCAGAATACCAGATGTCAGGTTATACTCCAAAGTAAGTGTAATCAAAACAGCCTGGTACTGGCATTAGAATAGGCATATAGAGCAGTGTAATAGAATAGAGAACCCAGAAATGGACCCAAGACAATATGCCAAATTAATATTTGACAAAGGAGGCAAGAGCATTTAATGGAGTAAAGCCAGCCTCTTTAAAAATGGCGTTGGGAAAATTGGATAACTGCATGAAAAAAAATGAAACAAGATAATCAACTTACACCATACACAAAAATAAACTCAAAATGTATAAAAGACTTAAATGTGACCCATGAATCCATAAAAATCCTAGAAGAAAATGTATGCAACAAGATTTCGGACATCATATGCAGCAGAATTTTTACTGATACATCACCTAAGGCAACAAAACCTACGGGAAAAAAATGAACATATGGGACTATATAAACTGAAAAGCTTCACAGCAGAAAAAAACAACCATCAAAATGGAAAGGCAACCCACTCTATGGTAGAACATCATTGCCAATGATACATCAGATAAGGGGTTAATTTCCAAAATATATAGAGTACTCATACAACTCAACAAAAGGAAGACAAAGAACCCAATTAAAAAATGGGCAGAGGAACTAAATAGACACCTCTCCAAACAGGACATACAAATGGCTAAGAGACATATGAAGAAATGCTCAATATCATTAATCATCATAGAGATGTAAATTAAAACAACAATGAGGTATCACCTCACACCTGTCAGAATGGCCACCATAAACAAGTCATCAAACAACAAGTATTGGTGAGGGTGTAGAGAAAAGGGGACTCTAGTGCATTGCTGGTGGGAATGCAGACTGGTGCAGCCACTATGGAAAACAATATGGTGTTACCTCAAAAAATTAAAAATTGAACTTCCATTTGACCCAGTGATCCCACTTCTAGGAATATACTCTAAGAAGCCTGAAACACCAATCAGAAAGAATATATGTACCCCCATGTTCATAGCAGCACTATTTACAATAGCTAAGATCTGGAAACAGCCCAAGTGTCCATCAGTAGATGAATGAATAAAACAGCTCTGGTACATATACACAATGGAATACTATTCAGGTGTAAGAAAGAAAGATCTCTTATCCTTTGAGACAACATGGAGGGACCTGGAAAGTATTATTCTACGTGAAACAAGCCAAGCAGAATAAGACAAATACCACATGATCTCACTTATATACTGAATATAATGAACATAACAGTCTGAGGAATGGGGTAGATCCAGAAACATGGAAGTAGGGTACAGACTGGCAACCCACAGAAAAGGGGGTTGTGCCGGGAGGGAAGAGATAAACCACAGAACTTATATGAATGTACTCATAACCAATGGACATGGACAACAAAACCATGGACTGGGCGGGGAGGATAGGGAAGGGGGTATCAATGAGGTAAAAGAAGTGAAACATCTGTAACAAAAATAAAATTAAAAATAAAATAAAAATAAAAAAGTAAAATAATAAAGAAGTAATCTGAAAAATATTAACGAGTTTGCTTTCATTAAAGCTAGGAAATTAAAATTAAATATTTGTTTTGCTATAAATAAAATTTAAATAAAGTTAAATAAAATGTAATTTAGTAGTTTTAATGTTGAAATTATTTAAAAATTGTTTGATATTGATATTTAATATTAAATATTTTAATGTTAAGTTCAATAAACTGCTGCTTTAATATTCCTAATTTTTAGCTTTTTAATACTTTGGTCCACACTTGAACATTGTAACATGGAAAAATCATATTAAAAGTCTGCCGTGGCCAGTTTGGCTCAGTGTTTAGACCGTTGACCCTCGGACCAAAGAGTTTCAGGCTTGATTCTGGTTAAGGGAATGTATTTCAGTTTTGCCTCAATCCCTGGCCCTGGACTGGGTCATCCAATGGATGTCTCTCTCTTACATTAACGTTTTTCTCATTCTCTCCCTCCCTCCCATTCTATCTGAATATAGATGGAAAAATATCCTCAGGTGAGGATTTAAAATAAATAAATAAAAGTCACAAAAGGTGCAAGGTCCCCATGATGGCACACACCAACTCACTCGATGGCTCATGAAACGCCGTCCAGCTCTGTCTCGTAATCTCTGCACTTCCTGTTATCTGAATCTGTTTGCATCTTGCAGGTAAACTATCCAGAGTCATAAAAACTACTACAACACCCTCTGATTCCGAGCCTCCAAGTCCTCAGTAAACAGACTGTAAAAAAGGGCTTCTCAAAAGCTATTCAAAAGTAAACACAAAACTCCGGGAAAGTACAGAAAATGTGAGGTTCTGTGCTGGACACCTGAGAAAACGTACAGGGTGGGCCGAGGCAACCCCCTGTTCAGCAGCCCGGGCGGTGGAAAGGAAGATTTTTCAGTCGCTATAAAGCAGCACAAAGTTTGTCCGTGAGGTCTAGATGGGGTTTCCCTGGGGCTGCCCCACTGACTCTTGAATTGCTTATTTCATTGGCCTTTATTTGCATAAGCATCTGGTTATAAAGGATTTAGTATTTAAAAAGCAGCAAAGGTAATGGAGAGGCAGAGACACCAAACAGGTTTCCTTTTTTCTGCTGCCATGATTGGCACTTTGCTTCTGGGCCTTTTCCACTTTCCCTTGGCAAGGAGCTGGCATACATCAGCAGGGACAGACCGCCAAGGTGCAGCTGCCCCAGGTCAGTGGGCAGACTGTTCCGACCTTTGCTGCCTGGGGGAGAGGAAGCTGCGTCCCTTCAGGAATGCAGCTGCGGATTCGCTTCTCCGAGCCCCCCTGTTTGAGTGGGGATGCAGGTTCCACTCAGCTCTTTGTTTGCTACTTTGGTATTTGGTCTTTTCCTTACTCAAGCCTGAGGATCCTGGACTGAGTTCTGGACCAGTGACACCGATTCTCGCTACTTCTCCCTGAAGGGGAAGGAGTGGAGTGTTTCAAGCCAGGCACGTTTTCCATTTCTCTTAAGTCAATGTATGTTCATAGAGAAATTAAATCATGTGCTTCTTATTCATATTAGAGTCGCCCAAGTGGACTGTCCTGGATGTCTTGAGGAATCAAGACACTGAGACAACCATCAGCCCAGGGCTGTGCTTTTCTCTTTGACCCAGAAGTTGTATTTAGTCCAAACTAGATGAAACAGATTACGAGGTGGAGTGGGGCTGAAAGTGAGTGTGGATATTGTGTGGTTTTATCTGCAGAGCTGGTCCTGAGCCCCCTACAGCCACTCCTCATTGCTCCTGGAGCTCCCGGAACGTGCAGGACACTCCTTTCGGGGCCTGCCTTGGACACAGGAATGAGAAATAGAGGAAAAGAGAAATAAATAAACTCAACTCTGTCACCTAATAAACCTGGACCTCCAAAAACCTTTTCCCCTCTTTTTATTAGGGGGTGACATTGGTTAACAAAATTATGCAGGTTTCAGGTGCACAACACATCTCTACATTGTATTGTACATTCACCACCCCAAGTCAGGCCTTTGTCTACCAGTCTGCCACCCTTTATCCCCCCTATGCCCACCTCTACCTTCCCCCACCTAACCTCCCCTCTCTCTGTCAATCACCACACTGTTGTCCAGGAGTTTTTTTTTTTCTCTCTCTCTCTTTTTCTTTTGGCTCAAAACCTCCAACCACAGCCCTCCCCGACAACTGTCAGCCTGCTCTCGATCTATGAGTCTGTCTCTAAAACTTTGGACTTCAGTTTGGAATGAAGTCAGAATGGATTATTTTGCTCCATTCATCCTGAAAAACATCATGCACGACCTTTTCTTTCAAAGAGGGCCTTTCAAATAACATAGGGGAGGGTGGTGAGAGGGGAAGGCCTCAATGACATGATGCATCTTGATTCCCTTTTTAATAAAAATCTCAACCTTTTTAAAAAAATGAAATAGGCTCCAATCAATCAAAACTCTGAAAACAACGTGATGACATTTCAGCCTGGTTACAGGTGTGAAGCTGGGGGTGGTGCTTGCTCATAACGTTTTTCCTGATGTGTTTTCAAGTCATGCACACCAGTGAGGGTAATAAAGAAAACACTCTAAGTCAGCTAAGCAGTGCTCTCTGGGTGGCGGGCTTTCCAGATGAGCTGGCTGAGCCTTTGCTATAGGCTGGGCTGGTCGATTGTCTTGGTGGCTTTCAAAAGAGAAAGTAGGTGTCTCAGTGGGAGTGAAGTACAACCATCATCCACAAGGGCTGTGTTGCGAGGGATGTGAATAGAAGCAGTGATGTGAAGGTTGCAGTGGAAGCCTTATGATTGAACTTTTTGCTTTTAGATTTGGTTTCCATGGTAAGTCATTTCAAAAGACTAGGATAGCAGTGTCTTACATTCTCAGGAGAGTAGTAAAATGAGCGATGCTGTGTATCAGCAGAGGGCTTGAGAGCTTACAAAGCAAACTTGTGTGCAATGCCTCATTTGGTCCTCACAAAAGCCCTGTGAAATAGGTAAGGATTATTATTTCCATTTTTCAGAACAGGAAATTGAGGCTCAAAGAGGCTAAGTGGCTGATTCCTGACAATGCAGAATGAACGTCGGTGTAATCAAAGGGTGGCTGTGGTTTTCAAGGGGTGCCCTGTGTAGCCTGGATTCAGAGGTGTCTTCTCAGGATCAACAGAGGCGTCTGCCCAGCAAACCCAATTCTGCAATCACAATTAGCTAAATTCTCAAGAGGGAGTGGTGCCTGTGGAGGGCATTTGGATATGTGTGGGAGTTCTTTAGTTTCAATCACTTGAGGTGGAGGGAACCATGAAACATTCAGGGATGAGGGCAGGGTGTTAAATACTCTACTATTGCAGTGCTGTCCCACAGAATGAGGGCTTCTGCCCAAGTTTTCTATTGCTCCCCTGTCGAGAAACACAGCAGATCATCTTTCTCTTCTTTTAAAAAAATATGTTTTGAGTTTATACATGTGATTATATTTGGGATAAAGAGCTTTCCCCTGCTAAAACAAACCTTTGAAAATGACTGGGTTAGCTCTAAACTCTCACTTGTCCTTGCATTCTTGTTTATGGCTTTCTCTAAAGTAGCATAGAAAAAGGCTCCAGCCTTCTCTTGCTGGTCTGAAATTCCCAGCTGGAACCATAGAAAACTGAATATCCTTTTTTTAAAAAACATTTTTTCTTTATTGATTTTAGAGAGAGAGGAAGGCAGACAGAGACATTGATGAGAGAGAACATCGATTGGCTGCCTCCTGCATGCCTCCCTCTGGGGATCAGGCCCACAACCTGGGCATGTGCTCTGACCAGGAATCAAACCAGCGACCTCTTGGTGCATGGGTTGATGCTCAACCACTGAACTATATAGCAGCCAGGCAGAAAGTTAAATATCTTATAATGGGCAGGTGCCTTGGGCTCTGTGCACAGGGACTGGTTTCGGCACTCTGAACCACTCAGGTTGGATATCCTTAGGTCCTCCCTACCTACAAAAAAGGAATCATGCTGCAGATACTATGCCTCAGCCGATGACCAAGTAGGTGAAAGGCATGGGTGCCAGCTGACCTCGCTAGCTGCCAAGAAGACCTGGTACTCACAAATTCCTCCATTGACTTAAAAGCTGCTCTTCTGCACAGTGAGATTTTTTTCAACTAAGAGTGTTAACGTGGGTGGCAGGGAAGAGGTGCTGCACACACTCATGAACCTATCTGTCACAGCCTCGAGCTGGTGAGAGCTGAGATGTAACAGTTTATCCACAAACCACAGAGCGATGCTGGCAGCATCTCAATCCTTCTCTGACTGTCCTGGCCAGCAGGGCTTCCTTACATCTGCTGCTGTCTGCCTCCTCACTCTTTTCCCAGCTCTTATTTACACTTGGTGACAGAGAGACATACGTGTAGATCAGGATGGAACAAGAAAGTGCTGCCATAGAATCCTAACAGATATCCCGGCCTGTCACACACCGTACAATAATGCTGGATTCCTTACAGGTGCCTTGTGAGGTGGGTGTGGGTATTTCCCCTTTACAGATGAGAAAACTGAGGCTTGGAATGAATATATAAACCATCCAAATTGTCATTCTAAGCAGTACAACTGGGTTCTTAGCCACACCTGCCACGCTAAACAACGTCGTCATAGGCATAGGCTAACTGTGACCCAGTGAGGCTGAGGCTGCCATTTACCTGGTAGGGTGTGAGGGGTGGTAGTCCAGACTCCATGGGTTTATTGCCCATTGCCATGTCCTCTTGTCTGGTTTGGTACCAGGCACTTAGGAAATGCTTAGCAACTCTTACTGATTAAAATTAGAAGTTTATGTTTTCCTTCATATATCTATGCAATACCAGTAATTACATTTTGTTATAAATCCCACTGCTCAGCTGCCTCACAGACAAAGGAGATCTAGATTTGGTGGGAGCTGCATGGAGTTTTAGAAAGGAGAATGGAGGCTGCAGCATGCACAATGACACGAGCTCAGAGGGTGGGTGATAATATATAGGGGGCAGGCACAGTGAGCTCATATTTCAAAAATACAATGACCTAAAAGGCTCTGCATTCTCTGGCCTCTACTCTCTGACACCCAGCTGGGACTGGGGGGCGGGGCAAGTGAGGCATTTGTGTCAGGCATAGTTTAAGGCCCTGCCAAATAGCTCAGTTATGAAGGTGAATAAAGTTTTAATGAATTAATTAAAAAACCAAACAAATTAGGTTTAATTGATTAAGTTAGATAACCAATCAATTAATTTGGTTGATTGATTACTTAATTGATGACAAATTAAATAATCACAATAATCCATGATGAACAAATTGCCAGTATTTTAAATAAAGGCAGGATTAATAGCACCAGTGTTTTGTGTGGGATAAGCTGTTAGAGCCTGAGATAAAAGGGAGAAGCACTCATCCAGAGCCTATATTTGTTTAACATATTTAGATTTTGTTTATCATCTATTTTTTGCAATGATTTTGATTTTTTAAAATACTGATTTGAATATAATTTATCTTGATTACCGAGCTTTTTGGCAGCCCCTACCGTTGCACCCAAGGCAAGTGCTGCACCTCCACCCCCTCGTCTGGATCCTGCTCCGACTCCAAGTCCTCCTGCTCTCCTCTCCCACTGCCCTGGCCGGCTGTCCACCGCCCCCACTGCGTTCTGAGCGCAGGGCTTCTAGCCTCAGGGCCTGTTCTCAGGCCGGCCCTTTTCTCCTGGCCCTCCCTTCCACCACACATCTGGATGTCTCTATCTCTTACCTTCTTTAAGTCTTTGTTTGTTTGTTTATTATTCTTTGCTTGATTCTTGTCCATTACAGTGTAAATCCCACGAGGGCAGGTGTTTTCATCTGTTATGGTCAGGTGCGTGCGGGACACTCCATAAGTATTTGATACATTAAAGAATAAATAAATATGAGAAACGAGTCTAAATGTTGAAGAGCCTAAAAGCCGTAATTAGGAGTTTTAATCTAAGGGTCGATAACCATTGCAGGCTTCTGAAAAAGAAATAACTATATATACAGGTACTACTTATACACGTAAGGACTATGTTAAGTACCTTTTATACATATGTGATCTCACTGAATCCTCCTGACAACCCTTTCTCTTATGTTTTACAGACGAAGAAAGTAAGACCTAGAGAAGTGAAGCAGCATGTCCAAGTGCAAGAATCTTGGCTTTCCATATAGAACTGTCTGAACTTTTTTTTTTTTTTTATCCTCACCTGAGGACATTCTTCCATTTTTTGTTCAGGTAGAGTGGGGAGGGGGGGAGAGGAACAGAGAGAGAGAGAGAAACATCTATGTGAAAGGGACACATCGAGTGGCCGCCACCCGCACGACCGACCAGGGCCGGGGACAAACTGCAACCGAGGTACATGCCCTTAGCGGGAACCGAACCCGGGTCTCTCAGGACCGCAGGCCGATGCTCTAACCGCTGAGCCAAACCGGCCAGGGCAGAACTGTCTGAACTTTAATGAGGGTTTTTGATATTGATAGGATGTGTTGGGTAAGAAAGAAAGAGATTGGAAGTCAGGAGAAAACCAAAGAAGTGATATGTGAGATGTGGGAGAAGAGGTGATGTTTCAGAACAGCTTTCCTCCCTCACGGTTGTTGCTTTGCTATGTCACGCCATCAACCTCTCCAAATTAGTCCAAAGGAGATCAGAACAAGACTAAAAGTGGTGGGCAAATGACTCAACTAGACTGAGCTCTGTGGGAAAAAATGTGTTCTGGACTATTTATTTATTTATTTATTTTTGTTACAAATGTTTCTTCTTTTACCCCCATTGACCTTCTCCTCCCGATCCCGCCCCTGCCCCCAGCACTGTTGTCTGTGTCCATGGTTATGCATACATGTATATAAGTTATGTGGTTTATCTCTTCCCTCCCCTCTCCCCTGACATCCCTTCTGAGGTTTGTCAGTCTGTATGCTGCTACTATGTATCTGAGTCTATTTTGTTCATCAGTTTGTTTTGTTCATTATATACCAAAAATAAGTGAGATCATATGATATTTGTCTTTCTCTGTTAGGCTTGTTTCACTTAGGATACTACTCTCCAGTTCCCTCCATGTTGTCTCAAAGGATAAGAGATCTTTCTTTCTTACAGCTGCATAATATTCTATTGTGTATATGTACTACAGCTTTTTTATTCACTCATCTATTGATGGACACTTGGGCTGTTTCCAGATCTTAGCAATTGTAAATACTGCTATTATGAACATAGGAGTGCATATGTTCTTTCCGATTGGTGTTTCATGCTTCTTAGGGTATATTCCTAGAAGTGAGGTCACTGGGTCAAATTGTTCAGGACTTTTTAAAAACAAGATTTTAATCTAATTAGCTGTGTTAGCTTTTGTAATCACAGACAAACCTGTACTCATGACTCCAGCTTATTAACCAGGTCCTTGCCAGCAGCTCTCAGATCTGATTGGACCACCTAGTGAATCTTTTAGGTTCTTTGAGGACAACAGCTTTGTCGATTAGAAAGAGCAACCATTAGGAACCCAGGAAAACTAGTATAACAAGAAAACTACTGGGTTGAAATCTTGGTTCTGCATGTTACTTTACCTTTTTGAGCCTGTTTTCTCAGGCATGTGGTGATAATAACTGCTTTCTCACAGGGTGCTGTAAGGATGAAATGGGATGATTTATTCAAGCACCCAGCACGATACCTGGCATGCAGGAGGCACAGCACAGATGTTTGTGCCCTTTATTCTTTTTGTCTTTGTTTTCTAGTTCTTCTTTGTAGGCTGGTCAGTGCAGAAGTAGGAAAAGGGAGGAGGGCAAGACCTGGGAGTGGATGGCCTTCAAGTGAACACTGACAAATAAGCTATAGATGACCCTCCAATATTGCCATTGATTACACACCTACACATTTAAAAGTGGTACATGATAATGAAATGGTACTCTAAGGAGTGCACAGCACTTTTACACACTTGATCTTATCAACCCTGGCAGCATTTCTGGGCAAGTATCATTATCTCCATTTATAAGAGGGGACGCGTGCCTGCATTCTCCCTGCTCTCTGCTCCACCTTGTCCCGTGAGCCCACTGCAAGTAAGGCAGGCTGGAGTCAGTGTCATTGTCACAGTGCTGCACCTTGAAAATCTCCATGGTCTCAACCACATTAATAAAGCAACACTTTCTTTTTTTTAATCCTCACCCAAGGACATTTTTTGTTCAGATAGAGTGGGAGGGAGAGAGAGGAAGAGAGAGAGAGAGCGAGAGAGAGAAACATTGACGTGAAAGGGACACATTGAGTGGTTGCCACCCACACAACCAACCAGGGCCAAGAACAAACTGCAACCGAGGTACGCGCCCTTAGTGGGAATCCAACCCGGGTCTCTCTGGACCACAGGCTGATGCTCTAACCACTGAGCTAAACCGGCCAGGGCAAAGCAACGCTTTCTTATGGGGAAGATAAAACATTCTAAGGAAGTTTTCTTCAGATGAATTACTGGAACAGCAACTTCATCTTATTAGACCTAATGTGCTCTGGTAGAATTCACAAGGGGATCTTTTTTATTTCAGAGTTTGGAGGGGGCAAATGAGTAAGCCATGTTAATGGTTTTTGACTAATCCATGGAATCAAAAGTGTCCTGAACCATTGGTCCTCCTTTCTTTTCCTTATTTTTCTTTTCTTTTTTGTTTTGCTTTGGCAGGTTGTTGATCCAGGGTTATTAAAATGTACAACCCTTCAGAACGAGTTTGGTTAAGAAGAGGAACTGTAGGCACTAAGTTAGAGCACATCCTTGGAGAAAGCTGGATCGCAACAAAGTAGACTTGAAGGGCCAAAATGAAGAGAAGATAGTTTGCTATTTGTTTTAACATTGTCCCTAATTGCAGACAACAATCACCAGGCGGCTGCACAGTATCTTATCTTCAATCTGTAGACCAACAGAGGTGGCCTTCATTCAGGAGGATGCTGGTGAGCAAGATCAAGGCTCAGTATTGCTGAGATGTGTTTGGCTTCACTGCACCAGCCCATTGTCTTAAAAACTGGAGGCAACAAATATAACTAGGTGGCTGTTGATCTGTAATCTCAACTGAACCCATTGCATTTGATGGCCACAGTTCCTGAAACCACTAGAAGGAACTTCAATTTTAATTGATAGGTTCATAAGCAATTAAATGACAATCATATCATGGAGTTTTATATTCATTAATTCAACAAGCATTTGTGTACAGGGCACTGTAAGAGATGCAAGTGATAGAAGGATGAGGACAGCACAGAGCATTTTTATAGACTTTTCTCTGCCTTAATCTTCACAGCAACCTGATGAGATGAGCATGTATTACTCTCCTTATATATGTGAGGTGACCAAAGCTTAGAGAGATGACTAAAATTTGCTAAAAAATCTCATGTATAGCTGTAGACAGGAATCCAACTCATGTCTTCTAAAAATACCATCACCACACAACTAGTTTTGTTTTTTAAGCACTTACTCTGTGCTGGTATTGTGCTAAGCACTTGGCAAGCATTAACTCATTTAATTTTCACAATAGCTTTATTAGGTAACTACTGATTTTACATCCATTATGAAGGAGGAAACTGAGGCTTTAAAGACCAAGTCATGGGCACACAGTCACTCAGCTAATAAGTTGCAAAGCTAGTGTAACTTTCTTCTTCTTTTTTTAATGTATTTTAAAAAATGTTTTAAATCCTCACACGAGGACAATTTTTCATTTATCTTTCGATAGAGTAGGAGGAGGGAGAGAGAGAGAGAAACATCCATGTGAGAGAGACACACGTTGACTGGTTGCCTCCTGCACAACTCGACCAGGGCTGGGGATGAACCGCAACTGAGTTACGTACCCTTGACTGGAATCGAATCCATGACTCATTGGTTCTTGGGCTGATGCTCTTACCACTGAGTAAAACCAGCCAGGGCATGCTAGGGTTACTTTCCCACCTCCCTGGGCAGGCTGGTAAACCTGGGCCGCCTGGTCCAGCAGGAGCACCACTCTGCATGCTGTGGCTCTCTCACAAGCCTGTCTCAGTGGCTCTCCCACAGAGGTGTCTGCTTTGCCTGGAGCCTCTGCCTGCTCCTGATGACCCTGTTCAGGGTTTTGGAGAAGGCCTCTCTGAATGAAGAACTGTTTGGGGGTGGGGGTTTCTCCTGAGTGCTCCTGGAGGGAGGCAGCGGCCGGGGGGCGGGGAGGGGGAGGGACAAGACAGGAGTGACTGCTCCATCTCCAAGTGAGTGACTTGGTTTACTTATGATGTCACAATTATACCATTTCTTCTGATCCTATTTACTCAAAGATAGATATAGGTTTGGGTACAAGGCAGGGGGAGATACAAAGGGCTTATTAATCTGAAGCTGAAAGAACAAGTTTAATGTTTTAAATTTATTAGACCTTTGGCTGTAAAGTTGATGTGGCACCATGACTGTTAGTTAGCTTGGGTGGCCACACAGAGTACCACAGACTGGGGGCCTGCACAGCAGGCATGGATCTTCTTACAATTCTAGGAGCCCAAGACCAAGGTTTTGGGAGGGCTGATTTCTTCTGAGGCCTCTCTCGTTGATGTGTAAATGGCCATCTTCTGTCGGGAGTTTCCTTCGTGCGTGTCTGTGTCTAATATCCTCTTTTTATACAACAGCAGGGTTATCAGGGTTAACCCACCTTTCCAATCTCATTTACCTCAATTTCTGCTTTTTATTTTATTTTTTTTAAAAACGACATTTTATTGTGTTATAGTACTAGTATTTTAGGTACAATTCCTCCTCTGTTCTTCAAATTTTCTGTAATGTAGTTGTATCTTTAAAAATTTTTTTTTCCTTAATTACCTCTTCAAAGGCCCTATCTCCACATACAATCACTTGTGAAGCACTAGGGATTAGGACTTCAATATATGGTATTGGGGGTGGGGCGCACAATTCAGCTCATAACAGTATCAGAGCGGCAGTGTTCTGTGCTGAGGGGCAGTTTTGGTTTCCCTGAGTCCTAAGGAAGATGAGACAGGAGAAACTGAAAGGCAGTCAATGTGGCTGACTGACAGGTGCGGGGGTGTGGGCTGACAGGCTACTTGAAGACCAGATGCCCAGTTAAGGCTTTAGAGCTCACAGGCAGATCCCAATCACTTGTGGCTCCTTCTGCGTGCACCTCGAAATGCTGCCTGGCTCCCTCCTCCAGCAGAACCAAATGGGACAGATAGAGGGCTGCGTGCTGGACGCAGAGGCAGCTGCTGTGACAGTGGAGGTTGCATCATTCTTGTCTGAGGTTGGGTCAGGGCTCGACCAAAGCACCCTTTGTCTGAGGCCCAAGGGATTCTTGGTTTCATGAGCAAACCTCCTAGGATGGGGCTGCAGCAGAGAAAGTTCCATCACGTTTGATGGGGCAAGAGCTGGCAGGATACATCCTCCCTGGGGAGGGGAGGGGAGGGATCTGGAGCAGAGGTGGGGAGAGGTGCCAAGTCAGCGGGAAGGAAGCGTGAGCTGAAGGGATGAGGGAAAGAGTGGGGGGCAGAGGAGCCATTCTAGCCCTGGCCACCCATTGTCAGAGATGGGGAAGGCCATCAAATGGCCTTTTCGAGACTTTTTTCTATAAAGAATGGGATGGTCTGTCATGTGGGACACATCACCAGGGCATGTGACACAACTTAGGAAACACCAGGGAAGTTCAACAAGGTTTGGTTTTCAAAATCGAGACAGCTTTGGTTTGAACAATGGTTTTAAGAATCACCCATGAACTTAGAGCTCCAGACTGGGTTCAAACATTCCCCAGGCAGAGGGCCAAACTGGGGTTGTTGAAAACAAATATATATATAGATGGATAGGTATAGATGATAGAAACAAGTAGATGTTTGGGTTGTTTCCTCTACTTATAAAAAATATATTATTATAAAAAATTTGAGATATAAATATATACATGTACATGTATACATACACAGGGTGGGGCAAAAGTAGGTTTACAGTTCTTGTAGAAAACAATATAATAATAACTAATAGTACTAGAATAAATGGTTTCACATACAATTGTAAGTGTGTGTGGGTGTGTATGAAGGATTAGGCAAAAATAGGTTTACAGTTGTTCATATGAAAAATAATACAATAATTAGTCAATAAATAATATAAGAATAAACTGTGTTTTGTATACTCGCCCAAAGCCACAAACATACACAAAGCCAGAGGAGAAAATGTAAAACCATGTATAAATTTAGAGATAACCACCATAAAGAGTTTTGGCATTTAGTTCTCTATGATTATCCTTTTGTAGTTACACAGATACATATACATGTATAAACATATATTTATACAAAATTAATTTTATAAAAAGGAGTATTCAATACATACTTTTCACTTAATATATTTTGAACAAAGCTGACAAATTTCTATATCATGATTTTTAAATAACTGTTCAGTTGTCCATTGGATGGATTAACCAGTTTTTAAAATTCTCAATTGTGGGACATTTTCCCCCACTATTATAAACTAGACTTAACTGAATGTTCCTATGGAAACATTTCAATCTCTTGTGTTAACTTCAGTCTTGCATGCCTTTGAATTTTTGAATCATATCTGGGAAGGAATAACAAAGTGCATTTGGAACCCATAGACTGGTATAGCTATGTCCCAAACTAACCCAATTTTAATCTAGATGACTAGAAACAGCGTTCAGAAGAAAAAAGTGTCAGGCCATGTCTGAAGAATTGTGCAAAGGTCTCATGTTGAGTATAACAGGGGAAATGGCAAGTGGGAGTTTGCTCAGAGAAGGCCCCAGAGTGAGGAGGTCATCAGGGGATCCCTCAAAGTAGTTTTAGGTTTAGAGAATAAAGGTTGCTTTTTTGGTCACAGAAAGTGTGGACTTGAGTATTTTCAGTCATAATAGGCCAAAATATGGGAGAAGGAATTCCAGCAACTGATTGGGCTTAAGCCCAATGACATTCTGTAAAAAAAGTCTAGAAGGCAGGTACAGTGACTCTACATTCATTGGAGGCCAGGACCTGGTCTTATCCATCATCCTTAGTGCCTGGCTTCCATATTGAAGATTACCTCATGGTCTCATTTGACAGTTGGAGCTCCAACCATCACATCCTCATTTCAGGCAGATCTGATATTTGCTCAGAAAGAATAGGTATGGCCAATTAGCTATTAAAATATCAACGTATTTTGAATGAGTGGGTGAATAGCCACTGTCTCTTGGCATCCTTGGATCATTCCCAAGATCCAGAAACTGAAGAGTTAACATAAGCCTTAGCAGGGTTCTCCAGAATTTTGCTTAGTTATAAGGCTGATGTTTATTGGAATGGTTGAACATGTTCAAAATTATTCCCAATTCTAGGTAGGAAGAAAAGAGGGGCAACTGAAAGGGCTGATTTTCCAGGTAAACTGGCCTACTTTATAGTCTTTCTCACAAGCCCCACCCATCAACTGCTACTTACAGCTTATTAGCTACTCCATCTGAAGTGCAGGCTGGGAAATGCAGTTCTGTTGCCATCAAGATGCCATCCTTCCAATAATATAAAGTTCTCTTTCTAAGAAGGCAGGATTGTTGGGTAGGGAATCCCACTCAGAAGTGCAAACTCTATGGTGACCACAGTAGAGGAGGCTCAATTTTTTATAACGTAATGTGAATAATGTCCCAGCAACATTTGGGGAAAGATAATTACTCATTATAGTTGTTTAGTAAGGGTGTGTGTGTGTGTGTGTGTGTGTGTGTGTGTGTGTGTGATGCGCACAGAGGAGAGGGGTGGAAGGTTGGATCTACAGAAAGAAAAGGCACAGCATTTGTAGCTGTTTCTAGTTGTCAGAGAAAAACATGATGGTCCCTTCTGTCGACAGCAACTGCCTAAGAAAACTCCTCCTGAAGTTTATGAAAACAAATAAATAAAACAAACAAACCTTTCAAAGCTAGTAGGAGTGTTAATTAGAAGCCCACTGCAGTGCTTAACAAAACAAAAAATTGACACACCATTTGACCCAGCAAATCCATTTCTTGGAATCTGTCCCAAGGATGTTCGTCTGTTGGTGTGAGATGTATGCCTACAGATGCTGATTCAGTGTGGCCTTTGAGAGGGGGGACTGGACACATGAACATCTGTCAATATGGGATTTGTTAAACTAAACTAGGGTATATCTTTCAAAGAGTTAAAAAAGATGAAGTTGACTTTGTGTATCATAGAAAAATCTCCAAAATATATTTGAAGAGAAATAAACACATTGTATAAACATATTACTCCTCGCTGCCCATTTACTCTTCATTATTCTTGATAGTCTCTGTTATGCAGATGGAAAAACAGGTTCAGAGTAACAGGCTCACATCATCTTCCCAGACTCACATGGCTGGTGGCTTAATTTGGGATTTCCCAAAGCCTACCCCTAAACAAGGATTTGGTTTCAGGTGTTTTATCTGGGAGGGATGGGGACACAAGCTGGGGAAGTGAGTCCTGTGTGTTAATGACCCTTACACGCAGGGAACTCGGTTTTATTCTGCTGAGAGATCACTGAGAGTGTGCAGAGCAGACCACTCAGGGCTGAGGGGCCCCTGGATCTTTATTAATTGCATGAGAATTGCTCCCCAGCACTCCCAGCCTGCCCTGAGAGGACTAGGAGCATTCCTGGGGTCAAACATACCCCTAGAGAGAGGGCCAGGAAGCTGTTGGCTTTCCTGAGGCTGCCTATAGATGACCTCTGGGTGGGCTGGATGGCTATGGGGCGGCCATCCACAGTTCCACCGAAGTTGATGAGTAGAGCATAACTGGGATTGAACTCCAGCCTGTCCAACTTGAAGGCCCCCTGACTCCTAGGCCCACAGATGGAAATGCAGGTTTCTGCCTAGCCTCTTGCAAGTATCACAGACATATCCAAGGAGTTCAGCTGCGTGGCTCCAGGAAATAGAACTTCAGCATGACTGAAGCGGAATCACACAGAGAGTTTGCTGGCTGCTTCTCTGCCTGGTAGCCTTGAGAGAAAGGGAGAGCTAACTGGAGCAGGAAGGAAACCTTGAATGAACTCCTGCTGCCCCCACCTCTGCTCCCTTCACTGCAGCCACGCTGGTCCTGGTCCTTTTCCTAAAACATAAAATTCACCCTTGGGCTTGCTGGTTCCTCTGACTATAGGTCTTTCCCTCACTTTTAAAGTCTTTACTTCCCTACTCAAGAGGATCCTTCTGTGCTACAGTCTAAAATTATACCTCATCTCTGTGCTCCTTAGTACTCACCATCCACCAACATAGGAAATGCTCACTCTTCCGCTTGGCTCTTGTCTTTCTCCTGTACTGGAGCGTGAGCAGTGGAGTGTAAACCCGGGGCATGAGTGCTAGAGTTTGAGCGCAGGGGAGTGTAAGCACTGAGCACGAGCTTGAGTGTGAGCACTGGAGGACGAGCACTGGGGCAGGGGCAGGGGCAGCCGTGTCCCTGGCACCACAATAACCTGCTACCACAGCGGCCTGCCACGTGGAGGGCTCCGAGTGAACACTAGTTGACTGAATGAGTGAGAAGGGCAGCTTGGGGAGGTTAAGAACATCCTACGAACAAAGACTGGTACAGACATTCTCTAAAGGGATTGTGAGGCGCCCTCCACACAAATCTGTTCGAAATATATTTTTATTGAAGACCTGTGGCCCTCCACCTTTCTTCTAACCTGGTCTTGCTTTGCTGGCCAGGCAAGCAGCCTTGCTGGCTTGGGTGGAGAGTGGCCGGATGTTTGGGAGGCCCACAGTTCCCTCTCTGATGACTGGTGGAAGCTGCGTACCCCAGAGCGAGAGGCACGGTGCCAGCCCTGCTCTGACACAGGCAGCCCCAGCTTCCTGTTGGAGCCAACAGCCTGGCCCTGAGGCCCAGAAAAACTGGACAAACAGTGAGCTCTCTGTTGCTTTGCAGGTTGTCCCCTCTGGTGGGAGAGTAATTGGCATTTCCTGCTCCCATGCAGCCCTTAGCTCTCTGGGGTCCTGTTCTGGTTTCTGACCCCCTAAGACAAGAACATCCTTTCCCACTGGGGCTCCAGAGACCCTTTATGGCTTTGGGTCACCACTTGATCCCTTGCCATGGCCTTCTTTAACTGCTTCATTGTCTCTTCTTCCTGGCCCCAGGGTGTCCTGTTCCCTTAGAAAGTCACCAATAGCTGCTATTGAACCATTTAGCCTGGCCCTGTAGTATTATTACTTCTCCTAATCCTCAAAGTCCCTGTGAGGCTGGTACCATTATTCACCCACTTTACAGATTGACCTGGATGATTTTCATAATTTGTTGAGGGATTTCTGCTTGCCAGGAAATGCCCTAAGTATTTCATAATTGTGGTTGATTCTGTTCTTTCTAAGTGATTGTGTCCTTCCCTGTGAGACAAAACACTCCCCACCTTGATACTGGCATGTAGGACTCATTGGCTAATGGAACAGGCTGGGCGGTGACAGGCTGCTGTGCAGAATTCCCGAAGCCCCTGCAGGGCCGGCTGTCCTCTCCCCTGCGCTGGCCATGCCAAGCTGGTTAGGGTGGATCAGGCTGTCTGGTTCCCAGAATAAAGACATGCAGCCAAACCACAAAGAACAGGTAACAAGAGCGAGAGACAAACCTTTGTTGTTGTAAACCACTGAGATTTGGGGGCGTTTTGCAGCATAATCTAGAGAAAGCTAGTGGATACAACATACATTATCACATTTAATTCCAAGAATGGCCCTGGAGGTAGGTACTTATACACTCTTTACAACATTAATACTATAACCCTGGTAAATCCTGGCAAAGGAGCTGTACAGCTGTCTCCATAAAGAGTCAGATTTAAAGAAACAAGACAAGAGCCAACACAATTAAAAAGAAATTTTATTTTTACATCTTTGAAAAAAAACTTAAAAAGGGGGTCCAAATGAAACTTTTAATTGAATTCCTTCCCTCCCATTCACTTCCCTTTCACCCACAGCTGTTCCCCAGCATGTCCCAGAGCCCCCCAACTTTTCTCTGCCCTGAGCACCTCACTGCTTTTCCCTCCTCCTCGCTCTTTGCTTTTCTCCCCAATAAGGCCGACCAGTTTTGATTCCTCACACTGAGAAAGCTCTTGGAAATCGCTTGTTGGGGAACCTGCCATTTTCTCTATTTCTCTTCTTTCTTGAAGAGCCCCAAGAAAGACACTCTTCACACATGTTGGAGATGATTTATCCAGAAGCCTTCCTTCCACACCCTTTGACCCAGGGTCCAGCCCTTTCACGCAGGAGAGATGAGGTGACTCATTTCACTCCAACCCAGAGAGCTAGAACCCTGTCTTGTCCAAAAGATAAAGAAGGTGGAAAATTGGCAGAATTCTCTCTGATGGGCAGGGAGAGGGGCAAAGGCTGTGATAGCCCCAAGTGAATGATATTTATTCTGTTGCATTAATAATAACAATAGTAATAGCAACTAATATTTATGGAGAGTTTACTACCTTCCCCAAACTGTGCTGTTTTATATACCTTTATTTCATTTATTCCTTACTACAACCTTGTCAGATAACAAAACCTCATTGCATAGACAAGAAAATTAAAGCACAGAACCGCAGAGAAACTTGTCCAAGGACATAAGCTAGAAAGTGAGAAACCGAGGCTCAGAAGCTGTTCTGAATCTTCAGCCTGTGTGTCATCCATGCATCCAGTGCCCGAGCAGTGGGCTCACTGCCTACCAACCCCCAGCGACTTCTCAGGGTCCTTGTGTACATTTCCAGCCCTGAGCATGCCCAGGAGGTCCTCCACCACCATTCCCCGCTGCTTTCACCAGCTCCTTGCTCAGATGGCCCTCCCCCAACTTCATTCGGTCCACTTCTCTCAGCTTGCCGCCAGGTGCCTCGCTCTCCTTCCTTCCAGATGCCAGCCCTGCGGGCGGACACTTCCATGCTCCCATCAGTCTGCCTGGCTCAGGGCCTTGGGCCTGCACACCATGCCTTTGGCCTGGCTTCTTCCAGGAGGCTTTTCCTCATTCTCCATCATTGCCCTTTCTCGCATCTCTCCAATTTCACTTGTGTTCCCAGGGCCCAGCACAGGCCTAAATGTGTGCTCAATAAATATGTGTTCAATGAATGGATAACTGATATTTATTTATTCATATGAAACAAGTTGTTTAGGTACTCTTACTACTTGGAGATGATTGCTGGCTCACGGTTCCAGGCCCCTTTGGACTCAGCATCTGCAGTCAGTCGCCAGAGCTTGTGGGAACCACATCTTCCTTCCTGGTATTCAGCTATTGCCTATTTACCTCATGGATGCTTCACCTGTGTCACTTTCAAAGCAGACTAATATTTTTCCATTAAAAAAAACTTGGATACCCTTTGTCTGGATAATTCAATAACCTTTTTTATCAGGATAGACATGTTTCTTGTACTCTGAGATGACCTGTCAAAAAGACTTTTGTTCACAGCGAGTGACCAGGGTCCAGCTCCCATCACCCCCTAGGAATTACAAGGTGAATCAACAGCTGAGAGAACCATCTACTGCCATCAGCTGTCACAGATTTGTCATGTAACATTCTCTGGACTTCAGGCATCCACGACAACAACATGGATATTGTTTTCATCAAGGGATAAAAAACTTGTAATTTTCAGCCAAAGAAAACAAGCCAACTAACCAACAAAAAATGGCAAGCATTAGAGGCCTCACCTGAGGGTCTTTCAGGCTTCCCACAGGACCTTGGCATGTTCACACTTGCTGCATGGGAGTTGCAGGCCATGTGCCCCGAGCCTCCCCGGGCTCAGGAGAGCTTTCTACACTTGGCACAGAGAGTGGCTGGGTGGGGCTGGGAGAGTGAGAGTGGGCAGGGTCTGGAATGCTGCTCCTTTGGGTCACTGTCACCCATACTGCTATACACGTCACACCTGTGCCTCAGCCTATACCAAATACAGACTGACAGGGGGGCATGCACAGCCACAGAGAAGTCTGCTCCTACCCCTGGAGAGTCCAGCTGGGCTCCGGCAATATGCTTAGCTGATGTATTTTAGGCTCCAAATCAATAATCCCTCAGAAATTCGGAATTTCTACAATGATAAATCAACACTTATTGTGTGCCAAGCACTGTGCTATACACCTTAAATTGGTAGTTCTCAAACTGCAGCAGAGTTACCTGGGGAGATTGTTAACCCAGCAGGGTGCTGCTCCTTGAGTTTCTGATTCAATACTCTGGGGTGGGGCCTGAGAATGTGAATTCCAACTCATTCCCAGGTGAGGCTGAGGCTGCTGGTCTGCGGACCACATGTTGAGAATCACTGCTTTTGTGTGTGTTCTTGTTACATCCTCACAAGAACTGAAACACATGATGGTGAAGCATGTAATGCAAGGTGACATCACCAGTATCCTGCCGAGCTGGGACTGGAGCCCACAGCCAGCTCATTACGAAGCCTGCTCTCCTTCCTGTGGCCACTCTATCTTTCTATCACACTTATCCGCCCTGGAAACTTTGTTCTAAGACAAGCCAACTCACCACAAAACACAATTCCAAACACTTGAAGGATCAGTTTCTCATGTAGCCTACTGCTACTTTTATTTTCGTAATGGTGACAAGGTGGTGAGACTTAGTGATATGGCAAGAAAGTAACAATCCACAACAGTAAATGAAATGCATGGAGAAGCATTGGTAACATTAAAGAGTATTATAAATAAATAAAAAAAGGAAAAAACAATTTACTCTTTCTCAAGCTGGAGGGAACAAAAGAATGACAGAGAATCTGGGCTGAAGGGCTTGGCCGTCTTACACTTGGCAGCAGGAGCTGGGGTCAGCAGTTGTTGGTTGGGAAAGAACCAGGTTGAACCTTGAGCCCAGATTACAAGATGAACCTTGGCCCCTGATCTTAATAACTAATTTCTCCTAAGTTAACTTTTCCTCCACTTATTCCTTTAGCACTAATGTAGCACTTTACAATGTCCGGATTATAGCAGGAATTTCTCCAGGCATTCAGGAACACTCTATCTTATTATTTGAAAGAAAGTCCAGGTTTGCTTGGACCCCTGTGCTCTGTTTGGGTTCATTAATTTCTCATAGCACTTACAACTTTATTAATTCACCTGACTAGTAATGAGTTTATTTCTAAGCAGTTTTTCTTTCCCAACATAAAGCTTACTAAGGATAATGAATTAAAGTCATGAACTTATGTGAAAAACAGTCATGCTTTGTAGTTAGTGTTGCCATAAATATTGCATGGGACATATTTGAGAAAAAAATATTTGTTTTGTTTATCTGGAATTCAAATGTAATTAGGTATCCTGTATTTTAATTTGCTTAATCTAGTAACTCTGTTGAGTTTTTTAATAAGTTGTGTTTGGGTAAATATTTTTTTTTATCCTTACCCGAGGACATTTTTCCATTTTTTGTACAGACAGAGTGGGAGGGAGAGAGAGGAGGAGAAGGAGAGAGAAAGAGGGGGGAGAGAGAGAGAGAGAGAGAGAGAGAGAGAGAGAGAGAGAGAGAAACATTGAGTGAAAGGGACACATCGAGTGGCTGCCACCCACATGACCAACCAGGGCCGGGGACAAACTGCAACCGAGGTATGTGCCCTTAGCGGGAACTGAACCCAGGTCTCTCTGGACCGCAGGTCGACGCTCTAACCATTGAGCCAAACTGGTCAGGGCTGGGTAAAAATTTTTAAAATGAAATTATGCAATAAATGTTTTAGGGAACTAAATGTCTATCTTTTGATAAAGACAGATATAATAAAACTGGAGTTTTATATATCTGGCTTGCTTTATGAGCAATATACCTGTGTGTGATTTATGAATTCAATTTTTAAAAATGTGTCTTTTATATATCTGCTATTGCTTACCTTTTCTCATCTAGCCACCAATTTTACTATCTCATACTTTGCAGATTCCACAACACAGTTTAAATGTAGATCATTGTCTACTTACTCAGGGGCCTACATTTAATTAATTTTGAGGTATTTTTCAAGGAAAAGGCTAGCCTGTTGTGAATTTTGGTTTTTGTTTTTTGTTGTTTTTTTTTGATAGCTCTGAGGCATTAACCCAAAAAGTTCCATCAAGGATATTTGAACCACAGTAACAACATTTATTAAATGGCTGCTGTATACCTAGCCATATATGAATTCTTTGTATGCATTATTTCATCCAATTCTGACAATCCTCTGAAGTAGGGCCTATTACTATCTCCACTTCACAAGTGAGGAAACAAGAGGCCTAGTAACTTGCTTCTGGGTTCACAAGCAATAATTGAAGTGCTAGTATTCAAACTCAGGTCTGATTCCAAAATGCTTTTCAGTCTTACCCACACCAAAATGAAGCAAACATTGGCCGACAAGCAGCAGAGCTTGTGGTGGGCCTTGTAAAATATGGAGTGTAGAGACTTACTGAGAAAAGGGAGAATCTAGGAAGGCTTATCATAATCCACTAGCAAAGTTTGGTTCTGTAGCACACTATGAAGAGCTCATGTACAATGGAGACTGTTGTTGCTGCTCTCTTAAGAGATAGGTTTGTGCCCAATTCCAAAATGGTGGCAGAGTGAATGGAAGCTACACAGACCATCTCCCAGGGCCAAACTGGAATTACAACAAAAATGAAGACAAATCATCAGAAGAAAACAACAGAAAAGCAGCTTGGAGGACCATATTATCAGGGACACTGACTCAATGCTGGTAGGATTGCAGAGACGCTAGAGGGGGCCTGGGAGCCCACAGACAGCAGCGACCTTAGTTGTGAGCAGTTATCTTGGGTTACATTCCCAAGTAGCTCCACAACACAGAGCCAGGACAGACGCTAGAATAGCCAAAGCCACTCACCTTGCCCTCCTGCAGAGGGAGGGCGGACTGGACTGGAACTGTGAGGGGGCACTCAGAACTTTTGCTGAGTTGCAGCCACCCAGGATAGTGGTCATTGGACTACTTCCTAGGACTCTGGGGAGAGGCAGTTGACCCTCCTTGGAGATGAAACCCTACCTGGTGGCAATTGAAATGCAAATTGAGGCTCATTAACAACCAGCATCTGCCCCACCTTCCAGAAATCCCCTTATGCTGAACACCTGAGGAATTTTTCATTCAACTGAGAAGCCAAGGCTCTTCAAGTAACTGCGACTAATAGCCTCCAGAAAAAAAACTAGAGAATAACTGAACTATTCCTGGACTTGCAACTCTGCCCAGGAAGATACGACTTGACAGTGGTGTTTAACGTGGGTCCTCCCACACTCATGCAAACCCAGAAGAGGGTGCCACAAAGAGCAGAACACCAATACCCACAGGGAAAATTTGGCAGGCTCCAAAGACCACTGAGATAGCCAAAATGTTGAAACAAAGAAACAAATGCCAAGTGAAAAAACAAGAGACCTCTACCAAATATGAGATAAATGAGGTGCAGTTAAGCAAGTTAACAGAAATAGAATTCAGAGCCATGATCTTGAGGAAGCTCAACAGCATATGTAAGAACATGAGCACCATGAGAAAAGACATAGAAATATTGAAAATGCACCAGTTGGAAATTAAAAACCACCAAGAAGAAATGAAGCATGACATATCAGATATAAAGAACACATTGGAAGGTCACAACAGCAGAGTAGAGGAAATGGAAGACCAGATCAGTGAATTAGAAGACAGGGTAGAAAAAAAATCAACCAATCAGAAAACCAAAAGGAAAAAAATGATTAAAAAACAGGAAGACAGCTTCAGAGAACTGTGGGACAACTGGAAACATAATACCATTCACATCATAGGAGTCCCCCAAAAAGAATAAAATGAGCAAGGGTTATAAAATATATTTGAAGAAATAGTGACAGAAAACTTTCTTAATTTGGTGAAGGAAGAAGGCATTCAAGTTCAAGAAGCACAGAGAGCCCCAAGTAACAAGAACCCAAACAGGCCCACACCAAGACACATAGTAATCAAAGTGCCAAAAATTAAAGACAAAGAGAGAATCCTAAAGGCGGCAAGAGATAAGCAACAAGTTACCTACAAAGAAACCCCCATAAGGCTATCAGCTGACTTCTCGACAGAAGCACTACAGGCCAGAAGGGAGTGTCATGAAGTATCAAGGTCATAAAAAAAAGAATCTGAATCCAAGACTACTCTATCCAGCAAGGTTACCATACAAAATAGAAGTTCAAATAAAGAGCTTTGCAGACAAAAAAAATGGCTAAAGAACTATATCAGCACCAAACCAGAACTGCAAGATATGCTAAATGAACTGCTGTAATTAGCAAGAGAAATAGGAAGAAGAAAAATAGAACCACACTAAACAAAAATGGCAATGAATAAGTACATATCAATTATCACCTTAAATGTGAATGGATTGAATGCTCTCATAAAAAGACACAGAGTAGCTGATTGGATAAGAAAGCATGACTCATCTATATGTTGTTTACAAGAGACCCACCTCACATCAAAAGACTCACATAGGTTGAAAATGAAGAGATGAAAAAAAATCTTCCAAGGAAACGAAAAGGAAAAAAACCCAGGAGTAGCAATACTCATACAGTATCTGATAAAGTAGATTTCAAAATGAAGGCCATAACTAGAGACAACGAAGACCACTACATAATATTGAAAGGATCTATCCAACAGGAAGATATAACCTTGATTAACATATATGCATCCAATATAGTGACAGCAAAATATATTAAAAATCTCCTGGAGGACTTCAAAGGAAAAATCGATAGCAATACAATCATAGCAGGGGACTTCAACACACTGCTGACATCACTGGATAGATCCTCTAGAAAAAAATTAACAAGGGAACAGAGATCTAACACTAAATGAAGTTCTAGATCATATGGACTTAACAGATATCTACAGAGAATTATACCCCAAAACTGCAGAATTCACATTATTCTCAAATATACATGGGACATTCTAAAAGATAGACCATATGTTAGGACACAGACTAAGTCTCTACAAGTTCAAGAAGATTGAAATCATATCAAGCATCTTCTCAGATCACAATGGCATGAAACCAGAAATCAATTGCAACAAGAACATGCAAAGACATTTGAATACATGGAGGCTAAATGGCATGTTGTTAAACAATGAATGGGTTACCATGGAGATCAAGGAAGAATTAAAAACTTCCTAGAAAACAAAGAACATGAACACACAACAACACAAAAACTATGGGATGCAACGAAAGCAGTTCTTAGAGGGAAGTTCATAGCACTACAGGCCTACCTCAAGAAACAAGAAAAATCTCTAATAGACTATCTAACCTCACAACTTAAAGAACTAGAAAACAAACAGAAAAAATCCCAGAGCAAGTAGAACAAATGAAATACTAAAGATCAGAGCAGAAATAAATGACATAGAGACCAAAAAACAAAACCCCAAAAACAAAAAAACAGAAAACAATTCAAAGGATCAATGAAAAAAAGAGCTGGTTTTTCAAAAAGATAAACAAGATTGATGGACTCACCAAAAAACAAAGAGTGAGAACCCAAATACACAAAATCAGAAATGAAAGTGGAGAAGTAACAACTGACACCACAGAAATACAAAAGATCATTAACAACTACTATGAACAATTATATGGCAACAAATTCGACAATCTAAGAGAAATGAACAAATTTCTAGAAACACATAGTCTCCCAAAGCTGGACTGGGAAGAGATAGAAAACTTGAAAAGACCAATAATAACTTAGAAAATTGAAGATGTAATCAAGACTCTCCCAGGAAACAAAAGCCAAGGCCCAGAAGGCTTCACGGGGGAGTTTTACCGAACATTCAAAAAAGAACTAATACCCATTTTCCTCAAATTATTTCAAAAAATTCAAGAACAAGGAATACTTCCAAACTCGTTTTATGAGGCCAGCATAATTCTAATTACAAAAACAGAAAAAGATACTACAAAGACAGAAAACTACAGGCCCATACCTCTGATGACATAGACACCAAAATCCTGAACAAAATACTACCAAATCAAATCTAGCAGTACATCAAAAAAATTATTCATCATGACCAAGTGGGATTCATCTAAGGGATGCAAGGCTGGTAAAATATTTGCAAATTAATATATGTGATACACCATATAAACAAAATGAAAGATAAAAATCATATGATCCTATCAATAGATGCTGAAAAAGCATTTGATAAAATCCAACACCCATTTCTGATAAAAACACTGAGCAATCTGGGAATAGAGGGATCGTATCTCGACATAATAAAGGCCATATGTGAAAGACCTTCAGCCAACATCATACTCAATGGGCAAAAATTAAAAGCATTTTTCTTAAGAACAGGAACAAGAAACCTCGAATAGCCACTGCAATCTTAAAAAAGAAGAACAAAGTTGGAGGGATCACATTACCTGATTTCAGGATATACTACAAAGCCACTGTAATCAAAACAGCCTGGTATTGGTACAAGAACAGGCAGATGGATCAATGGAACAGAATAGAGAACCCAGAAATGGACCCAAGGCAATATGCTCAATTAATATTTGCAAAGGTGGCAAGAACATACAGTGGAGTGAACACAGCCTCTTTAATAAATGGTTTTGGGAAAATTGTATGGCTACATGCAAAAAAAATGAAACTAGATCATCAACTTACACCATACATAAGAATAAACTCAAAATGGATAAAAGACTTAAATGTGACTCATGAATCCATAAAAACCCTAGAAGAAACTATAGGCAACAAAATTTCAGACATCATCTGCAGCAGAATTTTCACTGATACATCCCCTAAGGCAACAGAAACAAAGGAAAAAATGAACACATGGGACTACATCAAACTCAAAAACATCTGCACAGCAAAAGATACTATCATCAAAATAGAAAGGCAACCCACTCTATAGAAGAGCATAATTGCGAATGATATATCAGATAAGGGGCAAACTTCCAATATATTTAGAGTGCTCATACAACTCAACAATAGGAAGACAAAGAACCCAATTAAAAAACGGGCAGAGGAACTAAATAGACACCTATACAAACAGGACATACAAATGGCTTAGAGACATATAAAGAAATGCTCAACACCACTAATCATCAGAGAGATGCAAATTAAAACAACAATGAGGTATCACCTCACCCCTGTCAGAATGGCCGCCATCAACAAATCGTCAAACACCAAGTGTTGGCAAGAGTGTGGAGAAAAGGGGACTCTAGTACACTCCTGGTAGGAATGCAGACTGGTGCAGCCAGTATGGAAAACATTATGGTGTTACCTCAAAAAATTAAAAATTGAACTTCCATTTGACCCAGTGATCCCACTTCTAGGAATATACCCTAAGAAGCCTGAAACACCAATCAGAAAGAATACGTGTACCCCCTGTTTGTAGCAGCACTATTTATAATACCTAAGATCTGGAAACAGCCCAAATGTCCATCAGTAGATGAATGAATAAAAAAGCAGTGGTACATATATGACCCGTCCCGCAGGTCGAGCAACGAGGACTCTAGAGGGGGAGTGAGGATGAGGTGGGACAAGAGACACGAGAAATGGAGACAAGACAGGAGTCTGATCAAGTCTCGTTTATTCTGGGGAGATCCACAGTATATATAGGGCAAGGAGCAGAAAAACAAGAACATTTGTTGCCAAGCATGTCTGTGGTGACCACCCCGAAGCAATTTCAAGTAAACATCATGTAAATATCACAGGTGGAACAAAAGACAAACAGCATAACTGGCTGAGTAAATGGTTACTTAAAGGAATGCAGAAACATTGTATGCAGAGATGCAGACAGAGATATCCTGCCTTGAGGCAGGTGATGGCAGAGCAGATTTTTGCAAAATGGATGCCATGCAAACAGTCTCCCACAGGTCCCCCTTTTCTTTAATTTTTTAAGGCCGAAATAATACCTTGAGGGGACTGTGCCTGTCTTAGGTCAGGAAACTTGCACACGGTGCCAACCTGTCCTTACCCGTCATTGGAAAGCAAGGCAGCATAAGGCCTTGTTCCTGTCTTAGGCGGTGGTTGGCGATGCGTGTGAGTTCCAGTTGCCCGTCTCTGGCTAACCAGCCCAGCGCACCAAGGTGATGAGGTTTTTGAGACTATTTGCCATCTCGGGCATAGTCATAGCTTATTGACTCACAGCTAGAGTGAGCTTCTCTGTCGGCCATTTCAAGTCTATGATAGTGGTGGACCTGTATAGATTGCATCTTAATGGCATCTATCTGCTGCTTGATGAAAGCCATCACCTTATTGAAGAGGAAGGGTCTTAGTGACACAATCAGTAAAAGGCCAAGTAAGGGGCCCAACAGAGGGAGAAGATACACCCCATTTAGCCCGCTCCAAAGGGGGTTATTGAAAAGTTCTTTTAAGCAGCAGCATTCCTGCAAGGCAGTCGCATGGGGGGCCAAATAAGGTCCTCAGGAGCTCGTCAGGGTGTGGAGGAGGCCCCAACCTCCTTCCACAAGCAGGCAAAGATGCAGTAGTATACCTAGCAGTAAGATTTCAGCCTTCCGGTCCATTCCTGAAAAGAAAAAACAGGAAAAGCCTCTCAGGGCGAATTTTCGTCCCTGGAGTTATCTATATGGTTATCTGTTATTCCTTTAACTTGATCAATCTGTTTAACCAAACGCTCTGGTAGCCATCTGGCAGATTTCATTTTCTTAGAGTAAATGCATACAGAACCTCGGCCCCAGATGAGGACTGGGTCTGGGCCATGCCAAGAGTTGGTTAGCGGATCTTTCCACAACACTGAGGCAAATTGTTTTTGGGTTTCTGTATGCCAAAAGCGATTAGCAGCAGATTGCCCATCAGTGTCCAAATTTAAAAAATTGAGAATATTTCTGGGTGACCCCCTCATGGGGTACCATTCCCCCTTTTTATTTATTAATGGTAATCTTTAAAGACAGATGTGCTCTCTCTACAATACCTTGGCCCTGAGGGTTGTAAGGTATACCTGTTATGTGTTGAATATTGAGGCGTTTGCAAAATTCGGAGAAGGCTGAACTTGTATAGCCTGGGCCGTTATCGGTTTTCAATTGCTGTGGGCATCCCAGAACTGTAAATGTGGTTAGCATGTGACTGATCACATGTTTTGTGGCTTCACCAGTTTGGAGGGAAGCATAAATGAATCCACTAAAGGTATCTATGATAACATGTACATATTTAAGATTTCCAAATTCAGAGATGTGAGTAACATCCATTTGCCATAATGCATTAGGAATTAGTCCCCTTGGGTTTACTCCAAGGTGGGGGACCGGCAAATGAGTGGCACATGAGGGGCAGTTTTTAACAATTTGCCTAGCTTGTTCCCTAGTAATCTGATGCATAAGGCGAAGCGTTTTAGCATTGAGATGATGTAATCGATGACTGTTCTGTGCTAGGGTGATTTTATCAGAGCTGTTATCAATGGTTGTAAACACTTGATTAGAATCCTGGAGGCGAGTAGCTAGGTCAGCTTTTTGGTTTCCCTCAGCAAGAGGTCCTGGCAGCCCAGAATGGGCGCGTAAGTGGCCTACGTAAAATGGGTGAACTCTTTTTGTAATTAGCTTCTGTAACTGCCTAAACAAATTTCCTGCATTGGATATGTTTTTTACCTGTCCAGCTGTTTCTAATAGAGGTATAGAATGTGCGATGTACGCACTATCTGTGTAAATATTGAGAGATTGATCTGGGAAGGTAGAAAAAACAGCAACAATGGCTTGCAGTTCCGTTAGTTGAGCAGATGTGCTGCTGGTCATAAATGACACTGTTTGGTCTAGATAAGTGTAAGCAGCTCTACCCGTCGAGGACCCATCAGTAAATACTAGTAAAGCATTTCTCAGAGGCTTAGATGCTGTGAGTGTAGGAAAGGTAAACTCATGCTTGTTGGCAAAATCAATAAGTTTGTCTGGTGGATAATGATTGTCTAGAATCCCCGCATAAGAGGCTAGGGAAATGGGCCAAAATTCAGTATTTTGCATGAGCCATCTAATTTGGTCCACGGTATAGGGTTGTATAATAATATCTGGCTCCGTACCAAAATAACATTTCCCTTGTTTCCTACCCATCATAATGAGATTAGACACTGCCTGATAATATGGCTCAATGACCTTTTTAGGTGTGGCAGGCAAGTGGATCCACATTAAGGGCGCTGTCTGCCAGAAAACAGCGGTAGGGGAGAGAGCAGTCTTACAAATAATAAACTTTAAAGGTTTAGTGTAATCCATAAAGGTGGTTATTTGAGAATGGATAGCCTGTTTGACTTTGCGTATAGCCTGTTTTCCTTCCAAGGTAAATTCACGGGGAGATGTAGGGTTAGCATCTCCCTGCAATATATCATACAGGGGTTTAAGTTCTCCTTTACTGATTTTTAAATAGGGCATAAGCCAATTAATGTCCCCTAGCAATTTTTGAAAATCATTTAGGGTTTTAAGCTTGTCTAATTTTAGTTCTAATTTTTGACAGGAAATTAGGGACCCTCGCATTTGAAAACCAAGATATGTATAAGGGTCTGCAAGTTGGACCTTGTCAGGGGCTATTTCCAGGCCTTTGTCTCTTAAGGCAATGCGCATCATCTCATAGCATTTCAAAACCTCGCTCCCCTCTTCTCCGGCTATGAGGATATCATCCATGTAATGTATAATGTACATATTTGGCCAATTGTCTCTAACTGATTGTAAGGCTGAAGCTACAAAGGATTGGCATAGGGCAGGGCTATTAGCCATTCCCTGTGGCAGAACATGCCATTGGAATCTTTTCATAGGCGCTTTGAAATTTATAGCTGGTAAGCTGAATGCAAATCGCCTCTGATCATCTGGATTCAGAGGAATCGTGAAAAAACAATCCTTTAGATCAACAATGACTTTGAAAAAACCCAAAGGTATGGCAACAGGTGAGGGAAGTCCTGGCTGTAAGGCTCCCATTAGTGCCATAGTCTTATTTACAGCTCTTAAGTCTTGCAATAGCCGCCATTTGCCAGATTTCTTTTTAATGACAAAAATAGGCGTATTCCAAGGGGAGTTACTAGGGACAATGTGGCCAGCATCAAGCTGCTCCTGTACCAGCTGTTGTGCAGCCATCAGTTTTTCTGCTGTTAGAGGCCATTGATCAACCCACACCGGCTTGGAGTCTGAGTTTTTGAGTTATTAGTGGGATTTCCTTTACAATTCCTTGCGAAATGGCCAGTTTCCCCACAGTTAAAACATTTACTCTTGTTTTGTTGGGATAAGAATTGTCTAACTGTTTACGCTTGCAAGGCGGCAGCCATGGCAAGGCCCTGTTGATAGGCAATCCCAATATCAGAGCATAGGCGAATATAACCAGTTAAATCAGTCCTTTTCTTATAAGGTCTAATAGCGGCTTGACAGGCAGCATTAGCGTTTTCAAAAGCCAATTGTTTAACAAAATCTGTACCGGCGTCTGCATTACCGAAAATTCTGCCTGCTGCAGTAATTAAGCGGTGAACAAAATCTGCAAAAGGCTCATCAGGTCCTTGTTTAATGTTAGTAAGGGAGGAGCTCATGTCGCCTTTGGTGGGCAGTTTCCTCCATGCCCTAGTGCCTGCAGCCTGAACTTGGGCAAAAAGACCTGCATCATATTGCATTTGGGCATCACTATTGGCATAATTTCCTTCTCCTATTAGCATATCGAAATTCCATCCATTACCAACCTGCACATTGCGTTTAGCAATGTCCCTGCAGTTCTCTACATATTCTGATTTCCATAGGAGATAGTCTCCTCCAGCAAGTGTCGCTCGGGCTAATGTTTGCCAATCCCCAGGTGTAAGCCAATTCTCGGCTACTGATTCTAAAATTGCCGTAGTATACGGGGCTGTGGCTCCGTATTGTGCTACAGCGGTCTTTAACTCCTTTATTAATTTAAAATCAAACCCACTATGGTGACGCCAAGACTGTCCTTGCGCGTCCACTGTTTCTGTTACTGGAAAAGCCTCTATATCATCTAGCTCTGGTGTAAGTTGCAAGCGGGGAGGGATCTTTGGGACAGCTCCCCGTATGCACAACCCCATTCTGAGTAGGCTCGGTTTCTTCTTCCTCATTATCACTATCGAATGACATGAAGTCCTCACATTCTTTACTTTCATTTTCATTCCCTTTTTTTTTCTTTCTGTAATATACCCTCGCCATATTCTACTACATTGACAACGAGAGGATCAGAATGTCTCTGAGATAAAATCTCATCTATTAAATACCAATAAGAAAAAGCAGTTACCGGGACCTTCTCGGGTCCATAAGTCTTATAATAATCTCTAAGAGCATCACGAACTATTTTCCATCGTTTTTGATCTATAATTCCCTCTGTACCAAACCAAGGACAAACTTCTTTAATATAATCAAAATACTGACACAAATGCTTAATTTTCACCTTTACTCCTCGTGCCTTTATAGCCTTTCCTAGTCCTTCAACGAACATCTTATCTTGGCTCAATGCTTGCCCCATAATCGCCGTTCACTTACCCGAGGGGTGCAGACGCAGCAGGTTCCCACGTCGTTCCCTCTTTTCTTTTATCTTCTTTTCCTTTGCTTTCCTTTCTGCCGGCCACTCGAACGGCGTCCTTCACTGGATCCCCCGTGCTCGAGCCCCACGTTGGGCGCCACTTGACCCGGCCCGCGGGTCAATCAACGAGGACTCTAGAGGGGGAGTGAGGATGAGGTGGGACAAGAGACACGAGAAATGGAGACAAGACAGGAGTCTGATCAAGTCTCGTTTATTCTGGGGAGATCCACAGTATATATAGGGCAAGAAGCAGAAAAACAAGAACATTTGTTGCCAAGCATGTCTGTGGTGACCACCCCGAAGCAATTTCAAGTAAACATCATGTAAATATCACAGGTGGAACAAAAGACAAACAGCATAACTGGCTGAGTAAATGGTTACTTAAAGGAATGCAGAAACATTGTATGCAGAGATGCAGACAGAGATAACCTGCCTTGAGGCAGGTGATGGCAGAGCAGATTTTTGCAAAATGGATGCCATGCAAACAGTCTCCCACACATATACACAATGAACTACTATGCAGCTGTAAGAAAGTAAGATGTTTTATCCTTTGAAACAACATATATGGACCTGGAAAGTATTATCCTAAGTGAAACAAGTCAAAGAGAGAAAGACAGGTATCAATAATCTCACTTATTTTTGGAATATAATGAACATAACAGTCTGAGGAATGGGGTAGTCCCAGAGACGTGGAAGTGGGGCACAGACTGAATATCCCCAGAAGAGGGGTACTGGGAGAGAGATAAACCACAGAACTTATATTCATGTATGCATGAACAATGGACATGGACAACAAATCTGGGGACTGGGTTGGGGGGAGGAAGGGGAAGAGGGGAATCAGTGGGGGAAAAAGGAGAAACATCTGTAACAAAAATAAATAAATAAATAAATGAATAAATAAATAAATAAATTTCAGTTTGGTTCTTGGAGACAAAAGTAAAAGATAGGTTTGCAATATAAAGCCCAAATTTGAAGGCTTATCAGGATAAAAATCACAATTTATTTATAAATGCTTTAAAATTAGGGTGTCTATTATTTTTGTGGACATAAGAATCAGCAGTGGGACTTGTATAAAGATTCCTGAGCCCATTCTTAGAGACTCTGATTAAGTTCTAACTCAGTGGTCTGCATAGAATCTGAAAGCTAGACTTGCTGCTTACTGCTTTGCACCGACCTTTCAGAAATCCTTAGTATCGTGTGATTGCCCATGGGTACCCACTTTGAGAAACCCTACTTGAGGCTGTGAGTTCCTGAATGTGTTTTACCTATCTTTGCATCCTGAAAACCAGAATAGTACCAGATACATATCCATTAAATGCTGAGAGGGAATAAAAAGGAATGCAGAAAGGAGAGGGTTTCCATGGACATTTCAGGTTATTAGAAAATAATTCTAATTCTAATCAAGGCTAAAGAGTTTTCTTTCAGCTTAAGTATAAAGTGTTGGAACACCACCACCAAGGAACTGAAGCTGAAGATACAGTCAACAAGAGGTTAATATCCAAAATATAATAAGAACTCATATAACTTAACACCAAAAAAACAAATAATTCACTTAAAAATGGGCAGAGGACCTGAACTGACATTTCTCCTAAGAGGATATATATATGGCCAATAGACATTTGAAAAGATGCTTAGTGGCATTAATTATGAGAGGAATACAAATTAAAATCACAATAAGATATCACTGCACACCTGTTAGAATGGCTAACATCAATAAATCAACAAAACACATTTTGGATGTGGAGAAAAGCAAACCAACCTTGCACTGTTAGTGAGATTGTAAATTGGTGCAGCCACTATGGAAAACACTAATGGAGGTTCCTCAAAACATTAAAAATAGAAACCCAAAACATTAACTCAGAAAGATATATGCACCCCTATGTTCATTGCAGCATTGTTTACAATAGCCAAGGTATGGAAGCAACCTACATATTTATTTACAGATGACTAAAGAAGTGGTGCATGTATACAATGGAATGTTACTGAGCCATAAAAAGAATGAAATCTTACCATTTGTGACAACATGGATGAACCTAGAGGGTATTATGCTAAGTGAAATAGGTCAGACATAGAAAGACAAGTAGCATATGATTTTAATGGTATCTGCAATGTGAAAAACAAAACAAACACAAAACAGAAACGAACTTGTACACACAGAGAACAAATTAATGTTTGCCAGATGGGAGGGACTTGGGATGATGGGTAAAAAATGTAAAAGGAATTAAGAAGTACAAATTGGCCTTGGTTGGCATTGCTCAGTGGTTAGATCATTGGCTTGTATACCAAAGGGTCATAGGTTTGATTCTTGAACAAGGGCAAATACCTGGGTTGAAGATTCCATCCAAGCCCAGTTGGTGTATGTGTGGGAGGCAACTAAGCAATGTGTCTCTCTCACATCGATGTTTTTCTCTCTGTCTCTTCCCCTCTCTTCTCCTCCCTCCCTTTCACTCTCTCTAAAAATCAATTAAAAAAAAAAAAACCTCAGGTAAGGTTAAAAAAAAAAGAAGTGCAAATTGGTAGTTATGAAATAGTCTCAGGATGTCAAGTACAACATAGGGAATATAGTCGTAATATTTTAACACTATGTCTGTTGTATGGTGGGTAATAAACTTATCAGGGGGATCACTTCCTAAATTATATAAATGTCCAATCACTATGTTGTACACCAGAAACTAATATAATATTTAATTTCAACTGCAATTAAAAAGTAAAAACCATACAAAGTGTTGATCTTGATCTCCAGGGTCTATATTTACAGGAAGTGGGAGCAGTTTTGGTGGTGGGCATACATTTATATTATACAGTGAAATTCTTACTATGCTTTAGCAGTGAAGCCAGAGCATACTTCTTAGTACATGAATGTGCATCTGTGCCTTCTCCCTTCCACTGCCAACACAAGATTAGACTCAAGCTTTAGGTTGTAAAAAGCCTTTAAGGGGAATCTTAATGAGGAACTGATCCTTTTAAATGCAAGCCTAACTACTTTTATAGAAACATTTTTAGTTTGGATGCTTTTCATGAATAAAGTCTCTTTTATGCCATTAATGCAATGCTAACCTCTCAATCTCAGCAGAAAGAACACCCAACACGTGACCTAATAGATTGACCCCAATGAGAAAGCCTATGACTTTTTCGCTTGATCAGAGCTGCCTTGATTTAAACGGCCACCACAAAACTTGGTTCTTACATTTACAAGCCCTTGAAAATGTTTCTATCTTTTCTCTGCTATTTAACCATTTTCTCCCTTTACTCATAGAACATGACAAGCAACCTGAGGTCTCCTATAGAACCAAAGAAAATTGGAAGGGTTATTGTGGTCATTTCAGACACAAGGATGCATGCTTTTTCAATGTCCAGTATTGATGGAAGCCATATGGGGTCACTCTGCCAATTGTATTTTCACAAATTGGATTTGGGGACACAACTCTAAGGGGATACTTTACAAATTGTCCCCTCACCTTAGTGTAAAAAGACCAGAAAGCATCCCAGGTTGGTATAGGAGAACTTAGGTCTTAATTAGTCTCTGCTAACACCCATTGCAACACAGTTTTATGTTTTGTTTGTTTTATTTGCAGACAGCACATTTTGGACTAGAGACAGCAAGGCAAAATGGGAAGAGTACTAGATTAGGAATTAGGAAGCTTTCACTATTTAACCAGGCATACTTGGGCTTTGTAGTGAAATGCCTCTGAGACCTGCAAAGCCTTCTGTGAATATAAGGTGTTAAAATTAGGGTGTCCGCTCACCAAATAAGTGTGGTTAAAAGTGTATGAGGCTGAGTTGCAGATGGGTAGATGTGACATGACTAAATTCCTCATACGGTGAGAAGAGAAGGTGCACCCACACTTCCACCCGGCCTCTGGGTTAGATAGAAGAGTGTTGCCCATGACTATCCTCTGTGTTGGATTCTGAAGAATACATGGCCAGAACCCTTCAGCTACTCAGGTGAGCCTGGAAAAGGATCATGGGCTCTGGGCTAAAATAGAGGCCAAACAGAACAGATACCAGATCTTCCACTTGTGACTGTGTGACTGTGAGTGTCAGTCTCTCTAAATTCCCTTTTCCTCAGGAGCCACCCTGCAGGGCACCCAGTGCTAGAGAGCACTATATATTGTAGATGCTCATAAAATCATAGTTATTATTCATTACTAATAGTGATTCTTTGGTGTTGGATTTTGGCTTGAGGTTCTAGCTGCCACAATCTTGATCTAGTAATTCCTACTATTGTTTAGTTATATTAAACCAAGTTCTTTTTTTATTTAAAAAATGATTATCATCTCTGAACCTTTTGAAAAAATTGACAATTACTTTAAATTTTTTTTTCCCATTACAGTTCATATTCAATATTATTTTGTTTAGTTTCAGGTGTATGGCATAGTGGTTAGACAATCATACACTTTACAAAGTGTTCTTCCTGATATTTCCAGTACACACCTGGCATCATGTATAGTTATTACAATATTATTAATTATATTTCTTATGCTGTACTTTACATCCCATGACTATTTTGTAACTACTAATTTGTACTTTTTAATCCCTTCACCTTTTTCAACCAGGCTTTCAAACCCCCTACTCTCTGGTAGTCATCAGTCTGTTCTCTGTATCTAAGAGTTTATTCTCTTTTTTTTTAATTCTCTACTATGTACTTTGTTTTTTAGATTCCACTTATAAGTGAATTATATGGTATTTGTCTTTCTCTAACTGAGTTATTTCACTTAGCATAACACTCTCTAGGTCCATCCACGTGGTTGCAAATGGTAAGATTTTATTATTATTTTTTTATGGCTGAATAACATTCCATTGTTCATATATACCACAGGTTTTTTATTAATTTGTCTATTGATGAACACTTGGGTTGCTTCCATATTTTGGCAATTGTAAATAATGCTGCAATAGACATAGTGATGCATATATTCTAACTAGTGTTTTGGGTTTCTTTGGTTGTATACACAGAAGTGGAATGACTGAGTCATAAGGCCAAGCTTTTTTTTTTACTTCTCATCTGAGGATATGTTTTTATTGATTTTAGAGAGAGGAAGGGGGAGGGAGGGGCAGAGAGAGAGAGAGAGAGAGAGAAACAGTGATTGGTTGCCTTCTGTATGTGTCCTCACTGGGGATACAACCTGCAACTTAGGTATGTGCCCTGACCAGGAATTGAACCTGCAGCCTTTTGGTTTACAGGGCGATGCTCCGATAAACTAAGCCACCCTGCCAAGGCAAGGCCAAGCTTTTTGTAATGCTTCTTCATTAGCTATTTCGTCTACATGGACACTAATATCTTAGCATTAGGATATTTCTCATTGTTAGTGGACAGTTATTAAGGTGGATAAAGAGAAATGGGAGAGAGACCAATGAGAGCATTAAAAATTTAAAAGTTAAAGAATTGAAATCTCTAAGGCTATATGGGCACTAGTGTCAGACTGCCCAGGTTTGAATGTTGGCATCATCAGTTATTTGCTAGGTGACCCCAGGCAAGTTACACAACCTGTTTAAGGCTTTCTCATTCATAAAATGGACATAATAAAAATGTTTATAAACTATAGGAAATACTCATAAAATTATTATAAAAATTAAATAAAAAAATATGTACGAAGTGTTTATTATATAACTGTCCTGTGATAAACGTGAGTTGCTATGAGCAAGTGTAAAAAAGCTGGGGAAAAAAGCTTAAAATGGCTCAAAGACTATTTTCAAGTATATTATGTAAAGTGTAAAATGTGAGAAAATAAGACTGAATTATGGCAAGAATGATTCAGATTATCATTAAGAATCACTTGACTCTAAGGGTGATGAAATACTTGGATCGAATTTTATCATGCTTCTGATTTTCTGTAGTTTTCTCCTAGTTCTGGAGCTGCATATTAATAGAATAGCAACCAAAACAAAGCTTTTAAAAATATAGTTACAGACATTTGCTCCAAATACAACTCACAGCAAATAAAATTATAGTCACTAATACTGTACTCATAAAATTTAAAAGTGCTCCTGTAGCTCACACCAGATTCAGAAGGAAATTGTTGGGGTCAGAATTTACCATCATCAAATGACATTAAAGACAACGCAAATCTGCCTGAGTGGTGTGGCTCAGTTGGTTGAGCATCATCCTGTGCACCAAGAGATCACCAGTTCGATTCCTGGTCAGGGCAAATGCCCAGGTTTAGGCTTGATCCTCAGTAGGGTGTGTGCAGGAGGTAGCTGATCAATGTTTCTCCCCCCTCTTCCTCCCATTTTCTCTCTCTCTAAAATCAATAAAAATATATATATTAAAAAACAAACAAAACAAAGTACATCTACTATGTGCTTAGATACATACGTATAAGCCAGGAAGAACAATCAAACTGGAGAGGGGATGTCAAGTAGGCAGGAAAGATGGGAACACTGGTTATGTTCCTAGTAATTAGCAGAGAGTGTACTGGGCTCCCTACATTTGTTGTATATCTATTCTTCATACTTAAATATGTTATCCCCAGGAAACTGGAGTTCAGATATTAAGTTAACTCACTTTGCAGAGTTAAATAGTGGTAGAAGCAGTGTTCAAATAGAGGTCCTTTTGATGTCACAGATTTTTTTTAGGATGCCGCATAGTTACCACACATATGATATATATCCATGTATATATATACATATATGTGTGTGTGTGTGTGTGTGTGTATATATATATATATATATATATATATAGAGAGAGAGAGAACCGAGTTAGGTGAAACAAGATAAGTGGTGCCCAACTGAGGGATGAAGGAACTCTGTAAGGGGGTCTTAGAGAGGCTTTGTGGTAGAGTTGGGAGCTGAGAGGGTTCTGATAATGAGATATCCATCAGGCTCTTTATGGGCATGAGAAACCTGCTTGTGTTCCCTTCATGTATTAATTGTAAGGATACTGGTGGCTTATGGAACTAGAGAGAAAGATGAGGAGAGACAGGGGTAAGGCATAAAGTTTTAGTGAAAAATGAAGGAGCTAGGGAATAGATTGTGGCCACCTTTCCTGTCAGCAATATTGTTAATTAAATATTTTTAGTTCTCAAATCTCCTGATAAAAAACTCGGATAACAGAATTATTTTAACATTCACTCATGTTGTTTTAGACCAGTCAAACTTGTGTTGTCCTGAGTTACCTATTGCCTAATTTCAAACATAAACTATGAGTTTCTTCTGACTGGAGTATAAGGTGAAACAGTAGGGAGTGATGGTTGGAAGGGGCAGCAGTATGTGAGAGATGGAGTTAGGTGGTCCTTAGGATTTTAGATATGAGACAGGCAGATATGTGGGTCTAAGGACTATTAAGTCCATTAGGTTTTGGTTGAAGATCTTTAATCTTGATAAGGAACATTTTTTTTTGGGGGGGGGTGAGGGTGCTGGAGAATGTTTTCTTTGGGTTATTGATTATAGCCGGGATTCTAAGCTCTGGCCTCTTTTCTGCTTCCTGTTGACTTCACTACAGCTATCTGGTCAACCATACTCATGGGGCTATGGAGACACAGCTTCACGTGGAAGAGTGGGTGACTGGTTATTACTAATAGCACCTTTAATTTGTTTGCTCCACTCAGTGCTGAATGAGAATAAGCCAGGTACATTGCCAGTCTAAAGGTGAATAGGGTGGTGTGTCAGGCAACAGATAACAAATTTATTTTGGAGCAATAGCAAGAGCACCTGGGTTAGGCTATCAGGTCTCTGCAGTTGCAGTTTCTTTAATACTAGAGCAGCAGGGAGAGATGATAGCAAGGCAGGGGGTGGGGCAAGTGAGTGGGGAAGGATTCTTTTCTGTCAGAAGGCACAGGTGACTTTCTTCTTTGATGAGTGGCCTTGTGTGCCAAGGAGGCTGACAGTGTGCCTCAAGAGGTTGGAGTTTTCAATCTGCTACCATGTTGCTGGGACAGCCACCATTGATTTTGTTCAGAAATTTTCATGTTAATATCTCAACCAGTGGTTCTCAAACTTGAGCCTTCATCAGAATAACCTGGAGGTCATGTTAAAACAGATTTCTAGGTTCCACCTCAAACTTTATGATTTAGTGTGTCTAGGGTAGGGCCTGAGAATTTGCATTTTTAATGACCCCCTCCCAAATAATGTTGATACTGGGGAGCCCCCAGATAATGTTGATGCTGATGGTCTATCAATCACATTTTGAGGATCATGACTATACACCTGGCTTTCTTTCTGCCCTGGTAACTTTCTGAAGTGTTCTGGGGTCAAGAAGACATTGAACCTAGTGAGAAAACTAGAAGAAAAATCCTATTAAGGGTCCCAAAGTAAACTTACTGAGGAATGCTGGGGAAATGGGGGATGGGGTAAGATTTTAGGCCTGAGACAGAATGTATAACACTTATTAGTTTGTCATAGTAAAACTGCCCTCTGGTATGCTGTGACAAGGTGATTTCTTGATTGTATTTCATGTGGAGAGATTTCCCCTGGTTTCTGGGAGACACCTTGCCTTAAGAAAAGAATTGATGATGGCAAAGAAATCCATGACTTTCATACCCACTCACTGCACTGAGACAATATAAGTATTTTCAGAAAATCAGGGGATATTTTTATAGCATCTATTAGGTGCCAGGCACTGTGGTAAGTACTTTACACACATCATTTCCTGTGATTCAAAAAAATTTGTAAGGTCTATTATTTTTATTTTATAGGAAACTAAGGTTTATCAGCATTAAGAACATACTCAGAATCACAAAGCTAGTAATCAGAGTCAGGACTTAAAAAAATATATTATTGTTATTCCAAATCTGTGTCCTCTTGATTTACTATTGAAAATTGAGAGATCTTTATAAAAATGTGCAGTTCTGAAAATGAAATATTACTTCTTTATTTAAAAACCAGTTTATATGTTCAGAACCAAGAAGTTGCAGGCATAAACAAGTGGGGATTATAGAAAAAGAGATAAAGACCACAAAATATGCCAAATCAAGACATCTAGAGATATTTACATGGACCCAGTTGATTATTTTAAAACTTCTTTTCTCCTCTGTTCACTTTGGTGATTTTCCTCAGGTAAGTAAGAGTTCAAAAAATTAAAATAAGATGCAGAGGGCAGACCTGGTGCATCTTATATGTCAAGTGCTTAGCACAGTGCCTGGCACGTCATCGTCATCTTCACTCCCACCGCCATCACCACGAGCCTGCCTGCATGGAGAGGGAGGGTGGGAATTAGGTGGGCATCAGCAGCTGTGGGTGGAATCAATGAGGAAAAGATAAACTGCAAAGAGAAGATTGCTATAGTCATTAAAACACCCTAAAAATTCTAGATACTAATTTAGAAGGCAAATATGACTTTACTGAATAAGATAATTTGGAGGAATTGGGTGGGGTGGGGGTGGTAGGAGAAGAGTGCATATCAGTAAAAGGAAAAATGGATCCATCAGTGAGAATCACTCGGTGAGCTCTTATTATCAGCCAGGAAGGTTCGCCTTACTGAAATATAAACTGCCTGATAAGAAGACTTGCCTGGGGGCCCATCAGAGAAAGCATGGGTGGCAGGCATGAGTTTGCCATACTTAAGGTAGTTCTTGGGAAGACAGTCTTGACAGGAAAGCCAGAAGCAGAGAAATCCACCAGGTGAGCAAAAAGCCTAGTGACTACATGTGGGCATAAATTGGAGAAATGAACACACTTGTGTGCAAAAGAATGGGTTTAAAAGGTAAAAAAAAGATGGCAGGACCTTTTTGCAAACAGGGATCCAGGAGGAGCTTCTAGGAGATAAGCAGAGAGAAGTGGCAGACTGGGTCTGGGGACAAGGAAAGGACAGAGTCAGAGGTGCTGCATGAGTGAAGTGGGCAGCAGGGAGGGAACAGATCAGAGCAGCCAAAGCAAGGCTGTTTCAAATAGATTATCACATGGCATAAGGAAGAAATTCTATATGAGAGGGTAGACTTCTTTCTGTAGGAGGCTGAAGGGAGCTGAGGACAGAGAACTTCCAACTGTTTTGCAGCTGGGGAGGTAAACAACTGGCCAGATGTTTTAGAGACAACCTGTGTGGCAACCTGAACATATGCTCGTTATCAAGAGTGAGGAATAAGCAACAGCCTTCTGGGGAAATCACGTCTGTATTTATGAACTGTGGGCTCCTGTGCGTGCCAACGTGTGGGACCCGAGAGACGTAAGTGGTGAAACCTAAAGTGATTCTCATTTCTGTAGAGCTAATTAGGAACCTGGTAACAAAACAGGAGCCTGGCAGAGAGGTGAGAGAGAGAGAGAGAGAGTTTGCAGGAACCAGGCAGAACCCAAAGCTCGATGTTCCGTGTTATGATTGATGAGTTGTGGCTCGAGTGTGTAGCCATTTTAGAATGTCCTGTTCCTGTTCTCTCTCAAAGCAGGAGGCATTAACAGCCTGGTGATGTGGCCTTGGTTTAACTCTTTATTGAAACGGGTCTTTTAACCTCTTTTAGCTTTTTGTGAACATTTGGCATAAAATTCTTGGCATAATTCACAGAGGTCTGACTTGTTAACAGCCTCTCATGTCCTACTATTCCAAGAGAACTGACCATGAGGGGTTTTTAGTCGGAAGTGAGCAGGCTCCAAATCTGTGGCTGGCTGCTTCTGAGGGCAGTTGCTAGAGAAAAGCTGCACTTCAGAGCCCTGTGCCCACAGTAGTCTGGAGAGGAGGTACATTCTGTCCAGCGACTGCAGGTTCAAAACCCTTTCGAAGGCCATTCCTATGTCTATCTACAACCTCGATAGAGTAAACTTCCTTTCCTCCTCCCAAGGTGTGAAGTCAGTAACTGTTTTAATGTGAATAAACATAGGAGAGAAGTAAAAAAGAGGTACCAAGTTAACACAAACAAAAATTTAGCTAACAAAACTGAAGACTAGCAGACAATTGGGTGGCATGAGATGCCCCAAATCACTTACTAGCACAGCCATACCTGAGCATGTTTCTAGAATAGGTGTTAGTCATGGAAGAAGAAGGGAATGAGGGAGGAAAAGTTGTTTGAAATATAAGAGAGTGTAGTGGGGGTATGCTGAGGTGGAAGGGAAGAAGAGGAAGTGTGCCCAGATGGCAGAGGGTGAGGAGGGGAGGGCACTTGACCCGAGCAGATGCAGGGATCACCAGGTGACAAAGGAGGCCAGTGTCTTGTGGCCAGGCTGGGCAGGTGAGTGAAGCTAGAGGCACTGTTTGGAAGTTGATTATTAACAGGGATCCAGAGAATTTGCTGGGGAATTGGGGAGAGCTGCGTTTTCCTTGGGAACTGGGAAAGAGGCCGAGGACAGAGGGTATTAGGAGAACTGTGGATCTTGTTAAAATAAAACCATGGGATTCACATCTAAACTTTCATGCGGGATAATTAGAAAATATGACTTGAGGAGCCTTTGCCTTGAGACATTGACAATTTCTCTCTCCCTTTTTCCTCATTCTCATTTGCTTAGCGGAGAATATGCTTAAGCAGCCAATCTGATGCTGTTTGATGCCTTCACTTCCATGTAGCATCCCTTTTTGTGTAGTTGCAGGCGTCTCATTAACACATTTATTTATTTACTTATTTATTTTTTATCCTCACCTGAGGACATTTTTCCATTTTTTATTCAGATAGAGCAGGAAGGAGAAAGAGGAAGAGAGAGAGAGAGAGAAACATTGATGTGAAAGGGACACATCGAGTGGCCGCCACCCACACGACCCAACCAGGACCAGGGACAAACTGCAGCCAAGGTATATGCCCTTAGCGGGAACCGAACCCGGGTCTCTATGGACCACAGGCTGACGCTCTAACCGCTGAGCCAAACCGGCCAGGGCTCGTTAACACATTTGATGACTGGGAAGTATGGGTGTCCTGCTGCCTCTTCCCCTTGTGACACTCTTAGCAGCTATTTGTCTTGTCTGTATTCAGTGCATCTCCCCAGACCTTTGAGCATCACTGAGATTGGGGGTTATCTGCAATGAAGTTGTGTCAATGTTTATCAGTTCTAGGCTAAGGTTTTAGATGACCCATTCTGGGTGTTGGAGAAGTAGCAAAGGATGGGGTCTTAATAGGGTCATTTGATAAATTGCTTTTATGCTTTACAGTCTCCCCAACTATGTTTGTTCCACAGACACACACTGGGGGTCGATTTTGTGCAAGGTCCTGTGTTCTCGGGGCTGCAGGTGAAAGCAGCTCCAGCGGTTCCTTCTTCCTTCTCTCTGCTGCTGGGCTTCCAGGAAGCATTTAGGGTGCTGTACCTCTAGTCAAGGGCCATGAGGCGTTTTCCTGATAACTATAGCATAGAGCGGAATGTAATGAGTATACTAAGAAGTGTCTAGATTCAAATGTTTTGGAAGCTCAAAGGAGGAGAGATTTACTGTGTATGCTGGAATAGTATTCAAGTACAAGTTGTACTGGGAGAAGATAAATAACCTAGTCACTTCATAGTACTAAAATAAATAAAATATTATTGACATGTCTGGAAAAATGGCTAATATTGTTTGGACATTGCAAAAATCTCTCATGTATAAATAGCCATGGGTTTGTAGAACCAAAGAATCTAGAATATGAGCAGAACTGCAAGTAAGGTTGGAAGACATCCACTTCAGCTTCTAATTTTGCAAATTTACAAATATTCATATAGGTAAAGTCAGTTGCCCAAGATCACAGACCTAGTATGTGGCCGAGGCAGGGGCAGGTGGCCAGGGCTGCTCACTTGCTGTTCACGCTGGGGTGATGACATCATCTGCTATCCTGCCTCTGCTGATCATCTGCCCTAAAAAAATTCCTCATCTCGTGTGGGAAATTTACATCCCTCTCCCATCTTTCTTACCAGAATATCATCGCAGCCCTTTGTCTCCTTTCAGTGTGAAGTGTGTATGTGCCAATTCTTTACTGAAGACGCACATGGCCTGGGAACAGCTCAAAGCAAGGAAAACAAAGATGATGTGCTGGAGTATGTGTTGCTTTTATAATTATGTAAAAACATGTTGAGAATTTTGAAGGAAAGATCTGACTGTGTGGCCCCCTCTCCCATGTTTGGCATCACCTTTTTGGTGTGGCCCTCCTGTGCCCCCCTTCTCGGAGATCTATTCTCCAACTCAGCAGCCATGTGTCCACCATAACATGGGACCCACGAGGGAAAAGTCAGTCAATCAGATGTGTTCTGTCTCTACTAGTTAGTCTGTCTGTTAGTTCTTCTCTATCTGTTGGTCAGTCTCTCTTTCCATTTGAATTTCTGTCTATCATTCTTTCTTAGTCCTTCTCTCTCATTCTGAAGGGCTGCAATTTCTCTGTCATCACATTTTTACTTCTTTTCTAGCTTAACTTAAATTTTAGCTCTTATAAGAAAAGTCAGCCATGGCTCCAACACTGCATCCTGACTTCCTTTAAGACTTTGTTTCCAAGGTTCTGGCTCTTCTTGCCACAGACCTTGACTCTTACCTCCCATACTACATCAGATTGTCTAAGTCCACGTCTTTCTCCCTGGCTGGGAAGAAGTGTCCCCTCTGAACAAATTGTCCCAGACTAGGGTTATCTGCAGAAATCATGGCCATCTGCAGTTGTGCTTAAAATCTGATTTGTAAAGGATGTACATGGGCTCAGCATCTTTGATGCCCACCCAGTCGTTTGGTTAGGACTAAGTCTAGTAAACTGCCCCCTTTTCCATGATGGCAGCAGTAGTGACGATGCCCTCCTCTGGCCTCTGAACCTATTGGTTTTGGGGCTCATGTGGCACTGCTATAACTCTGCTTTGGATCACAGAGATGCCTGCCACTTCCTTTCTGGCACTAGAATGAAAGCTATAAGTAAGATAAGAACTCTATCTGGGAATTTTAATTAAGCTTAGCACACCGCCCCATATGCAGGGACAGCTTAGAATAAGAGAGAGATTCAGAAGTTTCTTCAACCTGACATATTTTCAGGTTGGGAGGTAAAATCTACTTGGGGGAATAGTGCATGGATACATGAAGAAGACATTATGAAATATTTAGTAGCAACGGGGACACTGTTACCACCACCATAGTTCATATAATCTTCCTGCCATACTTTATCATGTTAATCCTATCAACAAACCTATGAAATAAGTACTATTATCTCCTTTTTACAGATAAGAACTGAGCCTCAGAGAGACTGAGAAACTCACCTGCGTTCACAGAGTTAGTAAGTGTAAGAGCTGGGATTCCAGCCCAAGTGTGTCTAATGCCAAACCTAGTATCAATTGTGGGCACATATTGGCAGAATGATGGACTAATCTTTTTAATCTCATATTTAGCCAACATTTCAGGGTACAGTCTCTTTAGCAGCCATTTTTTTCTAAATAAATGTTTTTCCTCTTTTGATCTACTCAATGGCATTACCACACAGCTGGTAGTACTCATTTTTTTTTTTTTCTTTTTCCAGAGTTTCCTTCCAAAACAAATCATTAATCGTCCCACTTCTAAAGCTTATGTCAGACTCTTTGATCCCTGGCATCTGTGGTGTCATTAAAACGTCTCTTGGAATCGTTCTTTGTGACATTGCAGTCTGGTCACTGCAGCGTTAATTCCACGTGCTGACTTTTCCCTTCGCCTCGCATCTGGATGGTGAATGGTCCCTTGATGCCCTCAGATTGGCCTTTCTGTGCTCAGAGGCTGACTTCATGGGGCCTGTTCTCCTTTCCTATGGCCCTGCTTGCCTCGGGAATGGCCGGGGCTCTAAAGCACTTGCGGGTGACACACCTTTGAACATTCTAGTTTGTCTCCATCGCATTGCCCTTCTCAGTTCCCTTCTTCTTCACCATGGTCCCCATTTTCCACCCTGGCTTCCTGTGCCCCTCGCAGCCCCAGCTCTGCGCGCCATCCTCATCCTTTAGCTCATCCTTGCCACTGGCGACACTGCACCCCGCGTCTCTTTCTTTCTTTCGAGACTTCCTCCAAAATTTTCATCACCTGATCTTTGTCATAGTTTCCTCCTTGTCTCTTGTCATGGCTGAGGGCCTTCCGCAGATCATTTTTTTTCAATCCCGTCATTCGCCATTCATGCTTTTTTTCCATGTGCATTTCACTCAGCCTCTGATGTATGCCATGCTGTGTGGTCAGAGGGGGCTGACATAGTCTTAGAATATCTTAAAATTTAAATAGGCTTTATTTTTTACAGCAATTTTAGGTTCACAGTGAAACTGAATGGAAAGTACATAGGTTTCCCGTCTACTCCTGTCCCCATACATTGCAGCCTCCCCTGCTTTGACACCCCCACCAGCATGGTGCATTTATTATAACAGATGACTCTGGGGGGCACATCATTATCATCCAAAGTCTATAGTTTACATTAGGGTTCATTCACTCTTGGTGTTGTATAGTCTGTGGATAATGTCATGTATCCACCACTGTAGTGTCATACAAAATAGTTTTACTGCCCTAAAAATCCTCTGTGTCTTAGGAATTTTTAAGCTTAGTAAAGAAGGCTGGAACACAGCCACAGTATGCTTTGAAAAGTGCTGAAGTAGAGAACTAAGCAAAAGACTGTCAGAGCATGAAGGAGGGAGTAGCTAACATTCATTAGTGGGACCCACAGAAGTTTGGGGGTCAAATAAAGCATTTGAGTTCCATATTTTTGCAAAAGATAAGGGTGTCATGAAGCATGTAAGGTCCTGGGGCAAACCTGAGCAGGGGCACACAGGCGTGAATACCCAGGCATGCTTGAGGAGACGAAGAATGGGAAGTGTCAGTGGTGGTTAAAGCAAGAACTCTGCAATCTCACAGACAGAATCTGAACTTGCTGTCTGACTTTAGCCAATGTGCTGAACCTCTGTAAGCCTCACTTGTCTCATCTGTCAAATGGAGATGATAATAGTGCTTGCTTTAGAGATGCTGTGAGGTTTAAATGGACGCATATAATTAACTCCGTGCCTGGCCTGTGGTACGTGGATCTGAATGTCAGCTGGTGATGCTGAAGCAAAGAGGATACTGGGAACAGAACTGAAAAGGTGCTGGAAACCATACGAAGGCATTTAGAGTCTGTCCTCTAAGTCAGTAACATCACTGTAAGGTGCATAAGAATCACCTGAGAAGTTGTTAAAATGCAGATTTCTTAGTTTTTCCCTCTAGTTTTGCTTCAGTTTGTCTGAGTTGTGCCCAGGATCTGTATTTCTGATGGTTCTGATGAGAGTGGTACAGATCACAATTGGGGCTAGGACACTGGGCAATCTGAAGGCGTCTTATTACATCTCAGCAAAGTAAATTCAGAATTATGCAGAGATGCATAGAGACATTTGAGGCTTTCCTAAGGTTGGGTGGCAGTTTCGTTGGTGGCGTTTGAGTCAACCCTAAGCAGGCTTCCAAACTCTGAGCTCAGAGTGTTTCTGTTTTATTCAACCACCATCCACACATGCTGAAAAAAGAAAGCTGCACCCCTGGCTACTGGGGTTGAGGTCTGGTTTGAACAGATCCTGTGTTTGGCAGGCTCAGGTTCTGTGAGAGAAAGGCGCTGTTGACATCTGTAATCAGGGCCCTGCAGTCAGCACTGCCATTCTGGGCACCACTTGCCTGGCCATCCTCCCCTCTACTACTTTATAGATAAAATGTAAAAATGCTCACAAGTGTCCAGGTTCTGTAATATGACTCCTTGCAGGTCAGCTGAGTACAGATTTTCAGACAGGAAGATTGCTTCCCTTACGGGGTGGGCTTTCTGCAGAAGAGCACCAAGCAATCTGTGGTGCGCCTCACCAGCTGCTTCATTTTGGGCACTGGAGGCTTTCTCCTCTCCACTGGGCTGCCCTCTGGTGAGGTCTGTGTTTCCCTGTGCCCGGCCTGCCCTCTCCCAGGTCCTAGGACTACAGGAATTGTGTCCACCACATACATGCCTTTTAGTAGCCAGGGACATTACTCAGAGCATCTTAGTCAGCTCTTGTTATCACCAGGTTTACACAGAGAATCCACCACTTCCCCTTCTTCTGGAAGAGGATCCTGAGCATATCATTGAGGCCAGGTCCGCAGGCTCCTCATCACAGACAGCTGTCCTGCCTCAGGCGCCGCAGCTCTGGTTTCCAGTTTATTTATACATCTCCTAAATCAGCCAGCTTTCTAAATACCAAAGCTTTGAGTACTTGAGTAGCTGGGACCTCTCTTTTTGACTTTTTGGCTTTTCCTGACAGAGATTATTTGAGTGCAAATTTGTGGATTTACCTTTTTTTTAAAAAAATTAATAAACTTATATTTGTTACAGATGTTTCTCCTTTTCCCTCTACTTTATTCCCCTCCCGTTCCCTCTCAGCCCTGTCCCCAGCTTTATGTCCATGTCCATTGTTCATGCATACATGCATATAACTTCTGTGGTTTATCTCTTCCCCATCACTCCCTCTTCTGGGGATTGTCAGTCTGTATCTCACTTCCACGTCTCTGGGACTATCCCATTCCTCAGACTGTTATGTTCATTATATTCCACAAATAAGTGAGATCATGTGATATTTCTTTGCTTAGCTTGTTTTGCTTAGGATAATACTCTCCAGATCCCTCCATGTCATCTCAAAGGATAAAAGATCTTTCTTTCTTACAGCTGTATAGTACTCCATTGTGTATATGTACCACTGCTTTTTTATACATTCATCTACTGATGGACATTTGGGCTGTTTCCAGATCTTAGCTATTATAAATAGTGCTGCTATGAACATGGGGGTACATATATTCTTTCTGATTGGTGTTTCAGGCTTTTTAGGGTATATACCTAGAAGTGGGATCACTGGGTCAAATGGAAGTTCAATTTTTAACTTATTGAGGTACCATTATATTGTTTTCCATAGCGGTTGCACCAGTCTGCATTCCCACTAGGAGTGTACTAGAGTGCTCTTTTCTCCACACCCTTGCCAACACTTGTTGATAGATGGTTTGTTGATGGCAGACATTCTGACAGGTGTGAGGTGATACCTCATTGTTGTTTTAATTTGCATCTCTCTGATGATTAGTGATGTTGAGCATTTCTTCATATGTCTCTTGACTGTTGGTATGTCCTCTTTGGAGAATTGTCTATTCAGGTCCTCTGCCCGTTTTTAATTGGGTTCTTTGTCTTCCTTTTGTTGAGTTGTATGAGCACTCTATATATATTGGAGATTAACCTCTTATCTGATATATCATTGGCAATTATGCTCTCCCATACAGTGGGTTGCTTTTCCATTTTGATGATTGTATCTTTTGCTGTGCAGAAGTTTTTGAGTTTGATGTGGTCCCATGTGTTCATTTTCTCCGTTATTTCTGTTGCCTTAGGGGATGTATCAGTGAAAATTCTGCTGTGTATGATGTCTGAAATTTTGTTGCCTACATTTTCTTCTAGGATTTTTATGGATTCATGAGTCACATTTAAGTCTTTTATTCATTTTGAGTTTATTATTGTGTATGGTATAAGTTGATGGTGTAGTTTCATTTTTCTTCATGTAGCCATACAATTTTCCCAACACCATTTATTAGAGAGGCTGTGTTTACTCCACTGTATGCTCTTGCCACCTTTGCAAATATTAATTGAGCAAATTTCCATGGGTCCATTTCTGGGTTCTCTGTTCTGTTCAACTGGTCTATATGCCTGTTCTTGTGCCAGTACCATGCTGTTTTGATTACAGTGGTTTGGTAGTATAACCTGAAATCTGGTAATGTGATCCTCCAACTTTGTTCTTCTTTTTTAAGATTGCTGTGCCTATTTGAGGTAGTTTTTGGCTCCATGTGAACTTTGAAGTATTTGTTCTAGTTCTATGAAGTTTGGCATTGGTATTTTGATGGGGATTGCATTGAATCTATAGATTGCTTTGGGTAGTATGGACATTTTAATGATGTTGATTCTTCCAATCCATGAACAAGGTATGTGCTTCCACCTTTTAATATTTTTCTCTATTTCTTTCTTCAATGACCTGTAGTTTTCTGCAAATAGGTCTTTTATTTCTTTGGTTAAGTTTATTCCTAGTATCTTAATTTTTTTTTGCTGTGATGGTAAATGGGATTGTTTTTAGTTTCTCTTTCTGTGAGTTCATCATTGCCATCAATTTCTTGATGTTAATTTTGTTTCCTCCTACTTTTCCAAATTCATTTATTAAGTCTAGTAAATTTTTGATGAAGTCTTTGGGGTTTCTATGTATAGTATCATTTCATCTGCGAATAATGACAATTTCACTTCCTCCTTTCCAATTTCAATCCCCTTTATTTTTTCTTTCTGTCTGATTGCTGTGGCTAAGATGTCCAGTACTATGTTAAGTAAGAGTGGCGAAAGTGGGCATCCTTGTCTTCTTGTCTTGTTCCTGTTCTTAAGGGAAATGCTGTTAGTTTTTGCCCATTGAGTATGATGTCGGCTGTAGGTATTTCACATATGGTCTTTATTATGTCAAGATATGACCCCTCTATTCCCAGATTGCTGAGCATTTTTACCAAAAATGGGTGCATGATTTTGTCGAATACTTTTTCAGTGTCTATTGATATGATTAAAATGAAAGATAAAAATCATGTATTTATGTGGTGTATCACATTTATTGATTTACAAATGTTGTACCAGCTTGCATCCCTGGGATGAATCCCACTTGGTCATGGTGAATAATATTTTTGATGTATTGCTGGATTCAATTTGTTAGTATTTTGTTCATGATTTTGGCATCTATGTTCATCAGGGATATTGGTCTGTAGTTCTTTTTCTATGTAGTGTCTTTTTCTGGTTTTGGAATTAGAATCATGCTGGCCTCATAAAATGAGTTTGAAAGTCTACGTTCTTCTTGAATTTTTTGAAATAGTTTGAGGAGACTGGGTATTAGTTCTTCTTTAAATGTTTGCTAAAATTCCCCCATGAAGCTGTCCAGGGTTGAGCTTTTGTTTGCTGGGAGAGTCTTGATGACCTCTTCTATCTCATATGCTGTTATTTGTCTGCTCAAGTTTTCTATCTCTTCCTGATTCAGTTTTGGGAGACTATGTGTGTTCCTAGGAATTTGTCCATTTCTCTTAGATTATCGAATTTGTTGCCGTATAATTGTTCATAATATTTGTTCAAAATCCTTTGTATTTCTGTGGTGTCAGTTATTATTTCTCCTCTTTCATTTCTGATTTTGTGTATTTGGGTTCTCTCTTTGTTCCTTGGTGAGTCTAGCTAAGGGTCCATCAATCTTGATTATCTTTTCAAAGAAACAGCTCTTTGTTTCATTGATCCTTTGAATTGTTTTTTGGTTTCCATGTTATTTATTTCTGCTCTGATCTTTACTATTTCCTTCCTTCTACTTGCTATGGCATTCTCTTTCCATTTGCTTTCTAGTTCTTTAAGTTGTGAGGTTAGATAGTCTATTAGAAATTTTTCTTGCTTCTTGAGGTAGTCCTGTAGTACTATGAACTTCCCTCTCAGAACTGCTTTCACTGCAGCCCATAGATTTTTGTGTTGTTGTGTGTTCATTTTCATTGGTTTCCAGAAAGTTTTAAATTTCTTCTTTGAATTCCATGGTAACCCCTTCATTGTTCAATAACATGCTATTCAGCCTCCATGTATTCAAATGTCTTTGCATGTTCTTGTTGCAATTGATTTCTAGTTTCATGCCATTGTGATCTGAGAAGATGCTTGATATGATTTCAATCTTCTTGAACTTGTAGAGACTTAGTATGTGTGGTAGCATGTGGTCCATCTTTGAGAATGTCCCATGTGCACTTGAGAAAAATGTGAATTCTGCAGTTTTGGGTTGCATTTTTCTGTAGAAATCTATTAAATCTATATAATCTAGCACTTCATTTAGAGTCTGTTTTTCCTTATTAATTTTTTGTCTAGAAGATCTATCCAGTGATGTCAGCAGGGTATTGAAGTCCCCTGCTATGATTGTATTGCTATTGATTTATTCTTTGAAGTCCTCCAAAAGACTTTTAATATATTTTAGTGCTTCTATATTGGATCCATATAGGTTTACCAAGGTTATATCTTTCTGTTGGATAGATCCTTTCAATGTTATGTAGTGGCCTTCTTTGTCTCTAGTTATGGCCTTTATTTTGAAATCTATTTTATCATATATGAGTATTGCTACCCCAGCTTTTTTTTTCTTTTCATTTGCTTGAAAGATTTTTTTTCATCCCTTCTCTTTCATCCTATGCGAGTCTTTTGTTGTGAGGTGGGTTTCTTGTAAACAACATATATATGAATCATGCTTTCTTATCCAGTCAGCTACTCTGTGTTTTTATTGGAGCATTCAAACCATTCACATTTAAGGTGATAATTGATATGAACTTATTTATTGCCATTTTTGTTTAGTGTGGTTATATTTTGCTTCCTATTTCTTCTCCTAATAATAGCAGTCCTTTTAGCATATCTTGCAGTGCTGGTTTGGTGTTAATACGTTTCCTTAGGCTTTTTTTATTGGTCTGGAAAGCTCTTTATTTGACCTAACTTGAATGATAGTCTTGCTGGATAGAATAGTCTTGGATTCAGAACCTTGTTTTTCATGACCTTGGTTACTTTACACCATTTCCTTCTGGCCTCTAGTGTTTCTGTTGAGAAGTCAGCTGAGATCCTTATGGGCTTTCCTTTGCAGGTAAACTGTTGCTTATCTCTTGCTCCCTTTAGGATTCTCTCTTTGTCTTTAATTTTTGGCAGTTTGATTACTATGTGTCTTGGTATGGGCTTGTTTGGGTTTTTCTTACTTGGGGCTCTCTGTGTTTCTTGAACTTGAATACCTTCTTTTTTTTACCAAGTTAAGAAAGTTTTCTGTCACTATTTCTTCAAATATGTTCTCTAACCCTTGCCCATTTTCTTCCTCTTCAGGGACTCCTATGATGCGAATGTTATTACATTTCCAGTTGTCCCACAGTTCTCTTAAGCTGTCTTACTGTTTTTTAATTGTTTTTCCCTTTGTTTTTTTGACTGGTTGATTTTTTTCTACCCTGTCTTCTAATTCACTGATCCGGTTCTCAGCTTTCTGTACTCTGCTGGTTAGTCCTTCCAATGTGTTCTTTATTTCTGCTATGTCATTCTTCATTTCCACTTGGTTGGTTTTCAATGTTTGTATATCTTTGCTGATAGTGCTGATGTCCTTACTTATGATATTGAGCTTTCTCAAGATCATGGCTCTGAACTCTACCTCTGATAATTTGCTTAGCTGCATTTCATTGATCTCATCTTCGATAAAAGTTCTGTTGTTCTTTCATTGGGATTTGTTTCTTTGTTTCACCATTTTGGCTATCTCAGTGGGTTTTGGAATCTGCCAAATTTCCCTGTGGGTGTTGGTGTTCTGCTGTTTGTGGCTCCCTCTACTGGGTTTGAATGAGCTCGGGTCGGCCCACATTACACACCACTGTCAAGTCTTCCTTCCTGGGTAGATTTGCAAGCCCAGGAAAGGTTCAGTTATCCTCTAGTTTTTTCCTGGTGGCTAATAGTCTCAGTTACTGAGTGCCTTTAAATGTAACCCTGGTGTTCTGCATAAGAGGATTTCCAGAGTGTGGGATAGATGCTGGTTCTTAATGAGCCTCATTTTGCATTGCTTTGCCTCACCTGGGAAAGGCTGAATCTCCCAGGAGGAGGGTTGCTTTCCCCCACAGCTCAGGGAAGGAGCACACTGGCTACCGTCCTTTGTGGCCAGAACTCTGCAAAAACTCTCAGTGCCCTCCATATCTTTGGTTTCCCCACAGATTTCCAGCCCAGTCTGCCCTCCCTCTGCTGTAGCCCTCAGGTGAGTGGCTGTGGCTATTTTAGTGCTCTGTCCTGGCTCTCTGCACTGTGGAGTGGGCTTTGTCTTTATTCCCCAAGGGCACTGCTCACAGCTAAGGCTGCTGCTGTCCGTGGGCTCCCAGCCTGCCACCCTCTTGCACCTCCGCATATTCTACCAGTGTCCCTGGTTATATGGTCCTGTCCTGCTGCTTTTCTGTCGCTATTTTCTGAGGATTTGTCTCTATTTAATTGTAATTCCGATTTGGTCCTGGGAGATGGTCTGTGTAGCTTCTATTCTCTCAGCCTCTATTTTCACCTCCTCTATGCTTATCTTGTGTGGAGCTGGGTTGCCCAGACCTTTCTGGTGCCCCCACACCCCACAGTTCCCGCTGGTAACTGGATGGCACAGTCCCTGCTGTGTTGCACAGGCCTCTCTGATGCTTGAGCACCCCGCAGGTCTAGTGGGTAACTGGATTGCATAGTCCCTGCTGGGTCACACAGGCCTCTCTAGTGCCCTGGCACCCTGCTGTTACCATGGGTGGGAAGCTGGATCGCACCAGTCTCTCTAGGGCTCCAGCTTTCCTCTTGTGTGCTGCTGAACTGGACAGGCTTCTGTGGAGCCTCAGGTCCTGCAGCTGGTGGCTGAGGAGTGCTGCTGCCCTGTTGAGCTCAACTACTGCTCAGGTTTTGCTGTAGTTTTTGGGGATGGGTCTCAGCTGCTGGTCTGTGCTTTTGTTGCCTGGGGATGGGTGTCTGCTCCCCAGCCTCTGTTGCTGGCAGTATATCTTGACTCTGATCGGCCTGTTGCTATAGGGTATGGTGCTGGGCTCCGGACTGTCTGTGACTTCTGTGACTGGCACCTTGGGAGCTCTACTACTGTGCACTGGTCTGTGTTGACACAGAGTGTCCACTGGTCCGATAGTGCCAGGTGTGCTGGTGGGCTCAGTTTGCTAGGCCCTAGCCATTCCCACTGCCTTATTTCAGGAAAGATCTGGGATCTTCCAAAATGGTGGGACATCCCTGCGGTGTAGGGCAAAGCGCCCTGAAGAGCCACTTACTGCAGTAGCCGGCTGCTCTGTCCACAGCACAGGAACCTTCTGCTCCGCGGCTTTGCACTGCTTGGGTTTGGTTATCCACCTTCAAGTCCACTCACACTCTCTCACACACTCACCCTCCCTCTGGTCCTGCCCACTGCCATCTTTGTCGACTTATCTTGATGCTTGTTCTCCACCTTTCTCCCATGTGCCTGTCTAAAAGAAGGTGAAAACCCATGCGAACTGGGCATTATGGAACAAGGGTCACCTGCACTGGCCCGGAGCTTGCAAACTAAGTGCTGAAGCAACTGTGAAAGTCGTGGCCTCAGAGGGCCATTGATGAAGCCACTCACCAGCCTTTAAGGTTTCTGGATGTTCAAGTCTTTGCAGAAAGGACACACTGAGTTTTGCAAATGCCTGTGGCAACACAAGCAGAGACCAGCTGTTTTGGCTATTTTCCAGAGGGATCTGGGATAGTGAGGGGCCTGGAGAGCTGTGGAATTCTCTCGCCTCTGTTAACTTTGACAGAGACTGGACAGTCCGGACCTGTCCTCACATACAAACCTCCCTGCTGCCATTGCTCTCTTGTTCTCAGGCCAATGTTAAATAAAAGAAACTTGGCATTTTATGTGCCTTATTTTGAATCATAACCAGCTAGGGAGCTGTCTCCCACTCTTATTTTACATACAAAAGCTAAATGATTTACCCAGGGCAACTGCACAGCCCAGGGTTCACCCCCAGGTAAGCACAAGTTCCACATCTGGGATGTTCCTGTACCGAGGATCACACATTGTGTCACCTCCCTTGAAAATAAAGTCAGGTCATTATCCCAAGTGACCAGGAGGTTGCTTAGTAACCAAAACCATTGAAAAACATAAACTGTGGCTTGACGAATTACTCAGGATAAATTGGTCCCTGTCCTGGGCATGTGCAGTTCTGGACATTCCTAGAACTCATGGAACTACTTGGAAAGAAGGCAGTAAGAGGGAACCAGAGCCATAAAGTGCTGGAACTATATGCTGACAAGAGTTTGTCTACTTAAATATCTAGGTTTTGAATTACATTCGCCTTGTGATTTCCACTTCTGTTGCTGTTGTATGAGGTTTCAGTCCCAGTCACACAGCTTCACCAGCTGTTCACATGCCGGGAAGGGTAGCGCTGGGGTAGTGCTGGAGCCACTCCCTGGGGCCAGGCATTGGCCCTAGAATGAGTTTACCTTTGATGATCTAGCAAGTGGGATTTTTAGTCAACATTCTTCTTTTTATTGTTATTATAGGTTATACTTTTTGACTTGCATTTCAAGGGGGACTTCAGTAGCAATTTCAGGAGAAAACCAGTAATGTCGTCTTCTACAGGTGTCTCAAAGTACATGTTTGATGCCATACATGACAGGGTGTGATTGAGGAGAGACGCTGATCAGCTCTGCACTCTCCAAACCTGATGTGCAGCAGCCTCACTGAGAGAACAAGAAAAAAACAAACAACAACCAAAAAGGAGCAATAAACAGGCAGATTCTCAAGTTTTTGTCAAGCCCAATATTAATTTGGTTGAGAAATTGTAATAAATTTATAATATATATAATAAATGAACATATATTATATATTAAAAATATATATATTTAAATTTTATTTTTGTTTCATTACAGTTGGTATACAATATTATATTGGCTATAAAAGTTTCTGGTTAATAAAATAATAATTCAACTTTTTTTCTTTTATAATTTTTCTTTATTGATTTTAGAGAGAGAGGAAGAGAGAGGAAGAAAGAGATAGAAACATTGATTAGAGAAAGCATCGACTGGCTGCTCCTGCAGGCCCCACAATGGGCATTGGGCCCACAACCTGGGCATGTGCCCTGACTGGGAATTGAACCGGTGACCTCTTGGTGCATGGGTTGATGCTCAACCACTAAGCTATATCAGTGGGGCAGTGATTTAATATTTTTATACCTTACAATACAATCATCCCACTAATTCTAGTAATTATGTGTCACTATGTAAAATTTCATGATATTATTGACTATATTCTTCCCCTTTTCACCCATCCCTTCACCCCCTTTCTTTTGGTAACTATCTCTCTAGTCTCTGTTTCTATGAGTTTGTTTTTGTTTTGTTTTTAGATTCCACATATAAGTGAAATCGTGTGGTATTTTTCTTTCTCTGCCTTACTTATTTCACTTAGCATAATACTTCTAGGCCCATTCATGTTGTTGAAAATAGCAAGATTTCAATCTTTTTTATTGCTGAGTAATCTTCCATTGTATATCTGTACCACATCTTTATTTATTTGTGTATTGATGGACACTTAGGTTGCTTCTATATCTTGGCTATGTAAATAACTGCAATGAACACAGGGGTGCAGATATCTTTTTGAATTTGTGTTCTTGTTGAGAAATTACATTCTGAAAGAAGCCTAGGTAATAATTCTGGCACATAGCCAGGTTTGTGTAATCCTGACTGTCTTGAGCAAACAAAGAAATTCTAGTTTTATACTCTCCAGCTTTTAAAGTTTTCCATCTTTGAAATGAAAAGTTTATATTAACCACACTCCCAGGGTTAAGGTGATAGAAAAACAACACTGAATTGCAGAAACCTTGGAATGTGGACCTTGAAGAAACTAGTGAGGCATTTTTATAATTATGGGATCATGGATATTGAAAGTAGGAGTTCTTAGTAATAACATTAAATAGTCAGGTGGGGATGTGGGTGAATCACTTAACTTTTCTTTACCTCAGTGTCATACACAAAATGAAAAACTGGCTCTGTGTGATTTCTGAGTTCCCTGCTGAGTCTAAAATTCTGCAATGAAAACCTCTGCTCTCTGAAATATCTTTTTATGTCCAGTAATTTAAATCAGATTATCAAACATTTATTGAATACTTGCTCTGTGTCCAGGAACTGAAATTCTTTTTTTTATTTTTTTTATTTTTGGTATATGCCCCTAGTGGGAAACAAACCCGGGACTCTCTGGTCCGCAGGCTGACGCTCCAACCGCTGAGCCAAACCGGCCAGGGCAGGAACTGAAATTCTTTAAAAAATTGGATCTGGGGTGAAAAAAAGTCCGGGGTGGGGGCGGGGTAAAAATACCAGTGAAGAGAAATTGATGGAGCTCAGTGACTAAGTATTTCTGAACTCAAATAGCGCATCTGCTTTCTTGTTCAGAGCTGTTTAGTGTGGTTAAAATGTAGGTTACAGTGAGACCATTGACTGAAAGCAGGAAGCAAATATAACCTGATAGATGGTAACTGTGTTAATCAGCCCATTGGATGACAAATATTGCTAGGTGATAAAAAGCACTGATGTATCAGGTGCTAACCTGGTGTTAAAATGCTGCTTCAGGAAAAATATATTCCCAGAAAGGAAATACTGGCAATATGACTGACACAAGAACAGCTGGAGGCCCCTAGATTGGCCCAGGTAGGAAGCAGGAAAAAAAAAAAAAGAAGTTGTATGTTATATGGAAGAAACTAGTGTGAGCTAGGTCTCTCGAATATTCTTGTTTCTGAAGAGTTGGGGAGATGTTGATTGTATTATCTCCCAGCCCCTGGCAGGGCTCAGATTCCAGGTGTTATTCAACAGTGAAAGGCCTCAGCCCACTGAAGGGCCCTCAGTACAATGCTTTCCATGGAGGGGGCAGTAGTCCAGGCCAGAGGTTATAAATAGGAAGGGCTGTGGTGTCAGAAAATGTTACTTCTGCCTGCTGTGTACATTGAGGCTCTCTCCATGAGACATTGGGCCAGTTAGCCAGTTGGAAGAATTCCTGAACTATATTTTGGTGGCATTCCTCCCCTCCTGGGTAAATGTACAAGGCTCTACCCCTCAGAAGGGAGCTTTACTACAAACCTAAAACATATTCTTTACTTCTATGAAGTTGCTGAAAACTTGCGGTGGTTTTCTTCTTCTTTAATACTATTATTTACTTTTAATAAGTCTAAGGTAGGCTTATCACTATTTCAGATTCTTATATTCTACAAAGAAAGGGGCTGGAGTGGGTTCAGTGGCACAGATCTCTTCTTCCTCTTCTTCCTTTTTTTTATGTTTTTTTTTTTTTTTTTCAGACGTCTCACCTGAGGTTTTTTTTCTGATATTTCTTTCAGGATATAGAACCCAATAAAATGCATGACCTGACATCACAGTGCTTCACTGAGCGGCAGACACCTGTTTACAATTCCTCAGTCAACCAGGAGGCAGGCAAAGAAAGCCCCAAGCAAGAAAGGCAGACACTGGGCACTTTTGAACTTATCATGGGTATTAAAGGAGTATTAAATGGGAAAGGGTATGTGAAGACAGCAGACAGAGAGTTTAGCTTACTCAGGAGACAGTTGTCATAGGAGGCAGTGGTTGCATAGCCACATTTACAATGAACATTTATTTTATTTTTTATTAATTTATTTTTGTTACAGATGTTTCTCCTTTGTCCCCTATTGACACCCTCCTCTCTATCCCACCCCGCCCCTGCCCTGTCCCCAGCATTGTTGTCTATGTCCATTGGTTACACATACATGCATATAAGTTCTGTGGTTTATCTCTTCTTTCCCTCCCACCCCTTCTTCTGAGGTTTGCCTGTCTGTACCCTCTCTGGGTCTATTTTGTTCATCAGTTTGTTTTCTTCATTATATTCCACAAACTAAATGAGATCATGTGATATTTGCCTTTCTCTGACTGGCTTGTTTCACTTAGGATAATACTCTCCAGGTCCCTTCATGTTGTCTTAAAGGATAAGAGACATTTCTTTCTTACAGCTGCATATTACTCCATTGTGTATATGTACCACAGCTTTTTTATCCACTCATCTACTGATGGACACTTGAGTTATTTCCAGATCTTAGCTATTGTAAATAGTGCTGCTATGAACATAGGGGTATATATATATTTTCTGATGGGTGTTTTAGGCTTCTTAGGGTATTGCCCTAAGAAAGAGATCACTGGGTCAAATGGCATTTTCATTTTTAACTTATTGAGGTAACACCATATTGTTTTCCATAGTGGCTGCACCAGTCTGCATTCCCACCAGCAGTGTACTAGAGTCCCCTTTTCTCCACACCCTCACCAGCACTTGTTTGATGATTTGTGGATGGCGGCCATTCTGACAGGTGTGAGGTGATACCTCATTGTCTTTTTAATTTGCATCTCTCTGATGATTAGTAATGTTGAGTGTTTTTTCATATGTCTCGTGGCCATTTGTGTGTCCTGTTTGGAGAGGTGTTTCTTTAGGTCCTCTGCCCATTTTAATTGGGTTCCTTGTCTTCCTTTTGTTGGAGTTGTATGAGCACTCTATATATTTTGGAAATTAACCCCTTATCTGAAGTATTGTTGGCAATCACACTCTCCCATATAGTGGGTTCCGTTTCCATTTCGATGGTTGTTTCTTTTGCTGTGCAGAAGCTTGTTAGTTTGATGTAGTCTCATGTGTTCATTTTTTTTCTTTGTTTTTCTTGCTTTAGGTGTTGTATCAGTGAAAATTCTGCTGTGTGTGATGTCTGAAATTTTGTTGCTTACATTTTCTTCTAGGAGTTTTATGGATTTATGAATCACGTTTAAGTCTTTTATCCATTTTGAGTCTATTCTTGTGTATGGTGTAAGTTTGTGGCCTAGTTTCATTTTTTTAGACGTAGCTGTCCAACTTTCCCAACACCATTTATTGAAGAAACTGTCTTGACTCCACTGCTACCTTCGTCAAATATTAATTGAGCATGTTGTCTTGGGTCCATTTCTGGGTTCTCCATTCTGTTCCATTGATCTATCTGCCTATTCTTTTGCCAGTACCAGGCTGTTTTTATTACAGTGGCTTTGTAGTATAACCTGATATCTGATATTGTGATCTCTCCTACTTTGTTCTTCCTTTTTCAAGATTGGCTGTTCGGGGTCTTTTTTGGTTCCATATAAATTTTGGAGTATTTGTTCTAGATCTGTGAAATACGTTTTTGGTATTTTGATGGGGATTGCATTGAATCTATAGATTGCTTTGGGGTGTATGGACATTTTAATGATGTTAATTCTTCCAATCCATGAACAAGGTACATGCTTACACTTTTTTATATCTTCCCTCTTTCTTTTTTTCAATGACCTGTACTTTTCTGTGAAGAGGTCCTTTACTTTGGTTAAGTTTATTCCTAGGTATCTTAATTTTTTTTTTTTTTTTTTTGCCGGGATGATAAATGAGATCGTTATTTATTTATTTTTTAAGTTTCTCTTTCTGTGAGTTTATTGTTGTTGTATAAGAATGCCATTGATTTATGGACATTAATTTTGTATTGGGCTACTTTGCCAAATTCATTTACTAAGTCTAGTAGATATTTGATGGAGTCTTTAGGGTTTTCTATGTACAATATCATGTCATCTGCAAATAATGACAGTTTCACTTCCTCCTTTCCAATCTGGATCCCTTTTGTTTTTTCTTTATGTTTTATTGCTGTGGGTAAGACTTCCAGTACTATGTTAAATAAGAGTGGCAAAAGTGGGCATCCTTGTGTTCTTCCTGTTCTTAAGGAAAATGCTTTTAGTTTTTGCCTGTTGAGTATGATGTTGCTGTAGGTTTTTCACATACAGTCTTTATTATGTCAAGATATGACCCCTCTTTTTTTAAGCTGATGTTATTCCCATTGAACTCTTCATAATTCTTATTAAGTTGTTTGAGCACCCTTAAAATTATTGCTTTGAATTCTTTATTTGACAAATTGCCTTCTTCTATTTCCTGTAGTTCCTTTTCTGGTGATTCCTCCTTTTCTTTCATTTGTGTATTGTTTCTTTGTCTCACTATTTTAGTAATTTGGTAGTTCTAGGCCTGGTAAGAGATGTTGGAATGTGTAGGCAGGTTGGTGTATCAAATAAGATTGCTGTGCCTTCCAAACTGTTACTGCTGGGGTTGGGTCTCAGCTGCTGATCTGTGCTGGTGCTGCATGGGTGCATGGGTCCTACTGGTGCACTTCTGGGGTGTATGAGTCCAGCTGGTATGCTGCTGGGGTGCGTGGGTCCCACTGGTATTTTGCTGGCTTGTGTGGGTCCCGCTGTTGTGCTGCTGGGTTATGATGCTGCCTGGTGGGGCTCTGCTCCTGATCAGTCATTCCTTGGGTCAAGTGTCAGCTCCAGGTTTGCACTAGGACTGCTGCTGCTGTTGCCAGAGGCTGCTCTCAGTTCCCAATCCTCTGCTTCTGTTGGGGGCTGAGGATGCTCTGCTCCTGGAACTTTGCTGCTGCCTGAGGAGGGGCTCAACTCCAAATCTGCTGCTACAGTTGTCAGGGCCAGGTCTCTGCTGCCTGAGTTTTGCTGCTGTTTAGACTGGGGCACCACTCCTGATCAGCCTCTGCTGATGCCACTGGGGATGGGTCTCTGCTGCTGATCTGTGCTACTGCTGCCTGGGAATGGATGTCCGTCCCCAAGCCTCTGCTGCTGGGGATGTGCCTCAACTTCCTCAGCTGCTGTTGGGGGTGGGGCTCCACTCCTGCCCAGTCACTGCTGCAGTAGGAGAAGGTGATGGGCTCTGATCAGGCTTATGCTGTGGTGGATGGTACTCAGCTCCTGGCTGGTTGCACTACTGCAGCAGGTACCTCAATAGTGCTGCTACTGTGCGTTGATGTGATGGTGCAAGGTGCTCTGGTGGACTTAGGTTGCTCAACCTTAGCTCCTTTCTACTGCATCCTCCCAGAGAACACCAGGGATTTTTCAAAATGGTGGAGCCTCCTGGCCTCACAGGGAGAAGCTTGCTGACGACCTGCTTATCATGGTAGCCAGCACAGGAACCCTCAGCCCCACTTTTATGCACTGCTCAAGGTTGCTTGTCCACACTCACATTCATTCACATTCTCTCTCATACTTGCTTGCACTTTCACACAGTCACCCTCACTCTGATCCTGCCTGCCTACGTCATCTGAGTCCAGAACCAGTGAAGACATTTAGGAGATAAAGTCTTGCATGTGTGCTTGGTCTCATCATATGCAGAATAAAGTCCTTTATGAAAGGAGGTGGACAGTCATTAAATCTATGTCTAGGGCACCTCTGCCTTTCTCTAGGCAGAGAGATTCACAGCAGGTTGAATTTCCCTACTCAGGACTGGCATTTAGTCTGCCTGCATGAGGGTGGGTGGCCTGGCTGCCTGTGGCCAGTCTTTTTTCTGACTAGTTGATTCTTGTGATGTTAAATATTTTGAATATCATCCCTGGTCATATTCCCCAGATCATTAACTAGTGGTGGCTCTACCTTGTCCTGCTCCTAATCAATAATCTTGAAGAAATAGTAAAAAGCACCATTTATTGATGAAAAAAGCTCTTCACTTGGCACATTTCTTGGGTCTTGGTTTAAATGTGACTTCTCTAGAGAGGCTTCCCATGACTCCTATCTATATTAGACTCCCTCTTATATGTGCCAATAGCCCACAGTACTCCCCCTGTTTAAACACACATTATACTTCAGTGTTCTATTCTGTTCTAAGTTTCATAAGGGCAAGGACCTCACAGATCTTGTTTATCCCATATACTGGAGCCTAATACCAAATAAGTTCAGGTCATATTTGTTAAATAAATAAAGTTAAACAGGTATTGAATATTTATTAGTGGCAAATGTAATACCTGTCCTCAAGGGGTTCATTCTAAAGAGGAGACAGTAAAACATCCCGTATGTTATGGGCACAAATGGTACATATACAAGATGCTACAGGAAATCCAGTAAAAGAAGCAATAAACTCACTCCTCTGGGCTTGTGGGCTGGGTGGTAGGGAGTAGGGTCAATAATGAGATTTTTGGGGAAGACTTTATCAGGAAGGCGAGTCTGAAAGTGGTAGGTAGAAGCTTTCCAAGTGGAGAAAGGCATTCCAAAAAGTAAAAGTTCAAGGGGGTACTAAACAGATGTGGCTTATTTGGAAATGGCACTCATTCAAATTGATAAGAGTTTGAGAATCAGGGAAAAAATAGCGAAATAACAGGCCATAAAGGTAAGCAGAGTCTTCTAAGTCATGCTATAGAGCCTCTTCTAAGTCTATGCACTGGGGAACTTGTACAGTATTTTAACAATGGCAGTTACACTTATTTAAAAATGTGTTTTTATCTATTTTAGAGAGAGAGAGAGAGAGAGAGAGAGAGAGAGGCATGGAGAGAGAGAAAAAAACATTGGTATAAGAGAGAAACATCTATCAGCTGCCTCCCACAACCCCCCACTGGGGATCAAGCCCATAACCTGGGCATGTGCCTTGGCCTGGAATTGAACTAGGACCTCTCAGTACGTGGCACAATGCTCAATCCACTGAGCCATACTAGCCAGGCTGCAGTTACACTTTTCAAAAACACAGCATTTGTGGTAAGTATGAAGAATGGGTTTAAAATGAGAAGATCCTAGCAATAGGATTATTTCCTGGAGTGCAGTTCCTTCCACCTTATAGTATTCAAGGGGTAAGGGAAAGGGGACAGTTCCATATGACATTGATGTTTCCACATAGGGGAGTGGAATCTACATCTTGACAGGCTGAAAGGCAAAGAACTGTGATTTTTAGGCCTATCATTTGACCTTTTTGAATCTCAAATACTGCATCTTTAAAAATAGGGATTGGACTAAAAGATCTGAATGATCCTGAACATTAACATTCTATAACTATGAAATCATAAACTAATAAGGTAAAATGATATAGAAAGTAGTAGTATGTATTATATGTATAGCAGCAATAGTGTTTTGAGAATACTTAAATTATAGAGAAACCAACACATACTATATTAGCAGCAATTTTTGTGAAAAGACTTAGGCTTTTATTTGATTGCAAATCAGCATGACCAACAGCATGGGAGAGGCTTGACCAAGAGGAATGAGATGGAGAAACAGACAGACTCCAGTCTCTTTGTGCACAAACCATGGACTACCTTAACATGGAGATGATTCTGAGCTTCACTTTCAGAGGGACATGAACAATTGAGAATGACAAAGTGGTCAGAATAATGAAAAGTCTGATGTTCAGATCATAGAAAAACTGAATAAAAGAACTGAGAATATTCAACCTGGAAAAAGAAAACTTAAGGAAAAATGTATTAGCTGCCTTCATATATTTGAAAAAACCTTCCTGTAGAAAATGGATTTGATTTTACTGGGCTTCAGTGATCAGGTTTAGGACCAATGATGGAAAGTTTCTGAAGGCATGGTTTGGGTGCATATATGTAAAAAAAAATCTACCTACCTAATAGGTTTACCAAAAATGAAAGAGACTCTTACAAGTTAGGCTCATTTGCCATTATGTTTTCATGAAGTAAGGGAAGAGTTCTGTTTTGTTCAGTATTATATCAGTGGTACCTGTATTGTTCAGCAAATATTTATTAAGTGAGTAAATGAAGAGGGTGGTATTGAATTTACTTTGAACTCCTTTTTATCCCTGATATTAAAATTGATGTTTCTGCCTGGCCAGTGTGGCTCAGTGGATTAAATGTTGTCTCATTGACTGAGAAGTTCTGGTTTGATTCCCAGTCAGGATACATGCCCAGGTTGTAGGCATGATCCCCTGTAGGGGCATGCAGGAGGCAGCCAATTGATGTTTGTCTCTCACATCAATGTTTATATCTCTCTCTCTAAAAAAAATCAATAAAACATATAAAAAAAATGATGTCTCCACTTTTGTTCATACAAACTTTACTACATTATATTCTAATTTATTTTTTAATACAGGCATACCTCAAAGATACTGCAGCTTTGGTTCCAGACCACTGTATTAAAGCAAATATTGCACAATTTTTTGGTTCCCCATTGCATACAAAAGTCATATATACTTTTAAGATTATTAAGTGTGTAATAACATGATGTTTAGAAAATAATTTACATATATTAATTAAAATAGTCTACAGCTAAAAATTAGTAAACATCATCGGAACCTTCAGTGAATTATAATCTTTTTGCTGATGGAGAGTCTTGCCTCAACATTGAAGGTTGCTGATGGATGAGGGTGATGGTTGCTGAAGGCTGAAGTAGCTGAAGCAATTTCTTAAAATAATAAAAGAAACAATGAAGTTTGCTATATCAATTAACTCTTTTTCTTATCTTTATTGTTGAATATATTACAAATGTCCCCCATTTATTTCCCCATTGACCCCCTCCTCCCTAATCCCTTCCCTCTCCTGCCTTCCCTACACTATTGTCGGTGTCCATTGGTTATGCATATATGCACAGCAGTTCTTTGGTTTATCTTGTCCCATCCTCCCTTCCCCCTTCCCTTTTAGGGTCATCAGTCTAACAACCAATTTATACTTATTAATTTCTTCATCTCTTTCACCCATCTGTCCATCCCCCACCCATCTGGCAAGCAACAAAAATTTCACTGTTATCTATGAGTCTGTTTCTGTTCTGCTTGCTCATTTTGTTTGTAGATTCAATTGTTGATAGATATGTATTTGTTGCCATTTTATTGTTCATATTTTGTTCTTTTTATCCTTCAAGAAGACCTTTAACATTTTATATAATACTGGTTTGGTGGTGGTGAACTCTTTTAGCTTTTTCTTGTCTAGGAAACTCTTTATATGTCCACCGATTCTAAATGATAGCTTTGCAGGATAGAGTAATCTTAGTTATAGGTTGTTGCTTTTCATCACTTGTTGCTCTTTTCTGACCTACAAAGTTTCTTTTTTTTTATCCTCACCCGAGGACATTTTTTTCCATTTTTTGTTCAGAGAGAGAGAGAGAGAGAGAGAGACATCGACGTGAAAGGGATACATCGAGTGGCTGCCACCCGCACAACCAACCAGGGTACGCAACCGAGGTATGCGCCCTTAGCGGGAACCGAACCCAGGTCTCTCTGGACCACAGGCTGATGCTCTAACTGCTGAGCCAAACCGGCCAGGGCCCTGCAAAGTTTCTTTTGAGAAATCAGCTGACAGTCTTATGGGAGCTCCTTTGTAAGTAACTAACTGCTTTTCTCTTGCTGCTTTTAAAATTCTCTCTTTGTCTTTAACCTTTGGTATTTTGATGATGATGTGTCTTGGTGTGGACCTCTTCAGGTTCATCTTATTTGGAACTCTCCTGCTTCCTGGATTTGTGTGTCTTTTTCCTTCACCAAATTAGGGAAGTTTTCTTTCATTATTATTTCAAATAGGTTTTCAATTTCTTGCTCTCTCTCTTCTCCTTCTGGCACCCCTATGATGTGAATGTTGGCACACTTGAAGTTGTCCCAGAGTCTCCTTACACTATCCTCATTATTTGGATTCTTTTTTTCTTTTTGCTGATCTGATTGTGTATTCTTTGCTTCCTTATATTCCAAAACGATGGTTTGCTTTTTTGGCTTTACCTACTCTACTATTGATTCCCTGTAAATTATTCTTTATTTCAATTAGTGCATCCTTCATTTATGACTGGTCCTTTTTTATGTTGTTGATGTTCTCATTAAGTTCCATGGAGGTTTCCTTAAGTTTCTTGAAGGTATCACTAAGTTTCTTGAATGTGTCACTAAGTTCTTTGAGCAACCTTATAACCAGTGTTTTGAACGCTGCATCTGATTGACTGCTTATCTCCATTTTGTTTAGTTCTTTTCTGGAGTTTTGTTCTTTTCTTTCATTTGAGACATATTTCTTTGTCTCCTCATTTCGGCTGCTTCCCTGTGATTGTTTCTATGTATTAGGTGGAATTGGTATGTTTTCTAGGCTTTGTTGGGTGGTCTATTGTTGTAGGTGTCCTGTAGGATCCAGTGGCACAGCCTTTCTGATCACCACAACTGGGCTTTCAAAATGCATGCCTAGTGTGGACTGTATACCCTTCTGTTGTAATAGAGTCTTGATTGCTGTTGCATATCAGTGAGAGGGATTTACTCAGGCTGGTCAGCTGCAAGGACTGGCTGTGCCCACTGCCCATTGACTCTAACTCCCTTGGAGGATCAGTGGTGTAGGGACCCACCACACAGAGCAAGACTTACTTTAGCAGGGTGATGGTATCCCTTGAGTCCACTAATTGAGTGTGTCACGTGTGGAGGTGGTTGGGTGGTGGTGCTTCAATGTGGTGGAAACTGTCCACTGGATGTGCTTACTCTGGAGCAAGGTCAGACTCCACCTGTGTCTACCCAGGGCCACCTGGCATAAGCTACAAAGTGATCTGCTAATGGCTGTTGCTTGGAGGTGTCCGGGAAAAGCTAAGTTGTGAACCAAGGCTGGCTGCTTCTAGTGCCAGGCCTGGGGCCACTTATCAAGTGGTATGGGGCTCACTGTGACCAGATGCTGCTTGTTCGAGAGATGTTAGGAAACTCTGAAGCAGGATCATAGACAGGCCAATCTTATGGTAAAGCCATTGGATACAGTTCAAGTGAGCCCAAAAGTTGGGTGAGACAGGTCCTCAGGGAATCACCAGGATGGGACAAACAGTTACTGGAGTCCCAGATATGACTTCCATCTGCCACCCTGGGGAAAGGTTCACCAAAGGAACAAAGGCCTCTGCCAGCATGTCTGTCTGAGAGAAAAGCTGCCTCTACAGCCCTCATTCCAAGGCCAAACAGCTCAGTTCTTCTCTGTATGTCTCTGGTACCTTTCAAACTCCCTCCCTGCTAAGCTTAGAGAGAGCAAGTCTGAGTAAGTCCTTTGAGAAGAACTGCATGGGGTTCCAGAGCCTCAGCCTTCCTCAGCCTCAGTTCCTGCTAGTTTTTACAGCCAGAAGTGACAGGGACTTCTCTTCCTGGCACTGGAACCCTGAGTTGGGTGGCTGGTGTGGGACGGAAACTCCTAACTCCTCAGGAGGACTTTCACAGCTGAGGTGTCCTCCTGATTTTTATCTGCCACAGGTGGGTGTGGGACCAGTCATCCGCACTTCCACCACTCCTACCAGTCGTGATGTGGCTGCTTCTTTAATTTCACAGTTGTAGGACTTGCATTCAGCTCGATTTCAGGGCTTTCTGAATGATTGTTTTGCTGTAGTTAGTTGTAATTTTGATGTGTCAGTTAACTCTTATTTTAAATGAAGAATTTCTCCGCTGCTGCTTTATCAACAAAGTTATGTGATAGTCTAAATTCTTTTTTGTTATTTCAACAGTCTTCACAGCATCTTTACTAGGAGTACTTTCCATCTTAAGAAACCATAACTTATCTATAAGAAGGAACTTCTCCTTCATTAAAGTTTTATCATAAGATTTCAGCAGTTTAGTCAAATCTTCAGGCTCTACTTCTAATTCTACTTCTACTATTTCCAACACATCTGCATGTATTTCCTCCACTAAAGTTTCAATTCCCTCAAAGTCATCCATGAGGGTTGGAATCAACTTCTTCCAAATGCCTGTTAATGTCAATATTTTGACCTCTTCCCATGAATCACAGATATTCTTTGTGGCATGTAGAATGGTGGATCCTGTCTAGATGGTTTTCAATTTACATTGCCTGGATCCATCATAGGAATCACTATCTATGGCAGCTATAGCCTTACAAAACTGTATTTCTTAAATAATAAAACTTAAAAGTCAAAATTACACTTTGATTCATGGGCTGCAGAATGGATGTTTTTCTGAGTAGCAGTTCTCAACAGAGGGTTTAAAATATTCAGTTCACCATGTTATAAATATGCTGTCATCAGGATTTGGTGCTACATTTACAGAGCATGAGAAGAGTACGTTTAGCCTTCTTTTTAATGGCCCTAGGATTTTTGGAATGGTAAATGAGCATTGGTTTCACCTTAAAGTCACAGCTGCATTAGCCCCTAACAAGAGAGTTAGCCTTTCCTTTGAAGCTTTAAAGCCAGGCATTGACTTACCGCTCTGGCTATGAAAATTGTAGATGACATTTTCTTCCAATAGAAGGCTGTTTCATCTATTGAAAAATCTATTGTTTAGTGTATCCATTTTTATGCATTACCTTAGCTTTATCTTCTGGATAACTTACAGCAACACATCTGCACCTGTTGCTTCACCTTGCACTTTTATGTAATAGAGATGGCTTCTCTCCTTAAACCTCATAAATCAACCTCTGCTAGCTTCAAACTTTTCTTCTGAAGCTTCCTCACCACTGTCAGCCTTCATAAAATTGAAGAGAGTTAGGATTTTGCTCTGGATTAGACTTTGGTATAAGGAATATTGTGGCTGGTTTCATCTTTTATTCAGAACACTAAACTTTCTAGACATCAGCAATAATGCTATTTCACTTTCTTATTATTTATTTTTTCACTAGAGTAGCACTTTTAATTTCCCTTAAGAACCTTTCCTTTGTATTCACAATTTGGTTAAATATTTGGCACAAGAAGCCTAAATTTTGGCCTTAGCTTGGCTATCAACATGCCAACTCAGTGAGCACCAAAGCCCAGTTGAGGCATGTCCTGCTCCTAGGGTCAACTTCTGCACAACAGCTCCTCCTGTGTAGGCATTACTGCTCCTCACAGCCAGTTGGCCTGGGGGCCAATCCCTCCCAATGATGCCAACAGCAACCAAGAATCAACTACAACAGGATAGTGCACACAAAACACTATAGGGGTGCACCTGGAGTGCCCAGCTTAGGTGACTGGGGAGTTTGTGACATTGGGCCCCACAGGACACCTACTACACAAGGCCACTCTACCAAGTTCAGGAGATGTAGCAGCTCTACTTAACACACAGAAACAAACATAAGGAAGCAGCCAAATTGGAAAGAGAAAGAAACAGGTTCCAAGTAAAAGAACAGAAGAAATGTCCAAAAAAGAACAAAATGACATGGAAGCAAAAAAACTACCGGATACTAGAGTTATAAGGATGCTCAAGGACCTTAGTGAAAACTTCTACAGCATGAAGAAGAACATAAAACCATAAAAACAAAACAAAAAAAAAAAAAACAGTCAGAAATGAAGGACACAACAATTTACAGGGAATCAATAGTACAGTAGTTGAAGCCAAAAATCAAATCAGTTATTTGTAATTTAAGGAATCAATAAACACCCAATCAAACCAGCCAAAAGAAAAAAAGAATCCCCCCCAAATGAAGATGGTATAAAGAGCCTCTGGGACAACTGCAAGTGTATCAACATTCACATCATTGGGATGCCATAAGGAGAAGAGTCAGAGCAAGAAATTAAAGACCTATTTGAAAAAATGACGACAGAAAACTTGCCTAACCTGGTGAAGGAAATATACATAAAGACCCTGGAAGTACAGAAAGTTTCAAACAAGAGGAACCCAAAAAGGCCCACACCAAGACACATCATCATTAAAAGGCAAAAAATTAGAAACAAAGAGGGAATCTTTATTTTTTATCCTTACTTGAGGATATTTTTTCATTTATCTTCAGATAGAGTGGGACAGAGGGATGCAGGGAGGGAGGGGAAGAGAGAGGGAGAGAGAAAGAGAGAAAAAAACATTGATGTAAGAGAGACACATGAACTAATTGCCTCCCACACAACCCTGACCAGGGCCAGGAACAAACCACAACTGAGGTACGTGCCCTTGACTGGAATAGAACCCATGACTCGTTGGTCCATGGGATGATGCTCTAACCACTGAGCAAAACCGGCCACGATGACAAAGAGAGAAACTTGAAAGCAGCAAGAGAAAAGCAGTTAGTTACCTACAAGGAAGCTCCCGTAAGACTATCAGCAGATTTCTCAAAAAGATTTTGTAGGCCAGAAGGGAGTGGCAAGAAATATTCAAAGTGATAAAAAGCTAGTATCTACAACCAAGTGCCTACCCAGCAAAGCCATCATTTACAAATGAAAGGCATATAAAGATCTTCCCAGACAAACCAATATTATATAAAATGATAAGGGTCTTCTTTAAGAAGAAAAGGAAGAAAAAAAAGATAAAAATATGAACAATAAAATGCCAATAAATACATATTTATCAACAATTGAATCTGAAAAAGAAAGTAAACAAGCAAACAGAACAGAAACAGACCCATAGATGAAAAGAAGTGGGACTAAGAAGTACAAATTTGTTGTTATAGAATAGTCACAGGGATGTAAAGTACAGCATAGGAAATATAGTCAATGATATTCTAATAACTATGTATAGTATCAGATGGGTATGAGATTTTTCAGGATGATTACTTAGTAAGTTATATAATGTCTAATTAGTGGGGTGTACACCTGAAACTAATATAATGTATGTCAACTATAATTGAAAATTTGAAAAATAATTTTAAAAATTAAATAAATAATGTGGGCCATGAGAAACCCAAAATGGTTGCTTGGTTCTTCTTGGCTCCCTGGTATATTTTCTTCAGGTTTTGCATTCCTTCATCTACCTTAGTATATTTAAGTGGGACTTCATTCAACTGCCATTTAGTTTGAGTTATCTATATGTTGTTGTTGTGTGTATGTTTTCTGGATGAGTTGAAGCTTTCCCCTGCCATAAGGCTAATGCCTTCACAATGAAAAAGAAACTGTTAAAAAATGTGTTTCCCGTTGGGGTATACCTTCCACAGTTTTTAATGATTGGGGCATCCATTTCACTGAGTAAGTCATACAAACCTTAACAGACAACCCTGAACAATTTTTGGAATTATCACTGACCCTATCACCTTCAATTCTGCAAAGTCTAGAGAACTAATGAAAAAATTGGATTCAAGCTAAACATGTTTCATTACACTGTCTGAATGAATGGATGAAAGTGGGCACAATTTTTGGGATTTTTTGTTTTGTTTGAAGTGCTGATTTTTTAATCTTCTGTTTTTCAGATAAAGGGAAACTTTTTAACCTAGCACTTAGACATTTTGTAAATTATATCTCTATAGGTAGAATTGAAACATTTATTTATTTCTTCCTACTTGATTGCTTCAGAATTCAGAAACTTTCAATGAGTGAGTATTTTTACTTTGCGACAATGTGATTATTTACATAAGTTCAATAAGAATCTGTTTTCTTTACAACAGGATACAATTGAAAACTGGTTTTATTACTAATACTTTGACTGGAATGTCATACTTGAGTGAGACATGCATAGACTCAGATATGACTAGAAAGCTTTAAAGAGTTAAGATTTACTTTGAAAGCCAATAAAATCCCTTTTAGGAAAACAGCTTAATACCTTGTTTACATGATTTACAGCAGTCTTACTAGGTGAAGAATGAAGGTTGTTTTCTGTGAGATGCAAAGAACCTCAGGATATGTTGGGGATCTCGAGAAGAGAGGAATTTACCCAAATTTATAGGTATTGCAGGCAAAATCTGATGGCATGTATGTGGCTTGACTTCTTAGTCTTGAGAGGCTATTTAAAGTTCAATTTAAAGATTCCTTAGGAAAATTTTAGCAGAGTGAATTAAAGTGCCTATATAGTTAATTATTATTCTTGCTGGATTTATACAAACAATCAAGTCAAATATATTGAAACTAGTTGTATTTTGTAGATAAATTAGTCTTTTTTTAAAAAGTTGATCTTAGAGAGAGGAAGGGAGGGAGAGAGTGCAAGAGAGAAACATTAATGTGAGAGAGAAACATCAATTGGTTGCCTCCATATGTACCCCCATTAGAGATTAAACTATAATCTGGTTATGTGCTCTGACTGTGAATCAAATCCGCCACTTTCTGGTGTGTGGGATGAAGCTCCCACCTACTGAGCCACATTAGCCAAGGCAAATTTGTCTTAATTTGGTTATCTTTCATAAAAATTGGGGTGATTTTAAAGAGAAAAATTATGTTTCAATAATATGCTCTTTTGTAGAGTAGATTTTAGTGTCCTTTGAGGTTTTTTTGTACTTGCAAACTGGACTGGATTTTGAATTTTTCTAGTGACTTGGAATTATGGAGAACTAAGACTGCCCTTTCCCTGACACTTGCAATTACAAATTGAAACTAGATGACATGATATAAATTACAGAAAAAATGTCACATCAGTTCATATTCAACCAATCGCTGTGTGATACTGTGTAAGCCATACAGAAAGTTTACTTGAGTATTTGATGACATTGTTAGAGACATTTTAAACTACAAAAGATGTTTCCAGCCTACGAACTCAGAGACTGGTTTACAATTTTCTCTAATTATCACCTTTGATTTTCTTTTGTTTGCATAAATCTTATCAAACACTAATGCTTTGAAATTTAACCCATATACTCAACCATTTGGCCCATTCTACTGCTCAAGCTCTAAAATTCCAACAATCTTAGAGTCCTTGCAATGTGGGTCCTTAGACAATAGGATTGCTTGTTAGCTAAACAAGAAAGTGTTTGTACATCATGGTTTGGGTTCTAGAGTATATAATAACAAAAGTTACTCTTTATTCGTTTTTTTATATTAGGGTACAGGTACTCTGACTTGATGCTACTTCTATCATTGCTGTGGTCTCTTCTTGTAAATTGAACATGCAGAGTATGCCCTCTGTGGCTCAGGGACCACTCTGAAAGAGGTAGGTATGTGAGATTGTAAGTGCCAGGTTAGAGGACCACACTGGGCAGACTAATCTGACTCCATTTTAAAGTTAGTCTTACCTATTGATTGAATCTTGACTCAATTACCTCATTTCCCTCAAGACTGAGAAATGAACAACAGAAAGGAGTAAGCATGACCACAGAATCAATTCAAAATGGTCCTATCTTGTGTGACAAGGTGCTGAGTTGTTTTTTAAAGACAACAGACCAAAATCACAAGTATGCAGCAAAGTATCTTGCTACTTGATTGAATTCATTTATTAGTTTTTATAGTTTTTTTGTTTGAATTGTTAGGGTTCTCTCTATATAGTATTATGTCATCTGCAAATAATGAGAGTTTTACTTCTTTCTTTCCAATTTGGATTCCTTTTATTATTATTTTTATTTTATTTTGCTTTATTGTTATGTCTAGGACTTCTAACACTATGTTGAATAAAAATGGTGAAAGTGAACATCCTTATTCCCAATCTTAAAGACAATGTTTTCACCTTTGAGTATGATGTCAGCTGTGGTTTTGTCATATATGGTCTTTATTATGGTGAAGTATATTCTCTGCATTCTCACTTCAGTGAGAATTTTCATCATAGTTGATGTTGGATTTTGTTAAATAATCTTCTGCATCTATTGCTATTATCATATGATTTTTATGTTTAATTTTTGTTTATATGTTATATCACATTTCTTGATTTGCACATATTGAACCAACCTTGCATTTGGGAATAAATCCCACTTGATTATGGTGTATGATCTTTTTAATATATTGTTGAATTCTGTGTGCTAATATTTTGTTGAGTATTTTTGTATCTGTGTTCATCAGGGATATTAGTCTGTAATTTAAATTTTTGTAGTGTCTTTGGTTTGGTATCAGGGCAATGCTGGCCTTGTAAAAAGATTTAGGAAGCTTTCCCTCTTCAATTGTTTTGGAATAGTTTGAAAGAACACAATATTAATTCTTTGAATGTTTGGTAAAATTCAACTGGGAAGTCATCTGGTCCAGGACTTTTGCTTTTTAGTATTCTTAAATTTTTTATTACTGGTTTGATTTTATTAGTAGTTATTGATTTGTTCAGATTTTCTCTTTCTTTCTGAGTCTTGGAAGAGTGTATATTTTTGGATTTTATCCATTTCTTCCTGATTTGTCCAATTTGTCAGCATGTATTTTTTTGAGATATTTTCTTATAATTTTTGTATTTCTGTGGTATCTGTTTTCACTTTTCTTCTTTTATTTATGATTTTATTTATTTGGGTCCTCTCTCTTTTTTTCCTCAATGAGTCTAGCTAAGCTTTATCAATTTTGTTTGTATTTTTAAGAACCATCTCTTAGTTTTATTAATTTTTTTTAGATTCATTTATTTTTGCTCAGACATAATTTAGATTATTTTCTTATTTCTACTTACTTTAGGCTTTGTTTTCTCTTCTTATTTTAAGACATTTAGGTGTAAGTTTAGATAGCTTATTTGGAATTTTTGTTTGTTTCTTGAGGTATGCTTGTACAGCTATGAATTTTCCTTGTAGAACTGCTTAGGCTGTGTTCCATGGATATTTATTGGGTCATTGTGTTTACATTTTCATTTGTCTCAAGGTATATTTTGATTTCTTCGTTGGTCTTGTTAATTCATTTATTTTTTGTGTGTTTTATATAGTAACCATGGTTTGTATGTCTTTTTTTAGTTTTCATCTTATAATTGATTTCTAGTTTCATACCATTGTGTTTGGAGAAGATGCTTTATATGATTTCAATCTTCTTAAAATCATTGAGACTTTCTTTGTGGCTTAGAGGTATATCCTAAAAAATGTTTTGTATGCACTTGAAAACAATGTATATTCTGCTGTTTTTCAGTGAAATGCTCTAAAAATGTCAATCAAGTACTTCCTATGCAATGTGCCATTTGGGCCCACTGCTTCTCTGTTGCTTTTCAGTGTGGATGATCAGTTTATTTATGTAAGTAGGGTGTAAGATTCCCTACTATTACTGTATTACTGTCTCTTCCTTTATGCCCATCAATTTTGCCTTATAATTTTAGGTGTTTCTACATTGGGTGCATAGATGTGTATAAGAGTTCTATCCTTTTGTTGGATTGATCCCTGTATCATTATAAAATGCCCTTCTTTGTTTCATTACAGCCTCTATGTTAAAGTCTATTTAGACCATAATTGCCAATGATACATCAGAGAAGTGGTTAATTTCCAAAATACATAGCGTTCTCATACAGCTCAACAAAAGGAAGACAAAGAACCCAATTATAAAATGGGTGGAGGACCTAAAGAGAGAACTCTCCAAACAGGACATACAAATGACTAAGAGACATATGAAGAAATGCTCAACATCAATAATCATCAGAGAGATGCAAATTAAAACAATAATGAGGTATCACCTCACAGGTGTCAGAATGGCCACCATCAACAAATTACCCAACAAGTGTTGACGAGGGTGTGGAGAAAAGTGGATTCTAGTAAACTGCTGATGGGAATGCAGACTGGTGCAGCCACTATAGAAAACACTATGGTGTTACCTCAAAAAATTAAAAATTGAATTGCCATTTGACCCAGTGATCCCACCTCTGTGAATATACCCTAAGAAGCTTGAAACACCAATCAGAACAAATATATGTACCCATATGTTCATAGCAGCACCATTTACAATAGCTAAGATCTGGAAACAGCCCAAGTGCTCATCAGTAGACGAATGAATAAAAAAAACGATGGTATATATACACAATGGAGTACTATGCAGCTTTAAGAGAGAAAGATCTTTTATCCTTTGAGATAACATGGAGGGACATAGAGAGTATTATCCTAAGAGAAACAAGCCAAGAAGAGAAAGACAAATATCACATGATCTCACTTATTTGTGGAATATAATGAACATAACAGTCTAAGGAAGAGGGTAGACCCAGAAACGTGGAATTAAGGTACAGACTGACAACTCTTAGAAGAGGGGGAGGGGGAGGAGGAAAGAGATAAACCACAGAATTTATATGCATGTACAAATAACCGATGGACATGGACAACAAAGCTGGGAATGAGGTGAGGGGGATGGGGAGGAGGGTGTCAAAGGGGAAAAAGGAAACACATCTGTAACAAAAATAAATTAATAAAAAAAATAAAATCAAGTCTATCTAGTCTGATATAAGTATTGCTACCCTAGCCTTTTTTTTTATATTTCTATTTGCATAAGACATATTTTTCTATCCCTTTACTTTCAGTCTCTGTGTGTGTCTTTCAGTGTGAAGTAGGTTTTCTGTAGGGCCCTGTTTTGCTTTTTTTTTTTTCTTTCTTCATTCTGCCACCCTATGTCTTTTGATTAAAGCAATCAGTCCATTTCCATTTAAAATAATTATGGATAAGTATGTAGTTATTGCCATTTTATTCATTGTTCTTTTTTGTTTTTGTAGTTGTTCTGTGTTTCTTTCTTGTTCTCTTGCTCTCTTCTGTATGTTGATTGCTTTCTTTAGTGTTATTGTATGGGATGTTTATTTTCTCTCCATTTTTCGTATATGTGTTATACAATTATTTTTTGTGATTACCATGCCCTTTATTTATATCAAGCTATGTTTATAGGAGTCTACTTTAAGTTGATGGATGTTTGTGTTCAAACACATTCTAAAATCACTACAATTTACTCATCCTTCCACATTTATGTTTTTCACTATTTTTATTTATTTTGTTTTTGTGTATCTCTTAATTCATTGTTGTGATTGCAAATGATCTTCCTACATTTGTCTTTTAACTGCTATACTAGCTTTATAGTTGGTTGATACACTAAGTGTTTGTCTTTGTCAGTGAGCACTTTTTTTTATTTTTATGCTTGTTATATTTTCTACTTAAAAAATCCCTTTAACATTTTCTGTAATACTGGTTTATTGATCAACTTTTTAAGGTTTTTCTTATCTGTGAAACCCTCTTTCTTTCCTTTGATTCTAATATAAAAGCCTTGCTGGGTAGAGTAATATTGGTTGTAGGTCTTTGCCTTTCATCACTTTAAATATTTTGTGCTATTTCCTTCTGGCCTGTAGAGTTTCTGTTGAAAAATCAACTGATAATCCTGGCCAGTTTGGCTCAGCAGTTGAGCGTCGACCTGCGGACCAGAGGGTCCCAAGTTCGGTTCCTGCTAGGGGCATGTACTATGAAAGAAAAGAAGAAAGAAAGAAAGAAAGAAAGAAAGAAAGAAAGAAAGAAAGAAAGAAAGAAAGAAAGAAAGAAGAAAGAAAGAAAGAAAGAAGAAAGGAAGGAAAGAAAGAAAGAAAAGAAAAATCAACTGATAGTCTTATGGGAATTTCCCTGTATATGACTAACTGCTTTTCTATTACTATGTTTAAGAGTCTCTGTTTGTCTTTAACTGTAGGCATTTTAATTCTGATGTGTCTTGGTGTGGGGTCCTTTAGGTTTACCTTGTTTGGGACTCTCTGGGCTTCCTGAACTTTTGTGTCTGCCTTTTTCCTCAGGTTAGGAAAGTTTTCAGTCATTATTTCTTCAAATAAGTTTCCATAACCTTTATTTCTCTGTTCTCCTTTTGGGATCCCTATGGTATGAAAGTCGATATGCTTGATATCATTCCAGAAGTCTTTTAAACTATTCTAATTTTTAAAATTATTTTTTCTTTCTGCTGTTCTGATTTGGTATCTTTCACTGCCTTCTCTTTCACATCATTGTTGTGATCCTCTGCTTCATCTAATCTTTTTCTGATGCCCTCCCATGTAGTCTTCATTTCCTTTATTGTATTCTTCCTTTCTGAATGGTCCTTTTAAAAAAAAATAGTTTTTTATATATCTGTTGAAGTTCTCACTGAGTTCATTTATTCTTCTCCTAAGTTCACTAAGCCTTCTTACAATCAGTGTTTTGAACTTTGTATATGGTAGATTGCTAGATTCCATTTCATTTAGTGCTTTTTCTGGAGTTTTGTCCTGTTCTTTCATTTGGGACAATTTTTGTTGTTGTTAATTCCTTGTTTTGGTTGTCTTCCTGTGTTTGTTTCTATGTATTAGATCTGTGATGTCTCCCAGCCTTGACAGAGTGGGCTTATGCAGAATATGTTCTCTGGAGCTCTGTGACACTGTCTTCCTAGTCATCTGAGCCAGGTGCTCCAGGAATGTCCCCATTGTGTATGCCCTCTGTTATAGTTGGACTTCAATGGCACATCAGTGTTTAAGATTGACCCACAATTTTATTGGCTTTGGATGCTGGCCAATACTATAGCAGATGAGCTGTTGTGCAGGCAATGACCTCATGGAGTGAGAGTCTCTTTAACTGGGCTTGGTGCCAGCTGAGGCCACCCTTTAGGTGTGTTGATTGTGGAGTTCTCGGGTGTGGCTCTGGTGTGGTCTGAAGCCCGCCACTAGGTGTGTTTAGTTTGGGGCCTCTTTGAAGCAGCTCCAGTATGGGCCAAGGTCAGCCGCTGCTTGTACCAGGCTTTGGGAAGTGTTGGAGGAGCTAAAGAGTGATCTGCAGTTAGGTGCCACTTGTTTTGGGTTTGGAGATGCTTGGGAGGAGGCTACCCTGCAAATCAGAGCCAGCCAGCTGACACTTGTATAGAGCTTGGGGCCTTTTTCTGGGCACTATGATAGAAACAGAGGTCAAGTATGACTTATAATGTACTTGTGGTCACTTAGTTGGAGCTACTTTCCAGGCCATAGCTGGCCACCATGTATGCCATGCTTGGGGGCCTCCTGATGGGAATTACAATGCAAGCAGAGAATGGTTGCTGCCTGTGCTGGGCTTGGAGTTGCTTGGCAGGAGCTACAATGTACACCTGCCACTGCTTGTTTGTGGTTTGTGGACTTTTGAAAGAGTCTCAAGTGCAAGCCTAGGGAAGCCACTACTTGTGTGAAGTTTGCAGTACGTTGAGTGAATCTGCAACACGAGCTAAAACTGCTACTTTACAGCAGCCATTGGAAGAGCCACTGGCCAAGTGAACAAATTGGGTGGGCAGGTTCTCAGGGAATCACCAGGGGAGGGAAAATGGTGCTATACAAGTTAATGGAGAGTACAGACTTGGTGCCCACCTGTGTCAGGGCAGCTGGGTGGCAGGAGAGCTCAACAAGGGAAAAATATTGTCTGCCTGTCCTTCCATACCTGGGAAGAATTGCCCCAACCCCTGCCTCTGCAGTCCTCACCTTGAAGATAGTCAATTTAGTTCCTTGCTGTGTGTCCCTGGTGTTTTTTTGATGTGCTGCCCCTGTGCTGGAGCTTAAAGTGGGTGAGTTTTTGAGTGAGATAGTTTGTGTATAAGCCTTTTAAGAGCAGTACCTCAGTCTTTAACAGCCCTTTGTCTTTCTTGGATGCAATTTCTGCTGGTTTTCATAGCCAGATGTTATAGAGACTCCTTTTCCAACACTAGTACTCTGGGCAGTGGAGCCCAATTTGGGGCTGGGACCCCTTGCTTTTCAGGGGGCCTTCTGTAGCTGAAGTATCCCTCCAAGTTCTTTATTGTCACACTGTTTAAGTGTGGGACCTACTTGTTCCATGTTTCCACCCTTTCTCCCAGTCTCGACAAAGGGGGTCCTTAGTTATAGGACTCTGTTCAACTATTCTCCAGGAGGTTCTCAATAATGGTTGTTCTATAGATGTAATTTTGATGTGATTGTTGGAGGAAGTAAGCATTTAAAAAAAAATTTTTTTACCTACTCCATTATCTTGAATGGATGACTTTAAATTTTAAAATCCTGTCACTGCTACTGATTTTCTTTTTTCTGTGAGAGACTGATGGCAGTGCTGTAAGGTGGCAAAGGGGAGCACTATCTCCATGGAGCAACTACAGCTTTAAAGGGGAGACATAACTGGGTACCCAATAGGTCACTTTCTAAAAGAAAAGCAAACGTGCTTTCCTCTATCAGGTTATGTGCTTGAGTGTGATGACTATCACATTCAGAGAAGGAGACTTGCTGGAGGAAGATATACAGTACATATATATATATGTATGTATGTATATATACTGTATTTCTTTTCAATGGGCAGTGATGTTTACTAATTAACTATTACTGGTCATTAGAAGTCATCTCAGTCTCCTGGGAAAGGACTATGAGTGATAGTAATGCTATTTCCTTTTCCTCTTGTTACTTCTATCCCCTTTCACTTGGCCTTCTGGGAGCCCAAACATTTTGTTTTTGTGTTTATCTGTTCTCAGTTATATAATAATGTTCATATTTTAAGGGCTTATCATATTAGGGCTTCCTCAGGATGTTAAAACATCTGTTTCTAATTGTTGAAGAGAAGAAAGAGGAAAAAAAACCCCACTTACTTGACTTTTAATTTTAAACACAACAAAATGAAATGTATGTTGATGTGAGTACCGTCTGGAATTTTTTCTGATAAGTATGTAGAATACAGGGATGTGAGAGAGATTTTTGACTATGAGTTAGGGAAGTCACCCATCCAATAGGGTCTTAATTTACCCCAGTTTGAAGGTGCATACAATTTCCCTTTAGTTCAGCAAATACTAGTTCAGAGCCTACTCTTCGTTGAATATCATAGCATTGACAGAATATAAGAGGGGATTCCTTCTGTTAAAAACATAAGCCTGTTGTGTAGATAAGTAGATAAGTGGCTCTGCCTATGATGTCTACAACTTCCTGCCTTAGGAGAATTTTCAGGCTGTAGTGCAGAAAGGGAGAAACTGATGGGTTTCCTTGGTTTTGAAATCAGAACTGAGAGTTATCTAGGGTTTAGAGGGCAGAGCACAAGACAGGAAGCTTCTATACAGAAACTGCAGAGGATCCTCCTTGAGTAGTCAGGTGAGTGCTGATCAGTGTATGCAAATAAGGGAACTACCTGAGTCTAGGGAAGGAACTGTCCAAAAAGACTAAAGAGAACAATGCCCCCAGTGCTCATGCAGGGCCCAAAATAGTGTCTGCTAATACCAGCCAGAATGGAAAAGCTCATAACATATTAGGTAGAGTACTCAGAAAAGTTGTGTTCAGTAGGAGAATAATTGACAATTGACTGAGCACTGCTCTGGTTCTGTCTAACAAATCTTGAAAACAAGACCTCAAAATATCAAACTTTTCCCAAGTAACATAACTGTGACCAGAACAAATTAAAAGAATGTTTATAGTAATACAAAAATATCCAATAACACAGTTAAATTCATAGGGTTTGATATTCAATTAAAAATACCCATGAATGCAAAGAAGCAGTGAAATACAAATAAAATTAAGATAAAAACCAATCATTTGAACTGGACACATTTAATACAGAACTGAAAAGGATAATAAAAGTGGCACACAAAGGCACTAAAGTAATTATTTTAATTGTATTCTATATATTCATGAAAGTAACTAGAGACATATAAAATATCCAAATATACATTCTAGAGATGAAAACAACAATGTCTGAGATGAAAAATACATTGGATAGGATTTATGGAAAATCACGTATTGCAAAAGTAAAATATGGAACTTGAAGGCATAGAAGCAGAAACTATCCAAAGTGAAACGCAGAGAAAATGGACGAGCCGGGCGGGAGGGGCAGGGAAGAGCACCAGGGAACTGTGGGACAACTTCAAATAGCCTATTTAGACTAAATCCTCTAAGGTAGAAGGAAGCAGAAAAATATTTGAAGAAATAATTGTTCAAAGTTTTCTAAATTTGATGAACACTATAAACCCAGAAATCCAAAAAGTTTAATGAACCCCAAGAACAAGACACATGAACAAAACTACATGAAGATACATCATAGTCAAATTGCTCAAAATCAATGATAAGACTAAATCTTAAAAGTAGCCAGAGAAAATAAATACATTATATACAGGAGAAAGTTAAAAAATGGTAGCAGATTCTTTTTGAACATTATTCAGGAGAGGAGAAAAGGAAGCAATTTCTTTATTGAAAGAAAGGGAAAAAAATCCATCCTCTTAGCATTCTATACTCCACAAAAACATCTTCTAAAAATGGAGGCAAAATAAAGATCTTTTCAAACATTCACGAGTTAAAACAACTCATTACCAGCATACCCACATAACAGAAATTTTAAGAGAAGTTCTTCAGGTAGGCAAAAACAATATCAGAATGAATTTGGTTATCATAGAGAAATATAGACACCAGAAATTCATAAGAGCAAGTATATAAGATTGTTTTTGTAAAATTGTTTTCTTTACTGAAATCTCTTTAACATATGATTTTATGTTTAGACAAAAATAATAACAATGTAGTGTGAAGATTATTACATAAAATTAAAATTCATGACAGCAAATTAAACCAACATAAGCAAAATAATGAGAAATCAATGAAGTAGAAAAATATAGGGAAAATTAATAAATCCAAAGACTGGTTCTTTGAGACAAATAATAAAATTGATAAACCTATAGTCAGGCTGACCAAGAAAACAAGAAGACACAAATTACCAATATCAAGAATGAGATATTTCCGACAAGATGGCAGTGTAGGTAAACGCGGTATCACATCCTCCCACAACCACATTAAAGTTGCAACTAAACTGTAGAACAACCATCATTCAAAACTGCCTGAAATCAAGCTGAATGGAAGTTCTACAATTACAGAATTAAGGATCAGCCACATTGAGACTGATAGGAGGGGCAGAGCAGATGGGCTGGTCTAACACCCACATGTGGCGGATAAAAATCAGGAGGACACCTCAGCTGGGAAGGTCCTCCCTGAGGACTGAGGGGTCCCTGTCCCATACCAGGTGCCCCCGTTCAGGGTTCCAGTGCCAGGAAGAGAAGTTCCCATAACTTCTGGCTATAAAAAACAGTGGGAACTGAGGCTCCGGGAGGCTGAGGTATCTAGAGCCCCAGAGAGCTCCTCTTCAAGGGCCTGTGTACAAACTTATTGCATTTACTCCCTCTAAGCTTGGAGGGGAGGCAGCTCGAGGAGCGCCAGAGACATACAAGGAAGAACTAAGCTGTTTGGCAGTGGAGCAAGGGCTGCAGAGGGGACTTTCTCCTGGACACATGGGCTCTCAGAAACCTTTGTTCCTTTGGCGAGCCCTTCCCTGGGGTGGCAGACAGCTGCCATATCTGAGACTCCAGCAACCTGCTCACACTGGTTGCCCTGCCCTGGTGATTCCCTGAGGCCCTGCCCCACCCAACTTTCAGGCCCACCCAAGCTGTTGCCAGTTGCTTAACCATAGGATTGGCCTGTCTTGGATCCTGCTTCAAGTTTTCCTAAATTCTTTCAAAGAAGCAGCATCTGGTTTCAGCTAGCCCCAAACCTCTTGTTAAGTAATACACAGAAACAAACACAGGGAGGCAGCCAAAATGAGGAGACAAAAAAACAGGTCCCAAATGAAAGAACAGAACAAAACCCTAAGAAAAGAACTAAGCACATGGAGATAAGCAACCTAACAGATGCTGAATTCAAAATACTGCTTATAAGAATGAACTTAGTGAGAACCTCAGTGAACTTAGTGAGGGCCTCAAGAGCATAAAAAAGGACCAGTCAGAAATGAAGGATGCACATTCAGAAATGAAGGAGACACTAATTGAAATAAAGAATAATTTACAGAGACTCAATAGTAGAATAGGTAAAGCCAAGAAGCAAACCATTGATTTGGAATGTAAAGAAGCAAAAAACACAGAATCAGAACAAAAAAAAAAAAAAAAAAAATCCAAACAAATGAGGACAATGTAAGGAGCCTCTGGGATAACTTCAAGTGTGCCAACATTCGCATGTTGGGGATACCAAATGGAGAATAGAGAGAACAAGAAATTGAAAACCTATTTAAAACAATAATGGCAGAAAACTTTCCTAACTTGGTGAAGGAAATAGACAGATAAGTCTAGGAAGTACAGAGAGTCCCAAACAAGATGAACCCTAAGAGGCCTACACCAAAGCACATCATCATCAAAATGCAAAAGGTTCAAGACAAAGAGAGAATCTTAAAAGCAGCAAGGAAAAAGCAGTTAGTTACCTACAAGGGAGTTCCCATAAGACCGTCAGCTGATTTCTCAAAAGAAACTTTGCAGGCCAGAGGGAGTGGCAAGAAATATTCAGAGTAATGAAAAGCAAGAACCCTCAACCAAGATTACTCTATCCTGCAAAGCTGTCATTTAGATTTGATGGGCATATAAAGAGTTTCCCAGACAAGAAAAAGTTAAAGGAGTTCACCACCACCAAACTGTTATTATATGAAATGTTGAAGGGTCTTTTTGAAGAAAAAGATAAAATATGTGAACAAACAAAATGGCAATGAATAAATATCGACATTTGAATCTACAAACAAAATGAACAGGTAGAACAGAAACATTCTCATAGATACAGAGAATATTTTTTTGGTTGCCAGATGGGAGGGGGTGTTTGGGGAAATGGGTAAAAATGATGAAGGGATTAAGAAGTACAAATTGGTTGCTAGACTGACAAACCTTAAAGGGAAGGGGGTTGGAGGGTGGGAAGAAATAAACCAAAGAACTTATATGCATAACCAATGGACACAGACAACAGTATGGGAAAAGCCAGGAGTGGGGGGCGGGAGTGGGGAGGAGGGGGTCAATGGGGGAAAAATGAGGAACATCTGTAATACATTCAACAATAAAGATAAAAAGAAAAAGAATAAGAAATGTGACATCACTAGAGGTTCTACAGATATTAAAAGGATAACAAAGAAGCCTGGCTGGTGTGTCTCAGTGGAATGAGCATCGTCCCATTGACTAAAAGGTCCCAGTTCGATTCCTGGTCAGGGCACATGCTCAGGTTGCCACCTAGATCCTCAGGGGTGGTGTGCAGGAGGTGGTCAATCAATGTTTCTCTCTTACATTGATGTTTCTATCACTCTCTCCCTAAAAAAATATTAAAAAAAAAAAAAAAAAAGGATAACAGAGGAATACTATGAACAGCTTTATGCCAATAAATTTAATACTTAATTAAAATGAGAAACCTCCTTGGATGGCAAAAGCTACCAAAACTCACTTAGGAATAAACAGATAACTTGAATAGCCATATATCTATTAAAAGTGTTAAGTTTGTAGTTTAAAAAGCTTCCCATAAAGAAAACTTCAGATTTAGATAATTTTGTTGGAGAATTCTCTGAAACATTTAAAAAAGCAGTTGCTACCCTTCCTGAGTATTGAAGTAAAAGAATTGCATATCAACTCATTCAGTGAGATTGGTAGTACTCAGATATTGAATCAGAAAAGATATTATAAGAAAAGAAAGCTACAGACCAATATACCTCATGAATGTAGACAAAAACATTGTAAACCAAGTTTTAGTATATCTAATCCAACAATATATAAAAATGCCAATATGTCATGATCAAGTGGAATTTATCCGAAGAATCATAGTTTGACTTTCAAAAATCAGTCAATGTGATTTACCATATAAGCAAATTAAAAAGGAAAATCCATAATATCATCTCAATAGATGTAAGAAAAAGCACTGAATACAATTCAACATCTATTCTTATAAAAACACTCTCAGTAAACTAAGAATAGAATGGAATTTTTTCTACCTGATAAAAGGCATCTCTGAAATCCTATCATTAACATTTATACAAAATTAACTTAAAATGGATGATATAGCTAAATGTAAAGCCTAAAACTGTAAAACACCCAGAAGAAAACCCAGGGAAAACCTTTGCTGCCAGCCTCAGAGCAGGGAGAAGAGTCATAAGGATTGCCCCACTAGGAGGCTTCTACCATCTTTGGAAAAGTAAAGATTGGAGGCAGCAAGGGAAGGTCAAACAAGCAACATTTCTTCTGCTGTCCCTCCATAGGGCCCTGTGAAGCTCAGTAGCTCTTCCTGTAGTGATAATAGAGATTCCCTGAAAATAACACCTTTGACTAAAATTTTCACTGTCCTAGAGCTTTCAAGGTGGCCACACATCGACTAGTTGCTTTCACAGTACAAGCTAATGCACGAATAGATAATAACTTTTTTCTTTCTTACTAGTGTTATTATCTTTTAGTATGTATGGTGAAAGACTTTTAAAAGATCCTTACTATCTTTTAAAAACATTTCTATCATTAAGGTTTTCAAAAATACTTTAAAGTGGAGACACTCCTTGTCGAGATTCAGTGATTAGTGAGATTTGGCTTATCTTCTTTATGTATCTCTTTTTTTCCATTGAAGAATATCTTTGCCTCTTCTTACTTGAAAGATGATTTTCGGTGAAAAGTCATTTCAGAACCATTGTTAGGTCCCTGATGGTAAGATAAACCTAATACTCTTATTAGGTATTTAAACCTTTGTTCAATCTGAATCCAAACGACCTTATGTAGCTTTTTCTTCCAATATGCCCCTACAAGAATTTTATGTTATAAATGCTTTAATTATAGTTCCTAAGTACATTTTGAAATTTTCTTTCTCTACTTATGCTAACTTTTTTTTTTTTTTTTCTGTCTGGAATGCCTTTCTTCACCCTATTTCTGGCAAGGAAAGTCCTACCCACTGGGCAGATCTGGCTATCTGTTAATCTAACAGCTTAACTGTATTTCCCAGCCTCCCTTGTAGTTAGTGTGGGTGTAACTGATTCTCACCATTCCCTTGCCTTGCCTATAGAAACCTGCCATAGTCACTCTCTCCTTGCTGTCTTCCTCTGTCTGCAAACAGTATGTGAATATCAGGACAACTCTGTTATGCAAATCAAATATTAAAGATGGCAGAGCCTCTGTCTCTTTTGTCCCTGAGAGACTGAGTGGCACAGAGCCTCTACTCCATGATTTTGAATCTTTCATGTATCAGACAAAATTACTATTGGGTCAAACCACTCAGATCTTGAGATTTATCTCTTAGGGTAGCTAGTGTTACCCTAATAAATATATCTGTTGTTCAAGTTCGACTCAAATTCTCTTTTCTTTTATATCATCCTTTATTGCTCCAGGCAAAAGTAAGGCCTTCCTTCCCTTTAATTATTATAACATAGAGTTCTTTATTTTATTTTGATTTTATAGTGCTCATTCCAAGCTACCTCAACTTCCTCCCCACCTGCCTTCTAAAATTGTGCCTACATCCACACCCATTCTGTCTTCCTTTTCTTAAGTCTCAGTGGAAGATCCTAGAAGTGCCCCTCCTCATGTCTTAGATCAGTCCCCTCTCCCTGGAACCTATTTCTCTCTTGCCACCTCAGGGATCTGTTCTACCATCTGTCCTCCCTCTTGCCTATGTTTTCAGATACTGTTTCAAATGTGCATTTACAATGCACATTGTTAGTTCCTTCAGAGAGCTCTTTCCCCTTTGACTTCTGTGGCTGCATCAGTTAGCACAGGCCAAGTTATGCTGCAGCAATCCAGTTATCATTGACACTCATGCCTCAGTGGCTCACAATGGTGAAGATTTATTTCTCACTCACAATCATGTTGTTTGTAGGTTGGCTGAGATCCATTCTGTGCCATTGTCACTCTGGGACCAAAGTTGATGAAGAAAATTGTATGGGACATGGTCACTCTTAAGGCAGAAGGAAAGACAGAGTTCACGGGGAAGTACATATGGCCTCTTAAAGCTTCAATCTGGAAGTGACACAGGTCACTTTTGCTCACATCTCACTGTCCAGAGCACACATGGCCCAGACTGACGTCCAGGAAACACGATGTGTAATCCTTCTCTGGAGGGACAGGGCAACAGGACAGTTCACCATCACACTACCTCTTCTTGATTGTTTTTCTTCCTTCTGGGCTCCTTGGGGTTTTCCTCTATCTTGAGTTTAATTTGCATGTCAGATACAACCCATGTGTTTATGTTGCTTGACTTGCTTAGGGTTTTCTAGTAGATAAACTTTTTTCGATTAAGATTTCACTCCCAAATCCACATGTATCATTTCTTTTAAAAAATGACAAGATCTGGTAGGTCTGTGCTGGAATTTACCTGTGGTTACTGCAGCTAGAGCTGAGTGTGTCTGCCCTTGTTAGATGGACCTCTGCACTACAACAGGACCTTTACAACTCGTGTTGCTGCCAGCTCTGTTGGTACCCTGTTTGTTAGGTCTTTCTTCAATGCCATTGTTCCTACAGTTCTATTCTACTCACTCTACATAGCCTCCCTGAAGAATTTCCTTTCCTGTGGCTTTAGTTTCATCCACCGCATCCTCTCCTCCACACAGCCAGTGTGTTACTCTAGGTCCTTACCAACTTTTGCATAGATAATTTTGTCAGCTTTCTAACTGCTCTCCCAGCCTCTAGTCTTGCAGGAACTCTGATCTATCCCCAAATAATTAGTGCCTTGATCTATAAAGCCCACATCTGGTTACCGATCTCCAGCACGCATTTCTTTAATAGCACACTATCGCTAGAGGCGTGAGCTCAGTCTGGTGTACATGTCTCATCTCCTGGCCCTACCTTTCTTTCCTGTCTTACTTTTTTTTTTTTTTTTTTCCTTTATTGATTTGATTTTAGAGAAAGAGGAAGGGAGAGTGAGAGAGAGATAAAAATATCAATGAGAGAGAACATTGATTGGCTGCCTTCTGCATACCCCTTACTGGGGATCGGGCCCACAACCTGGGCATGTGCCCTGACCAGGAATTGAACCAGCAACTTTTTGTACATGGGTTAACGCTCAACCACTGAACCACACCAGCTCAGTGTGGGCCAGTCTTACCTCTTGCTCCCACTCTCTAGCACTCTACATTTTGGTCAAACTGAATTACTTCTATGGGCTATACCCTCCCTTACCAGGTATGAGCCCCTCTATTCAGTGTTGGCAGCATCTCCTCCTCTGGGAAGTCTTCCTTGACTTTAGAGTATAATTGTATTTAGAGATAATGTCTTCCAAGCAGTGATTAAGTTAAAGCTGTTAGGGTGGGACCCTAATCCACTCTGACAAGTATCCATTATAAGAAGAAAAAAAGACACTGGGGATGTGCACACAGAGAAAAGATTACATGAAGACACAGCAAGAAGACGGACATCTGCCAGTCAAGGAAAGACACCTCCGAAGAAATCAAACCTGCCAACCTTGCTCTTGAACTGCCACTATCCAGAACTGTAAGAAAATAAATGTTCTTTTATTTAAGCCACCCAGTGTATGGTATTTTATATTGGCAGCCCTAGCAAACTAAGACAGATAGATAGTAATTTGCGGACAAGTTCAGTCTTGTTTCTCTTGGTGTCCTTATCATATGCTCCAAATTCCGTAAACATTTATGAAATCAATGATTGTTAAATGAATAAATAAATTTGGCATTGATAAATAAATAAGTTTTGACATTTATTTTGATATGGCAAATTTGAATTGAACTAATTTATTACAAGGAACCTATGATGAAAGAATCTGCAAATGACAAATGTATGGGAAAAATTTGTTGGTAGGTGAATAATAGGATCATATCATAGCAGTGTTTTGTATTTATAGTTTTTCTTTATGAAACAAAGAAGCTCTGGCTTCTATTAATATACCCGTCTAAGAGCAGCCCTGAGAAGCACTAGTAACTGGGATCTTGCAGGGGAGAAACCTGAGGTGTGAGGGGACAGGCAGCTGGCCCAGGACTGAGGGAGCCACTGGCCTGACCAGTGCTGGGGCAGAGGCCAGAAGGTTCCGTTAGCTGGCAGAGTGCTGTGTTCTACAGCCAGTCCTTGGGGATGATCCATACAAAGCTCCAGTGAGACGAATCAGCTATTCATGCTCCAAACTGACAATCACATCTGGAATGCACCTTCTGGAATAGCAGTGAAGGAAAAGAAATGACAGTGGTGAGGGGGAATAATTACTGTGTCCAAGTTTTATATAACAGCAAGCATTTGAGCAAAAAGTGAATGCAGGGTCAATCAGGCACTCAGGTGGTTTCTATCCACAAACACAACACTATCTGGGAACATCAGGACAGTAAGTGCGAAGGCTTGTGGTTTTCTCCACGCATGGCACATTCTGGCAAACTATAGCCAGGAACAAGCTTGGTCAGAAAGGAGCAGCTACAGTAACTGTTGCTACATTCTCCAAAGGGTGGCATTCAATTAGAAAAGGCTGGATTTGGCTGGGGCATTGGTTTAACGTGCACACACAAATATACACACATGCAGTCGGAGGCTATGTGGATCTGGAGATACCATATACCAGGGCTTCAGAGAGAGGAAAGCTCCCCTTGGGACTGAAGAATAGCAGAGAGCAGCCAACTAGACACACAGCATTTAGTGCATTGAGCCAGCTCACACCTGTGTACAGTTGGAGACCAGCATTGATCAGTAGTGGCAGCAGCAGCCAGAGAATATAGTAGACTACTATGCTCAGAGAAGGAATGAACACAGGACTGAGCCAGTAGTGAATGTCTTGGTGATCAAGGTGGTTCACATGGGAACCTGAAGACAGGGTTAGCTATGAATTCTTAGGAGCAGCTATCACCTGGGGTAAATGAAGAGGACTCACAGGGTTTGCAGATCACAGCCAAGACACCTGTCTATGAATTCCTAGAGCTGCGAGCTCATCAAGCTCGAGAAATAATAAATGTAATAAACAAATAAATGAGAGATATATTCTCTACAATGTCTCCCCAGAGAACACTTTCTCAATAGAACACCCCTTGAATGATTAAAACCCAACTTTATCGAATATATGTATCTCTTAATGCAGTGTTTTTGGGATAATGATTATATAGAAAAAACAAGTATATTTATGACCTCCAAACTTCATACAACATTTAAGCAAAGTGACTTGTGAAGATAGTCTTGAGTTACATTCTAAATGCAATTCATAGAAAGTCAGAATATTTGAAAGGTGAGTGTCAAGCTGGATTGTGGACCTGGGTTTGTTAGAGCTGTGGGAGGAGCCTCAACACTTGAAGCAACTCTTTGTTACAAACATGTTAATTTTATGGCCCTGAGACCAGATTAAATAATGCTATCATTCTTATTCATCCATTCATTCATTCTTCATTCACTTGACGAATATTTATGGAATGCCTATAAAAAAGCCACACTAGTTATTGGGGATTAAATAGTAAACTTCTAGTATGCTGAAGGATACAGATAAAACAGACAGGCCCTTGCAATACAGTGGAGTAGGTGCTCTGATGGGGGAGTTATGCTGGGCAATTGGAGCTTACCCAGGTCTGACACCTTCCCACTTCCTGTAGGAAGTGATACCCACATTAAGATCTAGAGGATGAGTGAAACTGAGCCAGGGAAAAGAAGGGCTAAGAAATTTATAGGAAGAGGGAACAATGGCTGTGCAGAAAGGCTGAAATATTTGGTGGGAGAAATAAGGCAGGAGAAGTCAATGTGTCTGTATCCTGGAGGGGATTTCTTGCTCCTGGTGGGAAGGATGGACCACTGGCAGGCTGACTATGTGCGGCCAAAGCATGGAACATAGAGAAGGGTAGGAAGTAACAGTTTGGGAATCACTTGCACATCAGACGCCTGCAGGTTAGTGAACTCCTTCCTAGAGTGCCTAGAGTGAGAAGGAGAGCTAAGGACAGAAACCCAAGAAACTGCAACATTTAAGGGACAGAGTTTCAGGGGTCACCTAAGGCTGACTGAATGAACAGCCAGACACCTGAGAAAAAACCAGGGGAGGTGACAGTGAGGTTCCCAAAGGAAGAGCAGATCCAAGAAACAAGGTCATAGTTCTTAGGGTAAATGGGGATGAGAAATCAAATAAAATAATAACTGACAAAAATGCATCAACATAGGGATGGTTGGTGGTCTTGATGAGATCAGAAGCTTCTTGATAATTCAAGTATGGGAGGGCGTAGAAATGAGTAAAATTTCTTTAGAATTCCAGCCAAGATGCCAAGAAAGAGAGGGCTAAACTGGAGAGCTTGGTGTGGAAGTGCAATTTAAGATGAAGATGAGAGCGTATCTGAATGTTACTGGGTGCCTTGGAAAGCTGAAACACTGGAGCAAGGAGGGGGTGGAGTCCCCTGTTTAAGGGGTGAAAGGTATTTCCATAAGCCCAGAACTCATTTAGATGTTGTGTTGTGGGAGGGACTGAAGCTTGGGGACTGGGCTGTGTGGGGTTAGGCCTGCCTCTTCCATATCCTGGCTGTGTAACCTTCAGTAAGTCATGTAAACTCTGAAGGCTTCAATTTCTTTATTTGTAACAACAGAATCTATCTCATAAGGCTATTTGAAAAATAAAATTCAATTATGTACATAAAGTGGTTAGCATAGTGCCTGGTAAATACTCATTAGTGTCTAGCTTTCTTAGCATTAATGCCTCAGAAGGGTGGTTGCTTGTCAGTGGCCTGTCCATAGAGGGAATGGGGTGGGAGCCTCCTTCAGGGTCCACCTCTATCTTGAACGGGGGAAGGACATATTCTCTTTGCCCTGCTAGACTCTCTTACCCAGCAGCAGCACCCCTCTCCCCCAAGTCTCTTTGATCTTGGGGATCACCAGATTATAATCACTGTGTGGGACCTCTGACAGGGATGGTGGCTGGGGCGGTACCTACTGGAAGCTCAGCCTTGCAGAGTGAGTGACAGCTCCAGGAAAGCACAGCTTCCCGCCTCTGCTGGAAAGCCCTACCTTCTTTTTTGTTTTTGCTGCAGGCAGGAATGCTGTTACAGGAAATGTAGATTGGGCTTTGGGAGCACTGTACACTTTTGAAGTGGTGTCTTTGCTTTTGGACATCACCACAATGTTAATATAATGTAACAAGAAGGGGGTGCCCCAAGGGAGTGTCCCATTTTCTAAACAAAATTCTATGCTTTCTTTGCTTTTGCTGCTTTCCCCCAATTTCCTCCCAGTAGGGACAGTGTCTGCCTGTTTCTGACCCTTGAAGGAGTGGGGAAACTTTTTCTGCTGAGGGCCATTTGAATATTTATAACATCATTTGCTGGATAATTATAACATCATTCTAGGGGCACATAAAATGATCAACTTAAAAATTAGCCCGCTATAGTTAGTCAGGCTAATTTGGTGAGACGTGTGATAGTGGCTGGTATTGACTTCATGGGCCTTATGCTGGATGTTGCCCACCCCTGCGACAGTCTCACAGCTTATTCCCACCGGAGTCAGATGGGAACCCAGGAACGAAGCTGGGGTCCAGGTAGATAATTTAGTGCCCAGAGAGAAAAATGAGGCTTATGATCACACAGAGAGTAACTGAGTGACTAGTCCAGGACTCAAAACTCAGGTCTCCTTGCTTCTCCCCATAAATCATGAGGATTTCAGTAATCCACAGCTTCCCACCTCTTCCTTCATTACCGCTGTTACTGATGTATTCGTCCAAAATTCATTGAGCACCTCCTTCACAAAATTTCAAAGGACTCATATCAGGCTCTTTCTAGATACTAGGGACTTATCAGCTGAACAAAAATAAATCCCTGCTCTTGCAGGGCTTAGTCCAATGAGGGGAGATGGACAATGTATAATATAAACAAATAGATGATAAATATATCTTCCACAATGTCTCCCCAGGAAACATTTTCTCAATAGAATGTCTCTTGAATCAATAAAATCTAATTTCATAGAATGTATGTATCTCTTTTATCCAGCACAATTTATTATTATTATTATTATTTTTTAAATTTTTGTTACAGATGTTTCTCGTTTTCCCCCATTGACACCCTCTTTCCCCTGCCTCCCTGCCCTGTCCCCAGCTTTGTTGTCCATGTCCATTGGTTATGCATACATGCATATAAGTTCTGTGGTTTACCTCTTCCCCCCACCCCCTCCTCTGGGGATTGTCATTCTGTACCCTACTTCCATATCTCTGGGTCTACCAAATTCCTCAGACTGTTATGTTCATTATATTCCACAAATAAGTGAGATCATGTGATATTGTCTTTCTCTGCTTGGCTTGTTTCGCTTAGGATAATGCTCTCCAGGTCCCTCCATGTCATCTCAAAGGATAAGAGATCTTTCTTTCTTATAGCTGCATAGTACTCCATTGTGCATATGTAGCACAGCTTTTTAATTCATTCGTCTACTGAGGGACATTTGGGCTATTTCCAGATCTTAGCTATTGTAAATAGTGCTGCTATGAACATGGGGGTACATATATTCTTTCTGATTGGTGTTTCAGGCTTCTTAGGGTATATACCTAGAAGTGGGATCACTGGGTCAAATGGCAATTCAGTTTTTAATTTTTTGAGGTAACACCATAGTGTTTTCCATAGTGGCTGCACCAGTCAGCATTCCCACCAGCAGTGTACTAGAGTCCTCTTTTCTCCACACCCTCACGAACAGTTGTTGTTTGGTGATTTGTTGATGGTGGCCATTCTGACAGGTGAGAAGTAATACCTCATTGTTGTTTTAATTTGCATCTCTGTGATGATTAGTGATGTTGAGCATTTCTTCATATGTCTCTTGGCCATTTGTATGTCCTATTTGGAGAGGTGTCTATTTAGTTCCTCTGCCCATTTTTAATGGGGTTCTTTGCCTTCCTTTTGTTGAGTTGTCTGAGTACTTTATATATTTTGGAAATTAACCCCTTATCTGATATATCATTGGTAATTATGCTCTCCCATACAGTGGGTTGCCTTTCCATTTTGATGATTGTTTCTTTTGCTGTGCAGAAACTTTTTAGTTTGATGTAGTCCCATATGTTTATTTTTTCTTATGTTTCTGTTGCCTTAGGGGATGTATCAGTGAAAATTCTGCTGCGTATGATGTTAGAAATTTTGTTGCCTACATTTTCTTTTTGGATTTATGGCTTCACGGGTTACATTTAAGTCATTTATCTATTTTGAGTTGATTCTTGTGTATGGTGTAAGTCGATGGTCTAGTTTCTTTTTTTTTTTTTTTTTTTGCATGTAGCTGTCCAATTTTCCCAACACCATTTATTAAAGAGGCCATCTTAACTCCACTGTATGCTCTTGCCTTCTTTGTCAAATATTAATTTAGCATAATGTCTTGGGTCTATTTCTGGGTTCTCTGTTTTGTTCTGGTGGTCTATATGCCTGTTCTTGTGATGGTATCAGGCTGTTTTGACTATAGTAGTTTTGTAGTATAACCTGATATCTGGTATTGTGATCCTGCCTACTTTGTCCTTCTTTTTCAAGGTTGCTGTGGCTATTTGAGGTCCTTTTTGGTTCCATATGAACTTTTGAAGTATTTGTTCTAGTTCTGTGAAGTATGTTGTTGGTATTTTGATGGGGATTGCATTGAATCTATAGAATGCTTTGGGTAATATGGACATATTAATGATGTTAATTTTTCCAATTCATGAATGAGGTTTGTGCTTCCACTTTCTTATATCTCCCTCTATTTCTTTTTTCAATGGCCTGTAGTTTTCTGCAAATAGGTCTTTTATTTCTTTGGTTAAGTTCATTCCTAGATATCTTACCTTTTTGGCTGTGATGGTAAATGGGAAGGTTTTTAAAATTTCTCTTTCTGTGAGTTCATCATTGGTGTATAAGAATGCCATCAATTACTTGATGTTAAATTTGCCAAATTCATTTATTAAATCTAGTAGATTTTTGATGGTGTCTTTAGAGTTTTCTACATATAATACTATGTCATCTGCGAATAATGACAGTTTCACTTCCTCCTTTCCAATTTGGATCCCTTTTACTTTTTCTTCATGTCTAATTGCTGTGGCTAAGACTTCTAGTACTATATTAAATAAGAGTGGTGAAAGTGAACACCCTTGTCTTGTTCCTGTTCTTAAGGGAAATGTTTTTAGTTTTTGCCCATTTAGTATGACGTTGGCTCTAGGTCTTTTATATATGGCCTTTATTATGTTGACATATGATCCCTCTATTCCAAAATTGCTTAGCGTTTTTATTAGAAATAGATGCTGGATTTTGTCCAATGCTTTTTCAGCATCTATTGATATAATCATATGCTTTCTATCTTTTATTTTATGTATGTGATGTATCACATTTATTTAGTTGTGAATATCATACCAGTCTTTCATCCCTAGGATGAATCCCACTTGGTCATAGTGAATAGTTTATTTGATGTATTGCTGGATCCAATTTGCTAGTATTGTGTTAAGGATTTTGGTGTTTATGTTCATCAGGAATATTGGTCTGTAGTTTTCTTTCTTTGTAGTGTCTTTTTCTGGTTTTGGAATTAGAATTAAGCTGGCCTTATAAAACGATGTTGAAAGTCTTCCTTCTTGAATTGTTTGAATAGTTTGAGGAGAATGGGTGTTAGTTCTTTTTTGAATGCTCGGTAAAACTCCCCTGTGAAGCCATCCGGGCCTGGGCTTTTGTTTGCTGGTAAGTCTTGATTACATTTTCAATTTCCTTCATTGTTATTGGTCTGTTCAAGTTTTCTATCTCTTCCCTGTCCAGTTTTGGGCGACTATGTGTTTCTAGAAATTTGTCCATTTCTCTAAGATTTTTGAATTTGTTGCCGTATAATTGTTCATAATATTTGTTAACAATCCTTTGTATTTCTGTGGTGTCAGTTATTATTTCTCCCTTTCATTTCTGATTTTGTGTATTTGGGTTCTCTCTGTTTGTTTCTTGGTTAGTCTAGCTAAGGGTCCATCAATCTTGTTTATCTTTTTGAAAAACCAGCTCTTTGTTTCATTGATCCTTTGAATTGTTTTTTCGGTCTTCATATCATTTATTTCTGCTCAGATATTTACTATTTTCTTCCTTCAACTTGCTCTGGGGTTTTCTTTTTGTTTTCTTTCTACTTCTTTAAATTGTGAGGTTAGGTAGTCAATTAGAAATTTTTAGTGTTTCTTGAGGTGGGCCTGTAGTGGTATAAAGTTCTCTCCCAGAATGGCTATTGCTGCATCCCATAGATTTTGTGATGTTCTGTGTTCATTTTCACTGTTTTCTAGGAAGTTTTTAATGTTTTCCGTTATCTCCATGGCAACTCATTCATTTTTCAATAACATGTTATTTGACCTCCATGTTTTCAAATGTCTTTGCATGTTTTTGTTGCATTTGATTTCTAGTTGCATGTCATTGTATTCTGAGAAGATGCTTGATATGATTTCAATCTTCTTGAACTTGTAGAGACTTAGTTTGTGCCCTACTATGTGGTCTATCTTTGAGAATGTCCCATGTGCACTTGAGAAGAATGTGAATTCTGCGGTTTTGGGGTAGAATTCTCTGTAGATATCTATTAAATCCATTTGATCCAGCACTTCGTTTAGAGTCTCTGTTTCTGTGTTAATTTTTTTTTTCTAGATGATCTATCCAGTGATCTCAGCAGTGTGTTGAAGTCCCCTGCTATGATTGTATTGCTGTTGATTTCTCCTTTGAAATCCTCCAGGCTATTTTAAATATATTTTGGTGCTTCTATATTGGATGCATATATGTTTATCAAGGTTATATCTTCTTGTTGGATAGATTCTTTCAATATTATGTATTGACCTTCTTTGTCTCTAGTTATGGCCTTTATTTTGAAATCTATTTATCAGATATGAGTATTGCTACCCCAGCTTTTTTTTTCTTTTTACTTACTTGGAAGATTTTTTTTTTTCATCCCTTTACTTTCAACCTATGTATGTGTTTTGTAGTGAGGTGGGTCTCCTGTAAACAACATATTTGTGAGTCATTCTTTCTTACCCAGTCAGCTACTCTGTGTCTTTTTATTGGAGCATTCAATCCATTTACATTTAAGGTGATAATTGATATGCACTTATTTCTTACCATTTTTGTTTAGTGTGGTTATATTTTTCTTCCTATTTCTTCTACCAATTACTGTAGTCCTTTTAACTTCTCTTGCAGTGCTGGTTTGGTGCTAATGTATTTCCTTAGCCCTTTTTTTTTTTGTCTAAGAAGCTCTTTATTTCACCTTCTATTTTGAATGCTCACCTTGCTGGGTAGAGTAGTCTTGGATTCAGATCCTCGTTTTTCATGACTGATTATTTCATGCCATTCTCTTGTGGCATTCTCTTGTAGTGTTTCTGTTGAGAAGTCAACTGATATCCTTATGGGGGTTCCTTTGTAGGTAATCTGTTGCTTATCTCTTGCTGCCATTAGCATTCTCTATTTGTCTTTAATTTTTGGCATTTTAATTATTATGTGTCTTGGTGTGGGCCTGTTTGGGTTCTTCTTCCTTGGGGCTCTCTGTGCTTCTTGAACTTGAATACCTTCTTCTTTCACCAAGTTAGGAAAGTTACTGTCAGTATTTTTTTCAATATATTCTCTAACTTGTGCCCATTTATTTTTTTTTGTCTTTGGGGACTCCTATGATGCAAATGTTATTGCATTTCCAGTTGTACCTCAGTTTTCTTAAGCTATCTTCCTGTTTTTTAATTTTTTTTCCCTTTTGGTTTGCTGATTGGTTGATTTTTTTTTCTACACTGTCTTCTAATTCACTGGTCCAGTCCTCAGCTTCCTCTACTCTGCTTTTTCATCCTTCCAATGTGTTCTTTATTTCTGCTATGTCATTCTTCATTTCCACTTGGTTGGTTTTCATTGTTACTATATCTTTACTCATTGTGTTGATGTCCTTACTCATGCTTTTGAGCTTCCCCAGATCATGGCTCTGAACTCTATTGATCTTATCTTTGATAGAGCTGTCTTGTTCTTTCATTTTGGATTTGTTTCACCATTTTGGCTATCTCAGTGCATTTAGGAGTCTGACAAAGTTTACCCATGGGTGTTGGTGTTCTGCTATTTTTGACTCCCTCTGCTGGGTTTGGATGAGTGTGGGCAGGCGCATGTTAAACACCACTGTCAGGTCTTACTTCCCTGGGTAGATTTGCAAGCTCAGGAAAGGTTCAGTTATCCTCTAGCATTTTTCCTGGAGGCTATTAGTCTCAGATGCTCAGAACCTCGGAATGTAGCCCTGGTGTTTTTAGTGAGAGGGTTTCCAGAGGGTGGGACAGATGCTGATTGTTAATGAGCCTCAATTTGCATTACTTTGCCTCTCACTGGGAAGAGGCTGAATCGTTGAGGGAGTGGCTGCTGCTATTTTCCACTGCTCTGGGAAGGAGTAAGCTGGCCACAGTCTTTTGTGGCCATGACTCAGGAAAAACTCTGAGTGCCTTCCAAATCCTGGGTGTTCCCACAGAATTTCAGTCTAGTCCACTCTCCCTCTGCTGGAGCCCCAGGTGAGTGGCTGAGGCTAATTTAATTCTCTGTCCTGGCTCTCTGTGTTGTGGAGCAGGCTTAGAGACCGAGGGCTCTGCTCATAGCTAAAACCGCTGCTGTCTGTGGGCTCCCAGCCCGCCACCCTCTTGTGTTTCTGCAGATTCCAACAGTGTCCCTAGTTATATGGTCCTGTCCCACTGCTTTTCTGTTGTTTTTTCCATCAATGTGTCTCTTTTTTATTTGTAATTACCATTTGGTCCTGGGAGATCATCTGTGTAGCTTCCATTCAATCAACCACCACCATTTTTTCTCCTTGTATCTCTTAATACAATGTTTTTTTGATAAATGATAATATAGAAAAACATGAAGACGTACAACCCCTAATCTTCATACAACATTTAAGCAAAATGATTTGCATAGGTAGTCTCTAACTACACTACAAATGCAATTCATAGAAAGTCAGAATTTTTTGTAAGGCATGTTGATTGTCATGCTGGGGTGTGCACCTTGGTTGTTGTTAGAACTGTGGGAGAAGCCACAGCACTTTAAGTAACTCTTTGTTACAAATATATTAATTTTATGGCAATCAGAAAGCAATGCTTGAAGCATTTTACATACTTTTATGATGGTTTATTACTTACATATGCTATATAGGTATTTAAATGTATATTAGTTATATTTTAGGAAATTGGTTGGGAGTTTTGTATTGATGCATTGCATCTTTTCCCAAATAAAGTCATGGGAAAGAGGCTCTTGGTTAGCGTTGTTGGGCTGGAGGCTGATGTGTAAGAGTCTCTTCCTGATATTAAGTCTGTTCTTGGAAGGTGAGAGATGTTATAAATACCAGGTCCACGCTAGTACATGTTCTCATAGTAATGTCTGGCTGGGGCTCCAGTGGCAGCCTCAGTGTTCCCATAGGCGACAGGTCATTTTTGTTGGAGAGATAACACAGAAGGTGGTGCTTGAGTCAAAGACTATTAGGTGGGCGCCCTGGCTACTAACATGCCTTCCCTTCAGAAGCCTGGCTGTGTGATGAAGATCACAGCCTCTTGCAAAATAACTTCAACAGGAAGAGCAAAAGGACCCTCTTGTCAAGTTCCATGCTGTCTTTTGCCAAGAGAGGTGGCTTAATTCCATGAGCATTTTTTTTTTTTTTTTTTATGGTAGCTATGAAATGGTAGGAAGTCTCCCACAAAGGATTTCCTTTGGTCATTGTTGTTTTTTCACTTAGCAAAAAAATGTGGTGGGGGAGGGACAAGAATCTCCTTCCCTTTGTGAGTTTTGTGATTCAGAGTTTAAAAGGCCAGTGACAGGATCTGGGTCATAGACTTGGTTTCCTTCTAGTATGGGGCTTGGTGCTTTACATGCCTGTCCCAATAAATGTGGGGACTAGAGCCCCATATTCTGACCTATTTTTATATTTGATCCCATGGGTGGAAAGAGTTTTCCTTGAGGTTAGAATCTTTACTAAAGGAAGTACCATGTTTTAGTTTTTGAAAGAGTTGAAAGGTCACTTAGTTTCATTTCCTTCTCAAAGCAGATGCCCTTCCCCCTCCCACTCTCAGTAACAACTGGGTGAGACCATGTGTGCTCTGAGAACATCTGATTGGTCAGGGTTCTCCAGAGAAACAGAAGCAATATTATGTATATACATATAAGAGATTTACTTTAAAGGAATTAGCTCACATGATTATAAAGGCTGATAATTCCAAAGTTTGCAGGGTGGGACAGCAGCCTGAATTTCCAGTGTGATGGTGTGAATGTCTGTATTCTAACTGAATTCAAATGTTGAAATCCTGATGCACAGTTGGATGGCATTAGGAGGTAGGGCCTTTGAGAAATGTTTAGGCCATAAGGGTCATATCCTCATGAATGAGATTAATGCCCTTGTAAAAGGGGCCCGAGAGAGTTCCCTTGCCACTTGTGAGATACAAAGACAAGTCTGGAACCCAGAAAGAGACTTTACCTCACCATGATGGCACCCTGATCTCAGGCTTCCAGCCACCAGAACTGTGAGAAATAAATTTCTGTTGTTTATGAGCCACCTGGTCTGTGGTGTTTTGTTACAGCAACCTGAACGGACTGACAGCTAGGAAGAGCTGGCACTGCCATTGAAGTCTAAAGGCAGCCTGCCGGCAGAATTCCCTCCGGCTCAGAGGGGTCAGGCTTTTGTTCTAGTCTGGCGTTCAGTTGATTGGGTGAAGCCCACCACATTAGGGAGGACAATCTGCTTTACCTAAAAATAATAAAATTTACATCTCATTCAAAAAAAACCTTCAGAGAAACGTCCGGAATGATGTTTGACTGAATATCTGGGCTCTGTGACCCAGCCAATTTAACACATTAAATTAATTATCACAGTGGGGTACAGCATCTGGAATAGTACATGTACTTGTGAATGTTCAACAATTAACACCCCACCCCACTCCACCCCCACGCACATATCCCCACACATGATTTGAACTCTCCCATGTGGAACGAAAGGAAGAGCAAGCCTTGGGTGAGGAGAATGTCTCTGTTGCTTTTTGCTCAGGAAAGGAGGGGGCAAAGGATATAACCTGGGCTTGGATGACTGATTAAAAGTGTCCTTGGCTTCAGAGCTTTTAAAAGCTTATGGTAGGCCCTGGACAGTTTGGCTCAGTGGTTGGAGTGTCGGCCTGCAGACCAGAGAGGCTCAGATTAGGTTCCTACAAAAAATAAATAAATAAGTAAAAGCTTATGTTAGTCAGCTGCAGAACTTCCTGGATTCCTGGATTTGTGTAGGGGTTGAAAAAGGCAATTAATTAGCTGATATGTGTGTATAAAAAGTATACACTAGTATACACTTATGTGAATCAAAGTCACAGAAAGGCAAGGGCTGTGGAGCCACACTATTTAGTTGGAATCCCAGCTTTGCCACTAATTTGCTGTGTTACTATTGGAAAGCTACTTAACCTCTCTAAGCTTGGTTCTCTAATCTGTGAAACAAAAATAATAGAACCCATACTTCATAGACTGTGAGGATTAAATGAGGGAGTAGCTATAAAGTGCTTACAAGATAGCCTGGCATATAAGTACTAGAAATGTTAATTATTATTATCATTATTATTAGCATCATCATATATATATATAGCATGTCACCTGTTCATATACACAAATCACACATGATTATCTGTCAGGAAAGACAACCTATACTTCTGGTGAATAAATACACAGTGGGAATTTTATACCAAAATTCTACTAATGTACTGTTGCAGAATCCATACTGAATATGGCTTTGTAAGAAGATGTTTGTTTTTGGTACTTCATTAATGAAACTCCATTGGACAGGATCTAGATTATATCTGTTTTTAATTAAATTATTATTATTCTTTTAGTAAACAGTGTTATAATAAGATGCTGGCATAACATTGAAGTAAATTCAGCATTTTGAGTTTGCAAGGATCACCTGCAGCCACTCAGCATTTCTACGGGGGAGAGAAGAGCACAGTCCGTCTCTCCACTTGCTTGCTTGCACTCAGCGAACACGTCACTGGCCATCTGAGCTCAGGTGTGCCTGAGGCTGCTGGAACGAGAGCGAAGATACTGACAGCTGGTAGGCTTCAGTGTGATCTGGCTCCTTCTCCCTGATAAATGGTTTCGCAGATGCTGCCAGCTTCATGCTCAATTAATCTCAGTTGAATTGATCATCCAGTTTTAAAGAAAACTATTAGCACTAAAGCAAAACTTCCCAAAGAGCTGTTATGGGGAAAAAAAAAAGGAAGTGATTAATTTTTTTTAAAGAAATTAAGATGACTCACCCCTAAGGGGACAGACAGTATGATGAATAAATAAGCATGAACATATAAAGCTTAGTATATGACAGACTTCACTAAAGCTGAGAAACTTCACACACCATATCAACTCATTTAGTTCTCCAACAACAGGGTTGGGTAGGTAGTAGTATTATTTTTGACCCATTTTACAGTTGTGGAAACTAAAAAAAGAGATTAAGTAATTTGGGAAGGACCACAAGTGGCTGAGTTGGGATCCAAAGCCTGGCTTTTGGGCTTTTGCTACACGTTACATTACTCTATTCCTATTAGGACCCGGATGTCAACTGCACCAGCCCCTTGCCCCACCTTCAGGTGCTCATTGCCTTATTTCCGAAATCTTACATTCATTTGTATAATATCACATGCACATCTTCGGAAAGGTAACTTTGTTATTACACATGTAATACATGTGTTCATTTTAGAAAAAAAAGCAATGATAGAAAATACTAAGGAGCAAACAGAAGGAAATAAAAATTGTTCATACTCTGTCTCCTGTAACCCTTGTTAACATTTGGTATATATTTTTCTTTTTTCTTTTTTTTTTAATATTTTTTCTTTATTGATTGTAGAGAGAGAGAAAGAGGGAGGGAGAGAGAGATAGAAACATGGATGAGAGAGAACATCAATTGGCGGCTTCCTGCATGCCCCCCACTGGGGATTGTGCCCACAACCTGGGCATGTGCCTTGACCAGGAATTGAACCAGCGACCTCTTGGTACATTTATTGATGTTCAACCAGTTGTTTTATATGTGCTTCTTCTCTTCTTAAGCAACAGTGAACTCATATGCTGCATGCTGTTTTGTAGTTTGATTTTTTTTTACCGAGCAATAGAATGTCTTTTTATTTAAATAAATACATGTCTATGACATTTTTAATTCTTAAAAAGTATTCTACCATATGGACACATTACAATTTACTGAACTAATCCTTTCTTTTTGGACATTTAAGTTGTTTCCAAATTTTGAAGTTAAAAATAAGGCTACTGTGAACATCTTTGCAGTTTAATCTATGTGCACATTAAAACATTTTAATTAAATAAATTGTTAATATTAATTAATTTAATATCATTGATGCTGAATTATTATAAATTCCTATTTCTTCAAAAGATTTATTTATAATCCACCATTGTTCTTCATTTCCAGAAACCTAGATGTTAATGGAGGTGATAAAGTTCTATACTTTTCTTTATTCAACAGTTTTTTTATTTTATTTTATTGATTTTAGAGATAGAAGAAGGGAGAGAGAGAGAGAGAGAAACATCCACTCATTGTTCCACCCCTTCAAGCATTCATTGGTTGATTCCTGCATGTGCCTGACTGGGCATGAAACTGGCAACTTTGCACAGTGGGACAACACTCCAACCAACTGAGCTACCTGGCCAGGGCCTCTATACTTTTTATTAACATGAATCTTGATTTCATTAAAATTGTATGAATTCAACATTAGAACCATTGTGAATTGTGTTATAATCTTTGAAAGGATAAGTGATGACATATGAGTAAAACATACTGAAAATGGATGTTCTGTGACAAGCTCTCAGGAAGCCTTCCTGTAACTTTTCGTACCCAAGATCTCAGGGGGTGAGCACCAGTGCTGAGGGCTTTCGGCCTCTGACTCACTAATGTAGAATTCAAGACTCATATCTGACCCTGCCACTCCTTTGATCCAGGCCCCATGACCTCTTTCTGAAATCCCTCCTCAGCCCCCACCTGGTTCTCATCCCCTGGAGCTTTCCTTTTCCAATCCATTTGCACATTGCTGTCAAAGTTAGCTTAAATATCAGTCTGATGTTGCTCGAATATCCAAAACCATTCAGGATAATTTCTCTTTACAAATATTAATAGTAAAAGATTAAAGGACACAAAATGTTTAACCCAAGCATCAAGGCATTTATTTCCATACTCTCCAGACTGCCTGCCCAGTCCAGGTGCAAGCCAGTGCCCTGCCCTCCATGCTGATTATCGATGATAGGAAAAGTTCCTGGGTAGTGCTAGACTGGCTTCCTGATTCCCCACACCCTTTGCAGAAGGTTTTATAGGCCCCAGGCAGTCTGGGGGCCCTGTGAGGCAGCTATTCTCTCACCGGCAAAGAGGCACCCTTCCCGTCCCGTCCCGTGTGCTCATCTGCCCAGAGGCTGCCTGACCTTTTGGGGCAAGGGCTGAGATTCTCCTCATTAAGAGTATTTTTTATCTCATCAGTCTTGAGCCCAGACATATGTTTTAGTGCCTCTGTAAGAATTGTAGTTTTCCTCTAAAATTGTCTTTAATTGGGGAAGCAGAATGGCAGGAATTTGCAGCTAGATTGAGGGACATGGCACTTGTTTTCTCACAGAAAAGGTTTTTGTGAGGAATCTGACCCTTATATGATGCAAAGGGAACTGAGCTTGAAAACAGATTTAATTGAGCTCACAGCGTATCTCTTAAGGGTGTTGAGCTCTTGGCTTATCATGATTTTGCATATTTTAAATGGTTTGATCTAAAAAAGTCATCATTCTCTTTTCTTTCCTTCTAAGGTCACATGTCCGGTGTTCCCACAAGTTATGGACAGCATGCAAATGCTCCTGTGGTTTGGTCCAAGGCATTGCACCTACTGTGCATGGGAAATGAGTGTAGAGACAGAGACACTGATTATATGTGGAGTGCCTCATACAGTGTGACTGAGAGAGAGCACTGGCAATTGGGTCATGGAAGTAAAAGCTGAATGACCTGGTTCTTTAACTGAGGTTTCTTTATATAGATCTTACTTCGCCTGATGCTTAAATATACAAAACACTGTTATTTGCATAACCTCATTTTTACTCAGGAAAATGGATTCAGAGAAATGAAGAGGCTGCCTCAAAGTCACACTTTAATGGGTTAGGGATTGACCCATGACTTTGAACTCAGATCTTCCCAGTAATATGCAAGTGTCTTTTGGTGAAAGATATTTCTGTGCTGTGTTCTCATTGCTTTTATGTGTGGATTCCTTGCGTTTTACAGAATTGCTAACTTTATTTTATTTTATTTTTTCCCATCCTGTCCCCGGCTTTGTTGTCCATGTCCATTGGCTATGCGTACATGCATACAAATTCTGTGGTTTATCCCCTCCATCCCGCCACCATCCCCTCCTCCAAGGGTTGTCAGTCTGCACCCCACCTCCATATCTCTCAGTCTACCCTGTTCCTCAGACTGTTATGTTCATTATATTCCACAAATAAGTGAGATCATGTGGTATTTGTCTTTCTCTAATTGGCTTGTTTCGTTTAGGATAATACTCTCCAGGTCCCTCCATGTCGTCTCAAAGGATAAGAGATCTTTCTTTGTTATGACTGTATAGTACTCCATTGTGTACATGTAACACAGCATTTTTATCCATTCGTCTACTGATGGACATTTGGGCTGTTTCCAGATCTTAGCTATTGTAAATAGTGCTGCTATGAACATGGGGTACATATATTCTTTCTGATTGGTGTTTTAGGCTTCTTAGGGTATATTTCTACAAGTGGGATCACTGGGTCAAATGGAAGTTCAATTTTTATTTTTTAGAAGTAACAGCATAGTGTTTTCCATAGTGGTTGCACCAGTCTGCATTCCCACCAGCAGTGTACTAGAGTCCCTTTTCTCCACAACCTCGCCAATACTTGTTGTTTGATGACTTGTTGAAGGTGGCCATTCTGACAGGTGATACCTCACTGTTGTTTTAATTTGCATCTCTCTGATGATTAGTGATGTTGAGCATTTCTTCATATGTCTCTTAGCCATTTGTATGTCCTGTTTGGAGAGGTGTCTATTTAGTTCCTCTGCCCATTTTCTAATTGGGTCCTTTGTCTTCCTTTTGTTGAGTTGTATGAGTACTCTATATATTTTGGAAACTAACCCCTTATCTGATGTATCATTGGCAATGGTCTACCATAGAGTGGGTTGCCTTTCCATTTTGATGGTTGTTTCTTTTGCTGTACAGAAGTATTTTAGTTTGATGTAGTCCCATGTGTTCATTTTTCCTTAGTCTCTGTTGCCTTAGGTGATGTATCAGTAAAAATTCTGCTTCGTATGATGTCTGAAATTTTGTTGCTTATATTTTCTTCTAGAATTTTTATGGATTCATGGTTCACATTTAAGTCTTTTATCCATTTTGAGTTTATTTTTGAGTATGGTGTTAGTTGATGGTCTAGGTTCATTTTTTTTGCATGTAGCTGTCCAATTTTCCCAACACCATTTATTAAAGAGGCTGTCTTTATTCCATTGTTTGCTCTTGCCACCTTTGTCAAATATTAATTCAGCATAATATCTTGGGTTCATTTCTGGGTTCTCTGTTTTGTTCCACTGGTCTATATGCCTGTCCTTGTGCCAGTACCAGGCTGTTTTGATTACAGTAGCTTTATAGTATAACCTGATATTTGGTATGGTGATCCCAACTACTTTGTCCTTCTTTTTAAGATTGCTGTGGCTATTTGAGGTCCTTTTTGGTTCCATATAAACTTTTGAAGTATCTGTTCTAGTTCTGTGAAGTATGTTGTTGGTATTTTGATGGGGATTGCATTGAATCTATAGAATGCTTTGAATAATATAAACATATTAATAATGTTAATTCTGCCAGTCCATGAACAAGGTATGTGTTTTCACTTTTTATATCTACCTCTATTTCTTTTTTCAATGTTCTGTAGTTTTCTGCAAATAGGTCCTTTACTTCTTTGGTTAAGTTTATTCCTATGTATCTTAATTTTTTTGCTGTGATGAAAAATGGGATTGTATTTTCAGTTTCTCTTTCTGTGAGTTCATCATTGGTGTATAAGAATCGGCTGTCAATTCCTTGATGTTAATTTTGTTTCCTCCTACTTTGCCAAATTCATTTATTGTCTAGTAAATATTTGATGGAGTCTTTAGGGTTTTCTATGTATAATATCATGTTATCTGCAAATAATGACAGTTTCACTTCTTCCTTTCCAATTTAGATCACTTTTAATTTTTTTTTTTTCATGTCTGATTGCTGTGGCTAAGACTTCCAGCACTATGTTAAATAAAAGTGGCAAAAATGGGCATCCCTGTCTTTTCCTGTTCTTAAGGGAAATGCTTTTAGTTTTTGCCCATTGAGTATGATGTTGGCTCTAGGTCTTTCATATATGGCCTTTATCATGTCAAGATATGATCCCTCTGTTCCCACATTGCTGAGCATTTTTGTCAGAAATGGATGCTGGATTTTTTGAAGGTTTTTTTTGAAGGTTTTTTCAACATCTATTGATATGATCATGTGGTTTTTATTCTTCCTTTTATTTATGTGATATATCACATTTATTGATTTGCAAATATTGTACCAGCCTTGCATCCCTGGGATGAATCCCACTTGGTCATGGTGAATAATTTTTTTGATGTATTGCTGGATTCGATTTGCTAGTATTTTGTTCAGGATTTTGGCTTCTGTGTTCATCAGGGATATTGGCCTGTAGTTTTCTTTCTTTGTAGTGTCTTTTTCTGGTTTTGGAATTTAAATTATCCTGGCCTCATAAAATGAATTTGGCAGTCTTCTTTCTTGAATTTTTTGAAATAGTTTGAGGAGAATGGGTGTTAGTTTTTTTTTTTTGAATGTTTGGTAAAACTCCCCTATGAAGCCCTCTGGGCCTGGGCTTTTGTTTGCTGGGAGACTCTTGATTACCTCTTGAATTTCCTTAGTTGTTATTGGGCTGTTCAAGTTTTCTATCTCTTCCCTATCCAGTTTTATGAAACTATGTGTTTCTGGAAATTTGTTCATTTCGCTTAGATTGTCGAATTTGTTGCCATATAATTGTTCATAGTAGTTGTTAAAGGTCTTTCGTATTTCTGTGGTGTCAGTTGCTACTTCTCCTCTTTCATTTCTGATTTTGTGTATTTGGGTTCTCTCTCTTTGTTTCTTGGTTAGTCAGCTAAGGGTCTACCAATCTTGTTTATCTTTTTGAAAAACCAGCTCTTTGTTTCATTGATCCTTTGAATTGTTTTTTTGGTCTCTATGTCATTTATTTCTGCTCTGATGTTTACTATTTCCTTCCTTCTACATGCTCTGGGGTTTTCTTTTTGTTTGCTTTCTACTTCTTTAAATTGGGAGGTTAGATAGTCTATTAGAAATTTTTCTTGTTTCTTGAGGTAGGCCTGTAGTACTATGAACTTCCCTCTCAGAACTGCTTTCACTGCATCCCATAGATTTTGTGTTGTTGTGTGTTCATCTTGATTGGTTTCCAGAAAGTTTTAAATTTCTTCCTTGATCTCCTTGGTAACCCATTCATTGTTTAATAATATGCTCTTTAGCCTCCATGTGTTCAAATGTCTTTGCATGTTCTTGTTGCACTTAATTTCTAGTTTCATATCATTGTGATCTGAGAAGATGTTTGATATGATTTCAGACTTCTTGAACTTGTAGAGACTTAGTTTGTGTCCCTTCATGTGGTATGTCTTTGAGAATGTCCCATGTACACTTGAGAAGAATGTGAATTCTTTAGTTTTGGGGTGTAACTCTCTGTAGATATCTATTAAATCCATTTGGTCTAGTGCTTCATTTAGAGTCTCTGTTTCCTTGCTAATTTTTTGTCTACAGGATCTATCCAGTGATGTCAGTGGGGTGTTGATGTCCCCTGCTATGATTGTATTGCTATCGATTTCTCCTTTGAAGTCCTCCAGAGTATTTTAAATATATTTTGTTGCTCCTATGTTGGGTGCATATATGTTTATCAAGGTTATATCTTTCTGTTGGATAGATCCTTTCAATATTATGTATTGGCCTTCTTTGTCTCTAGTTATAGCCTTCATTTTAAAATCTATTTTATCAGGCCCTGGCCAGTTTGCTCAGCAGTTAGAGCTTCGGCCCTTGGTCTGGAGAGACCCGGGTTCGGTTCCCACTAAGGGCATGTACTTCGGTTGCAGTTTGTCCCCGGCCCTGGTTGGTCGTGCGGGTGGCAGCCACTCGATGTGTCCCTTCACGTAGATGTTTCTCACTCTCTCTCCCTTCCTCTCTCTCCCTCCCATTCTATCTGTACAAAAAAATGGAAAAATATCCTCGGGTGAGGATAAAAAAAAATAAATAAAAATAAAATCTATTTTATCAGATATGAATATTGCTACCCCAGGTTTTTTTTCCCTTTCTGTTTGCTTGGAAGATTTTTTCCATGCCTTCACTTTCAACCTATGTGCGTGTTTTATTGTGAGGAGGTGGGTCTCTTGTAAACAACATATATGTGAGTCATGCTTTCTTATCCAATCAGCTACTCTGTATCTTTTTATTGGAGCATTCAGTCCATTTACATTTCAGGTGATTATTAATATGTACTTATTTATTGCCATTTTTGTTTAGTGTGGTTCTATTTTTCTTTCTATTTCTTCTACTAATTACTGTAGTCCATTTAACTTTTCTTGCAGTGCTGGTTTGGTGGTAATGTATTTCCTTAGCCTTTTTTTTTTAGTTTGGAAAGCTCTTAATTTGACCTTCTATGTTGAATGCTCGCCTTGATGGGTAGAGTAGTCTTGGATTCAGATCCTTGTTTTTCATGACCTTGATTACTTCATGCCATTCTCTTCTGGCCTGTAGTGTTTTTGTTGAGAAGTCAGCTTGTAGCGTATGGGGTTTCCTTTGTAGGTAACCTGTTGCTTATCTCTTGTTACCATTAGAATTCTTTCTTTGTCTTCAATTTTTGGCATTTTAATTACTATGTTTCTTGGTATGGGTTTTTGTTTGGTTCTTTTTATTTGGGGCTCTCAGTGCTTCTTGAACTTCAATGCCTCTTCCTTCACCAAATTAGGGAAGTTTTCTGTCACTATTTTTTCAAATATATTTTCTAACACTTGCTCATTTTCTTCTTTTTTGGGGACTCCTATTATACGAATATTATTACCTTTCCAGTTGTCCCACAGTTCTCTTAAGCTATCTTCCTGTTTTTTAATTGTTTTTTATTTTATTTTTTTTCTTTTGGAGTTCTGATTGGTTGATTTTTTGTACCCTGTCTTTTAATTCACTGATCCGGTCCTCAGCTTCGTGTACTGTGATGTTTAGACTTTCCAATGTGTTCTTTATTTCTGATATGTCATTCTTGATTTCTTCTTGGTGGTTTTTAATTTCAAGTTGGTTGATTTTCAACATTTCTATGTCTTTACTCATGGTCTGAATATCCTTACTCATGCTGTTGAGCTTCCTCAAGATTATGGCTCTGAAATCTAGCTTTGTTAACTTGATTAACTGCTCCACATTTATCTCATCTTTGGTAGAGGTTTCTTGTTCTTTCATTTGACTTTTATTTCTTGTTTCACCATTTGGCTATCCCAGTGGGCTTTGGAGCCTGCCAAATTTTCCCTGTGGGTGTTGGTGTTCTGCTGTTTGTGGCTCCCTCTTCTCGATTTGGATGAGCAAGGTAGGACCCACATTAAACACCACTGTCAAGTCTTACTTTCCTGGTTAGAATTGCTAGCCCAGGAATGGGTCAGTTATCCTTTAGCTTTTTGCCTGGAGGCTATCAGTAGCAGTTGTTTGAAGAACCTTGGGTTCTCCATTGAATAGGAATTGCTAACTTGAAAAAAATGAAAGTAAGTTTTCAAGGTGATTCCCAAACTTCACTTCTTGCCCCAGTGCTGTCATCTGCAGGGAGGAATGGCTATGGGCTTGGACTTCAGTGGCCCAGTGGCTGTCGTGGATGGGTAGATTTTACAGGCACTGGGTCACAAAGGACTTGTTAGGGCTTTGCTTCTTTAGTGTCCCTTCCCGCTGTGCTTGTGCAGCTACTGCATGCTCACTCAATAAGTGGTTCTCTGCCCCAAAGAGCTGGAATTTTTTCTCAGGTCAGGAGAACTTGGGAAGGTCCAGAGCAGAGCTGGACAATGGTGTAGAATGAATTTTTCTCCAGCATGCCCTGTATTTCTTTCTTACCTGGTAGCCAGACACAAACTTGTTTCAGGACAAAGTAGCAACACTGTTACATTGTTATTTGATATGTAGCTATTGCAATGAACTGAGAATGCATTTTCCTCTCTTCTTTATGTCAGTATCTTGTTTTCCTTCTAGACTGGTATAGAATGTTAAAAAAAAAAGAAAATAGTGACAGTGAGGAACAGGTTGACCTTAAAGAGATCTACAATTGTCTTTAATGCTGTTTGGCAAAACTATTGACAATCTCAGAGGTGAGGGAGAGTAAAGAAAATCAAGACCCCTGACTGCTCTGGGGAAGAGTCTGCAAACAGAAGGCAGGGCTCAGCAGTGTACTCCAGAATCACGGTGGCCCCTGTGGTTCTTCTTTTCATACCTACTCTTCATTGGCTGTCATTACACCCCATGTATGAGGAAATAAATTAGAGAAACAGGGAGGCTGAAGAAAGGAGTTGAGTCCAGTTGAGGGGGCAGGAAGGAAGCCTGAAGGTGTTTCAATCCACTTGTCCTTTTAAGCAGAGGTCTGTGATTCTGCCATATATTACACCTTCTTACCATCTTTTATTCCCTTTACGTGAGGCAAAGACCTGGATTTGCTCTTAAAAATAGTGGAGCAAAAGAATCTCCTACCAATTGAGTTAGACACTTTGGGGAATAAATACCTTGATGTACTTTGCTAAAAATGTGTCTCATTTCTGATGGATATAATTTAAACAATAAATCTGCCTACACTACCAGCTGACCTCAGTCCTTTCCCTTCCCAGTTTATGGTACTGTAAAGAACCTTCTGAAGTATCACTTTTTAATGGATGATAATGGCATACTGATGGGAACTGCTAATAAAACCACCTTTGAAAGCTGGGCTGTGGTTTTGGTGACAACTCTAGAGCTAGCTACCAGTAAGCCAAGCTGTGAGCTGGTAATCTCTGAGTATCGACTACTTGCTGTTTATTCCTTGACAATGAGGAGGGGGTGAAACACTGAATGAGGATTATAGACAGGAAGTGTAGGTGATTGTATAAAAGGGTGCTATCCTGAGATTGGGGGTGCAAAATTGTCTTTAAATTGATATTACTTTTGAAAATAAAAAAGTCCCAAATATAAGGTTGAAATTTTAAAAATAGAGTTGCCTTGTGGCTATTGACTGTATTTACTTTTTTTTGTTAAATATATAACTATGTATCATTATGAATTTGAGTACCTGCCTAGGGCCAGATGCTATTTAGGGCACTAAAGTCAATCCCAGACTTTCTCTGAAATTGGAAACAGGGAGAACACCATCTGATCATTTTCTTTTCTTTTCTTGTTTTTAATACTTAGAATGTTTTATTGACTTTAGTTCGGCTGGGAATAATTATCTGCATTTATACTTTTTAAGATATTTCACCTCATTGAATACAAAGATAAATGTTGCATTATAGACTTATGAGTTTCATGTGTTTGCTGCTCTGGGTTGAGAAAACATTCAGCTCTTTCTTGCAATGTGTTTCAGTATTACAGCTCATCACCAAATTTCCACTTGCTTCCCTTGATTCCTGGCCAGAAACAAACTTCTTTGCAGCATATACAACATCAGCATCAGCTACTGAGTCAATCTGCCGAAGGACTGTGGATGGTGACACATATGAACCAACAATGGGAGCCTGAGACCCAACTTCATCCAGGAAACCTTCAGGAGACTCCACTAACATTAGGTACTCAGCTTTCAGTTTGTTCTTGGCAGCCTGGACATCCGTACTGGAAAGCTTTCCTTGAGCAATTGCTTTTACTTGGTTGTAGGCAGCCTTGATAACATCTTGGCAGCTGCAGCCTGCGAGATAGTGTAAACCCCAAAGAGTCCAGTCCAGAATCTAACTGGCACTGAAAGTGGAAACGTCAATTGGCTGGTCAATCCTCTTGACAACAGCTTGGTACAGAGAGCTGGTGGCATTGCTGCCCCTATTGACATGTGGCCCAGTGCCGAGGACATGCCGGAGAACACTAAATGTATTTGCTTCTGCCCTCCCTGTTGCAGCACTTTCTTCTACAAAAGCAGCACAATGAAACTGTCTCCATTCTGCTCTCGAATTCACCTCCCTGCTATCTGACCTTTGCACGAGGATAAACCAAGTCCACCCCTCATGTTCAGAAACCATTCAGCAACTTGCTTTGAAACAAGGTGACTCAACCAAGTCCAAGCACAACTATTCCCACATTTGTGAAATGGTTCTGAACACAGTCATGCAAATCTTCTGGCACCACTTTTTCAATGCTACAAACAGGACAATGCAAGGAACTAGCTAAGGCATCCAGTAAGCTTCATTGTGCAAATTTTCAATGATAGGAGCCTGTGGGTTCTGAGAAGCCACATCTTTGTCAATTCTTTGCTGAGACTGAAAAGCAGCTACCTACCAACGATGAAATTCAGTTGCTGTGGTGACACTGAGTAGGAACTCCATTAGAATTTCCTGCCGGCATGTTTTCCCTGGTTGAAGTCACACTTAATTTATCACCAATTGCCTCATTTCCACAGGTTATCTTGAAAGGTGATGCTCCTTTTGTAGTCAGACTAGATGCAAGAGAAGCAAATGAGAGGTTCTTAAGTTGTTAGAGTCCTTGTACCTACTGTCTGCTTTAATGAACAAACCAGTTCTTGATGGGGGAGGATAGTTTTCCAGAGAAGCAATCACTAAACCATTTGGTAATTTGGTAAACTCAAAGCACTCCTGCAGGGACAGTCGTGGCTTTCACTTTGGGAGCAACTTAGAGGGAATTAAATTTCAAGAAGGACCCGGCTCTGCTTAGCAGCTTCATGGCCCAAAATTGCTCTGACTCATGGTCACAGCCAGCTTAAAGGAAAGCAAAATGGTGGCTGACTATGTGATAATTTTCTATCCCCATTAAGTTGCTACCACAGTGAGTTGCTACTAACTAATTAAGTGGATTCATTTGAGTCTGCACTCTTTTTCCTTTCCCCATCCTCTGGTGCCTGGTGACTAATGAATGCATAGAGGTCAGGCTCTAGAAACCTGTGGAGTATGGGAGGCAGACCACAGACCATTAGAACCTGTGAATCTCGTTAGCTCCTTAAACAAATAGGAGATTCTGACACTCATAAAATTCAAATTAATCACACCTTGATTTATTTTATTTATTCATTTAAAATATCTTGATTTTCATTTATTTTTTTCTTTATTGATTTTAGAGAGCAAGGAAGGAAGAGGGAGAGAGATAGAAACATCAATGAGAGAGAACTGGGGATTTGGTCCATAACCTGGGCATGTGCCTTGACCAGGAATCAAACTGGCAACCTCTTGGTGCATGGGTCAATTCTCAATCACTGAGCCACACCAACTGGGCACACCTTGATTTATTTTAAAAATTAAAGAAGCTTTCAAAAAAAGAAAAGAAGAACAATACAATAAAGTTGACTAAACTAGGAATGGAAAATAAGTCTATGGATATGCTAATTATAAGCAATTTGCCTTAATTGAGACATAAATTTGGCTCGAGGCTTCATAGAAACCCAGACAAAAGGGAAACAGGACAAGTTGCACATTCTTCACAGCTTCTGAGTTGTAATCAACCTAGTTTTTTATCAACAGGGGAATGATTAGACACAGAGCATGTTGCAACTTTCCTCACTCTTCATCTCTCCTGGTAACAACACCCTTTGTTGATGGTTTGCAGTTTCTCCCAGGAGAGTTAGAGTATATTTCACCACCCTACCAATATTGGATTTGGCCATGTAACTGGCTTTGGTCAATGATATGTGGACAGAATTGACAAGGTAGTGATCTTAGACTTAAGAGGTATTATTCCACTTACTCCTTTTGAGCTTCTGCCATCTCCATAAAGGGCATACATGTTATCATGCCCCACTGGTCATAGGAGGATGATAACAGACACATAAGGCAAACTGGACCAGCTTCAAGTTCAGAGTCCTGATGAACCTAGTTGAGTGGCAAAAAAAAAAAAAAAGACGAAAAGTGTAGTTGTTCAAGAACTTATATGCATGTATGCATAACCGATGGACATAGACAACGAAGCTGGGGATGGGGTGGGAGGGGATGGGGAGGAGGGAGTCAATGGAGGGAAAAAGGTGAAACATCTGTAACAAAAATAAATAAAAAAAAAAAAGAGATGAACTTTAAAAAAAAGTATAGTTGTTGAAGTCATTGCATTTTGGAGTGATTTGTTCTGCATCTCTACTATGACAATAGCTGGCTGATACAGTGATCTTCTATGACCAAATCTGGAGAGATATTTGTGAGAATGAAAGTTTAAAAAGTACAATCATATAAATTCTACTTTTGTAGAATAGTATAAATGTCTGATCTCATTTTGTTGAAAAAAGAAAATATTCTTATATATCTAAATATTAAAAAGTGTGAGGGATGGCATTCATGTCTTTAAAAGATTTTAGCCCTGGCCGGTTTGGCTCAGCGGTTAGAGCGTTGGCCTGCAGTCCAGAGAGACCTGGGTATCGGTTCCCGCTAAGGGCATGTACCTTGGTTGCAGTTTGTCCCTGGCCCTGATTGGTTGTGCAGGCGGCAGCCACTCAATGTGTCCCTTTCATGTCGATGTTTCTCTCTCTCTCTTCCTCTTTCTCCCTCCCACTCTATCGGAAAAAAATGTCCTCAGGTGAGGATTGAAATAAAATAAAATAAAATAAAATAGTTTAAAGGATTCAGAGTAGGCCTCCCTCACATATAGAAATTATTTTGGTATGTGGATTATTCTTAGTTGGAGGAATTGAGACCTTTTTGGACCAAAAGAAGCTTTTACTTCTCCCCTAAAGAACTTAAATTGGGTCCTTGTCTAAATAAGAGATATCACTAGAAATGATTTTTATGACCTATCTATAGAGCAGGGCAAACTTTAAATTACTGAACACCTGCTCTTTGTATTGTCCTGCAAATAACCATCCTCACCTCTGAAGCCTCAAAGCATCTTATCCTATCTCTTAGCTTAGAATATCAAATATACCTCATTTTACCTTTCTGTCTCTGAACCACTCATGAATGTGGGTCCCTGTACATATGTATATAATTAAATTTGATTATTTTCTCTAGTTAATCTGTCTCATGTCATTTTAATTATTAGAGACGCTGAAAGAACCTAGAAGGATAAATAAAAAGTTTTTTCTTCTCACAATATGAATTTGAAAAGTATAGATATTTTTGTAAAACTTGTGAGTTTTCTTTTTTCTTTTTGCCTGTGTGTGTGTGTGTGCACACATAATTTTTGAATTAAAAAAGCTTAAAGATCAAACATACAAAGAAAACTTAGAGATGAAAGCAGGCTGCTGTGACAGCTCTGTGGTGGCCCCTCGTCTAGGGGTGTCTGGGTGGACTTTCTGTCAGATCTGCCCTTCATCATTGCCTGAGTGTTACATATGGTTGAAAACAACCTTTCATTCTCTCAGCTACTGTAGGAGCAAGGAAGCATGGCTCACAGCTGTATAGCCAAGTAGAAACCAAATTGGGTTGCTAGTTTGCTTTATTGCCTTCTCCCTTCAGAAATATTTGTACTGTAGGTATTACACTAAGTGCTTGGGGAGCTGTGGTAAATAAGATATTCTCACAAAGTGTTGGCAGCATTAAATTCTAGACTAGTACTTTATCCACTATTCATACACACACACACACACACACATAATTTTACATAAGTGCATAAGCATAATTTTATAATTTGCTTCCTCCCCCTCTCCCCTCAGTGTGGTCATCATCTGTTCAGGCTGCTATCCTGGGTGGTTTGTAAGAAGCAAATATTTATTTATCACAGTTCTGCAGGCTGGAAGTCAGGGATCAGGGTGCCAGCATGCTTGGGTGAGGGGTTTCTTCCTGGTTTATAGCTGTGTCTCCATATGGTGGAAGGGAGTGAATAAGCTCTCTTATATTAGGGCACTAATCTCATTCATGAGGGCTTCACCCTCATGAATGAAGCACCTCTCAAAATCCCCACCTCCTAATACCATAGTCTTTGGGAGTTATTTCAACATATAGAATTTTGGGGGAAGTTTAAACATTCAGATCATAGTGAGTGCAAAGTTATTTTTCTTTGTTGTTTGGCTCGCTTCTCCTCCCCTTTTCGTCCCATTGGATTTTCTATCTCCCCACCCCACCCCACACATACCCACAATAACAAACTGCTTTGTATCTTTCAGTTTTTCCTTTATGATCATACAAACAAGTATGGACATTTATTATGTGAGGTAGGGAGACAAGTGTTCTTGCTTTTATAGAATTGTGTGGTTACTTATTTTATAGTCATCATAGTCAAATAAACTCAAGGATAAATCAAGGCCAGGTACTTATCAAGATAATTCCATCAGGATTCTCTTGCTCCAAAGTTCTTTTGCCAGTTGTTCTGCTTATCTTATTGTGGTAGTGTGGCCTGGAGACCACTGTGGCTCACCCTCATTCTTATTTAATACAAATAAGGTTGTTTCAATTCAGTGTCACATTCCTGTTATCCTATATGGGTGGGTAGGACAGTTGGATAGAACAGGTGAGTAGCAGATGGACCATTACATGGAGACTTCATGGTTAGGGTGATCATTAACTTAGCATCTAGACAGAAGACTTTTGAGAGTGAAAAGAGACTTTAAAAATATTTCATCAGAAGAGAGAAAGAAATTGACACTCTCCCAGGCAAACTAAGTCATATGATTACAGTTTTTTTGGTGTTATGGGATAGAGATGGACTGACAATGTTTGTGGCTTTTGCAACTTGCCTTTCCTTTTTAATATCAGGAGCACCCCCTCCCCACTCTCATCCCCCAAATGTAAGTGTTCAGGCCTCTCAATCACTGAATATCTCTGGTATGTTTGTTTTCCCCAAAGGAGTCTATATTTTAATTTATTTCAGGAAATAAGTTTAGAAACTATGGAATATCAATCAGTCAAACTTTCTTGGGCACCTGGCATGTGCCACACATTCACTGAGCAAAAAGGTAATCATAGTTCATATACCGGATCGTCACTGAGAGGCTTACCTGAGACAATACATATTCAGCACTTAGCACAGTGCTCAGCTCATAGTAAGCCCTAATTATTTTTTGTTATTGTTTTAACTATCATTGTAATAATTGCACAGCAATAAATATAAATAAGACAAAATTTGTTTTAAAAATCTGTGCAATGGTGAGGAGGCACATAGAAACAAGCATTTACACACAGTGGTGATAAAAGCATCTGCAAAGCGATGAGACACTTGAGCTCTAGAACATTGTAGGTGTGACTCCTTGTGCCTATAGGTGGAAGCTCTGTGTCGGGGTAGGAGAGGAGGCTTCCTAAGAGGAAAGACCTTTCGGTCTCATTTAATACTTAGAAAAATAATTTGCTTAAAAGGAAATTCAGTATATAGACATTTGTATTTTATAACAGTAAAAAGGCTAGTAATTTTATTATTTTAAAATTAATATACCATAGCCTTGAGTTCTGAAGCTGGGAGCCAGGATTTGAATTCTGGCCCCATTGTAATGGGGCATGTGACCTTAGACAGTAACAGCTTCTTAGGATCACAGCTTTTGTATCTGTGAAACAGAAAATTAGTAAGATTTACCTGAAGGAGTTCATGTGAGGAGTAAATGATTTCACTGACACAAAGTACTCAGAACAGTGTGTGGCACGGGGAGAGAGTCCCATAAATGTCACCTACAACTTGATACTTCAGTGTCCCCAGAGATTGTTAAAGTGCTATTGCATAAGTTAAACTTTTAAAGAAATAGCTAAATGAATATGGGATTAAAAGGTGGTGTTTGCATGGAAGAAATATGAATCCACTGAGCAAATTTAAAAGCTTAAAAATTATCCTTCTGGGTCCATAGATCTTGTTAAACTGTAGTGTCAAAAAATCACACTATTTTTGTCAAAGTGTATTATTTATACCCTAGGATCAATTAAAAGCATTTTGTTTTCTTTTAAAATAATGATATGTAAGACTATACTTTCAGGGATCATTTCTATAGTTTGTTAAAATAACAATTTGTCCATAAGGAGTGATTTTCCAATGTTTGCTAGAAGAGGAATAAAATGTGGGGCTACTGAGGAAGGAACTAAAACACTCATTCATATGATAAAATGCTGGTTCTAACAAGGAAGTTTAAAGCCAAAACTACCCCTAACCCCCTACCTCAGGCACACAGCTGAAGAACCAAGGACTGTGCTGAATGAGGAGGAAAAAGGAACCCACCAGCACATCCCAGCAGCCTTCCTGGGAAAGGAGGAAAAAGAGGTATCAAATAGCAAAAGCATTTAAGTATTCTTTCATTTCATTCTATAAATGTAAGCCAATGTACCAGACACTGTGTTCAGTGTTTTCACGTGAATTACCGAACTCTTTATGACCAGTATCTTGGACCAGGATGTTACCCTCTGGGATCACTGGATAGAGAGTTCTAGCCTGGCCCGACCTGAGGGCTCCCAAGCCCATGTGTGGTCATTTCTAAAATGTAGCATTCACCTGGGTGGTGTCTTTGGTTCTTCCTCGCTAATGTTTTCTAGCTGTAACTACTTTTCTTTTAATGTCCAAGAAGATTCCCAGATTGGCTTTAACAGCTATTGAATATTTCACAGTTAGTGTTGAGCAATGAGCACAGTGACAGTGACCCTTACCTTTCTTCTTTGCCTGATTTAACAAATTGGTTCTTCTTTACAATCCCCTGGAATTGTTAATGTAACACTGTAAAATAGAAATAATACCTGTTGTGTAAAATTATTGTGAAGATTAAGAGTTTTAATAGATAAAAGTCCTCATAATAATGCTTGGCACAGAAAAACCATTAATACATATTTGCCATTATTATTATTGTTAAGCACCACCCATGTGCCAGGTGCTAAGCTGAGTGGTCTCCACATGTTAGCTCATTTTATCTCCAGAAAAAATAATTGTATTTACTTACTTATATGTCTCAGTGATATAATTTGGTGACCATTAGTATTTTTCCTTCCCAACTTTTTTTTTTTTTTTTTATAGATAGAGTGGGAGTGACAGAGTGAGGGAGAGAGACAGCGATGTGAGAGAGACACATCAACTGGTTGCCACATGCAACTGAGGTATGTGCCCTTGACCGGGAATCAAACCTGCGACTCTTTGGTCTGCAGGCCGATGTTCTAATCACTGAGCCAATCAGCAGAGCGCAACTTACTTTTATTTTTTTAAGTTTATTTTCCTGTCTCTTTTTAACTGATATCAACATCACACCAATCACATGACTTGTCATCTTTGATTCCTCTCTCTCATATCCTCCTTTCCTTCAACCTGACTGCTTCACATCAGATTGGGTGGATTTAAAATCTCACCCATATGTTTGCTCACCTTTTCTTCTCCTTGCTCTAGCCAGGCTCACTGGACATTGCCATAGCTTTCTAACTGGTTCCCACCCAGTCCATTTTATATACTGTGAACCAAAGCATCCTCCCACAGCATAGTTCTCAATAAATGCCTACTCCTCAGCCTGGAATTGAATATCCTTTTCTTCTTTTTCTGTTCTTTTTTTAAAAAAATTTATCTTTATTATTGAAAGTATTACAGATGTCCCCCCATTTTTCCCCAGCTAACTCCCTCCTCCTCATCATACCCCTCCTGTCTTCCATACACTGTTGACTGTATCCATTGGTTATGCACATAAGCATATAAATCCTTTGGATTAACTATCTCTTCCTGCCCTCCTCCCTTTTCCCTCTAAGGTTCATCAGTCTAACAACCAATTTTTTCTTCTTAATCCCATCACCTTTTTTGCCCATTCCCCCAAACCCCTCCCATCTGGCAAGCAACAAAAAGTTCTCTGTATCTATGTGTCTGTTTCTGTTCTGCTTTCTCATTTTTTTTGTAGATTCAATTGTTGATACATATGTATTTGTTGCCATTTTTGTACTAGTATTTTTTATCTTCTTGTCCTCCAAGAAGACCTTTCAGCATTTCATATAATACTGGTATGGTGGTGGTGAACTCCTTTGGCTTTTTCTTGTCTGGGAAACTCTTGATATGTCCATCGATTCTAAATGATAGCTTTGAAGGATTAGAGTAATTTTGGGTGTAGATCCTTGCTTTTCATCACTTTGAGTATTTCTTACCATTCCCTTCTGGCCTGCAAAGTTTCTTTTGAGAAATCATCTGATAGTCTTATGGGAACTCCCTTGTAGGTAACTGACTGCTTTTCTCTTGCTTCTTTTAAGATTCTATGTCTTTAACATTTTGCATTTTAATTGTGACGTGTCTTGGTGTGGGCCTCTTTGGATTCATCTTATTTGGCACTCTCTGTGCTTCCCAGACTTGAATATCTCTTTTCTTCAACAAGTTAGGAAATTTTTCTGTCATTATTTTTTCAAATAGGTTTTCAATTTCTTATTCTCTCTCTTCTCCTTCCGGGACTCCCATGATGTGAATGTTCATATGCCTGAAGTTGTCCTAGAGGCTCCTTACACTATCTTTATTTATTTATTTTTTATTCTTCTTTTTTTTTTTCTTTTTTTCTTTTTTTTTTTTTGCTGTTCTGATTGTGTGTTTTTTGTTTTCTTATATTCTAAATCAATGGTTTGCTTCTTGGCATCACCTACTCTATTATTGATTCCTTGTAAATTATTCTTTATATTAGTGCATTCTTCATTTCTGACTGGTCCTTTATTATGCTCTTGAGGTCCTCACTAAGTTCTTTGAGCATCCTTATAACCAGTATTTTGAACTCTGCATTTATTAGATTGCTTATCTCCATTTCGTTTAGTTCTTTTCCTGGAGTTTTATTCTGTTCTTTCATTTGGGACATGTTTCTTTGTCTCCTCATTTTGGCTGCCTCCCTGTGTTTGTTTCTATGTATTAAGTAGAGCTGCTATGTCTCCTAGGCTTGGTAGGGTGGCCTATTGTAGTAGGTGTCTTGTATAGTTCAGTGTCACACCTCCCTGATTACCCTAGTTGGGCCCTCAAGGTGCACCCCTTATGTGGACTGTACACCCTTCAGTTGCAATTGAGTATTGATTGCTGTTGTCAGTCAATGGTAGGGATTTACTCAGGCTGATCAGTTGCAAGAACTGGCTGTGCCCACTGACCATTGACCTCTGACTACCCTGGAGGATCAGGTGTACAGGGGCCCACCACACAGAGCAAGACTTACTTCAGCAGGGCTCTGGTACCCACTGAGCCCACACTTTGAGTATGTCACTTGTGGAGGTAGTTGGGTGGTGGTGCTTCCATGTGGTCTGAAGCTGTCTACTTGGTGTGTTGGCTCTGAGGATGCCCAGGAGGCCCAGGCCAAGCTTAGCCATTGACTGTGTTCTACCTGGAGCCACCTGGCATAAGCTACAAAGCAATCTGAAGATGGCTGTTTCTTGTGCTGGGCTTGGAGGTACCCAGGCAAAGCCAAGCTGTGAACCAAGGCTGGCTGCTTCTAGTGCCAGGCCTGGGGCCACTTAACAAGAGATATGGGGCTCACTGAGGCCAAATGCTGCTTGTTTGAGAGAATTTAGGAAAATCCAAAGCATGAGCCCAGAGAGGCCATTCCTATGGAAAAGCCACTGGAAACAGCTTGGGTGGCCCCAAAAGTTGGGAGGGGTAGGGTCTCAGGGAATCACCAGGGTTGGGGGGCAAAGAGTGTGAGCCAAGTTGCTAGAGTTCCAGATATGCTGCCTGTCTGCCAGTCCCATAGGGGAGGTCTCACCAAAGGAACAATGGGTTCTATAAGCATGTCTGTCTGGGAGAAAGCTCTCCAGCTCTTGCCCCAGTGCCAAACAGCTCAGTTCTTCCCCATATGTCTCTGGTACCTTTCAAGCTGCCTCCCCTACCATGGAGCCTAAAGAAAGTGGGTCTGAGTAAGTCCGTGTGCAGGCCCTTTAAGAGGAGCTGCCTGGGGCTCCAGTGCCTCAGTCTCCCTCAGCCTCAGTTCCCGCTGGTTTTTACAGCCAGGAGTTATGGGGATTCTCTTCCTGGCACTGGAACCTTGAACTGGGCAGTGTAGTATGGGACAGGGACCTCTCACTCCTCAGGGAGGAGCTTCACAGCCGAGTCCTCCCTCCTGATTTTTATCTGCTACACCTATGTGTGGGACCTGCCTGTCCACCTCCATCCCTCTTACCAGTCTTGATGTGGCTTATTCTTTAATTTCGGAGTTGTAGGACTTCCATTCAGGTAGTTCTGAATGATGGATGTTCTGCAGTTTTGTTGTACTTTTGATGTGGTTGTGGGAGGAGGTGAGTACTGCACTGACCTATAATCTGTGCTGCCATCTTGACTGGAGGTCTCCTAAAATCATTTTCTTTTTGGTCTTAATCTACCCTTTGGAACCGTCTCCAGACCTGTCCCTTACGCACTCTATTCTGCCAAACTGCCTCCTCTGCTTTTCCACTTAAAATTCATGCTGCCCCATATCCCTGGGAGACTCTTCCTGTAATTCATATGAATATAACTTCCTTGTCAAACAAAAAAGTATTACATAGAAGTATTTTTTGACCAGCTCACTACCTACTCCCAAGATTTCCAACAGCTCCCCAGGAGAGTACCACCATCCTTGATCAAAGTGCCCTCCTTCAGTTCTTTTTCTATGCATTTACCTTCATACATATGCACTTACAGAAAATTTATTGTGGTGCCTGTTGTTTTGTGTGTGGGTGTATCTAAGGCATAAATAGTATCCAACTGTGCTTATCATCCTGCAATTTGCTTTTTTCCCCCAACAATGTGTCCTGCAATCTGTCCAGCAGGATGCATCTTAAATGCCACCAAGAATTACCCCAAACTTCACAAGATTTTCACTGTATTGGAAGTGCTCTATCCGTACTCCTTAGAATCTATTAAGAAGCTTTCTACATCATATGTGTGTGTAGTAGAATTATGAGTGATTTATAAATATTTTATACTTTTATTTTTACTTTTCTATAATTTCAACTATTACCTCAAAATTATTTTTAAACAAAAAGATGCTGGGGTTAGAAACACACACACACACACACACACACACTGCATCATACACACACTTTCCTCCTTTTTTTTTGCCATAATTTTCTGTTACCCAGACACCTATTAAATTTGTCTTCTCCATGGCCTTGATATTGGGACTGAAGGTTGCTTGGAGAGGGAACACGTAGGTCATCAGGAAAATGTGTCACTGTTGTAAACTCTCCAAATATGCCCACCTCTTGGACAGCAGCCTTATTAGTAAGGATATGAGAAGAGCAAGTCTCAGATGAAATTCTGCCCCACTGTGCTGTGACCAGCATGTTAGAGCCTGTGCAAAAGAAAAAAGTGTTTCTATATACCTTTGTGTAAAGTTCATACTTATATTATGATTTTGTTATATAGTTATATATTATAAACTGTATATTAGATAAATATATAGCATTTTAATGTTATGTATTACATAACTATAAAATAGATACACAGATATTACATATTATATAATTCTAATGTTATATTATATATAATACCAAAAGTTAAAAAAAAACTCTACAGTCAAGCACCATGATTATGTATCACTTCTGCCTGCCTCACCCAATCTGTATGCACACCATGTCCACCCTCATAAACACATACAGTGGAGAGGTCCCCCGCATGGTCCATAATCCGTGGGCTGATTGGAAACAACTGTTCCTGATTCACAATAATGCTGGGTTTAAAACAAACATCAGCAGCCTGCCTTTATTTAAAATTTGATGTTTTATCATAGATTTTTTAAAAAAATTTCTGCATGAAAATATTTGTTTAGGCACCCTTTCAAAGGCACACTACCTCACTGGTCTATCTCACTCTAGTCCCACCTACTGCCATACACAGTCATTTATTCACTAAGCATTTATTAACAAACAAGCACAAAGTGGCTGTACAACATTTTCTGTAAGCTTGATGAAGTCCCAGCTCCCTACCCTCTGGGTGTAGGAAAGCTACCTCCCAGAGGCTACTCTGCTGGACCTCGGAGACAGGATTCTATGGCTCTCATCACTTGTTTTACACAAGGAAAATCCTCCAAGTTCATGGCTGTTTACACAAAGCTATTTGGGGACTGGCCTTGGGCACCAGCTTCAGGGGCAAGGCTACAGACCTCACTAGATTTTTATACCCTAGTCCCACAAGAGTAAATGTGTTTTAAAATATTTTAATCAATCCACACTTCTTAACTTTACTTTTTACCAATTATGAACATTCACCATGCTATTTAAGAAGTCTTTCATTCAACCAATATAAAAATCCCTTTATAACATACACTCTGCTAATTAGCAAAGCCTCAGTCATTGACCAAGACATGGATCATGGTTGCTTTCATGGTGGCTCTCTGGAGTGTGGTCTTTCTGATGTAGTGAGCAGACAACCCTTGGGGTGTGGCTTGCTTTTAAGGGCAAAAGTAGAGTGAAACTTGAACTAATGGCATATTCATGACATCACACCTTCTTTGTTTTAAGTACATTAAAGTAAATTACAGACCCCATAACAATCACCAATGGTTAATGGACAAATTGATGATCTGATTTTCTTATTTCAGTGAATAATATGATGAAAACACAGAAATGTTTTAGTTTGGCCATCACCATTTTGGATCAGTATATGATTTCTATCACAAGTTTTAAAATTTAGATTACTTTAGTCTAGAAGTCTTTGAAACACCAGGTCATAGTGGGAACAGATGATCATGAAAAACCATTTTACTTATAAAATTCAAGTAAATCTATGTCTTCCTGTAAATTTGGCTCCCCCTACTTTATCAAGAAAAAACTGAGATTCTTTACAGTTCAGTGATTATTGCTGTAGGGGTCCATTTTGAGCACATCACAGAATTCCAAGTTCCCACATAACAGTTCCAGACTTAAATACATATCATGAATTTACTTTAAAGTGAGGAAAGTTGTGAGGTCTGACAAAAACATCAGTAAATTATTCACTGCAAAATGTTCATCTGCAAGAGATCAAGTAATAGTATAAAAGCTAAGAAGGAAATATGTAATGATGTTTAACCATCATATCTGACCATTCCATCAACATGTAGATTTCAGTCTCATCACTTTACGTTTCTTTCATTCTGAAGGCCTTTATAGGTGTTGCAGCGAACCTCCCCTTTCCTCCCCTTGTGATAGTCCCCTGACTCTGGAGTCAGAAGATGTGAGTTTTATTTCCAAATCTACCTGTGTGACCACAGACAGGCCACGAAGTCTTGAAGGAATACTTTCTATGCACCTTACAGAACTGTGAGGCTTAAACAGAGCAATGTGTGTGAAATAACTTATTTATTTACTTACAAAAGAAAATGTGAGGTGCTGCGATTAAACCCAGCAGATTTTAGAAGTTCAAATAGCCTGGTCGGTGTGGCTCAGTGGATTGAGCATGGGCCCATGGACTGAGAGGTTCCTGTTTGATTCCTGGTCAGGGCACGTGCCTGGGTTGTGGCTTGATTCCCAGTAGGGGGCGTGCAGGAGGCAGCCAATTGATATTTCTCTCAAATTGATGTTTCTCTCTCTCTCTAAAAAATCTATAAAAACATATTAAAAGAAAAAGAAATGGAAAAGGTAGATATTAAAAATTAATGAATAAATGATTGGGAAGCAAAAATATAACTTTACTTTCCCAGTTATCATGTTAGTCACCTCTACTTTATCCACACGATAACAAGATGGGTTTTGTAAGAAGGTGGTACAGGCATAATTTCCTTTTTAAGAAAACAGCTTTTAAGAGGTAAGAAAACATTTATGTGAACATACGCATCTGGTGTCAAACCCCCCCACATTTTATTATGAAAACTTGCGCACAGAGACTTTGAAAGACTTTACTGCAAATGCTAGTAAACCTACCACTTACCATTTACTTATTAATCCATTTTTTTAGATATATTTCAAGGTAACTTGCAGACATCAGTAAACTTTCCCCTACCTGGCATACATGTCATTAACTGGAGGCAAGCAGCTGTTTACCGTATTTCTTTTTTTTTTTGAATTTACTTATTTTTGTTACAGATGTTTCTCCTTTCTCCCCCACTAATTCACCCCTCCTCCCCCCTCCCCACCCTGTCCCTATCTTTGTTGTCCATGTCCATTGTTCATGCATACATGTATATAAGTTCTGTGGTTTATCTCTCTCCCACCACCCCCTTTTCTGGGGATTGTCAGTCTGTACCCGACTCCCGCGTCTGTGGGACTACCCCATTCCTTAGACTGTTATGTTCATTATATTCCACAAATAAGTGAGATCATATGATACTTGTCTTTCTCTGTTTGGCTTGTTTCACTTAGGATAATACTTTCCAGGTCCCTCCACGTCATCTCAAAGGATAAAAAATCTTTCTTTCTTACAGCTGCATAGTACTCCATTGTGTATATGTACCACAGCTTTTTTATCCATTTGTTTACTGATGGACACTTGGGCTGTTTCCAGATCTTAGCTATTGTAAATGGTGCTGCTATGAACATGGGGGTACATATATTCTTTCTGATTGGTGTTTCAGGCTTCTTAGGGGATATTCCTAGAAGTGGGATCGCTGGGTCAAATGGCAGTTCAATTTTTAATTTTTTGAGGTAATACCATATTGTTTTCCATAGTGGCTGCATTGTTTACAGCATTTCTTTTCTCTTGATGTACATGGGGTCTAATTCAATGTCATAAAAATTATGGCACACTATGGTTTCTTTGTTCACCTCTTTTCTGTTGAAGCAGTGAAACCCCCTTTTCAAGTTAAATATCAAGCAGAAAGTGACATGTGAACCAGATTCTTGCAGAGCTGCTTTGGATGAAGTGGGAATGAGGCCTGAAGTATCAGTCCCCGAACCCCTTCCTCACTCCCTGGGGTGCCCCTGAGGCCCCTCATCTGAGTGCCCTGGATTACTAAAATTGTTGAGCCCCTCAATCTCATCAACATCAATTGGATCATCTACCATATAGGTCTTTGGAAACCGCTATTTTCTCAGGTTCTTTTCAAACTGCTTTCTGCTCTTATGCAGTGATGCTAAAAACGCTGAAAACTTTGCAAACTTTCTCCTCACAAATCTCAGCAGAAAGCGCTGTCTTGTTTTCATTAGCGCAAATTAAAAAGCCTCCTTTAAGACTGTGGATCCGGATGCCTGTAGTGAAAACCACAGTTGGAAGAGCTGGAATGGAAGAAAACTGGAAAAACAAGAACCTGACCTAGGTGGATGGCCAAATACAGTAGCCTGCACACTCTGGGTGAGCATGCGGACATGATGTGAACGGCCTCAGTGTCTGTCTTCCACAGCCTCTGCCAAGTTACAACTGAGAGCACTTCTCAGGAATTTTGGCGCCCTGCTGTGGGTTAAGTCTGCTTTGGAGACGTTCCTTCTCCTGGTCCCTCCTTGAGACACAACACTCTTGTGTGTTGGGAGGGCAGATCCTTCACTGTTTGGTCAGCAGCCTGGACATGTGAATTGGAACTGAGGCTGGGGCCAAATTGGGCTAGAATAGCATGAGGGTGAGTGTGTTTGGGCAGAAGGATCACAGCCGTAGAGAGACCATATTGATTATCCTGATTGCAGAGGAGAAAGTAGATATGAGCAGTGAAGGGAGAAGACAGAACTGGGTCAGCATTGGAGTCACCAAGCAAGAACTAGGAGAGTGTGTCCAGGTCTGTGCCAAGACAGGCAGTGGATGCCCAGAAGTTATTCTTGCTGGATATTTAACACTGGGCTATAAACTCTGTGAGCATAGGACTATGTCTAAGTAAACTTTATGCCCAGGGCCTAGAAAAGTAAATGGTAGGTAATAGATAAATACTCAATAAATGTTCATTAAAGGAAGGGAGAGAGAGTGGGTGAGATGGAGGGAGGGAAAGAGAGAGAGTGGAAAGAAAGAAAATGGGATGGATGGTTTTCCTGAGTTGTAGTAGGATAAGGGCAGGCATCCACACTATTGCTAACAGTATGGCAAGGTTGTCATAGCAAACTTAGATCTAACCTTTCCACCAGTGACCACTATTTTAAACATATTTTGACCATGACTCACAGTAAAACAAAATTCACTTTAAATGATGACTCAGTAGACACACATACACATACACACACACATTCGCATGCAACAAAAGTCTCTTAAAATGTGATGGCTTTAATAAGTTCCATACCATTCCATCCCATCCCATCCAATTCCATTTCAAAAATACTGGTTTATAACCCACAGACTGAACAATTCTAAGTCAAATCTCTTTGATCTGTTCTGGGATATTATTCTTGCAATGACCACTTTTCTTTCCAGAGTGCTTAATCTCTCTCCTATACAGAGTTAATCCTCTCTTCCTGAATAGGTCAGGTTTCTTCTGTTTTATAAAAAGGGCAATTCTCCACTTTATTTTGTTCCCTTTCTATAGACAGCTCTTCATGACACTTTTGTTTTATAGGAATAGCTTCTAACTAAGTGATCTATACCTGCTGCTTTTCTATTCAGACTTTCCTTCCCCAGCTCCCTGCAGTGAAATATCTTTCTCCACAACTTCTCCCCAATGGATTGTAAAGACCTTTGGCTGTGCAGGGCAAAAGCTATTTTCTTCTTCCTTCTCTTCTTTCTTTCCTCCTCCTCCTCCTCCTCCTCCTCCTCCTCCTCCTCCTCCTCCTCTTCCTTCTTCTTCTCCCTCCTCCTCCTCCTCCGCGTCCTTCTTCTTCCCCCTCCTCCTCCTCCTCCAATTCCTACTTTTTAAAATTAAAAAATGTTTATTTTTTTCAGTTACAGTTTACATTCAATATTATTTTCTGTTAGTTTCAACATAGTGTCTAACCAGCATAATGGTTAGACAATCACATGCTTTACAAAGTGTTCTCCCTGATATTTCCAGTTTCCACTGGCACCATATGTAGTTAACACAACATTATTGACTACATTTCCTATGCTGTGTTTTACATCTCACAACTATTTTGTAACTACCAATCTGTAATTCTCAACCCCTTCAACTTTTTCATCCAGCTGACTGAGGATACTTTTTTAAAAATTCATTTTTTATTATATTTTATTTTGACTGAGGATATTTTTGAACCTATTCTCTTAGCAAAGGTCTTCTTTCTTGATTTATCTTTATTCATGCATTTTCACATGATTTCTCTGAGATAGACACTATCATTAATCCCATTCTACAGAGGAGGAAACTGAGGCCATATTGTTCCTCAGTGGCAGAGCTGAGATATAAACTCAGGAATTCTGATTGAAAAATCTGTGATTCCAACCACAAAGATATCTTACTTCTCTCAGTCCCCCAGAGTCTGGGCCCTAGTCTTTAGTGATACAAGTCTAGAACATAGTTTTATCAGTATTTGCAGAAGTTAATAGACTCTCAAGAGTCTGACTGATAAGCCAGAAGACCATTTTACTGCTCAAGAGATGAGTCTGCATCTGTACAGCATAATTCTACTGTGCAGATAGACATCAGAAAATAATAATGGTAAGTGCCATTAAATGGGTGATTTGTATATATGTCTCACTGTATCTCACAACACTCTGAAGTTCACGTCACCAGCCCAATTTTCAGATGGAAAGACTAAGACTTTTTATTGAGTACCTGGTAAAACTCCATATATCTCCATGTCAATTGCTATAATAATTATCATTAATAGTAGCAGTGACAGCAGTAGTGATAATGTTAAGGAATTTCCTGCTGGTAAATATCAGAAATGAACCCAGGTCGATTTGATTCTAGAGATAATATTTTTCATCATTAAACTTCACAAAAGTTTAGGGTCAGAGCAGCTTTAGACAAAGAAGACCAAGTATCCTCAGAGACTATTTCATCCTGGTTGAATTATTTTTATTCCGGAGAACTATGTCTAACAAAGAGCAAGGCTTGGTCTTCTGGGGCACAGATTTCTTGGATGGTTGCAAGTCAAGATGGGTGGAGTGGTCTTGACTGATTCTGTTTTAAATCTGCTACCCAAATCTCCATACCCCAGTGTCAGCCAGGCCACACTCTGATGAGGTGGGTTATAGCTTTCTTTACAAATACCTACATGTTTCCTTTGGTGCAATATCTGGTCCTGGTCCCCTTGCCTGCATTTAGAGCACATTATTCTTTTATCTGATTCTTATACCCTCTTTTAGGATGAGATATTTCTTTAGAGGATGCAGGTTATACAGTGCATGTGGGTACTTCAAGGAGTTCTACTGCTGAGAAAATCGTTTCTGGACCCAGGCCCCTGTCTCTGGGGTGACAGAATATTTGAAGAACACTTCTGTGTGATTAGAAACTTTGTGTAGAAAAGTGAAAAAAGCTTCACAACTGATTTTGAGAGATTTGGGGTTTTATGGTGAGTATGCAAATGGAGAGGAGAGGTATAATTCAGCATTGAAGCTGGAGCAAAATAACTGGGAGAATGGTGGTAAATGGAAGAAACTGAGAAGTGTTGAAGAGAAAAAAAATTCAGGGGTAGAGGGTGGGCATAAGACTACAAATAGGGAAGATTAATTCTATTTCAGACAGGATGCATTTGTAGTGTGGCTATAATAAGTCAACTTATTACACTTTAGGTGCTTTTCTGCCTTTCCCTTGGTGTTAGAGTAAGCAAATATGGTTTGCACACTTAAAAATACATGGTTAAGTAAAGTATTATATGTATGTTCATTTCCATATGACTTTATACCAAGGAATAGTGAATGCATTTAAACATTATTTCTGGAATAACAAAAGAAAACATTCAATATTGTTTAGCAATGTGCCTGTGTTTTGGTATAAGTATATTAGGCATATAGCACTTTTAATGATTTACTCTATAAGAAGCTGTCAGTAATTCAATAGGACTCATGGCTGTAACAGGCAACTTTGATAGGTTTAAGAGAAGTCATAAACTAGTCAAACATAAAATCAAGTCAATGAATGGAAAACTGTTGTTTGGTCCTCAGAGTTGGTGCTTAAACCACTATAATAAATACACCACAACCAACACAACCAACAACAGACACAAAAACAAACCTGACCACTTATTTTTGGATCAGCCTTTAAATCACAAAGTTCTCAAAACTCGGAGATTTGGAAATGTGGGGAGTGAGGTGGAGGCTGATGAGTAAATTTTGATTGATAGTACATTTGGGGGGTAGATGTGAAAATAAGGAGAGGAAGAAGGGGGCTGAGAGCAGAGGCATGGGAAACGCTCCGTTCCAAAGACAGGGAGAGGAACAACAAAGAACGGAGGCAGTTAGAGAGGTAGAAGAAATGAGTTCCACAGATGCCAGGGACTCTTCTGGCTAATCAGAATGGTTATTTGGCAGTGTTGAGAAGTGGAGAGAATCACAGAGGATGAAGGCTGAAAACTCATGCTTGGGTATAGCCATTGAGTGACTATTGGGGCAACAATTACAGAGGTCAGTGAGGTGAGTGGAGGGTGAGGAGGAGGAAGGTTCCTAAAAAGTTGATGGTGGGGGAGAAAGGGAGGAAAGGAGAGAGGGGGAGAGAGAGAGGGAGGGAATAGGAAGGAGAGGGAGAGAAGGAGAGAGAGAACAAATGAGAGAATCCCTTATTTTAGATTTTGTATTAAATCTTTTTCTATAAGCTTTGGAAAGGCTAATATTTTGTGAGGCCAAAAAAAAGGGGGGGGGGGTTGACAAATTCTTGGTATTGGAGAGTCTATAGGCCAGCACTGTGAGACAAGAGTAGAGGAGAAAGGGGCAAAGGCAACGTGTCCCTAGATGTGTTCTGCAAAACACCTGTCTGCAGGATGTTAATAGATGTTTGGTGAGCAGGGAATTGAGTGCTCTCTCACAAGATTGTTTATTTCTCTGTGTCTCACAGAAGAGGAATTACCAGAGTAGTGCTTGCTTTCTGAACCAGTGAGCCTGTAGCTTTAGCTCTGCTCATTGCTGTGTGTTTCCCACTCCCTTTCTGGTCTCTGAGAAGTTTATTTATTTATTTTTATGCTGGGTAATGCCTTTTTAAATCTTCTTGACTTGTATTTTGTCTCTCACTGCTCTGTATGTATGTGCCACAGGGGAATGTGTCAACAATTGAACGAAGAATGCCATTTGGAACATAAATTTGAGGCAGAATTTTTTTTACCACAGGACATTTTTGAGCTTCATGTGCTGTGAATCCCAAGGAGGGAAATAAACCAGGCACTCCTCCCCAAATTTATGTGTCCATGGACCTCTTTCGTCAAGATGTCTGATTCTGCGAAACACACTTTGGGAAGCTTATAAATGAAATGGTGTAAACAGAAAAAAAAGATATTTTTTAAAAAACTGAATAAATATTTGAACTGACAGTGGAAGGAGGAGCAGCTATCCCAAGGAGCTTCTTGAGGCTGAGTGTACAAGGAACAATGGCACTTCTGGACACAAGAGACGTCCTGGCTCAGGAATGCCATGAGGCTATGCAGAGGGTCTGCCAGCATTCTCATCAAGGCATGTAGCTGAAAAGACTTATTTTTTTTTAAGGTTTTGGAGCTGAGATTGCCCAGGAAAGGACATTAACCTAAGGAGGATCTGTGTGTGAAGGAGTGTCTGTAATCTGCCCACCCGTCAAGGAGACAGGGTTCTGTTTGCTGTAGCAAAGGAGTTAAAGCACCCTAAGTACTAAGTGAGGGTGTCATGGTCCCAAGATATTTACAGAGGAGAGGGTGCCCATATACATGGTGTTTATCCATGGCCATAGTCTAAAGAAGCAAATTCTGCTTTCTTCTTTGGATGGTGGTGAAGGACGAGATATTTGTGTGTCCATTTATCAACTGACCTATGTAAGAAATATTTATTGGTTCTCCATTGTGTGTTTGAGCACTCAATAACCTAGCAGGAGATAAACTGGTAAAAAAAAAAAAAAAGAATTAAAGAAACACTCTCTGATCTCACAGTGTGGTCTAGCAAAGGAAACAAATAAACATACAGTTAAGACGTTCTGTGGTGAGACCCTCTGATGCAAAGAGTTCAGGTAGATATGGAATGTATAGAAGGATACCTTGGGGAGAGTCCAGAATGGGGTAAGGGGACAGAGTGCTGTTCAAGCTGAGTGCCAAAAGATGGGTTGACAAAGTAAGGAAGAGCATAGAAATTGGTATTTTTTTGAAGGTCTTCCAACTAATCTGTTGGAGAAATTGAAAAACATTCAACATGGTTTGTGTATAGGGTTCTGGGTGAGGGGTCTGGCATGGTGGTGAGGGAGTAAGAGACAAAGCATGAGCTGGCAGATCCCAGATCCTGAGGGCCTGCATGGCAAAACCACCAAAATCTGGACCTCCCTGCCAGAGATTCTGAGACTTCTCTGGTTCTCTTCCTACATTGATCATGTCTACTTTGTTTTTTTGTTTTGTTTTTTTAATTTATTTTTATTTTTTACTAATTTGTTTTTGTTACAGATGTTTCTCCTTTTTCCCCCATTGACATCCTCCTCCCCATCCACCCCCACCCCATCCCCAGCTTTGTTGTCTATGTCCATTGGTCATGCATATATGCATATCAGTTCTGTGGTTTATCTCTTTACCCCCCAACCCCCACCTCTGAAGTTTGTCAGTCTGTACCCCACCTTTATGTTTTTGGGTCAATTTTGTTCATCAGTTTGTTTAGTTCATTATATTCCACAAATAAGTGAGATCATGTAATATTTGTCTTTCTCTGATTGGCGTGTTTAGCTTAGCATAATAATCTTCAGGCCCCTCCATGTCATCTCAAAGGATAAGAGATCTTTCTTTCTTACAGCTGCATAGTATTCCATTGTGTACATGTACCACTGCTTTTTTATCCATTTGGCTACTGATGGACACTTGGGTTGTTTCCAGATCTTAGCTATTGTAAATAGTGCTACTATGAACATAGGGGTGCATATATTCTTTCTGATTTGTGTTTCAGGTTTCTTAGGGTATATTCCTAGAAGTGGAATCACTGGGTCAAATGGAAATTCAGTTTTTAATTTTTTGAGGTAACACCATAGTGTTTTCCATAGTGGCTGCACCAGTCAGCATTCCCACCAGCAGTGTACTAGAGTCCCCTTTTCTCCACACCCTCGCCAACACTTGTTGTTTGATGATTTGTTGATGGTGGCCATTCTGACAGGTGTGAGGTGATACCTCATTGTTATTTTAATTTGCATCTCTTTGATAATTAGTGGCGTTGAGCATTTTTTCATATGTCTCTTGGCCATTTGTATGTCCTGTTCGGAGAGTTGTCTATTTAGTTCATCTGCCGATTTTTTAATTGTGTTCTTTGTCTTCCTTTTGTTGAGTTGTATGAGCACTCTATATATTTTGGAAATGAATCCCTTATCTGATGCATCATTGGCACTATGATCTCCTATATAGTGGGTTGCCTTTCCATTTTGATGGTTGTTTCTTTTGCTGTGCAGAAACTTTTTAGTTTGATGTAGTCCCATGTGTTCATTTTTTCCATTGTTTCTCTTCCCTTAGGTGTTGTACCAGTGAAAATTCTGCTGTGTATAATGTCTGAAATTTTGTTGCCTGCATTTTCTTCTAGAATTTTTATGGACGCATGATTAGTTCTCACCTGAGGATGTTTTCCATTTATTTTCCTATAGAGTGTGAGGGAGGGGGAGAGAGAGAGAGAAACATTGATGTGAGAGACACACTGACCAGTTGCCTTCTGCATGACCCCCGACCAGGGCCAGGGGATGAACTGTAAGTGAGATACATGCCCTTGACTGGAATCAAATCTGCAACTCTTTGGTCCACAGGCCTATGCTCTAACTGCTGAGCCAAACCAGTCAAGGCTGATTATGTCTACTTTGTTCTTTTCTCTAATGCTCTTTTACTTTTCCACCCCTCAAATCTCTTTTTCAGAGAATTCGACACATTTTATTGGGACAGGACGTTTGGAAGTTGTCCTGGGAGTGAGCAGGAACTAGAAACATGACTTGCTTACTGGAATTGGTCAATGATGGGGAGGAGGGTTAGTCTGGCAGGTGGGCACTGAACTATTAAGTGATGGTTATAGGTAATAGAACTCAGTTGAGGCATGTAGTCTATCTGTAGGGTTGCACAAGTGTGGGGGTCAGAAAAAGGACAGGTAAATATCTGACAGCAGGGACACTTAGAACAGGCAACAGGAGGAAATCTAGACTGGCAACCTGTCAGCCATGGGCAGGAGGGCTAACCATGGGCCCATGGCTCAGTGAGGGACCTTCTTACCAAATCTGGGACTAGGTGTTGGCATCACAGAAGTGACTCTTATTGATGTGAAGTTACTTGAACTCTGGAACCTAGGCTACTTCAAAACTTTCCTGGTCCAGGGCAGCCAGAGAGCCTAACCAAGACAAGCCTGGGATGGAGGTCAGGGATCCCTGCTATGGGAGCAGAGGAATCTTGGTCAGGGAGTCAGGTAGCGTATTACTTTTCTACTCTCAACTCTCACCTCTTTATGGATGCCCACCTTGACCTCTTTCCTGTACTTTAGTCTTCTCTCTGCCCAGTTAACTCTTTCTCTTTGTTTCAGCCTAAATATCACTTCCTTATTGAAGTCATTCCTGGACACCTAACCAGGTCAGAAACCCTTGTCATAGGTTCCCATGCCTCGGTGTATATGTGTGTATGTGTGTGGGGTCTCCTCCCTAAACCTCAGCAATCTGTAGATGATTTAAGAGATTTCTTACCATCTGTCCTCTCTACAAGCAGGGAGCTCAGTGAGGGAAGAAGTCTGCTTTGCTCGCCATTGTGTTTCCACTGATGGTACAGTGTGGCACCCAGCAGGAGCACCTACAGTATCTGCTGAAGAATGAATACATGAATATTTCCAAATGCTGGCAGGACTTCTGTTAGATTCCTATGACTGCCATTTCCACAGACACAAAAACACTGTCCTCCTTTCTCATTCTATGTGTGCAGTTTATATCTAGACTTTCAATCTCCCTCAAAATAAGAAGCGTTTAAGATAGAAGTAAACTATATGTGAATACTTCAAAAACTGATTTGCGTTCCCCTCACCTAGGTAAGGTCACATTGCAAACATTTTAAATGATCTTTGAAAACTGTCAGCTGAGCAAAGAAAGGGGGCATAAGCCCTGCTCTTTGCAAAGCCATCTTGTGGCACAGACTGCTTGTTGTCTAAAATTCAGACAGTCCCGTAGTGCTCACGAGGAGGTGATGCTTATGACCCAGGTGCCCTGTGGAGTTACATTTGCAAAAATTTATCTCCTTCATACGGCAGCAAAGAGTGTCAAAAAGACTACCACTTTTAGGCCAGTGCACAGACCAGCTAGATAGTGCTGTGAAACCTCTTTTTCTCTGGCATGTGGTGGCACAGGCTTTGATGTTAGAATTTTGGCTCATTAATAACTAATTTACATTTCCCAGACACCAAATTGTGATCTGACACAAATTTATAAAAGAGCTCCAAATGGTGAAACTCTCTTCTACAGTGAGTCCTTTGTGGATTTTTTTTTTTTTCATTTTTAATTTAAGGAGTTTGTGCTTAAAATTTTAATGTAATCATTGAAATCTCATGGGCTACTTAAAAATAAAACACCATCTTATTTCGTTCCTCTCAGAGATTGTGACAATTGGCGGCTCCTCTGTGGGTGTTTTACAATTGTTTTTTTTATCTGCACTGGGCTTTGGATAAAGTAGGATGTCCTCAGTGAGCCAGAGGGACGGTGTGGCGATGGAGTTCGAAGCACTAGTGGAAGGCAGTGGTGCTGTGCTTATCACTGCCCATGTTTCTATGCAGATTACAGGAATGGCAGGTTTGGTATAGGATTTTCTCACTGGTCTCCAGGTGCTCACAGGGGTGGTTCTCGCTGCTCTGAAAGCCTGACTAAGTCATTTTGGAAACATGGATGGGCTTATCAGAATGATCAAGATAAAGAAATGTGTATGCTTCCTTTTGCCTACATCTTGGAAAACCAGATGCCTCATGAAAAACATGATGGCTTTTCTATATTTTACCCCACGTTTCTTTGGGAGAATATTGAAGTCAAGGGAAGTTGCAAAGGCGCTCTTGGGAGGCAAATCTAGGTGCATCTTGGTTTCCCCCCTCCCCTACTTCATCTGTGCCGAAGGGTTTGTCATCATGTCTGTTGATGACTCATGACTTAGTGGAAGAGGCAGGGCAGGCTTCTTTCCTCATGTTGGAAGGAGAAAATACCATGTGCATTTGGTCACCTGGAAACACCTTTTCTCAACCACAAAGGAAGGTCTGTGCCTCTGGGAGGTAAGGAAATAGACCTAAAACGTGGACCAGAAAGCTGGCCCTGGGCAGGGCAGCAGGGTGGGTCCAGGGGACAAGACACTGGGTAGCTTGGCCCATTGCATCACTTTTGGCAAGAGCTCAGTCTACTGGGTTACTCTGCTTGAAGAAAGAGTTTAGGGAACAGCCATGGGCTTGTTGTATGAAATGAAAACATACCCATAATGAAAAGATTTTGAAACTGATACCACTTGAGGTCAGATTTTAAATGGTCACACAGCATGAGCCAGACTGACTCCATGCAGAGAAGCAACGAGCCACCCCAGTTCCCTATATTATTTTAATAACAGAAAGAATGTATTAGGAACTCCAGGCAGACCTCCACCTGGGCACAGTCCCAGATTCTAACTCATCTGTTCATGCCTTTTTTAAATGAGCCTTTTACAAAGAGGCTGTTTTTCTCCTCAACCTCTTCTCAACCAATGAAGGAATCTGAGATCCTCTCACCTAGGTTCGGTTGTAGGAAACAAGAAAGCTGAGAACTCTGCTCTGAGCAGGGTGCTTCCAAAAAAAACTGCTTAGAAAACTGCAGTGCTGATTGGGATTACTTTTTTCTGTTGTTGTTAAACTAACACGGAAGCCATTTGACTGAGGTTGCTGCAGTGCTGTGAGGGTCTACATAAACAAACCAAAATCTAAGCTCTTAACAAGATTACAAAATCAAAACCCTAAGGACAACGCATCATGAATAGCCAACTAGGCTTTAAGCTGTAGCCTGTCAATAATTGTCTTACTCTGCTCCTGCCTTTTCTCTGTAGAAATCTTTCGAACTCTGGTTGGTGAAGCGTTATTCACTTCCAGTTTGGGGCTGCCTGATTTGAATTTATTTATGTTCAAATGAACTCTTAAAAATTTTAATATGCCTTGGTTTATCTTTTAACGTATTCATATCTCACTCCTCTCCTAGAACGTGGCATGAGGCATACTGCCCTTTTCCCTGACTTGGCCATCAGGGCATGTGGGACAGAGAGGGAAATAAATTTGGTGATTATTTCTGTGTAACCCTGAGTGACCACTAAAAAGTGGATGTCACCATGTTTGAAGCCCATCGGCTTCACTGAAGTGGCCAGAGGATTTCCACTGAGAGACACGCGGGAGGAGGGCAAGCCTTGGTGTCCTGACAAGATCTGGGTCTTTCTCAGCACCTAGAACATTACTGACATTTAACAGAGGACACTGCTGTCATGCTTGTTAATTTTGCCCTCTTGGATCCCACACATTTCATATAACACTTTACTATTTTTCTAAGCCACAGAGACCAGACTGAATTTCTTCAGAAGGGAATCAATTCTGTTCCTTGGTATGGAGGATACAAAAAAAAAAAAAAAAAAAAAAAAGAAATCGTCTATTGCTGTAAACATGGCAGATTTTCCTGGCTGTGTTGGTTTCAACTTCTTCAAATCTGTGGCTAGTCCTTGGAGTCATTTGAGGTTGAATTCTGGTTTCAGCACGTGCTGCTGGTGAGCTTGGATTTGTTACTTAATCTTCCTCATCAGTACAGAGCAGGTGATAATAGTTGTTAAACAGATCAAATGCAAATTTCTTAATAAATGGCCTGGTACATAGTGTTCAAAGGGAACTGCTGATATTATGAGGCACAGGAAACGTCTGAAAGTGGCATCGTGTGAAGTGATGAAACAAGAACAACTTGAGCTGCTCCCCTTACTGACACTTCTGGAAGATGTTGCCATTGTTATGGCATCCAGTGTTCTTGTTAATTAGGCTCAGACACCAATAGGAAGTGTTTCTTTCTGACAGAGGTGTTTGCAGCAACCCCCACGGCCCTAGCTCTTATGGGGCAAACCCACCCTCCTGAGCAAACCCAAGTATGGAGGATAAACTCCTGAAAAGGAAGGACCTCATGTGTTTTTTGAGCACCACTCCCCCTCCCCCTGCCCCAAGCAGCACTTGACATATTGTAGGCACTCAATGAATAATTGTGGAAGAAAGTAATGATGTATGAGGCAGAGAGTAGATAGCGGTGTGGCTATCCCTGGGTCAAACAGTAGCTCCCCTTCCCACCAAATGCATTAGAGATATTCAGCAGTGGATATTGACTTGGTTCTTAGGAACTGAACTTGGGCAATTGCACAGATATTAACTAAGATCTCTCTGTAATTATACAGAGAAGCAGATGTCTTAGAACAGAGAAATTTCAGGATGTGGAGAAATAAATAACAAGTCCAAGAGAGAACTGTATCTTGGTTCTACTGTGTCAGGGTTTTCACTAGTTTATAAGGGAAAGAAAATTTGGGATCAATTTCCATTGTCTAAGAATATCTAATAAAATAATACACAATTCTCATTGCAGAATATGAACCAGTCACCCTTATTACATCTTATTGTCAATTTTATAAGGTCTTCGATTAAAGACTTTTTTCAGGTACTGACTATTAAAACTAGTGTATTAAAATATTTAATCCTGTTTATGTGTGAGACACAGTATAGAGGCAGTTATCAGCACTCAGTAATAATGCCACGTGTTATATTTTTGGCTTTCTTAATCCATATTTACATCATTATTTTTATTTTATCCTCACAGTCATTTATGAGAGGTGAATAAAACAGGTAGATTGACATGTAATGTCCTGATTTGGTAGTTGAGAAACTCATGTTCAAGTTTACTGTCTCTATGAAGGTGTGGATTTGGGGCTCAGCTGAAATAAGCACAGATTTCTCAAACACAGGGCTATTTGCATCCCACCAAATCATGGTTAAATTGTCCAGACTTCAGGCCTTATTCCTTCAATTATGTAATGGGCCACACTTCTGTCTGCTGGGTTGGGAGGGTGCCTGGTGGGATGGGTAATGCTGTTATAAGAAAGGATTTAGGAGGTGACTGTGTTAATAACTGGTGCAAATTAAAATGGGGAGGGAGGAAAGAATTTGTAAACCATCTATTCACACTTGACTTTTGCTTAACTAGATATATAGCTTCTAGAATAATTTGCATCATGGGGCAGCTTTTAGAATGGTGGCTGAATAGCAACAGTAGTGATGATGCTTTGTCCAGTTTGTTTGCACAACCAGGTCCAGAAAATGAACTGTGAGGGGCCCCACGTGATGACTACAGCAACACATTATTTGACTTTTATCAAGTGACTACCTTGTCCAAACAGAGAAGTCTTCTTGGAAAGGCTTGATCGCCTGAGTGTCAGCACAAAGCTGTTGGTAATGACTCCTACCAGAAGCTCTAGTTGAGGTCATGAGTTCATTGACAGTTAAAGGGGCAGGTCTGTGGCTTCCAAGATGCCTATAGTTGGTTTAAACCTGGATTGGATGGAGCTGTGAGGAGACTTATTATATGACCTCTTTGTGAATATAGAGCTTGGGTGGATGGGGTCAGATGGGTCAGGCCAAGATTTTAGCTCACATTTTAGATTGCCATTGCATGGTGACAGAATGTTTTATTTGTTTTTTTTTTTTTTAATTTATCTTTATTGTTGAAAGTATTACAGATGTCCCCCCTTTTTGCCCCCATTGACACCCTTCTCCCTGCTCCCACCCTGCCCCGCCTTCATCACAATATTGTCTGTGTCCATTGGTTATGCATATATGCATATACATTTTTTGACTTATCTCTTCCCATTCCCTCATCCCATTTTCTCTGATGTTTATAAGTCTGTTTTCTGCTTCCATGTCTTTGGATCTGTTTTGTTCATAGTTTGTTTTGTTCATTAGGTTCCACATATAAGTGAGATCATGTGATACGTGTCTTTCTCTGACTAGCTTATTTTGCTTAGCATAACACTCTACAGGTCCCTCCATATCATCTTGAAGTGTAAGAGGTCTTCTTCCATACAGCTGCATAGTATTCCATTGTGTAAATGTACCACAGCTTTTTTTTTTTAAATCTTTATTGTTGAATGTAGAATGTATTACAGATGTTCCACATTTTTACCCCATTGACTCCGTTTTCCCCACTCCAGCCCCCCTCCTGCCTTTTCCCACACTATTGTCTGTGTCCATTGATTATGCAAATAAGTTCTTTGGTTTATTTCTTTCCACCCCCCAACCCCCTTTCCCTTTGAGGTTTGTCAGTCTAGCAATGAATTTGTACTTCTTAATCCTTCACCTTTTTCACCCATTCCCCCAACCCCCCTCCCATCTAGCAACCAACAAATGTTCTCTGTATCTATGAGAATGTTTCTGTTCTGCCTGCTCATTTTGTTTGTAGATTCCATTATTGAGAGATATGTATTCATTGCCATTTTGTTTGTTCATATATTTTATCTTTTTCTTCAAAAAGACCCTTGATCATTTCATATAATAACGGTTTGGTGGTGATGAACTCCTTTAACTTTTTCTTGTCTGGGAAAGTTTTTATATGTCCATCAATTCTAAATGACAGCTTTGCAGGATAGAGTAATCTTGGTTGTAGGTTCTTGGTTTCATCACTCTGAATATTTCTTGCCACTCCCTTCTGGCCTGCAAAGTTTCTTTTGAGAAATCAGCTGACAGCCTTATGGGAACTCCCTTGTAAGTAACTAGCTGCCTTTCTCTTGCTGCTTTTAAGATTCTCTCTTTGTCTTGAACCTTTTGCATTTTGATGATGATGTGTCTTGGTGTGGGCCTCTTGGGGTTCATCTTGTTTGGGACTCTTTGTGCTTCCTGGACTTGTATGTCTGTTTCCTTCACCAAGTTAGGAAAGTTTTCTGCCATTATTGTTTCAAACAGGTTTTCAATTTCTTGTTCTCTCTCTTCTTCTGGCACCCCCAATGTGCGAATGCTGGCACGCTTGAAGTTGTCCCAGAGGCTCCTTACACTGTCCTAATTTTTTTGGATTCTTTTTTCTTTTTGCTGTTCTGATTGGGCATTTTTTCTTCCTTATATTCCAAATTGATTATTTTATTTTAATAAAAGTCCCATTGATTAATTTTTTCCTTTGTTTCTCTTGCTCTAGACAATGTATCAGTGAAACTTCTGCTATGTGAAATTTCTGAGATTTTGCTGCCTACGTTTTCTTCTAGGACTTATATAGTTTCACAATTTACCTTTAAGTCTTTCATTCATTTTGAGCTTATTCTTGTGTATGGTATAGCTGGTGGTATAGTTTAATTTTTTTTTTTTTTTTGCATGCACCTGTCCGATTTTCCTATTTATTGAAGAGACTATCTTTACGCCTTTATATTCTCTTGCCTCCTTTGTCAAATATTAATTGAGCATAATGTCTTGGGTTAGTTTGTGGGTTCTCTGTTCTGTTCCATTAATCTATATGCCTATTCTTGTGCCAGTACCAGGCTGTTTTGATTGCAGTGGGTTTGTATTATAACTTGGTATCCAGTATTGTCATTGCTCCAACTTTGTTCTTCTTTCCCAAGATTGCAGCAACTATTTGGGATCTTTTTGATTTTTTATTTATTTTTTGGTGATTCTCTAGACATTTATTTATTTATTTATTTATTTATTTATTTATTTATTTATTTTTATTAATTTGTTTTTGTCACAGATGTTTCTCCTTTTTTTTTCCCCCCAGTGACACCCTTCTCCTTGTTTCCCCCCACCCCATACCTGACTTTTTGGAGTATTTGTTATAGTTCTGTGAAATATGCCATTAGTATTTTAATAGGAATTGCATTGAGTCTATTGCTTTGGGTAGTAGGAACATTTTAATAATGTTAATTCTTCCATTCCATGAAAATAGTGATTTCTTCCACTTGTTCGTATCTTCCTCTATTTCTTTTTCCCATGTCCTGTAGTTTTCTGAGAACAGGTCTTTTATCTCCTTGGTTAAGTTTATTCCTAGGTATCTTATTTTTTTGTTGTTGCAATGGTTAAGAGGGAATTTTTTTTTTTCTTTAGTTTGCCTTTCAGCGAGAAATCATTATTGGTGTATAAAAACATCAACAATTTCTGGATGTTAATTTTGTATGTTGCTACTTTGCTGAATTTGTTTATTAAATCTAGTAGTTTTTTCGGGGGGGGGGGTTCTGTAAGATTTTCTATGTACAATATGTCATATTTTCTATGTCATCTGTGAATAATGACAGTTTTACTTCCTCCTTTCCAATTCTGATGCATTTTAATTTTTCTTCTTGTCTGATTGCTGTGGCTAGGACGTTCGTTCAGTACTACGTTGAATAAGAGTAGTGAAAGCAGATATCCTTGACTTATTCCCGTTCTTTTTTTTTTAATATCCTCACCGAGGACATTTTTTCATTTTTTTGTTCAGACAGAGTGGGAGGAAGAGAGAGAGAGAGAGAGAGAGAAAGAGAGAGAGAGAGAGATGTGAAAAGTACACATCGAGTGGCTGCCACCTGCATGACCCAACCAGGGCTGGGGACAAACTGCAAAAGAGGCACATGCCCTTAGCGGGAATCAAACCTGGGTCTCTCTGGACCGCAGGCCGATGCTCTAACCACTGAGCAAAACTGGCCAGGGCATATTCCTGTTCTAAAGAGAAATGCTTTTAGTTTTTGCCCATTGAGTATGATGTTGGCTGTAGGTTTATCATATATGGCCTTTATTATGTTGAGATATGATTCCTTCTATTTCCCATTTTCTGAGAGTTTTTATCAAGAATGGGTGCTAGGTTTTATCAAATGTTTTTTCAGCATTTATTGCTATGATCATATGATTTTTATCTTTCATTTCATTTATGTGGTGCATCACATTTCTTGATTTTGAATATTACACCAGCCTTGCCTCCCTGAGATAAATCCTACTGCGTTATAATGAATAATTAAAAAAAAATAAGTTGCCAGATCAGATTTACTAATATTTTGTTGAAGATTTTGGCATCTATGCTCATCAGTGATATTGGCTTGTAATCTTTTTTCTTTGTAGTGTATCTGGTTTTGGAATTAGGATTATGCTGGCCTCATAAAAAGAACTTGGAAGTCTTCCTTCCTCTTCAATGTTTTGGAATAGTTTGAGTAGGATAGGTGTTAGTTATTTGAATGTTTGGTAAAATTCCCCTGTGATGCCATCTGGTCCAGGACTTTTGTTTGCTGGGAGTTTTTAATTACTGCTTTAATTTCATTAGTTTTTATTTGTCTGTTCAGGTTTTCTGATTCTTCCTGATTGACTTTTGAAAGATTGTATGTTTGTAGGAATTTTTCCATTTCTTCCAGAAAGTTATTATTTTTTAAAAAATTTTTTATTTAAGATATTACAGATATTTTGTTACAGATATTTTACCTTTTTTACCCCATTGGCAGCCCCCTCCCCACCCCACCCCCGCCCCGTCCCCAGCTTAGTTGTCCATGTCCATTGGTCATGCATACATGCATATAAGTTCTGTGGTTTATCTCTTCCCAACCCCCCACCCCCTCTTCTGAGGGATTTCAGTCTGTGCCCTACTTCCATGTTTCTGGGTCTACTGTATTCCTCAGACTGTTATGTTCATTATATTCTGTATATAAGTGAGATCATGTGGTATTTGTCTTTTTCTGCTTGGCTTATTTCACTTAGGATAATACTTTCCAGGTCCCTCCATGTCGTCTCAAAGCAGAAAGTTATTTTTAATCATGTGCAAATGCCTTTACTTTAACACATGATAGGCATTTGGATTTTCTATTGCCATCAATCTTGCACTGCCTTGTGGTGCTGGCTGCACGAAGAACAACCTTGTACTGTGCCCAGCACCTGGAGAGAGCTGTGTGCAGCCAACAGGAGAGCACAGGACTGCTGACTGTTTACTTCCTTGTGATCATCAAGCCCATCTGCGACTTGAAGTAGCTTCCCTTCACAATTACCCACTTATCTTCCTCCTCTCTTATTTTCCTGTTGTAGATTTCAGAAGATGAATGGTTTTGTCACTCTTTGACTTTGTACTTTTGAAAAAAAATCTACTTAGATATAAAATAAATGTAGCAGTTTATTATCTGAAGTGTGTTTGACCCATTAGACAAGTTTGCTTTTTTTGTTTTTCAAACATCAAGAGTACTTCCCCAAATCTTGGAGACCTTAAGTAAAACCTCTGGAGTCTTCTTTTGTCACTTTCTGTCTAGAGCTGTGGCTTAATATTGTGAATTCAGAGAATGAAGTAACAGAGGTCTCTCTGTGGGCTCCAGAGTGGGCTTGTGAAGTTCATTCCCCCATTGTCTTGGTACTACAAATGTCGCCTTGTTTCTGAAACCAGATCTCTTTCTTTCCTTTTCTTCTTTTTTCAAAAACTGATTTGGGGGTGGGGAGAGAAAGAGAGAGACACTGAGAGAGAGACAGAGAGAGAGAAGAGAGACAGAGAGAGGGATTGACTTATTATTCCACTTATTTATGTATTCATTGGCTGCTCCTTATATGTACCCTGATCAGGGATCAAACCTGCAACCTTCATGTATCAGGATGATGCTCTAACCAACTGAGTTGCCTGGCCAGGACGAAAACAAAATTTCTTGAAATACAGATTGTGATTTTTGGAATGATGTACTTCTTTTTGCAACCACCCTGATAGATTTAATTGGAGATTGTATGTACAGAGAACACATTAGAGTAAGAAAAAATGCCTAGCTGGGAGTCACAAGGCTCCTGATTTGAAGATAATATGGTAGAAAGAGCATGAGCTTTGGAGACAGACAGAACATGATGCTAATGTGACCTCTCCAACTTTGTGACTAGGCAACATTTGGTTTTCTTGTCTATCAAATGAGGCTAGTAACAGCTGGCACATAAGATGGTGATGGGAATTAAATGAGGTAATATGTATATATGCTGATGGTTCCAAATTCTCTGGTATCTTTAGTCCATACCTGTCTCCTGAATTCCAGAACTGTATCTCCATCTGGATGCCCATCTATACTTTCCACTCAGCATGTCCCAGTCTGCACTCATCACTTCTTTCCCTCACCCTTCAGACCAAAGTATTACATTCCTCCTATATTTTCAGTACAGCAAATTGTTTTGTCTATTGTCGATGCCAGACATCTGGAGCCACCCTCAATCTTTCTTCTGTCTCTACCTGGAAAATTCTATCAGTTACCAAATTTTTCTAATTCTACTATTCCTGTACCATTGTACTCTATTTCATCCTCTATACTCAACGCCACTCTTAATCCAGTTCCTCATCATGTCTTATCTGGGTTGCTGCGATACACTCCATTTTAAAATTTATACAACCACCAGAGAGAATTGACTGGTGTTATACATCTATTTAAAAGTCTCATCATTTCCAACATTTAAGTCTTTAATCCATTTTGAGATTATTCTTGTGTGTGGTATAAGTTGGTGGTTTAGTTTCATTTTATTTTTTGCATGTATGTGTGTAATTTTCCCAACACCATTTATTGAAGAGGTTGTCTTTACTGCATTGTATGTTCTTGCCGCATTTGTCAAATATTAATTGAGCATAATGTGTTTGGTCGGTTTCTGGGTTCTCTGTTCTGTTCCATTGATCTATATGCCCATTCTTGTGCCAGTACCAGGCTGTTTTGATTATAATGGCTTTATAGTATAACCTCATATCTGGAGTTGTGATCTCTTCAACTTTGTTCTCTTTTTCAAGATTGCTGTGGCTATTCAGGGTGTTTTTGGTTTCATATAAACTTTTGGTATATTTGTTCTAGATCTGTGAAGTATGCCATTGGTATTTTAATAAAAATTGCACTGAATCTATAAATTGCTTTGGGTTGTATGGACATTTTAATGATGTTAATTCTTCTAATCCAAGAACATAGTATACGTTTCCACTTTTTTTTTTTTTTTTTTTTACATATTCCTCTATTTTTTTCTTTCCATGTCCTGTAGTTTTCTGAGAACAAGTCTTTTACCTCCTTGGTTGTTTATTCCTAGGTATCTTAATTGTTTTGTTAGAATGGCAAATGGGATTCTTTTTTTTTTTTTTTTTAAGTTTCTTTTCTGAAATTTTATTATTGGTGTATAAAAATGCAATCCATTTCTGGATGTTAATTTTGTATCTTGCTACTTTGTTAAATTCATTTAATAAATCTAGTAGTTTTTTTTTTTTTTTTTTTTTACGATTCTGTAGGGTTTTCTATGTACAATATCATATCTTCTGTGAACAATTAGAGATCCACTTTCCCTTTCCTATTTGGAAGCCTTCTATTTCTTTTCCATGCTCCCTATTGGCAGTATTTCCAATAATCTATTTTCAGGTGGTTCTTCAAGTTGAATGTTCTGCAGTTTAGCCTCAAGTCTGGTCCTGTGCTAGGAGCAAATGTACAGAACTTTCTCATACTTCAGACATCTTGCCTCCTCTATCATTTCCTTTGTTTTTAAATTCCACATATAAGTGAAATAATATGGTATTTGTCTTTCTCTAATTTATTTTACTTAGCATAATACCTTTATGTCCATTCATGTTGTTGCAGATGGTAAGATTTCATTTTTTTTATGGCTGAGTAATATTCCATTGTATATATGTATCATTTATTTTTTATTCAGTTTTCTATTGAACACTTAGGTTGCTTCCATATCTTTGCTATGATTTTCAGAATTTGTGTTTTGGGTTTCTTCAAATAAATATCTACAAGTTAAAATCCTGGATACTTCTTTGTCTCTTATTATAGCCTTTATTTTAAAGTGTATTTTGTCTGATATCCTAGCTGTTTTTTCAATTGAATTGTCAAGAAATATCTTTTTCTATCCTTTTTCTTTCAGTCTATGTGTGTCTTTCAATCTGAACTGAGTCTCTTGTTGGCAGCATATGTATTGTTTTCTTATTCATTCAGCCACCCCATGTCTTTTGATTGGAGCATTTAAACTATGTACATTTAAAGTAATTATTAATTAATAAGTATGTAGTTATTGACATTTTGTTATTTATATTTTTGATTTTTTTCTTCATTTTTAAGACATCCTTTTAACATTTTTTCCAATACTGGTTTGGTGGTGATGAACTCCTTTAGGTTTTTCTTGTCAGAGCAATTCATCATTTGTAACTATTTGAAAGTCTTTAATACTGAATATATTTAAAAGAAACATAAATGTTTACTTTTAAATTGACTTCCACCCTCAGTTTCTATTGGTGTTATCACCATTCTACAAGGCTCCCCAACAGGGCATTCCAGAATCTTCTTTAGCTCTTTACAGTCCATTACATGTCATATTAACTGGTCACCAAATGTTGGTTTACAAAATCTCTCTGATCTGTCCCTACTCCATTTGTACTCTAATAATTGTGTCATCACATTATGCTTGAATTCTAACTAAAAACTCTCATCAGAGTTCTTATTTCTTTTGTTTTTTTGGTAATTTTTATTAATTATTTTTGTTACTAATGTTTCTCCTTTTACCTCCCTAAACACACTCCTCCTAATCCCTCCCCCCACCCACAACATTGTTGTCTATGTTTATTGGCTACACATACAGGCATGTAAGTTCTTTGGTTTATCCCATCTCTCCCCACTTCCTCCCTCCTCTGAGGTTGGTCAGTCTGAACTGTACTCCCTACTTAGTCTCTGGGTCTATTTTGTTCATTATATTCCACAGATAAGTGAGATCATGTGGTATTTGTCTTTCTCAGATTGGCTTATTTTGCTTGGCATAATACTCTCCAGGTCCCTCCATGTCGTCTCAAAGGATAAGAGATCTTTCTTTCTTACCGCTGCATAGTGTTACATTGTGTATACGTACCACAGATTTTTTATTCACTCATCTATTGATGGACACTGGGTTGTTTCCAGATTTTAGCAATTATAAATAGTGCTGTTATGAACATAGGGGTACATACATTTCTTCTGATGGGTGTTTCAGGCTTCTTAGGATATATTCTTAGAGGTGGGATTACTGGGTCAAATGGAAGTTCAACTTTTAATTTTTTGAGGTAACACCATATTGTTTTCCATAGTAGCTGCACCAGTCTGCATTCCCATCAGCAGTATACTAGAGTCTCCTTTTCTCCACATCCTTTCCAGCACATGTTTGATGCTTTGTTGATGGCAGCGATTCTGGCAGGTGTGAGGTAATAATTCATAGTCATTTTAAATTGCACCTCTCTGATGATTAATGTCACTGAGCATTTTTTCATATGTCTCTTATATGTTTGTATGTCCTGTTTAGAGAGGTGTCTATTCAGGTCTTCTGCCCATTTTTGAATTGTTTTTTTTTTTTGTCTTCCTTATGTTGAGTTGTATGAGCACTCTATATATATACTTTGAAAATTAACCCCTTATCTGATGTACCATTGGTAGTTACGCTCTCCCATATAGTGGGTTTCTTTTCCATTTTGATGGTTGTTTCTTTTGCTGTGCAGAAGCTTTTAAGCTTGATGCAGTCTCATGTGTTCATTTTTTCCTTTGTTTCTGTTGCCTTAGGGGATATATCAGTAAAAAATATGATACATGTAATGTCTGAAATTTTTTTGCCTACATTTTCTTCTAAAATTTTTATGAATTCTGAGTCACATTTAAGTCTTTTATCCATTTTGAGTTTATTCTTGTATATGGTGTAAGTTTCATATTTTTGGTGGTCTAGTTTTATATTTTTGCATGTAGCTATCTAATTTCCCCAACACTATTTATTTTTTTATTTATTAAAAATAATTTTATTTATTTTATTAACTTTAGAGAGAAAGGAGGAGAGAGGGAGAGATAGAAACATTGATGACAAAGAAGATCGATTGGATTGGCCACCTCCTACATGCTCCCACTAGGGATTTGGTCCACAACCCAGGCATGTACCCTGACCAGGAAGTGAACCAGTGACCTCTTGGTGCATGGGTTGATGTTCAACCACTGAGCTACACTGGTCGGCACAACGCCATTTATTAAAGAGGCTGTATTTACTCTATTGTATGCTCTTGCCACCTTTGTCAAATATTAATTGAGCATAATGTTTTGGATCAATTTCCAGGTTCTCTATTCTGTTCTATTGATCTATATGCCTGTTCTTGTGCCAGTACCAGGCTGTTTTGATTACTATTAATTTTTAGTATAACCTGATGCCCGGTAATTTGATCCCTCTGACTTTGTTCTTCCTTTTCAAGATTGCTGCTCCTATTTGAAGTCTTTTTTGGTTCCATATAAACTTTTGAAGTATTTGTTCTACTTCTGTCAAATATATCATTGCTATTTTAATGAGGATTGCATTGAATCTGAGTAGTATGAACATTTTAATGATGTTAATTCTTCCAATCCATGAACAAGGTATGTGCTTCCACTTTTTGATATCTTCCTCTACTTCTTTTCCCAATTACCTGCAGTTTTCTGAAATAGGTCCTTTACTTCTTTGGTTAAGTTTATTTCTAGGTACCTTAATTTTTGCTGTAGTGGTAAATGGGATTTTTCTTGAGTTTCTCTTTCTGTGAGTTCATTATTGGTGTATAAGAATGTCATCAGATTCTTGAGGTTAATTTTGTATTGTTCCTTTGCCAAATTTGTTTATTAAATCTAGTAGATTTTTGATGGCTTCTTGAAGGTTTTTTTATGTACAATATCATGTCACCTGGAATTAAGGACAGTGTCACTTCCTCCTTTCCAATTTGGGTCCCTTTTATTTTTTCTTCATGTCTGATTGCTGTGGCTAAGACTTCTAGTACTATGTTAAACAAGAGTGGTGAAAGTGGGCATCACTGTCTTGTTCCTGTTCTTAAGAAAAATGCTTTTAGTTTTTGCCCATTGAGTATGATGTTGGCTGTAAGTTTTTCATATATGGTATTTATTATGTTGAGATAAGATCCCTCTATTCCCACATTGCTGAGCATTTTTATCAGAAGTGGATGCTGGATTTTGCTGAATGCTTTTTTAGCATGTATTGATATAATCATATGGTTAATATCTTTCATTTTTTTATGTGGTGTATCACAGTTATTGATTTGCAAGTGCTGTGTCACCTTGCACCACTGGTATGAGTCCCACTTGGTCATGGTGAATAATTTTTGAAATGTATTGCTGGATCTGATTTGCTAATATTTTGTTAAAGATTTTGGCATCTATGTTCATCAGGGATATTGGCCTGTTTTTTTCTTTCTTTCTAGTGTCTTAATCTGGTTTTGGAATTAGAATTTTGATGGCCTCACAAAACAAGTTTGGAAGCCTTCCTTGAGTTTTTTGGAATAGTTAGAGGAGAATGAATGTTAGTTTTTTGAATGTTTAGTAAAACTCCCCTGTGAAGCCATCTAGGCCTGGGCTTTTGTTTGCTGGGTGATTCTTGATTACCTCTTCAGTTTCCTTAGTAGTTATTGATCTGTTCAAGTTTTCTATCGCTTCCCAGTTCAGTTCTGGGAGACTATGTTTCTAGAAATTTGTCCATTTAACCTAGATTGACCAATTTGTTGCCGTATAATTGTTCATAGTATTTGTTAATGATCCTATGTATTTCTGTGGTGTCAGTTGTTATTTCTTCTCTTTTGTTTCTGATTTTGTTTATTTGGGTCCTCTGTCTTTGTTTCTTGGTGAGTCTAGCTAAGGGTCCATCAATCTTGTTTATCTTTTCAAAGATCCAGCTCTTGGTTTTATTGATCTTTTGAATTGTGTTTTTTTTTTTTAGTTTCTATATCTTTTATTTCTGCTCTGATCTTTACTATTTCTTTCATTCTACTTGCTCTGGGGATTTCTTTTTGTTTTCTTTCTGGTTCTTTCAGTTGTGAAGTTAGATAGTCAATTAGAAACTTTTCTTATTTCTTGAGGTAAGCCTGTAGTGCTATGAACTTCCCTCTGAGGACAGTTTTTGCTGCATCCCATAGATTTTGTGTTGTTGTGTGTTCATTTTCATTGGTTTCCAGGAAGCTTTTAATCTCTTCCTTGATCTCCTTGGTAACCCATTCATTGTTAATAACATGCTACTTAGCCTTCATGTGTTTAAATGTTTTTAGGTGTTTTTGTTGTAATGGAGTTCTAGTTTCATGCCATTGTTATCTGAGAAGTTGCTTGATATGATTTCAGTCTTCTTGAACTTGTATGGACTTAGTTTTTGTTCTAACATGTGGTCTATTTTTGAGAATATTTTATGTGCACTTGAGAATGTAAATTCTGCAGTTTTGGGTTGTTGTTCTCTGCATATGTCTATAAAATCCCCTGGATCTAGTGCATCATTTAGCATCTCTGTTTCCTTGTTAATTTTTTTGTGTAGAGAATCTATCCAATGATGACAGCAGTGTGTTGAATCCCCTGCTATGATTGTGTTGCTGTCGATTTCTCTTTTGAAGTCCTCCAGAAGTTTTTGAATATATTTTGGTGCTTCTACTTTGGGTGCATATATGTTTATGAAGGTTACATCTTCCTGTGGGATAAATCCTTTCAATATTATGTAGTAGCCTACTTTGTATCTATTTATGGCCTTCATTTTGAAGTCTATTTTATCAGAAATGAGTATTGCTACCCCAGCATTTTTTCCTTTTTGTTTGCTTGGAAGATTTTCTCATATCCCTTTAATTTCAGCCTATGTGAGTCTTTTGTTGTGGGGTGGATCTCTTGTAAACACATATATATGAATCATGCTTTTTATCAAATTAGCTACTCTGTTTCTTCTTATTGGAGTATTCAATCCATCAACATTTAAGGTTATTATTGATATGTGCTTATTTATTGCCATTTTTGCTTATTGTGGTTATATTTATTTCCTCTTTCTTCTACAAATTACATTAGTCCTTCTAACATTTTTTTGCAGGGCTGGTTTTGTGCCAATATAGTCCCCTAGCCCCCCACCCTCCCTTTTTATTTTTGGTCTGGGCAGCTCTTTATTTTTTTTTTATTTATTTATTTTTTGTGAAGAGTAGAAAATGCTGGACTCAGTTTATACATTTTGAATTCGAGGTCCCTATGACATTTGAAGCATGGGGTTTGTTACAGATATTTTACCTTTTTACCCCATTGGCACCCCCCCACCCCACCCCCCCTCCACCCTGTCCCCGGCTTAGTTGTCCATGTCCATTGGTCATGCATACATGCATATAAGTTCTGTGGTTTATCTCTTCCCACCCCCCACCCCCCATCCCCTCTTCTGAGGGATGTCAGTCTGTGCCCTACTTCCATGTGTCTGGGTCTACTGTATTCCTCTGACTGTTATGTTCATTATATTCTGTATATAAGTGAGATCATGTGGTATTTGTCTTTTTCTGCTTGGCTTCTTTCACTTAGGATAATACTTTCCAGGTCCCTCCATGTCGTCTCAAAGGATAAGAGATCTTTCTTTCTTACCGCTGGGCAGCACTTTATTTGACTTTCTGTTTAGAATGATAGGCTTGCTGGATAATCTTGGGTTCTGTACCTTGTTTTTTATTACCTTGATTGCTTCATTTCCTTCCTTCCTTCCTTCCTTCCTTCCTTCCTTCCTTCCTTCCTTCCTTCCTTCCTTCCTTCCTTCCTTCCTTCCTTCCTTCCTTCTTGTGATATTTTTTAAAATTAAGTTTTGTTACACATGTTTCTCTATTTTTTCCCCATTGACACCCTCCTCCCCCCTCCACCCCACTACCTTGCTTTGTAGTCCGTGTCCATCGGTTATGTGTACATACATATAAGTTCTATGGTTTATCTCTTCCCTCCCCTCACCAACTCCTCTTCTCAGGGTACTCAGTCTGTACCTTAATTCCATGTCTCTGGGTCTACCCAATTCCCCAACAGTTATGTTCATTATATTCCACAAATAAGTGAGATCAGGTGATGTTTGTCTTTCTCTGCGTGGCTTATTTTGCTTAGGATAATACCTTCCAGGTCACTCAATGTTGTCTCAAACGGTAAGAGATCTTTCTTACAGTAGCATAGTATTCAATTGTGTATATGTACCACAGCCTTTTTATCCATTTGTCTACTGATGGACACTTGGGCTGTTTCCAGATCTTAGCTACTGTAAATAGTGCTACTATAAAAATGGGGGTACATATATTTTTTCTGATTGGTGTTTCAGGCTTCTTACAGTAGATTCCAAGATGTGGGATCACTGGACAAATGGCAATTCAGTTTTTAATTTTTTGAGGTAACACCATATTGTTTTCCATAGTGGCTGCACCAGTCGGCATTCCCACCAGCAGTGTACTAGAGTCCCCTTTTCTCCACACTCTTGCCAACACTTGTTGTTTGATGATTTGTTGATGGTGGCCATTCTGACAGGTTTGAGTTGATACCTCATTATTGTTTTAATTTGTATCACTCTGATGATTAGTGATGTTGAGTATTTCTTCATATGACTATTGGTCATTTGTATGTCTGTTTGGAGAGGTGTGTATTTAGGTCTTCTGCCCATTTTTAAATTGGGTTCTTTGTTTTCCTTTTGTTGAGTTCTATGAGTACTTTTTTATATTTTGGAAATTAACCTCTTATCTGATATATCATTGGCAATTATGCTCTCCCACACAGTGGGTTGCCTTTCCATTTTGATGATTGTATCTCTTGCTGTGCAGAAGCTTTTTAGTTTGATGTAGTCCCATGTGTTCATTTTCTCCTTTGTTTCTGTTGCCTTATGTGATGTATTAGTGAAAATTCTGCTGCATATGATGTCTGAAATTTTGTTGCCTACATTTTCTTCTAGGATTTTTATGGATTCATAAATCACATTTAAGTCATTTATCCATTTTAAGTTTATTCTTGTGTATAGTATAAGTTGAATGTCTAGTTTCATTTTTCTTTTTTGCATGTAGCTGTCCAATTTTCTCAACGCCATTTATTAAAGATATTAAAGAGGCTGTTTTTACTCCATTGTATGCTCTTGCCTACTTTGTCAAATATTAATTGAGCATAATCACTGGGGTCAATTTCTGGATTCTCTGTTCTGTTCCACTGGTCTATATGCCTGTTCTTGTGCCAGTACCATGCTGTTTTGATTACTGTAGCTTTGTAGTATAACCTGATGTTTGGTATTGTGATCCCATCTACTTTGTCCTTCTTTTCAAGATTGCCATGGCTATTCGGGGTCTTTTTGTTTCCATATGAACTTTTGAAGTATTTGTTCTACTTTTTTGAAGTATATCATTGGTATTTTGATGGGGATTGCATTGAATCTATAGATTGTTTTGGGTAATATGGATATTTTAATGATGTTAATTCTTCTAATCCATGAACAATGTATGTACTTCCACTTTTTGATATCTTTGTCTATTTCTTTTTCAGTGTCCTGTAGTTTTCTGCGAATTGGTCCTTTATTTCTTTGGTTAAGTTTATTCCTAGGTATCTTACTTTTTTTGCCATGATGGTAAATGGGAGTTTTTGTTTGTTTGTTTTTGTTTTTGTTTTTGTTTTTTAGTTTCTCTTTCTGTGAGTACATCATTGGTGTATAAGAATGCCGTCAATTTCTTGACATTAATTTTGTATCCTGCTACTTTGCCATATTCATTTATTAAGTCTAGTAGATATTTGATGGAGTCTTTAGGATTTTCTATGTATAATATAATGTCATCTGCAAATCATGACAGTTCCACTTCCTCCATTCCAATTTGGATCCTTTTTATTTTTTCTTCATGTCTGATTGCTGTGGCTAAGACTTCCAGTACTATGTTAAATAAGAGTGGTGATAGTGGGCATTCCTGTCTTGTTTCTGTTTTAAAGGAAATGCTTTTAGGTTTTGCCCATTGAGTATGATGTTGCTGTAGGTCATTCATATGTGGCCTTTATTATGTCGAGATATGATCCCTCTATTTCCACGTTGCTGAGAGGTTTTTATCAGAAATGAATGATCAATTTTGTCGAGTGCTTTTTTACCATCTATTGATATGATCATGTGATTTTTATTATTCATTTTGTTTACGTGGTGTGTCACATTTATTGATTTGGAAATATTGCACCAGCCTTGCATTCCGGGAATGAATCCCACTTGGTCATGGTGAATAATTTTTGTAATGTACTGGATCTGATTTGCTAGTATTTTGATCAGGATTTTGGCATCTATGTTCATCAGGAATATTGCACTGTAGTTTTTTTTTTTTTTTCCTGTAGTGTTTATTTTTCTGGTTTTGGAATTAGAATTATGCTGACTTCATAAAATGAGATTGGAAGTCTTCCTTCTTCTTGAGTTTTTTGAAATAGTTTGAGGAGAATGGGTGTTAGTTCTTTGAATGTTTGGTAAAACTCCCCTGTAAAGCCATCTGGGCCTGGGCTTTTGTTTGCTGGAAGAGTCTTGATTACCTCTTCAATTTCTCTAGTTGTTATTGGTCTGTTCCAATTTTCTGTCTCTTCCAGGTCCAGTTTTGGGAGACTATGTGTTTCTAGAAATTTGTCCATTTTGTTTAGATTGTTGAATTTGTGGCCATATAATTGTTCATAGTATTTGTTAAAGATTCTTTGTATTTCTGTGGTTTCAGTTGTTACTTCCCCTCTTTCATTTCTGATTTTGTGTATTTGGGTTCTATCTCTTTGTTTCTTGGTGAGTCTAGCTAAGGGTCCATCCATCTTGTTTATCTTTTCAAAGAACCAACTGTTTGTTTTATTGATCCTTTGAATTGTTTTTTTTTTTTTTTTGTCTGTATGTCATTTATTTCTGCTCTGATCTTTACTATTTTCTTTCTTTTACTTACTCTGGAGTTTTCTTTCTGTTTGCATTCTAGTTCTTTAAGTTGTGAGGTTAGATAGCTTGGTAGAAATCTTTCTTGTTTCTTGCAATAGGCCTGTAGTGCTATGAACTTTCTTCTCAGAACTGCTTTTCCTGCATCCCATAGATTTTGTGCTGTTATGTGTTCATTTTCATTGGTTTCCAAGCAATTTTTAATTTCTTCCTTGATCTTCTTGGTAACCCATTTATTGTTTAATAACATGCTATTTAACCTCTATGTGTTCCTATTTGTTTGCATGTTCTTGTTGCAATTGATTTCTAGTTTCATGCCATTGTGATCCGAGAAGATGCTTGATATGATTTCAATCTTCTTGAACTTTTAGAGACTTAGTTTTGGTCCTAACATGTGGTCTATCTATGAGAATGTCCCATTTGTACTTGAGAAGAATGTGAATTCTCTAGTTTTGGGGTGTAATTCTCTGTAGATATTTATTAAATTTAAATGGTCTAATATTTCTGTCCTTTTTTTTGTCTAGAGGATCTATCCAGTGATGTCAGTGGGGTGTTGAAGTCCCATGCTATGATTGTATTGCTGTTGATTTCTTCTTTGCAGTCCTCCACAATATTTTGAACATTGGGTGCATATGTTTATCAAGGTTATATCTTCTTGTTGGATAGATCCTTTTAATATTAAGTAGTGGCGTTCTTTGTCTCTAGTTACGGCCTTCCTTTTGAAATGTGTTTTATCATATATTAGTATTGCTTCCCCAGCTTTTTTTTCTTTCCGTTTGCTTGGAAGATTTTTTTCCATCCCTTCGCTTTCCACCCATGTGAGTGTTTTGTTGTGAGGAGAGTCTCTTGTAAACAACATATAGATGAGTCATGACTTCTTATCCAATCCGTTACTTTGCGTCTTTTTATCGGAGCATTCAATTCATTTACATTTAAGGTGATTATTGTATGTACTTATTTATTGCCATTTTTGTTTAGTATGGTTTTATTTTTCTTCCCATTTCTCCTGCTAATTATAGCAGTCCTTTTAACATTTCTTGCAGTGCTGGTTTGGTGGCAATGTATTTCCTTAGCCTTTTTTTTTTTGTCTGGGAAGTTTTTTATTTGACCTTCTATTTTGAGTGATAGCCTTGCTGGGTAGAGTAGTCTTGGATTCAGATCTTTATTTTTCATGACCTTGATTACCTCATGCCATTTCCTTCTTGCCTGTAGTGTTTCTATTGAGAAGTCAGATGGTAGCCTTATGGGAGTTCCTTTGTTGGTAACCTATTGCTTATCTCTTGCTGCATTCAGAATTCTCTCTTTGTCTTTAATTTTTAGCATTTTAATTACTCTGTGTCTTTGTATGGACCTATTTGCATTTTTCTTACTCCGGGCTCTCTGTGGTTCTTGGATTTGAATGTCTTCTTTCTGCACCAAAATGAGGAAGTTTTCTGTCACTGTTTCTTCAAATACATTCTCTAACTGTTGCTCATCTTCTTCCTCTTCGGGGACTCCTATGATGATGCGAATGCTACTATATTTCAAGTTGTCCCACAGTTCTCTTCAGCTGTCTTTCTGTTTTTTAATTGTTTTTTCCTTTTGGTTTTCTGATTGGTTGATTTTTTTCTACCCTGTCTTCCAATTCACTGATCCAGGCCTCAGCTTCCTCTATTCTGCTATTTAGTCCTTCCAATGTGTTCTTTATTTCTGCTATGTCTTTCTTGATTTCTTGTTGGTGGTTTTTAATTTCCAGTTTGTTGATTTTCAATGTTTCAATGTTTCTTTACTCGTGGTGCTCATGTCCTTACACATGCTGTTGAGCTTCCTTAAGATCATGGCTCTGGATTCTAGTTCTGTTAACTTGCTTAACTGTTCCACATTTATCTTGTCTTCAGTAGAAGTCTCTTGTTCTTTCATTTGGGATTTGTTTCTTTGTTTCACCATTTTGGCAATCTCAGTGGCTTTTGGATTCTCCCAAATTACCCCTGTGGGTGTTGGTATTCTGCAGTTTGTGGCTCCCTGTACCGGATTTGACGAGCGTAGGTGGACCCTCGTTAAACACCAATGTCAAGTTTTACTTTCCTGAGTAGAGTTGCAAGCCCAGGAATGGTTCAGTTATCCTCTAGCTTTTTGCCAGGAGGCTATTAGTAGTGGTTACTTGAATAGCTTTGGGTTCTTAGTTGAATGACAAACTCCCTCAGGTGTTCAGGGTAACAAGATATCCTGAGGGTGGGGCAGCTGCTGGTTGTTAATGGGCCTAAATTTGCATTTAAATGGCCATCAAGTGGGGTTGAATTTCTGAGCGAGGGGCTGCTGCCTCTCCCCAGAGCCCAGGATAGGTTCAGTGTCTTTGGGTATATTATCCTTGCAAGCTGTTTTTTGTTGCTTTTTTCCCCCAATGATTTGTCTTTACTTTAGTTGTAATTTCAGTTTGGTCCTTGGAGATGGTCTGTGTAGCTTCTGTTAACTCCACTGCCAGTTTTCTCATATCATTTCTTTCTGACCTGTAATGTATCTGTTGAGAAGTTAGCTGAGAGCCAAATGGGGATTTTTTTGTACGTAACCTGTTGCTTATCTCTTGCTACCTGTAGGACTCTGTTTTTGTCATTAATTTTTGGCATTTTAATTACTATGTGTCTTGGTGTGGTCTTGTTTGAGGTCTTCTTACTTGGGGCTCTCTGTGCTTCTTGTACTTGTATGCCTTTTTCCTTCACCTAGTTAGGGAAGTTTTCTGTCATTATTTCTTCAAATATATTCTCTAATCCTTGCTCATTTTCTTCTTCTGTGGATGTTGTTAGATTTTTATATTGTAGCACAGTTTTCTTAAACTGTTTTCTGTTTTTAAATTGTTTTTTCTTTTTGGTTCTTTGATTGGGTGATTTTTTTGTATCATCTTCTAATTCACTGATTCAGGTCTTGGTTTCCTCTACTCTGCTAGTTATTTCTTCCAATGTGTTTTTTATTTCTGCGATGTCATTTTTCATTTCCCATTGGTTGGTTTTCAAAGTTTCCTTATCTGTACTCATGTTGTTGAGCTTCCTTCCTCATTATCATTACTCTGAACATTTTGTCTGATAACCTGTTTAACTGCATTTCATTTTTCTCTTCTATATTTGAGTTCTCTTGTTCTTTCATTTGGGATTTGTTTCTTTGTTTCACTATTTTGGCTATCTCAGTGCATTTTGGAGCCCTAGAAATTTTTCCTGTGGGTGTTGGTGTTCTGCTGGTTGTGACACCCTCTACTGTGTTGGTTGAGTGTGAGAGGACCCACATTAAACACCACTGTCAAGTCTTACTTTCCTGGGTACATTTGCAAGTTCAGAAAAGGTTTAGTTATCCTATGACTTTTTGCCTGGAGGCCATTAGTCTCAGTTACTTGAGGGGCCTTGATTTGTATCCCTTGTCTGAATAAAAAAATCCCTCAGATCTTCAGGGTAAGAGAATTTCCAGCAGGTTGGACAGATGCTTGCTGGCTATTATTGACCCTCAATTTGCATTTCTCTGGCCTGGCTGGGTGGTGTTAAATTCCTGGGAGAGGGGCTGTTGCTTATCCCTGGGGCTCAGGGAAGGGGCTCTTTGAGTAATATGGTAACTGTCCTGTGAGAGTGTGATTCAGCACAAAACTCCCATTGCCCTCCCAGTTCTCCAAGCTCCTGAGTATCCACACAGTTCCATTCCAGTCTGCCTTCCCTCTGCCAGAGCCCAAGGTGAGTGGCTATAGCTAATTTAATGTTCTGTCCTGTCCCTTTGTCCTGTGGAGCCGATTTGGGATTTTAACCTTGAAGGAGCTGCTCACTGCTAAAACAGCTGTTGTCCATGGGCTCCCAGCCCACCCTCTTGTGCCTCCACAGTTTCTACCAGGCTTAATTTAGTGTCCTTTTGCTATCCCTTATTATACGGGTTCTCTCCAGCTGCTTTTCTGTTGGTTTTTCCCTATGATTTGTCTTTATTTTAGTTGTAATTCAAGTTTGGTCCTGGGAGATGATCTGTTTAGCTTCCCTTCACTCCACCACCATTTGGGAATCTCCCAGGGTTCTTATTTCTAATTCCTCTGATCCCAAGACTACGTTCACCATAAGGCCGATGTGCACAGGGAACTACCATGGCTCTCTTTTGCTTGTAGTCAAGCCCAAACTCTTAGACCCAGCTCTTCCCAGGTGCTCTTACTGTGAGATTGCACACCCTACTTTTTACCACTCCTCCTACCTTCCCCCACACATGCTATCCCATCATTGCAGTTGTTTCTTTACAAGTCACAGATGGATTCCAGCATAACTTGAATTCTCCTAGTCTAGTATCCCATTGATAGCCTCTATTATGTAATCAGGCATTTTATAATTTTCTACAATTCTTTGCTTACTTCACATACCTCCTTGTAAGACCATGGGCCTCTTCTCAGACACTGGTGTTCATTTTATTAGTAAATGAAGGCTTATCACCATGCTGAGACTATAAAAATTGCCCCACAAATAAGTGTAATTAAATATATGAACATGGTTCTAGTTTGGTTACTTAGAACAGGGCTCAGCAAACTTTTTCTGTAAAGGGCCAGATTGTAAATATTTTAAGCTTGTTGGCCTCATGTTCCTGGTAACAACTAGTTAACTCTGCTACTGTAGTGTGGAAGCAGCCATAGGTGCTGTGTAAAGAAATTAGTGTAACTGTATTCCAATAAAACTTTATTTACAAAAATTGATTTGACCAGCAGGATGTTTTTTGACCCTTGGCTTATGGTATGGTGTTAATAAGGCCATTATGAAGATTCCCTTTGTGTCTGTATTGGTAAGCTTAGTTTTAATACTACAATTTCTAAGCCTGACCAATAGCCTTAAAAGAGTGTGCATGGTCACTGATGGAGAACTGATCAGTGGGGTACGATGTGTAGCTGTGATTCTTGTGAATCACACAACTCTAGAACTACCACTAACACAGCCTTCTTGAAAAGCAAGGTCTTGCTAGATAAGTCCTATTGTCTTCCCACTGGTAGAAAAGAGAATAGCCATTTATATGAGTATCTTCCATGTGCCAGGTATTTTATACGTTGTCCATTGTTTCATTAATACAAGTATCCTCTGAGGCATGAGTAGTATCATTTCCTCTTTTCAAATGAAAAGACTGAGGCACAGGTACTTAAATAATTTATTCAAGATTACAGGTGGGATTTTGTTGATCTTGCATTGGCCTTTCTGACACCCAAGTTTATGTTCTTTCCACTCCATCATCATAGTGTTATTATCATAACTCTGGTGCTGGTGCACGAAAAACTAAATAGAATGTAATGTTCCTGGCAAGGCAGATGTAGCAAGCTATTATTTATGGTCTTATGGTCTTAGCTGAATTTATGCTGTCAACTTTATTAATTATTACAGTTTCCTTTAAAAGGCATTAGAGGCTGCCAGTCAAATATATCTAAATTTCAGAGGCCTTGTCTGGAAAAGAGCCACCTCTGGACATATTAGTATTTTACATACTAGTAATTATAATGCAATTATGGTCTCACTTAGCCAAAATAAAATTTATAGCTAAAATAATAAATTTTCTTTATTTTTTTCTGTTATAGTGTTTATCTCTGTTGTGGTAAATTAATGTAAACCTTACTGGATTTTAAAAAACTGGTCATCTCTTTTCTACACTCATAGCCATCCTTGGAAGAAAGCTAATTGTTAAAGGATGATGTTAAAGAAGACTAATTCAAAAAACCCTTATACCCAGATTTATTATTAAAGCTGGAGGAAAATAGAAACAAAGGGGAATAAAACATTCAGTTTTGAGTTTTTTAGCTTGAGTTTCTTAAGGCCAAATAATTGTATTTGCCATTTGCCTGTCTTCTTGCCAAACCATTATATAAATTCAGATTCTTTTTTATCTTTTTTGTCTTCATTTTCTCTCTTTCTTCTTTTCTTTCCTACCTTCCTTTTTTTCTTCCTCTATTTATCTGTTTACATGTATATCTATTCATCCATCCATCTATTTATCTATCTGTCTATTTATATCTCAAATCTATCATCTATCGAATTTCCAAGTTTTAATAATATTCTATGAATTGGGTTCTTGTGGGTGCCATCAAGTCTGTCTTGTCTGCATTGTGTTTTGTTTACCAGTCTTTAACATAGACCTATACCCCCAAACAGCCACATTATTGTCCTAGATAAAAGAACAAAAGTATACAGATAACTTATCTTTCATAGTTATATCGATTGTTTGCTTATCCCAGCATTCTTGTTACAAAGATTAAAGATCCGAGGAGGTACAGAACATTAGAAAATGAATCCCATTGCAGTTGTTACCTTTTCAGTAATTTCCAAAAACACTGTATTCAACAACAATTACATTAAAAATTTTTTCTTTATTGATTTTAGAGAGAGAGGAAGGGAGAGGGAGAGATAAAACATTGGTAAGAGAGAACATCATTGGCCACCTCTCTACAGGGGATTGGGCCCAAAACTTGGGAATGTGTCCTGACTGGAAATAGAACTAGTGATCTCTTGGTGCATGGGTTGACACTCAACCACTGAGCTACACCAGCCAGGCACAACAAATACATTTAAAAAGCACACCACAACCACCAACAATAGAAGTTTGCAAATCCAAAAGATCACCATCTTTTTCTAGTGCTCTCTACATGCTGATGTATAATACTTTGAACACATGAAAACCAGGGACTTGCTGAGAAGTGCTTCAGTTTTGGACCAAAACTCTGCAAAGGCTTACAACCCTCTAAATGAGGCTTTGAAGTATAGCAGTGGTGTGGTGATGACAGTACGCTCACCTCTCTGTGTGGCTACTTTATTATTTCAGACTTTTGATTTCTAGCTGCAAAACAAAGAAGACCCATCCCGGTGCTCTGACTTACCCCAGGTTATCTTTACAGACCAAAATGATTAAATTTCCAGTAAGCCAAACATAGAACTAATCAGTCCAGTTTATTTTATATTTAGACATCTGCAAACTCTTCCTTATTTTGATTTTATCATAGTCACAATGTCCTTTGACATTGCTTTTTGGTGTTGTGAAAATTAAAGGCTAATGAAGTGTAATAGTTTGATTACATATTGTGGTAGGAACCAATGATTGGTTAACTTCACAGCTATTCTCCACCTTTTTTCTCCTTTCTGCTTCCCCCTAATAGAGAGTGAGCCACAGACTTTCTTAGCTAGATTTGCAACTGGGGTGGCAATGTTCTAGCCAATGAGATGTTCCTCCTGTTGACTTTTGGAAAACCTGTCTGCTTTCCCTGATAAAGGAAACATTAGGGCTGGTGTCACCTCTTTCCTCTTTTTGCCCCCTGCTTTGTGTGCAGATTAGTTGCCTGGAGCTTCCATAGACATTTTGTGACCAGTGATAATTATGAAGATGAAAAATCAACATGCGAAGGGAAAAGACAGAATGAGTTTAGGTTCTTGGTAGTTTTTTAGTACCCTCAGGTGCAGTTTTTTGGACTCATTTGCAATATGAGGAAAATCAATCATTATTCTTTTTAAACATGATTAATTGGGTTTTCTGTTATTTTTAGCTGAAGGCATTCTTAACTAATAGAGATGTAATAGCCAATCAATGGTAGCATCACTAGGTTTATTCTGATTTCCACTTTCAGCCATGTGACCCACTTTTAGCCACATGTCATTAGTCTTTTATATACTTGATCAATGAGCATATCTATGAAATAGTGAATCTGGCTTTAGAAATCATACCATTTGACCCTTGTGGAGTGATTAATGCATCATTCAACAATTAACAACACTACCAAGTTCACAGAAATAAATGCAGAATTTTCATTGAGAACTTTCTTATTTATTTACTCAGGGTAACTTAATTAATAAAAATAAAACATGTTTTCTCTCTCAGAGTTCCCAAGAATACCTTTACTATAGGGAGAGAAAAAAAACTCTTCTAAATACCCTAAGTTATAAGAAGTTTTAATGGAAAATACTTTAGAATACACATATTAATCATTGAGTGTTAATAACATATACAAACAAGAAGAAATCCTTGGTGATTAAATTTTATATATTGCATACTTTACCCACAACCAATCATATGTTGTTTTCTGAATTAGGCATTAAGTTCTGAATTACAGTGTTGTTGTTGTTTTGTTTTTTTCTGTGTTCAGCCTTCATGGTTTCCTGAGAATCTACAGGAAATGCCTGATTTTAAAGGAAGCAAGAGCCCTGGCCAGTTTGGCTCAGCGGTTAGAGCGTCGGCCTGCGGTCCTGAGAGACCCGGGTTTGGTTCCCGCTAAGGGCACGTACTTCGGTTGCAGTTTGTCCCCGGCCCTGGTTGGTCGTGCAGGTGGCAGCCACTCGATGTGTCCCTTCACGTCGATGTTTCTCTCTCTCTCTCTCCCTTCCTCTCTCTCCCTCCCACTCTATCTGTACAAAAAATGGAAAAATATCCTCGGGTGAGGATAAAAAAAATAAATAAATAAATAAAGGAAGCAAGAAATTCTCTTCCCCTCCATGTTTCCTTGAGCTGGGCAGTAGTAATTACTTGTCTCTCTCCCTCTGAGGAAAGTGAGTCACCAAGTCCATTTTTTATTTTATCAGAGGGATGAAAACTATTACTTTTATTCGGTGTTCTCAGAAGAGTAATTAAATGTGATAAACAAGGCAAGCATAAGAGTTAGTTTAGGTCCTTACATCACCTTCTCTTTTTATATTTGGAAGAACCGTTGACCTAACTTAGAGATATAATAATTCCTTTTAATAAGAATGAAATACAAATCTGGAGAACTGCAGACTGCTTAGATGTTATCCTAAAATGGAAATATCTGAGTGGTCTGAAATCAGGAAAGGTTTAAATGGTATAGTTATCTAATTTCCAAAGTATGCCTCCCTTTATGTCTTTATAGTTTTCTATTGGAAGTTCAATTCTAGAACTTTTTATTGCATCAGGATACATGTGCCTGTCCCCACCCCCCCTTCTAGATTATGAATTTCTAGAGGGCACTGGTGAGTTTGATTTATTTCTGTATTCCTCACATTTCCTAGGGTGAGATATTATATTTATGACAACTGATAGATGTTTGTTGAACTGAATATTATCTATGCAGCTGTACCTTTGAAATGTCTTGACCTCTGAGTCATACCCTCAAATGATTCTTAACTAGGCTTCTGAGACTGTATTTTAAAGGTAAATTTGTTAGTATTACCAAACTCTGATTACTTGATGTTATATAATTATGCTGCAATTAAACTGAAAATAATCAGCATATTTAAATAATTCTAACAGAATAAGGCAAGTGAGTGATTCACACAAATGTCCTTGTGTCTCTTTTCTTGGTGGATAAAACTAAGTGCATCATTAGCAAAGGTTGAATTTGTCCAATATTTACTAGGCTCACTTGAGGCAAGTACACTTACTAAAAATTTGGATTGATAAGAAAAATAAAATTAGGGTATTATTTTCTCCTTTTTAAATGTCTGTAAATAACATTCCTTTAAATAGTTAATCTAAAGTAGGACGTAATAAAAAAATCAATTGTAATCACTGAAAAAGAAAATAAACTTGTCTTTTTTGGCAAGAAAGTTATTTATTTACTTATTTTTATTTATTAAACTTATTGGGTGACATTGTTAATAAAATTATGTAAGTTTCAGGTGAAAAAACTTGCAAAAGAAATCTTTTACAAGGAGGAGAATTGGCATCCTAAGAGCTAAAGATGGGAGGGTGACTTCTTTCTCACTGAACTTTTGGGCACATATTGCTATTGAAAGATAAATAAACACATAAATAAATCTTAATATAATTTTTGAAAATTTTCAAAATTGGAGGATGCCTACCTGATTCTAAGATTTATCCTGATAAGTATTCAAGATAGTGTAGTATTGGTATAAGGAGAGATGTACAGGTAGATAGAACAGGTACAGACTCCAAAAACACACAAGCACACACAGATGGCCAATGAGTTTTTGACAAAGATACTGAGCTAACTCATTTCAGAAACTAGATGTCCATGAGGAAGAAAATGAACTTTGACACTTGCATGATACACAAATAATTAACTATAAATGCATCATAGATCTAAATGTTGAATCTAAAATGTAAAACTTAAAAAGAAAAAATGGCGGGGTGAATGGAAGCTACACAGACCATCTCCCAGGACCAAACTGGAATTACAACAAAAATAAAGACAAATCTTTAGGAAGGGGCAACTGAAAGGCATCTTGCAGGACCACATAACCAGGGACACTGACTCAATCCTGGTAGGCTTGCGAGGACGTGAGAAGCGGCTGGGAGCCCAGGGTCCGCAAGGGCCTGGGCTGGGACCAGCAAACTCGGCTGGGACCAGGAAACTTGGCTGGAAACTACGCCCTCGGTTGGGTCCTGTGGACTTAGCTGGAACCTGCAGCCACCTTGGCTGGGTCCTGTGACCTTGGCTGGGTGCTGTGCCCGCGGCTGGAACCAGCGGCCTCGACTGGGAACTGCGCCCTCGGCTGGGTCCTGTGGCCTCGGCTGGGACCAGCAGCTGTCTCGGCGGGGACCTGCGGCTGCCTTGGCTGGGTGCTAGGTCCTCAGCTGGGAGCTGCCGCAGCCTCGGCATCCCTTAGCTGGGAGCAGTGCCCTCAGGTTAAAGTCCCAGGAAGCTCCATGGTGCACAGCCCGGACAGAGGCTAAATTGGCAGCAGCCACTCACCTTGGGCTCCGGCAGAGGGAGGACTGACTGGACTGGAACTGTGTGGGGACACTCAGGATTTGGAGGGTGCTCAGAGCTTTTGCTGAGTGCAGCCATGCAGGACTGTGGTCATTTTACTTGTTCCCAGGGCCCTGGGGAGAGGTGGTGGCACCTCCCTTGGAGATTCAACCCCACCCGTGGCCACTGAAATGCTAATTGAGGCCCATTAACAACCAGCATCTGCCCCAAACTCTGGAAATCCTCTTAAACTGACCACCTGAGGGAGTTTTTCAGTCAACTCAGAAACCAAGGTTCTTCAGGTGACCACTACTAATAGCCTCCAGGCAAAAAAGTTAGAAGATAACTACCATTTCCTGGGGTACCAACTCTAACCAGGAAAGTAAGACTTGACAGTGGTGGTTAAAGTGGGTCCTCCCTGCCTCATCCAAACCCAGGAGAGGGAGCCACAAACAGCAGAACACCAACACCCACAGGGAAAATTTGGCAGACTCCAAAGCCCATTGTGAAAGCCAAAATGGTGAAAAAGAGAAACAAAAGCCAAATGAAAGCACAAGAGACCTCTACCGAAGATGAGGTAAATGAGGTGCAGATAAGCAAGTTAACCGAACTAGAATTCAGAGCCATGATCTTGAGGAAGCTCAACAGCATGTGTAAGGACATGAGCATCATAAGTAAAGACATAGAAATGTTGAAAATTAACCAGTTGGAAATTAAAAACCAACAAGAAGAAATGAAGAATGACATATCAGAAACGAAAAACACATTGGAAGGTCTAAAAAGCAGAGTAGAGGAAGCTGAGGACCGGATCAGTGAATTAGAAGACAGGTTAGAAAAAATCAACAAATCAGAAAACCAAAAGGACAAAAATGATTAAGAAACAGGAAGACAGCTTAAGAGAACTGTGGGACAACTGGAAACGTAATATTATTCGCATCATAGGAGTTCCCAAAGAAGAAGAAAATGAGCAAGGGTTAGAGAATATATTCAAAGAAATAGTGACAGAAAACTCCCCTAATTTGGTAAAGGAAGAAGGCATTCAAGTTCAAGAAGCACAGAGAGCCCCAAGTAAGAAAAACCCAAACAGGCCCACACCAAGACACATAGTAATCAAACTGCCAAAAATTAAAGACAAAGAGAGCAGCAAGAAATAAGCAACAGGTTACTACAAAGAAAACCCCATAAGGCTCTCAGCTGACTTCTAACAAGAAACACTACAGGCCAGAAGGAAATGGCATGGAGTAATCAAGGTCATAAAAAACAATGATCTGAATCCAAGACTACTCTACCCAGCCAGGCTATCATTCAAAATCGAAGGTCAAATAAAGAGCTTCCCAGAGAAAAAAGGCTAAGGGAATACATTAGCACCAAACCAGCACTGCAAGAAATGTTTAAAGGACTGCTGTAATTAGCAGGGAAAATGGGAAAAAAAATAGAACCACACTAAACAAAAATGGTAAAAAAATAACAAATATCAATAATCACCTTAAATGTAATAGGATTGAATGCTCCCATAAAAAGACAGAGAGTAGCTGTTTTGATAAGAAAGCATGACTCATCTGTATGTTGTTTACAAGGGACTCACCTCAGAACAAAAGACTCACAGTAATTGAAAGTGAAGGGATGGAAAAAATCTTCCAAGCAAACAGAAAGAAAAAAAAAGCTGGGATAGCAATACTCATATCTGAAAAAGTAGATTTCAAAATGATGGCCATAAATAGAGACAAAGAAGGCCACTACATAATATTGAAAGGATCTATCCAACAGGAAGATATAACCTTGATAAACATATATGCACCGAATATAGGAGCACCAAAATATATTAAAAAACTTCTGGAGGGATTCAAAGGAGAAATCGATAGCAATACAATCATAGCAGGGGACTTCAACACCCCGCTGACATCACTGGATAGATCGTCTAGACGCAAAATCAGCAAGAAAACAGAGACTCTAAATAAAGCACTAGACCAAATGGATTTAATAGATGTCTACAGAGAATTACACCCCAAAAACAACAGAATTCACATTCTTCTCAAGTGCACATAGGATATTCTCAAAGATAAACCACATATTAGGGCACAAACTAAGTCTCTACAAGTTCAAGAAGACTGAAATCATATCAAGCATCTTCTCAGGTCACAATGGCATGAAACTAGAAATCAATTGCAAGAAGAACATACAAAAACATTTTAACAAATGGAAACTAAATAGCATGTTATTAAACAATGCATGGGTTTCCGAGGAGATCAAGGAAGAAATTAAAAACTTCTTTTAAAACAATGAAAATGAAAACCAAACAACACAAAACCTATGGGATTCAGTGAAAGCAGTTCTGAGAGGGAAGTTCATAGCACTACAGGCCTACCTCAGAAAACAAGAAAAATCTCTAATAGACTATCTAACCTCACAACTAAAAGAACTAGACAGCAAACAAAAAGAAAACCCCAGAGCAAGTAGAAGGAAGGAAATAGTAAAGATCAGAGCAGAAATAAATGACATAGAGACCAAAAAAACACTTCAAAGGATCAATGAAACAAAGAGCTGGTTTTTCAAAAAGGTAAACAATATTGATGGACCCGTAGCTAGACTCACCAAGAAACAAAAAGAGAGAACCCAAATACAACAAATCAGAAATGAAAGAGGAGAAGTAGTAACTGACAGCACAGAAATACAAAAGATCGTTAACAACTACTATGAACAATTATATGGCAACAAATTCGACAATCTGAGCAAAATGGACAAATTTCTAGAAAAACATAATCTCCCAAAACTGGACCAGGAAGAGATAGAAAACTTGAACAGACCAATATCAACAGAAGAAATTGAAGATGTAATCAAGACTCTCCCAGCAAACAAAAGCCCAGGCCCAGATGGCTTCACAGGGGAGTTCTACCGAACATTCAAAGAAGAACTGACACGCATTCTCCTCAAATTATTTCAAAAAATTCAAGAAGAAGAAAGACTTCCAAACTCGTGTTATGAAGCCAGCATAATTCTAATTCCAAAACCAGAAAAAGACAGTACGAGGAAAGAAAATTACAGGCCAATATCCCTGATGAACATAGACGCCAAAATCCTGAGCAAAATACTAGCATATCGGCTCCAGAAATACACCAAAAAAATTATCCACCGTGCCCTGGCCGGTTTGGCTCAGCGGTTAGAGCGTTGGCCTGCGGTCCAGAGAGACCCGGGTTCGGTTCCCGCTAAGGGCACGTACCTTGGTTGCAGTTTGTCCCCGGCCCTGGTTGGGTCGTGTGGGTGGCAACCACTCGATGTGTCGCTTTCACGTCGATGTTTCTCTCTCTCTCTCTCCCTCTCACTCTATCAGAACAAAATATCGAAAAATGTCCTCGGGTGAGGATAAAAAAAACAAAAACAACAACAACAACAAAAAATTATCCACCGTGACCAAGTGGGATTCATCCCAGGGGTGCAAGGCTGGTACAATATTCGCAAATCAATAAATGTGATACACCACATAAATAAAATGAAGAATAAAAACCACATGATCATATCAATAGATGCCAAAAAAGCCTTCGACAAAATCCAGCATCCATTTCTGATAAAAAGGCTCAACAATGTGGGAATAGAGGGATCATATCTAGACATAATAACGGCCATATATGAAAGACCTACAGCCAACATCATACTCAATGGGCAAAAACTCAAAGCATTTCCCTTAAGAACAGGAAGAAGGCAAGGATGCCTACTTTCACCACTCTTATTTAACATAGTACTGGAAGTCTTAGCCACAGCAATCAGACATGAAAAAAAAAATAAAAGGGATCCAAATTGGAAAGGAGAAAGTGAAATTGTCATTATTTGCAGATGACATGATAGTATACTTAGAAAACCCCAAGGACTCCATCAAAAATTTACTAGACTTAATAAATGAGTTTCGCAAAGTAGCAGCATATAAAATTAACATAAAGAAATCGATGGTATTTTTATACACCAATGATTAACTCACAGAAAGAGAAACTAAGAAAACAATCCCATTTAACATTGCGGCAAAAAAATTAAGATACCTAGGAATAAACTTAACCAAAGAAATAAAGGGCCTATTTGCAGAAAACTACAGGTGATTGAACAAAGAAATAGAGGAAGATGTAAAAAAGTGGAAGCCCATACCCTGTTCATGGATTGGAAGAATTAACATCATTAAAATGCCCATATTACCCGAAACAATCTATAGATTTAATGCCATCCCCATCAAAATACCAATGGCATACTTCACAGAATTAAAGCAAGTACTTCAAAAGTTCATATGGAACCAAAAAAGACCTCAAATAGCCATAGCAATCTTGAAAAAAAAGAACAAAGTTGGAAGGATCACATTACCCAATTTCAGCTTATACTACAAAGCCACTGTAATCAAAACAGCCTGGTACTGGCACAAGTACAGGCATATAGACCAGTGGAACAGAACAGAAAACCCATAAAAGGACCCAAGGCAATATACTCAATTAATATTTGACAAAGGTGGCAGGAGCATACAGTGGAGTAAGGACAGCCTCTTTAATAAATGGTGCTGGGAAAATTGGACAGCTACATGCAGAAAAATGAAACTAGACCATCAACTTACACCCTACCCAAGAATAAACTCAAAATGGATAAAAGACTTAAATGTGACTCATGAATCCATAAAAATCCTAGAAGAAACTATAGGCAACACAATTTCAGACATCATACGCAGCAGATTTTTCACTGTTACATCATGTAAAGCCATAGAAACAAAGGAGAAAATGAACACATGGGACTACATCAAATTCAAAAGCTTCTGCACAGCAAAAGATACAATCATCAAAATGAAAAGGCAACCCACTCTATACAAGAGCATAATTGCCAATGATATATCAGATAAGGGGTTAATTTCCAATACATATAGAGTGCTCATAGAACTCAACAAAAGGAAGACAAAGAACCCAATTAAAAAATGGGCAGAGGAACTACATAGACACTTCTCCAAACAGGATATACAAATGGCTAAAAGACATATGAAGAAATGCTCATCATCACTAATCATCAGAGAGATGCAAATTAAAACAACAATGAGGTACCACCTCACACCTGTCAGAATGGCCGCCATCAACAAATCATTAAACAACAAGTGTTGGCGAGGGTGTGGAGAAAAGGGGACTCTAGTACACTGCTGGTGGGAATGCAGACTGGTGCAGCCACTATGGAAAACTATATGGTGTTACCTCAAAAAATTAAAAATTGAACTTCCATTTGACCCAGTGATTCCACTTCTAGGAATATACCCTAAGAAGCCTGAAACACCAATCAAAAAGAATATATCTATCCCCATGTTTGTAGCAACACTATTTACAATAGCTAAGATCTGGAAACAGCCCTAATGCCTAAATCAGGGAGGGAGGGGGAGGGGAGAATCAGTGGGGGAAAAAGGAGAAACATCTGTAACAAAAATTAATAAATAAAAAAAATTATGGAGATTCATCTGAACTTAAAAAAAATAAAATAAAATGTAAACCTTTTGGAAGAAAAGGTAGGATAATATGATTCTGACTTTGGATGTGTAGATTCCTTAGGACATAAGAAACACAAACCATAAAATAAAAAAAATTATGAAATAGATTTTATCAAAATGAAAACTTCTTCTTTTCAAAGTAAGACCATAAAGATAATGAAAAGCAAGAAATACACAAAGAAAATATATGCAGAACATGTGTCTGATAAAGAAAATGCACCTAAGAATATGATCAAAATATAAAGACACACTTCACAAAGATATCCAAGTGGTCAATATGTACACGAAAAATGCTAGACATCAATAGTTATAGAGAAATACAAATTAAAATCAGAATGGAAAATTAAGATGTCTGATAATACCAAGTGTTGATGAGGATAGGGAGCAACCTTGCTGGTTGGAATAAAAAGTTTACTTTCATTTTGGAAAATAGGTTGACCATTTCCTGTAAAATTAAAAATACTATATACCCAAGCAATCCCACTTCTGGGTATTTACACAAGAGAAATGAAAACGTGTTCTCATTGCGACTTCTACTTCAAAGTTGTATTACCTCCCTAGGCTTGCTACAAATTACCATAAATTAGGTGACTTTAAACAACAGAAATTTATTCTCTCACAGTTTTATAGGCTAGAAGTCCAAAATCAAGGTGTTTGCAGGATCATGCTCTCTCTGAAGGCTGTGGGGAAGAATCTGTTCTATGACTTTTAGTTTCTGGTGTTGACAGCAATCCTTGGCAATTCTTGGCTTGTAAAAGCATCACTCTAATCTCTGTTTCTGTCATCACATGGCTTTTTTTCTGTCTCTGTTTCTTCACTTCTTATAAAAACACAGCATATTGGATTAGGGTTCATCCTAATGACCTGATTTTAACTTGATTACATCTGCAAAGACCCTATTTTCAAATAGGGTCACATTTATAGGTGCCAGGGGTCAGGGCTGCAACATATCTTTTTTGGAAGCACAATTAAACCCACAAATATTCACAACAGCTTTACTGGAAACAACTGTTTATCTGGCCATCAACTGATAAATGAATGGATAACAAATTGTGGTTTATCTGTATGACCAACTACTACCAAGAAATAAAAAGGATCGGATTACTAATGTGTATAACAGATGAATTTCAAAAATGTTTTGCTGAAAGAACCAGACAAAGGAGCACATCCTGTATGATTTCATATACATAAAATTCTAGAAATGACCAATCTAATCTAGAATGCCAAAAAAACAACAACAACAACAAAAAAAAACAACAGATTAAGGTTTGCCTAGGGCTGGAGTCAGGGAGTGTGGAATTGCTGGATTGACTACAAACAGGCACTGAGGTAGAGATGAAAATGTTGTATGTTTTGGTAATGGTCACAAAGATGTGTACATTTGTCAAAATTTATTAAACTGAAACATCATACAACAGAACACATTTTATGTAAATTATATCTCAATGAAGTTTATTTAAAAGTTCAATTGCAAACAACAGTTACATAATCTATGGCATAAAGCAAGATTTGTCTTTGTGAATGTGTTCACTTTCTTGTATTTATTTAAAATACAATGATTATAGCATCTGTGGAAGTTGTTGGCCTTTACCCATTCACCACTGGGAAGTGAGGGGCATGTCTATTTTGGTCTTCCCAGCACCACTTGATTCTTCTCCTGGAAATACGCTCTTGTTCCTTCTTTTAGTGGTACCTCCAATTTTAATGGACTTCTTCCCTATTGCCGCCTTCTTTGCCTACTTCCACTGTATTCTCTCCATCTTCTCCTTCCTGCTCTGTCTATGGGAGCACATGGAGAATGTTGATGCACAGTAGAAGATCATAACCCTGAGCCAGAGCAAAGCCTCACTGAAAAGAGGAAGAGAGAGAGAGAACGTGCTGGAAGCATAAAGTCTCTGGCTTTGAAAATCCACCAATTTTCTCCCTGTGACCGTCATTCGTGGTTTCTGGAGCCAATGAAATAATAGAATATCCTTTTTTCTAAGTAAGTTAAAGTTACCCTTTTTTAAATTCCAACCGAAAGAATACTGACAAATTAAGATTTAAAACAATTTTATTAGGTCTAATCAGGCTGCCATATGTATTATATAAATAGACTTGTAGAAACAGCCCATATAAACAGCCCCGGATATATGGGCTGTTTCTACAAGTCCATTCGTTAGTCTCTACAACATTTTCAAGTTGTCAGTGTCCTTCTTAATGAATGTTTCTCTTGACTTCTCCACCCCCCCCCCCCCCCAGCAATCTAGAGGTGGTATGACCTAGCATATTGAGATTCTGAACTACTTTTATTCTTTCTTTTAAAACTTCAATTAAATGGCATCAAGTTGGATTAGACATTTTGGTGGCTGCTTTATTTCTTGTTGTAGGTTGAGCATGAGGGCAATGAGTTAAAACTGAACCTAAATTTTAAAATATAAATTGCTATCAAGCCAGGTTTTTTATAACTAATACTTTTTTAAGTGGTCATTTTAACCCACAAATAAGAATTTACATTTATTGCTGTTTAATTTAATGCTGATATTTTTTCTCTTTCTAGTATTTTAGGATCCCATTGATACTTATTCTGTCATCTATGGTACTATTCTCAGTTGTGTTTCATTTAGTACTTTAAGAAACAACAAAATGGAAAACCATGACTTTTTTTTATGGGTGCTTATACTAGTTTCGGTATGTTCCTAAGAGCACATCAAAATCTGTTCAGCACTCAGTTTGAGAGTTTCCCTGGAAGTAAACAGGAAGCTTATGGGTTGACAGCTCTCTGCTTGGCTGTGAGCAGCCAAATCTCCCTTTATGACCATCAGGAAACTGTTTACTATCTTTAGCCTTTGCAGTTTCCTCCAGTCTTCAGGGTATTGTGAAGACCACTAGTGTGGCCCTCTGATCACTTCTTCAGTGATTTTGGTGATACTTTTTGGGTCCCAAAGTCTCATATTCATTTAAAGCCACTTAAAAGCATTTTCTGAATATCTCCTCATCTCTCTGGGTCTTCCATTTCTTTCCATTTTAATTTCATTATCCTTAGTGCAGAAGATAGAAACAAAATGAAGGTGTATTTATTTAACATCCTACATCACTGAATCTCTCTGAGCATGATTTTTTCCTCATGGGGTTATTGTGGGGGATATAAAAGACAATGTAGAGCGAAGTGCCTACATTTAAGTGTCAGTTAAGATGATAATGATGAATTGGGCACTGATAGAGAAGGTTCTGCCAGGGAGTAAGTTGCTTTTTAGGCAAATGGTGTTTCTGCACAGGTTCCTATGGCCTACCTAAAGGTGAGTGGCCAAGGGCAAGGCGTCAGTTCCAGAGAAAGACGGAGACAAAATCCTTACCCCTGGAGGCTACACGGAAAGGATTCAGGCCTGGGCTCCTGGATACCAAGAGGGTGGGAGGCAACAAGGAAGCTGAGCTTCAGAGAGACCAGTGATCATTGTGACATTGCATCTTTGGTCAGAGGAATGTGGGAGGGAATTGGTGGGCACTGGATGGCTTAGGGCAAGAGTTACAAAACTCAGTACAAGTGACTTTGCCAAACACCCACATTAGGACTTGACCAAATTCTAACATGACTTCTGTTAGCTCAAGGGCCTGTCCCTAGGATGATGACCGAGCTGTCTTAAAATTCTTCCTGAAAAAGCTCAAAACTGCCAAAAGAATTTACTGTTTGTTCCAGCCAAATTACTTGACTACAGGCCCCTAACTTCCCTTTTCATAGAGCATTTACATTAGAAAACTTGCAGTTGTTAATCTTTCCTTTGTACCTCTGTGATGTGTCTGCTATAACCCAGAAATGTTTTTCTCAAAGACCTGAAATTTATTCCTTTGAAATGTATCGTCAAGGATAGGCCCTTGTCTCCAGTCTCTGTGGGAAGAGAGGAGCCGAATTCTCATACCCACGAGTTCATAAACACGGATGGCCTAATCACACTGACCCGCCTGTCCCACTTACTATCCTTTAAGTCTTTTCTTTGAGCAGAAGCAGGTATTTAAAAAGCCTCTCAACTTTTGTTTCAGCGGAGTTGAGCTTAGTTCATATAGGGGTATCTCTCTTCTTCCATAGTAGTCTAAATAAACTGTCTTGCCACTTTTTTTTAAAAAAACAAGTATCTGGTGAATAATTTCTCCTTAATAAAGAACTCAGATTATGATTGGTCCTAGGTACTGGGTGCAGTCAAAATTATAGATGGGACTCGACTGTAAAGGGCTGAGGGTGGCAGAGAGAGGAAGATGGAGGTGGTATTTGGCAATAATCTTCTTTGAGGACAGATGTTGGCCTGGTGATAATATAGTCAGTGTCAGATCTATAATAACAAACATAATTTATAAATTGAATGAACCCAACTGGAGTCTTTTAGTGGGTGCAATAAGACTGTATCTTTAGCTTTGTTTCACTTTGTATCAGTAGTTTAGATAAATGTTTAAAAGGCATGTGAATAGTATTCATAATGCCATGATTATGATTCCAAATAATCTCAACAGCTCAAATAAAGAGCTAAACTTATCAGGATGAAATGTGATAGAAAGAAAAGTAGGGGGTAATATTCGAGCCAGAAGAAGCTACAGAATTTGCAGGGCCCAGTGCGAAATGAAAATGTGGGGCCTCAGTTCAGGATAAAGTCATTCTCCCTTCACATGGGTCTCCTGCTCCAATCCATAGCAGTGGGTAACCTGAAGGGTTACAACCTCTGCTTCAGGTCGTTTTCTGGACCTAGATAAGGGTAGGTGTGAGGGTAAATGCATTATGGCACAATGAGTCCAGGGCAGGACAAACTTCACTTTGCCATGCCTCAAGACACTGTGGAGCACATGCCCAACCCCAACTTTCCCTGCACCTCTGCCCAGGCCCCCACTGAGGGTAAAATCAGCAGTGATTGTGGGTGGGACAGAAAAATGGTAATAGGCTAACACATCACCTCAAGGGGTGCAGGAGGCAGTGGGAGATGGACTATTTGGGAACTGAGGCTCCAGGCTCTGGCATGTGTGTCATTGTCCCAAGTTCAAGGGCAACATTATTAAGAATTTCAAGATAGCAGACACAGATCATTAAGCTCCAAATGTGGACCCTTTTGAAGGCAGACCATGTGTAACTGTACTGATCACAGGCCTATGAAGCTGGCCCTGGTTTTAAGCTAGAAAACAGTGTTGAAGGTAGAAATGATAACATTTTTTTGAAAAAATAAATTTGAGTGGATGAAATGGTCCTTTAAGAAAAGATGAGAAAAAAGCTAGTAAGGCAGGTTGAACACGAGGTATAGAGAACCTTGAAAGCAAACTAGGATTCAGACATCATCCTGTGGGGAAGAGAAAGTCAGGAAGGCTTGAGATCAAGAGATTGACAAGGTGATTGGGATATTTTAGAGGATTAATTTCCAGTGAAATGTCCTTAGAAACTTGTGCCTTTCAACTATTCTTTTTGTTTTGTTTTGTTTTCATACATAAAAACTGAAGAAACACTTTTGGATCAAAGAAGGGCAGTTGCCTGGAAGTCCTTTTTCACTCACTTTTTCCTACTGCTCTATGCATAAAACTTGCTGGAACTTTTGACATTTTGCTCTTACTTGCCTCTGGATTTTAATGCCAGCAAATTAATGTGTAAGATGCCAGCAGAAAATAGCTTTCACAAGACAGAATGACCTTGCTTTTTTGGTCAGGAGAAAAGGAAAGCAGCAGACACACTAATTGCTGAATTACAATGAACCTTTCTATGATCCTTTGAATCTCTCAGAGGAATTAAAACAAAACAAAATTAGAGCATTGCTATCAAGCAACAGCTTTGAATGCATACAACAGGTGGAGATAAAAGCCAAACCCAAACTTCTCTCAAAGTAGCAGGAAAAAAAATGTGACTTCTATTTCTGCCTTTTTGGCTTCTTTCTTGTCCTCCCTTAAAGGGCCATTTTATCCACTAGTAATAATTTTCATCTGTGTTCCTCTTGTCTTAGTAGTAATTTACCAAAGAAACCAACAACAAAACAGATATTTCTATGGCCAATAGACACACACACACAAACCCACATGCATACCCCATAACCTTTTATCCCAGATATAAATAGATTAAAGTTACCAGAGAACTGATAATACAGTTAAACAGTTGTTGAGAATGCTAATGTTGTAAGAAAGCAAACTCTACCAGGGTGGTGTGTAGCTAGAATTAGAACTTTTATAATGCTGAAAGCATTTGGCAGGAGAAAAAATTCCCAAAACGCTGGGCTTCCCCACAGACAGACAAATGGATGCAAAATCCTAGTGAATGAATTTTGTTTTCTCTTTGTCATCTTCTCACTTGCATCCTTGTTTGCGATGTCTGACCAAGGGGGCAAGAGGTCCCCCTTCCCACTGTCCTGTGCAATTTTAGCTAGCCTCGGTAATGTGGAGCCTGCTTTAGTGTCCTCACGTGCTCTCTTTCCATTTTGGGGGGGAAGTCTAAAAAATGCATCAATTTTTTTGGCATCTCCCTGTAAAGGTATCACCACAGGATGCTTTTTCTGAGAAATCTTGGTAGAAAGAGGTCAACATTGCCTGGCCATTTGGCTCACTGTTGAACGTCAACCCATGCACCAGGAGGTCACCAGTTTGATTCCTGGTTAAGGCACATGCACAGGGGTTGTGGGCCCAATCCCCAGTGGGTGGCATACAGGAGGTGGCCAATCAAAGTTCTCTCTCATCTCATAGATGTTTCTATCTTTCTCTCTCCTTCCCTCTCTCTCTAACATCAATGATAGAAAAAACAAAAAAAGAGGTCAACATTGGAGTCAGACCAACCATGGTCTTAGTCCTGGCACTGTTCTCTTTTACCTCTGTAACTTCTATCAGGTTATTTCGCTTTTCTACCCTCCCCTGAAAATGGAAATACCGATGAGCCTCTCAAAGGCATGTTGTGAGCATGAAACAAAATCATGTGCATAAAGCACATGAACATAGCAAGTACATGGGACTGGTACCATGCCCTCCTTTCACCTGCCTTCCCTTCTCAGCTGTCAACAGAGTTTCAGCTGTGAAAACGAGACAAGGCCTTTTTATAGTGTTGCAGGTTGAAAGCCCACGATTACCTGTGACCAGACTTCCCTTCCTGCTTACCAGAATTTCTAAGATAATGTGTTTGCTTCCCTCCAAGATGTTCAGTATATCTAATTCACCAGTTAAAACCTCTTAGTTTGTCTTAATTAGGGTCAAAGAATCTATCCTTCTGTTGTTTCCTTTATTGGCTCAGAGTTGAAATTGTCATCATGGCAAGTCTGGAACTTATCTAATGATCTGGTTTTAGCAGGATGTCCTTCTAACAGATTGCCAAATCCTTTGAGTGTCTCAACCACTACCATGTACTTCCCAGGGGCCATTTTGTGATGGACAATAGGAAAGGCCATGTTCCCAGTTACACAATCCAACATCTTTGTTTTCATAAATCAGAGTAGACATGAGGGCAATGGCCCTGCCTTCCAATTATTTCCCCATAGAATGACTTTATATTGACTATTTTAAAACTATCATTTTTGTATAGCTATTTCTTCATGGCTTATGTTGAATAACAACCTTATACAATAAAACAATATGTTCAGCAACCTTGACATAATCTTTGCAACTCATTTTTTATGTACATTTTACCAGGAGGTTATATTACTCGAAGTTAAATGGGTGTTGATCATTATTTTCTGGCCAGAATGAGTATTTTGTAACCTGTGCTTAACATTTATTTAAGTTAAAATTATTATGTTCATGCTCTATGCTGTATGGCTCCAATCATCCATTTACTTTGTATATAAGGACAGTTTTAGACTAATAGAAATCAAGATCTTTCTTGGTCCATCTGCATATGGAAGTTAAGTACATGTCTTCAGTAGGCTTCCCAATTTTCTTAAGAGGTCATCTGTTAAGACAGTGGTTGTGACCTAACTTTCAACACAGAAGATCTCCAGTTCAGGGATTTGTTGTGAAATTTAACCTCAACTTCATTTCTGCTCTAAACTTATGAAAAATGCAAATGAGAGACAATATTTATGAGGGCTTACCTAGATGATGTGGAACTCATTCTGTTTGATACACTAAAACCTCTCCTTTGTCTAAGCTAAAGATTTTAAGAGCCTTGTCCCTGAAGCATTACACCATCACTCTACATTGAAGGGTTTTTTTTTTTAATTTATTTTTTTTATTAATTCTTTTCTTTATTGATTTTAGAGAGAGAGAGGAAAAGAGAGAGAGAAACATTGATGAGAGAGAACATCAATTGTCCACCTTCTGCATGCCCCCTACTGGGGATTTGGTCCACAACCGGTCATGTGCCCTGACTGGGAATTGAACCAGTGACCTGTTGGTGCAAGGGTTGACACTCAACCACTGAGCCACACTGGCCAGGCGAAAAACATTTTTAAAAAAAGATTTTATATTGACTTTTAGAGAGAGAAAAAGGGAGAGAGAAAGCAACATCAATGTGAGAGAGAAACATTGATTGGCTGCCAGCTGCACATCCCCTACCAGGGATCAAACCTGAAACCCGGGCATGCACCCTGACCAGAAATCAGATCCGGAACCCTTCAGTGCACGGGATGATAAGATACACTGGCCAGGGCTTAAAGAACATTTTTTTAAAAAGCCATGTAGAATTCCCTGCTCTGTTTACTGCTAAAATGTTCCTGAGACAGTGTTCACTCCATCATCCCTTGTCCTCTTTAGAAGACAAAGAGAACTAACTTTCTCTTAGTTCTTAGGATAAAGAACTGTAGTTGGGTTTCTTTGTTATTATCTGTGGATACTGTGAATTACTTAAAATTAAATTTTCTTTGTGCTTGGACTGCAGAAAGCTCAACACCAATTTTCAACCTGCTTCTCATGAGTGTGCAGGTCCTGTGGTATGCATTCTGTGTAACCTCACACTTACCTCCATCCCAGAATGAGGAGGTACTCCCAGTGCTATGAGTGCTCTGCCTCCTCCTTACCTTCCACACCATCATTAACAGGAATGAAGACCCTAGATTTCCACTATCTTTATTAACACACCAGTTCTTCTCTCCAATATTCAAAGGTTGGTCACCATTACCTACCTTGAGATTGTCATTAAGACATGTCTTTTATTACTGTCATTTATATCCATCACTACCATAAATAGAGAGCTCCATGGTCATTTCTCATTGTTTGATTCTCATCCCCTAAGGATCTCCTATCCCCTTTCTTACTGCATTTTCTACCCACAACTCCCACAATCTTCCACTATGCCCTCTGGAACTCTGAATCAGTTATTAGAAAAACCTGCTATATCTCTTGCCTTTTTACTTTACCTGAAACTTGATTCTGCTGAAGTCAATATTTTCCCTAAACTTCTCTCCTACCACTGGTCCTGGAGGTGGGGTGTGTCCTTCTTGCTCCTCATTGCTGTTCTAGACCATTACCATGTTTCCTCCCTACCCCCTCCCTCACCTTCAGCTCTGTATCTTATACCATCACTATATTCCATGCTCATCCCTCTAAGCAGCCGTCATCTGAAGACACTACTTCCCAGTCACTCCTTCTTAAACTTTGAAGATTTTAGCTTCTTGTTCACTGACCCTTGCTCTACATGAGTCCTTTCACAGTTGTAGAGGACTTTAAATATAAGAAGATAGCTCCAGAGCTCTAGCATCTTTTTTCCAATTATCTTCCACTCCACCTAATCTTTTCACTTCTGTGGTCATATCTTAGAAACCGATGTTATCATTACCCTCCTATATTACTTTTCTATTGCAGGCTAACAAATTATTACAAACAGAGTGGCTTAAAATAACATCTATTTATTAGCTCAGAACTGTTGACCAAGCTGTGTTGTCACTTGGAGCCCATGTGGTTGCTGCAGATTTCAGTTACTTGTAGTTGTAGAACTGAGGCCCCCACTTCCTTGCTGATTGTCAGTCAGGAATACTCTCAGCTCCTAGAGGACACTTGCATTCCTTGACACATGACTCTTTAAATTTTTGTTGTCAGCAATGGAATCTCCCTCGCGTAGAATCCTTCTGATGCTTCCAGTCCCTCTCTTCAAGAGGAGCCTTTTCCCTTTTGAGAACTAACCTGATTAGGTCAGAAACACTGAGACTACTTTCCTTTTCTGAAAATCAGATGTTTTTTAAACATAGCCTAATTACTTGAGTGATATCATTTTCCAAGATTGTGGGTCATTGGGGTGTCATTTAAGAATTCTGCCTGTGACACCCTCAATATTCTTAACTTTAAAGAGTCCCATTCTTAAACTACCACCTACAGTCAGCTATTTACTCCTATTTCCATGACTTTAACAATGTTTTGAATGCACCAGAACCTATGGTCTCTTGAGCTCATCTCACTTTTATGTTCCACATACATATCATTTCTTTACTTCCCTCCTTTCCCGATTTATTTATTTATTTATTTTTCAAATCTTTATTGTTGGATGTAAAATGTATTACAGATATTCCACATTTTCCCCCCATTGACCCCCTCCTCCCCACTCCCGCCCCCATCCCACCTTTTCCCACACTATTGTCTGTATCCATTGGTTATGCATATAAGTTCTTTGGTTTATTTCTTCCCACCCCCCCCAACCCCTTTCCCTTTGAGGTTTGTCAGTCTAGCAATGAATTTGTGCTTCTTAATCCCTTCACCTTTTTCACTCATTTCTCCAACGCCCCTCCCAACTGGCAACCAACAAAATGTTCTCTGTATCTATGAGAATGTTTCTGTTCTACCTATTCATTTTGTTTGTAGATTCCATTGTTGAGAGATATGTATTCATTGCCATTTTGTTTGTTCATACATTTTATCTTTTTCTTCAAAAAGACCCTTCATCATTTCATCTGATAACGGTTTGGTAGTGATGACCTCCTTTAACTTTTTCTTGTCTGGGAAAGTTTTTATATGATCCATCGATTCTAAATGACAGCTTTGCAGGATAGAGTAATTTTGGTTGTAGGTTCTTGGTTTTCATCACTCTGAATATTTCTTGCCAGTTCCTTCTGGCCTGCAAAGTTTCTTTTGAGAAATCAGCTGACAGCCTAATGGGAACTCCCTTAAAGGTAACTAGCTGCCTTTCTCTTGCTGCTTTTAAGATTCTCTCTTTCTCTTGAACCTTTTGCATTTTGATGATGATGTGTCTTGGTGTGTGCCTCTTGGGGTTCATCTTGTTTGGGACTCTTTGTGCTTCCTGGACTTGCATGTCTGTTTCCTTCACCAAGTTAGGAAAGTTTTCTGCCATTATTGTTTCAAACAGGTTTTCGATTTCTTGTTCTCTCTCTTCTCCTTCGGGCACCCCCAAGATGCGAATGTTGGCACGCTTGAAGTTGTCCCAGAGGCTCCTTACACTATCCTCATTTTTTTGGATTCTTTTTTCTTTTTGCTGTTCTGATTGGGGATTTTTTGATTCCTTATGTTCCAAATCGATGGTTTGCTCCTTGGATTTACGTACTCTATTATTGAAGCTGTGTAAATTATTCTTTATTTCAGTTAATGCCTCCTTCAATTCTAACTGTGTATCCATGATTTCTAACTGGTCCTTTTTTATGCTCTTGAGGCCCTCCCTAAGTTCACTGAGGTTCTCACTAAGTTCATTGAGCATCCTTATAAGCAGTATTTTGAACTCAGTATCTGTTAGGTTGCTTATCTCCATTTTGCTTAGTTCTTTTATTGGGGTTTTGTTCTGTTCTTTCATTTGGGACCTGTTTCTTTGTCTCCTCATTTTGGCTGCCTCCCTGTGTTTGTTTCTGTGTATTACTTAATGAGATGTATGGGGCTCGCTGAGACCAGATGCTGCTCGTTTGAAAGAATTTAGGAAAAGCCTGAAGCAGGATCCAAGACCGGCCAATCCTATGGTTAAACAAGTGGCAACAGCTTGGGTGGGCTTGAAAGTTGGGTGGGGCGGGGCGGGGCCTCAGGGAGTCAGCAGGGCAGGGCTACCAGTGTGAGCCACGTTGCTGGAGTCCCAGGTATGGAGACTGCATGCTGCCCCCGGGAAGGGCTCACCAAAGGAACAAAGGCCTCTGACAGCACGTTTGTCCCCGAGGAAGCCCCCTCTCCAGCCCTCGCTCCAGTGCCAAACAGCTCAGTTCTTCCCTGTATGTCTCTGGTGCCCCTTGAGCTGCCTCCCCTCCAAGCTTAGAGAGAGAGAGAGCTCTTTAAGTCCGTGTGTGGGCCCTTTAGGGAGCTGTCTGGGGCTCCAGCTGCTTCAGCTTCTCTGAGCCTCAGTTTCTGCTGGTTTTTCCAGCCAGAAGTTATGGGGACTTCTCTTCCTGGCACTGGAACCCTGAGTGGGGCACCTGGTGTGGGACGGGGACCCCTCAGTCCTCAGGAAGGACCTTCCCAGCCGCGGGAGCCTCCTGATTTTTATCCGCCACACTTGGGTGTGGGACTAACCTGTCGTGCCACCGTCGCACCGCTGCTGCCGCCGCCCCTCCTACCAGTTTGGGTGTAGCTGCTTTTTTAATTCCGTAGTTGTAGGACTTCCATTCAGCTTGATTTCAGGTGGTTTTGAATGATGATTGTTCTGTAGTTTAGTTGGAACTTTGATGTGGTTGTGGGAGGACGTGATACAGCGTTTACCTACCCGCCATCTTGACCGGAAGTTCTCCTTTCCCAATTTATGTTCAAACACTATAATCTTCCTCTCCCTGTCACTGAAATACACTATTAACTCTATTTTTCTTCTTTCTTTTTGTTTTATTTTCCAGGCAAAATCCCAACCCTGGTTAAATCCCACTCTCCTTTTGTCCATGTCCACATCCATGTAGATAAAATGACTAAAGAAATCGATACCTTTATACTAGCTGCTCTTCTTTTAAATCTGTGAGCACTAGTTCAATAGCTCTCAAAGCTGCCTAGCACTCATAAGACATTTCCCTGTTCTTATTAAAAAAAAAAAATTATTGATTTTTTTTTTCAGGGAGGGAGGGAGGAAGGGAGGAAGGAGAGAGAGAGAGGAGAAACATCAATGTGACAGAGATACATCTAATTGTTTGTCTCTTGAACACCCCAGCTGGGGATTGACTTCACAACCTAGGCATGTGCCCTGATTGGGAATGGAACCCATGACCTTCTGGTGCATGGGACAATGCTCCACTGAGCACACTGGCCAAGGCTCCCTGTCTTTATATATACAAACATTTAGATTTAGAATAAAGGTATTCAAACTCTTTCTGTTTGTAAATCTCCTAAAATAATTTCTCAAAACTATGTGTCCTCTTACATATTTTAAAGGAATATTTAAATTTTTATAAAATGTAAATGGTTGAAAATCCTAATTATAGTGTAAATATTTATAGTTTTAAAAAGTTGCAAAACTTTTAAGTGACTCTGAAAGAATTTTAATATCATAGCAATTTGCTATTACTATCCACTTTATAATGCATAAGCATGTTCTTCTCTATCAATTAGAAATTTTACATAATTCTAGTTTCTCCTTGAACTCATATATTTCCTCCACTTGTAATATAACCTTTATAATATATTTTATAATTCAAAGTATTTTATTGTTCATCCTATTTACTGCAAAAAAAAAAAAAAAAAAAAAAAGCTCATATATGGTTAAATTAAAAATGGTTTAAATGTCCTGACTGTAATGCTCTATTTAATTTTTTATAATTTAAGATAGCATTATGATCATGATTAGTACAGAATTTATCATAATTATGTAACTATATCCCATATTTTGGTAAATAATCACAAATATAGAAGAATAAAATTTAAAAATATGTTTTACAGTGAGCATAAGAGCTGGTCTATATTTACCAAAATTTGTGTTTTGAAACCATTTAAATTTACAAAGTTTCAAGAATAGTATAATAAACATCTATATATCCTTTACCTAGATTCAACAATTATTAATATTTTGCCATATTCACTTCCTTTCTCTTTTTTTCACCTAGTTTTCTTTTCTTGCTAAGCCACTTGAGCATATTCAAATAGGAGTGAGGACATGTACTCATAATTAAACAAAGAATGCAGAGTTCATTGACCTGACACATATCGTATGGGAAGATGTGGTGCTGGGCATATGGACAGGTCCTTACTGCTTCTCTTTTCTTGTGACAAAGAGATCAAGAGAATGAAGGAGGAGCTTTTGAGTTCTTGTGAAAAGAGGAGAAAGTATAAGTATGTCAATCAGTGGACTTCAGTTTGGGTCAAGACCATCTTGGAGTATACAAAGACCTTCAGGGGGTACAAGGCCATACATAGGTTTAACACAGTCTATTTTCATATGTATTCTCTCCTTAGTATTTTGTCTGCTACACTCTCCATCTTCCCAACGTTAGGAGTTCCATTATTAAACTACTCACACACTCTTTATTTCCATGACTTCAACAATGTTTTGGACTCATATTTTCAACTTGATGTATTTTCTTCAGTAGCCTTTCAGAACACCACATTCGTCTAATTTTCCTCCTAACTCATTGCTTACTCTTTCTGAGTTTCCTTTGCTTGCTTGTCTTCATCCCTGACTGCTAAATGTTGAAGCACCTAGGGATGAAACCTGGGAACTCTTCTTCTCTGTTGTTACCTAAGTTATAGCATCCAATCTCATGGCTGCAACAATCATATATACTCACAATTCTTAAATTTGCTTTTCCAACTTGGCCTGTTCTCTGAGCTCCAGAATTTTATATTTGACCACCTTGATTATGAATTTGGGTATATTAAGCTGTTATCAAAACCAAATTCCTGCTAGTTTTGTTTCAAAACCTGCTATGACTGAGGTCTTCTCCACCTGAATAAAAGTAATTTCATTATTTCCAATGCTCAGATCAACAATTTTGAAGTTATTATTTACTTTTTTTCCCCCTCTCCCAGGCCTTATTGCAAATCCATCAGCAAAACCTATTGACTTTACCTTAAGAAACACACAGTGGAACCTTGCTTCTCGAACTTAATTCATTCCAGAAGGCTGTTCAAGAAGTGATTTGTTCGAGAATTGAATCATTTTTTCCAATTATAAATAATGTAAATTGACCACCAAATCATTTACTGCTTTCACCTGTCTTGTATACAGTATATGTCTAATGTACTGTTTAATCTATAAATAAATACTTCTTTTGTTAAACTTGTTAAACTAGCCTTAAATGAATCACTTTCAGCACTCGTTCCAGGGGTGTCTTTCAGGTCAGTATGCAGTATCTTTGCTTTTTCACGTATCACTGTCTTCAAATGCTATCAAGGACTAACTGCTTTTCCTTTATCCAAGTCAACAACAATTTTTCTACCTCTTCAGTTGCCTGTGATTATTGTTTTGTGAGCATTTTAACACCCTTAGCAACATCAGCAATCTTGATGTCCTCTTTATGTTTTAAAATGGTGTTAATTGCCCATTTCACCAGCAATAAAAGCAAAAAAGAAAATATTCACAGCACAATTTCTTGAGATGCTAACAATGTGATGTTTAGCAGTAAACTGACTCATATTCAACCATTCTCTGCTTTGGTGCTTAAAATATGCTTTTTGTCATGCTGAAGTATTAGTGTAAAAGGATTGTGGGGTCCAGAACTGAAGTTTTGTTTGACAACTAAGACATTATTTCTGTGATCAACTTGGTGGAGAACCAAATTGTTCTAAACAAGAGTTGTTTGAGAACCAAGGTTTGACTGTACTCAGAATCTGACCTTTTCTCATCACCTCCACTGCTACCACCTTGATTATAGCCACTGTGTGCCTCACCTGGGTTTATTGCATTAGCCTCCTAAATGGTCACCTTGCTTCCACCCTTGGCCTCTTTAGTCTGTTCTCAACATGGCAACAATTCCACTGCTCAGAACTCTCCAGTGTCCAGAGGCCTCCCAGTCACCTGTGAGGCCCTTTCTCAGCTGTCTCCCATTACTGTTCTAACCTCTCCTCCTGCAGTCTCACCTGCTCCAATCCTGTTCCAGCCACACCAGTTCTTTTGCTGCATCTCAAATATGGCAGACATGCTCTTAATTCTGTTTTTGTACATGCTGTTTCTTCAGGTCTTTCCTCAGGTGTTGCCAAGGCTCACTTGACAGCTTCTTCATGTCTTTGCTCAGATACTACCTTCTCAGCAAGGTTTCATTGACAACCACCTTAAATTAGTAGCCCCTATCTTGGTACTCCCTATTCTTATTCCCTGTTTTATTTTTCCTTGTTGTCTGTTTTACTATGTTTTGCTTATTTATTTATTATTTGTTTACACACACAAAGCAGAGATTTCTTTCTTTCTTTCTTTCTTTCTTTCTTCTTTCTTTCCTTCTCTTCCTTCCTTCCTTCCTTCCTTCCTTCCTTCCTTTCCTTCCTTCCTTCCTTCCTTCTCTTCCTTTCCTTCTTTCTTTCTTCTTTCTTTCTTCTTTCTTTCTTTCTTTCTTTCTTTCTTTCTTTCTTTCTTTCTTTCTTTCTTTCTTTCTTTCTTTCTTTCTTTTTCCTGCTCTATTTCTATTCTTTGTTTTCTCGACACAAGCATTATTGCATTCCTCTATCTTAGGTTTGAGACATCCTCAGAGGTAGGTTTCTTCTTGAAACGTCATGAAACTCCACTTCCCCTCTCAACAATGCTATTTAAAAAAAATTAGGCTTAGCTTCTGCAAATGTATCAACAGGAGCTCCAGCTAACAAAGTTTTGGGGGCACAAGTGAAATATTTATCAGCCAATTCCCTAATTCATCATTCATAAATGTACATTAAAGTTGGAAGCTGTCATTATTGCTTCTGATTCCCTTGCTGTTTATTTTTTTTTTGAGTGAATTATTAGGTACATCCCTTCCTGTTCTCCATTTCACTCGAGACTGACGCCCTCCGCAATGACAAGTCTGTACTCTCTCTGCTTCCTATTCTTTCACATCTGTTCAGTATTTTACCTGTTCACTTGTCAGAACATTATTCTGACATTTTGAAATCCTTTACCTTAGAAATTAGAAAAAAATTGGAGGTTGAAGCATGGTACCATTAAAATATTTTATAGATGAGATAAATCAGTTTTGTATTTTTATGAATTTGACAGTCCATCTTTCAAAGGCATGACTGTAAAACATCACATATTGAAAAATATCTTGGTGGAGCCCATAAACTATTCTATCATATATCTCACCTATTAATTATTTTTCTCAGCACTTGAGGATTTGAAAGTGGCTGACAAAAGTGTTAAGAATTAGTTCAAGGCAGTTTGTATTTACACACAGTTGAAATGCACATTTAGAATGATTTCCACCTTTTAAATCTGTCAGTTATTATTCTATGGTGTATAACAGCATGGCAAGAATGACATTGTTAATACAATAATACAATCTTCCATCACTTTTATGAGACATTTGCATCCTTTTATGCAACATCTAATTGACAGTTATCCCACCAGACCTCCGCAATGGAACTGCCTATTATATGAAATTTATGGTCAGTGCTTTTTAAGTCAGTTAAAGGACATAAAATGAAAATCTATTTTAAATGATGTTCAATAAAATCTTTTCTCTGGCTGAAAAAAATGTATTTAAAAAATATTAATTGTGTAGTTGAGTAGGCACTTCTAGAACATGCCAAGATACAGTGTCAGTGTGTGGTGTACATTAACCTGTCCTTTTCTGTTGGGAGAACACTTGTTACAGTTTGGAAACATAACTTCTAGCCCTTGCTGTGTAGCTTCTGATGCATGTCAGGGCATGGTCAGCAAAGTGCTTATTCTTAGGGAACCCACTCCTCTCTTCACCTCAGCACTCCAGACCTTTCTTATCTTACACATGCTCTCGCCCACCCCTCAATCTCTCATCTTAAATTCTTACTTACCATCTCCTTCTGCTAGGGTGTCAGCTCCAAAAGGACAGTGGTTCTCTTTTTTTCATGGATGTATCCTTTAACACATGGCAGGTGCTTAATATATCTTTTCTGAATAAATGAATGTACCAATACCCTGATTACCTTGGCCTCATTATTTTTGTGATTTTTAAAGCACATTATTTTATCCTTCCTTATACATTATATCCTTATTCTAGAAACTATTATGTTTTATGGTAAAGAACAAGAATAGATGCTGTATTTATTCCTTTAAGGAAATGGATGAACCACTTTAGTGAAGGACTTGGCACATTTTCCTGATGACTGATGGGTGGATCACCCAAGGTAGCCAGTACCTTGGATGGTTGCCATGCCTTTCAAATGGCCTGATCCAGTCTGTCTGGTTTTTGGTTGTACTGGTATGGTGAGTGAGCACAAACATGGATCAGGGTTTAGGGAGGGCAGTGACTTTGATTTTTGACATGGTTGAGAATATGCAAAAAATAACCAATACTCACATCTTCTGTAACAAAATACATAGGATTAAAACAGGGTGAATTGATGTCCAGTAGACTCTTTCCAGTGCTGACCTTGGAAATTTTCCCTCACTATAGTGATTCTAGGGAATGCAACTCTACCCTGAGCACACTAATGCCCTGACAGTTCTACAAAGCTTCAAAAATGCAAGGACTATATCTACCTATTTGTTCTTGTATTCCCAGTGCCTGGCAGTTTTAATTCCCCAGCATTCCCTGTGCTCTGTGACACTGTGTTGGTGTTTAGCAAACATTATTGAATGAGTGAAATTATTCATTTTTGTTTCTGGTTGATACTATTTTAGGAGCAGTTTCAGGTCTGTGGAACCTGAAGCTTACACACTTTGTATGTGTGTATGTAGGGTCCTACTTGTTGGAAAATAAAATAAAATAAAATAACAAATTAGGTATGACTATAGATATTTATTTGAAATGAGTAAAGAAATTGTAAATTACTGAAGCTTAGAGGTTCATGTCCCTTCTTTCCAATCTTGTTTTAGTTAGTTTGCCAGATGTACTTTCTTAGAAATGCTTCCCTTTTGTAAACTAGCTTTCCTTTTCCATTTAGAACTCTGTAAAAGCCCCCACATTTTCTAGCAGTGCAGGGCTTATGCACGCGAAGGGTCCCAAATCTTAACCTTCATTAGTTCACAGTAAACCTACCTTTCTGATTATTTCACTATAATCAGAGAACTTGAGAATGCCTTAAAAAGAAGAAGGAGATGATGGGAATGGGTTGCAAGAGAAAGATAAAATTGATCAAAGTAGGCAGTTGGTCTTTTGAGAAAACTTTAGAGACAATTTGGGACTCAAATAGACTATAGTACAGAAATGCTGCCATTACTATGATACTCTGCATGGTCTTCTTTTAGACCTCTGCCATGATTCCTGACTTGCCCCATCTCTTGTGATCAGGGCTTGGCAGCTACTACCATCCTGCCTTTTGGTTGCTACTGGATCAAGCCTCAGGCATATGTAGAGTTGAGAAATTCTCATGCTCTATGCTCTACTTGTTGGCAATCAGTGGGAACAAAGTCAGTTGTTCTAACTTTATCTTTATCTTTGTCCTTCATCTTATTTTCTATCTTCTCAGAGGAGAGTAATTTACGGGTTGCTTTGTTCTTTGTTTCTCTTCTGAAACCTAAAAATAAGTTCATTTATAGGAGCACATGATAGTCATTTTTCTCTTTTACTTCTTGAGTCTCTTTAATTCCTTCATAGATCTTTAAGACCACATTCACATTACACATCAGATGTTGTCATTTCCATAACATTTCTAAGATTAACATCTTTATATGCAGTCATGTTGATCAAGTGAATTCAATAAGTGTGTATAAAGAGTATGACAAGGAATTGGGATCGACGTGAAAGCTTCTAGAGAGCATATGATACTTAGGGGGCAGTTGGAGAATGATAAGTATACCATATAGATATAACTGTGACACAAAGCAGAATACAATGATGTATCATAAGGAAGGTTAAAAAAGAGGGCGAGTGCAAATCAATAAATGTACTACACCACATAAACAAAATGAAGAATAAAAACCACATGATCATATCAGTAGATGCTGAAAAAGCATTCGACAAAATCCAGCATCCATTTCTGATAAAAACGCTAAGCAATGTGGGAATAGAGGGATCATATCTAGACATAATAAAGGCCATATATGAAAGACCTACAGCCAACATCATACTCAATGGACAGAAACTAAAAACATTTCCATTAAGAACAGAAACAAGACAGGGATGTCCACTTTCGCCACTCTTATTTAACATTGTACTGGAAGTCTTAGCCACAGCAATCAGACAGGAAGAAAAAATAAAATGGATCCAAATTGGAAAGGAGGAAGTGAAACTGTCATTATTTGCAGATGACATGATATTATACATAGAAAACCCTAAAGACTCCATCAAAAATCTACTAGACTTAATAAATGAATTTGGCAAAGTAGCAGGATACAAAATTAACGTCAAGAAATCGACAGCATTCTTGTACACCAATGATGAACTCACAGAAAAAGAAACTGAAAAAACAATCCCATTTACCATCGCGCCAAAAAAAATTAAGGTACCTAGAAATAAACTTAACCAAAGAAGTAAAGGGCCTATTTGCATAAAACTGAAAAAACAAATAGAGGAAGATATAAAAAAGTGGAAACACATACCCTGTTCATGGATTGGAAGAATTAACATTATTAAAATGTCCATACTACCCAAAGCAATCTATAGATTCAATGCAATCCCCATCAAAATACCAACGACATATTTCATAGAACTAGAACAAATACTTCAAAAGTTCATATGGAACAAAAAACGACCACGAATAGCCACAGCAATCTTGAAAAAGAAGAACAAAGTAGGTGGAATCACAATACCAGATATCAGGTTATACTACAAAGCAACTGTAACCAAAACAGCCTGGAACTGGCACAAGAACAGGCATATAGACCAGTGGAACAGAACTGAAAACCCAGAAATGGACCCAAAGCAATACGCTCAATTAATATTTGACAAAGGTGGCAAGAGCATACAGTGGAGTAAAGACAGCCTCTTTAATAAATGATGTTAGGAAAATTGGACAGCTACATGCAAAAAAATGAAACTAGACCATCAACTTACACCATACACAAAAATAAACTTAAAATGGATAAAAGACTTAAATGTGACCCATGAATCCATAAAAATTCTAGAAGAAAATGTAGGCAACAAAATTTCTGACATCATACAGAGCAGAATTTTCACTGATACATCACCTAAGGCAACATAAACAAAGGAAAAAATGAACACATGGGACTACATCAAACTAAAATGCTTCTGCACAGCAAAACAAACAATCATCAAAATGGAAAGGCAACCCACTGTATGGGAGAACATCATTGCCAATGATGTATCAGATAAGGGGTTAATTCCCAATATATATAGAGTGCTCATACAACTCAACAAAAGGAAGACAAAGAACCCAATTAAAAAATGGGCAGAGGAGCTGAATAGACACCTCTCCAAACAGGACATAGAAATGGCCAAGAGACATATGAAGAAATGCTCAACATCACTAATCACCATAGAGATGCAAATTAAAACAACAATGAGGTATCACCTCACACCTGTCAGAATGGCCACCATCAAGAAATCATCAAACAACAAGTGTTGGTGAGGGTGTGGAGAAAAGGGGACTCTAATACACTGCTGGTGGGAATGCCGACTGGTGCAGCCACTATGGAAAACACTATGGTGTTACCTCAAAAAATTAAAAATTGAACTTCCATTTGACCCAGTGATCCCACTTCTAGGAATATACCCTAAGAAGCCTGAAACACCAATCAGGAAGAATATATGTACACTCATGTTCATAGCAGCACTATTTACAATAGCTAAGATCTGGAAACAGCCCAAGTGTCCATCAGTAGATGAATGGATCAAAAAGCTGTGGTGCATATACACAATGGAGTACTATGCAGCGGTAAGAAAGAAAGATCTCTTATCCTTTGAGACGACATGGAGGGAACTGGAAAGTATTATCCTAAGTGAAATAAGCCAAGCAGAAAAAGACAAATACCACATGATCTCACTTATATATGGAATATAATAAACATAACAGTCTGAGGAATACAGTAGACCCAGAAACATGGAAGTAGGGCACAGACTGACATCCCTCAGAAGAGGGGGTGGGGGGGTAGGAAGAGATAAACCACAGAACTTATATGCATGTATGCATGACCAATGGACATGGACAACTAAGCCGGGGACTGGGCGAGGGTAGGGTGGGGAGGGGGGTGCCAATGGGGTAAAAAAGGTAAAATATCTGTAACAAAAAAATAAATAAAAATTAAAAAAAAAAAAGAGGGCGAGTGACTGAGAATCTAAGATGGGGAGATAATGCATTGGGTTACATACTCTTTATGGAGAGGTAGTATATTCTATGAAACTTTTTTAAAAAGGTAGGATTTCAACAGTCTTGGATGTACTTACCGGGAGAGTAGGAGAAAGGAAAGCATTCCAGGTAACTGGTACAACAAGTGCAAAATCCAAAGAGTTTGGGCTGTGATCAGGGAAAAATGAGCAGAGAGCTTTCCTTGTAATATGGGATAATATGTTAGGAAGTATAAAAAAGGGGGGAGGGATGAGGAAAGATAAATTAGGTATAAATTATAGATGTCCTTGAATATTGCGCTTAATAGTTGATATGAAAAAGAGAGAATGATGTGTTGAGGAAATCATAAAATTTGGAGCAAGACAGCTGAGTTGGATTATAACATAATTTGCTGGCTGACTCTCAGCAAATCATTAAACAACTGGAGCTCCCCAATAAAGTGGTGGATTAATGTGTGAACTAATGATCATAAAATTGTAGTGAGGTTCAAAGTAAAGGAAAAGATGTTTGGTTAATAATTCTTGCAAGAAAACACTTATCCAGTGCCTAAGACCTATGAATATTGAGAAAACCAGGCATGCAGGGCTCTGTTCTCAAAGAGCTGACATGTTGGTGCAGAGATCCAGATAATACATGCCTAGACTAGCCAAAAGGAAATACTTTTAGATAGTGATAATTACCATGAAGGGAGGAGAAGAGACATTGGGTAAAGAATAATGAGAGAGTAGAAAACCTTGATTTTGGTACTTCAAAAAGGCAGTTGGGAAGGCTTCATGGAAGAATGGACAATTGATAAAAATGAGCCAGAAATGTGAAGCTCTGTGGGACAAGAGTTCCAGGCAGAAATAACAGCAAGACCAGATATTAGGATCAGAGACAGGGTAGTGTGAATGGAGAGCAGGGGGAGAATGGAGAAGACAAGTTCCTTAAAACAGCTGGGACAAATTATACAGGGCCATTTGGTCTAGACAGAGGAGTGTGTTCTTGATTCCAAGGACAATGGGAAATCAGGGAAAGTATACAATTTATTCTGTGAGAAGAGAATTGTAGCAAGACAAGAATAGAAGAGGGAGACCAGACGGGAGACTGTTGAGGTAATTTAGGCAAACAGTAATGGGGGCTGAGATAGGGTGGATGTTGGGAGGCAGAAATACATGATTAGATTTGGGTTATTTAGAGTATTATGATGAAATTGTCGATAGATTAGATGTGACCATAGAAGAAATGCTAAGTAGAAATGCTTTGTAACTGAGAACCTGTATACACATGAACTACTAATGTAGCCTGTTTTGGTAGCCAATAGGGAAAGCTGAAGGTTTTAAGCTTGCGAGTGACATGAAGCAGCATTTTAGGGAGGTAATCAAGCAGTCCTCGACAGCAGGAAAAGAATGGTCAGGGCCCAAGGAGAAGAACAAGTCAGTCAATGCTTCTCAACTTCACTATGCATAAGAAAGCCCAGGGATCTGGTTAAAATGCAGATTTTGTTCTGTAGGTCTAGGGAAAGACCCAAGATTTGGTATTCTCTCAGGTGTTGCCAAAGCTGCTGGTCTGCAGGTCATATTTCTAGCAGCAAGGAGGTCAGGAGGATAATTATGGTGAAGTTAAAGAGGGCTTGAACAGGGGAAGGAGTACAGATGTAGAGAAGAGTGTTTTTTTCTTTTATAGTGGAGGTAAAAATAGAAGAACAAAGGGGAATCACAAAAAAATAAAGTTTTTAATTAAGGTGACCAAGAAATAATGGTGTCAATAATATCAATACTGAAATCAGGAGGAAGCTGAGCGAAGGGAAGAGGATAGATGTTTCTTTTTTTTCTAAATTGATTTATTTTTGTTACAGATGTTTCTCCCCCCCCCCCCCACTGATACCGCCTTCCCCCACCCTCCCCGCCATGTCCCCAGCTTTGTTGTCCATGTCCATTGTTCATGCATACATGCATATAAGTTCTGTGGTTTATCTCCCCGCCCCCCCCACCTCCTCTTCTGGGGATTGTCAGTCCATGTCTCTGGGACTACCATATTCCTCAGACTGTTATGTTCATTATATTCCACAAATAAGTGAGATCATGTGATATTTGCCTTTCTCTGCTTGGCTTGTTTCACTTAAGATAATACTCTCCAGGTCCCTCCATGTTGTCTCAAAGAATAAGAGATCTTTCTTTCTTACAACTGTATAGTGCTCCATTGTGTATATGTACCACAGCTTTTTTTATCCATTCATCTACTGATAGACATTTGAGCTGTTTCCAGATCTTAGCTATTGTAAATAGTGCGGCTACAAACATGGCCTTTCAGGCTTCTTAGGATGGGATCACTGGGTCAAATGGAAGTTCAATTTTTAATTTTTTGAGGTAACATCATATTGTTTTCCATAGTGGTTGCAATAGTCTGCATTCCCACCAGCAGTGTACTAGAGTCCCCTTTTCTCCACACCCTCGCCAACACTTGTTTGATGATTTGTTGATGGTGGCCATTCTGACAGGTGTCAGGTGATACCTCATTGTTGTTTTAATTTGCATCTCTCTGATGATTAGTGATGCTGAGCGTTTCTTTATATGTCTCTTAGCCATTTGTATGTCCTGTTTGGAGAGGTGTCTATGTAGTTCCATTGCCCATTTGTTAATTGGGTCCTTTGTCTTCCTTTTGTTAAGTTGTATGAGCACTCTCTATATATTGGAAATTAACCCCTTATCTGCTGTTTCATTGGCAATGATGTTCTCCCATACAGTGTGTTGCCTTTCTGTCTTGGTGGTTGTTTCTTTTGCTGTGCAGAAGCTTTTGAGTTCATTTTCTCCTTTGTTTCATTGCCTTAGGTGATGTATCAGTGAAAATTCTGCTGCATATGATGTCTGAAATTTTGTTGCTTACATTTTCATCTATTAGGTCTAGTCGACTTTTGATGGATTCTTTGGGGTTTTCTATGTATAGTATCATGTATCTGCGAATAATGACAGTTTCACTTTCTCCTTTCCAATTTGGATCCCTTTTATTTTTTCTTCCTGTCTGATTGCTGAGGCTAAGACTTCCAGTACTAGGTTAAATAAGAGTGCCAAAAGTGGGCACCCTTGTCTTGTTCCTGTTCTTAAGAAAAATGCTTTTAATTTTTGTCCATTGAGTATGATGTTGGCTGTAGGTATTTCATATATGGCCTTTATTATGTCAAAATATGATCCCTCTATTCCCACATTGCTGTGTGTTTTTATCAGAAATGGGTGCTGGATTTTGTCGAATACATTTTCAGCATCTATTGATATATGATCATGTGATTTTTATCTTTTATTTTGTTTATGTGGTGTATCACATTTATTGATTTGCGAATATTGTACCAGCCTTGCATTCCTGGGATGAATCCCACTTGGTCATGGTGAATAATTTTTGATGTATTGCTGGACTCGATTTGCTAGTATTTTGTTCAGGATTTTGGCATCTATGTTCATCAGGGATATTGGCCTGTAGTTTTCTTTCTTTGTAGTGTCTTTTTCTGGTTTTGGGATTAGAATTATGCTGGCCTCATAAAACAAGTTTAGAAGTCTTCCTTCTTGAATTTTTTAAAATAGTTTGAGAAGAATTGGTATTAGTCCTTTGAATGTTCGGTAAAAATCTCCCGTGAAGCAGTCTGGGTCTGGGCTTTTGTTTGCTGGGAGAGTCTTGATTATATCTTCAATTTCTTTTGTTGTTATTGGTCTGTTCAAGTTTTCTATCTCTTCCCGGTTCAGTTTTGGGAGACTATGTGTTTCTAGAAACTTGTCCATTTCACTTAGATTGTTGAATTTATTGCCATATAATTGTTCATAATATTTGTTAACAATCCTTTGTATTTCTGTGGTGTCAGTTATTATTTCTCCTCTTTCATTTCTGATTTTGTGTATTTGGGTTCTCTTTGTTTCTTGGTGAGTCTAGCTAAGGGTTCATCAATCTTGTTTATCTTTTCAAAGAACCAAATCTTTGTTTCATTGATCCTTTAAATTGTATTTTTTTTTTTTTGTCTCCATGTCATTTATTTCTGCTCTGATCATTACTACTTCCTTCCTTCTGCTTGCTCTGGGGTTTTCTTTTTATTTGCTTTCAACCTATGTGAGTCTTTGTTGTGAGGTAGGTCTCTTGTAAACAACATATATGTGAGTCATGCTTTCTTATCCCATCAGCTGCTCTGTGTCTTTTTGTTGGAGCATTCAAACCATTTACATTTAAGGTGATAATTGAGATGTATTTATTTATTGCCATATTTGTTTAGTGTAGTTATATTTATCTTCATATTTTTTCTAGAGGATGGATGTTTCTAATTCCCATTATTTCTTCTTGTGCTGCAGTGTGGGGTCTGACTTGGGTATTTGGAGTAGGAAAACCTGACCTATTCAGTCTAGTCTGAAAGGGTGATGATGAGTCAAAATTTTATTCTCTGCTCCTGTGTCTGCTGAATATGAGAACACAGAGACTACATGTATTTAAAGAGCTATAAAGGGAAGGAGGACTGAGGACATCATTCCAAGTAATGCAGTTGGAATTTGAACCTGTAAATCATCTTGGAAGTTAAGAAAGGCCATGTTTCCTTGGACCATGGTGTTAGTCCCTGCCTGTTTACTGCTATGTGTCCTCAAGGACAATCCCCACTCCTTGTCCTACACATAATATGCTGATGGCTTCAGACATTAATACTACTAGGCCTGAGAATATTAATAATATTAATTATTAAAATTGTTGTGATATTAATAATGTTAACAACAGTCCACATTATTGATAACTTATGTGCCAAATGCTGTGTAATTAACAGTTAATTACATTAATCTTTCATAATTTCAGGAGAATGGTATTATATCACCTCTCCCCACCCTGGATACCACCTGCCCCCATTTTATAGCCAAGGAAGGTAAAATTTTGCAAGGCCTAGTGATTTTCCAAGGACCCACTCACTGTGGGGTGGTAGAACGCAAATTCAGATTAGTCAATTTAGTAACTCTGCCAACCCGCAGACCCAGGAACCTGGTTCAATCAGCTTCACTTTGAACCATTGAGTAAAATAGCTTCTGTGGCTGCACCTGCACTAAATCATTGTCCTTATGCTTATGAGCAGTTACAACAGGCCACCTGGCCCAGCAATTAGTTTTACTGGGCTCTCGTCCTAACTCTGCCCCAATGATCTATGTGACCTTAGACAAAGTACTTGAATTCTCTGGGCCAAAATAGTTTCACATAGTTAAAGAAGAGGATTTGATGAGAGCTGTGGTTTCTCAGGCTCAGGTATGCATTACAAGCAACAGAGGAGGCCATGGCTGGGTAGCTCAGTGGGTGAGAGCATTGTCTCTTAATAAGCCAAGGTTTCGGGTTAGATTCCTGATCAGAGCACATACAAGAATCAATCAATGAATGCATAAATAAGTGGAACAACAAATTGATGTCTCTCTGTCTCTCAAATCAATCAATAAATTTAAAAAGTTAGAATAAACAAAGGAGTCTTTAGCAAATACTGATGCTGGGTCCATATCAGACTCCAATTTACTTAGTTTGGCATAGGACTCAGGTACTGGAATTGACAAAAGTATCCAAGAGCTCCTGGTAGACAGCCAGGGATGAGCCCACAGATAAGCTAGTTATTCCTTGAAGGATGGAAAGGAAGGTCCTAGTCTGTCACTCTTCCTAAAACTTCCTGATGCAAATCTCCACAAAAAATGAGCATTGGACTCTTGTGACCAGCAGGACTTATTTCATGGTGACTTTTATTTTGACCACTAAGCCCAAGTGGGAGTATGAAATCTGAAATATTAGGTGCAAGGGAGGTCTGAGATAATAAAAATTCCAGATTTTACAGGTGAAAAATATGAACGTGAAAACAACAATTCTATTTTTTTAAATAAATAAATTATTCTCCAGAATAGCCCTCTGAGGAGCCTGGAGCAGCCTGGGTACTCTGTGTGCTGAGAGAACCAGGAGTTGAGAAATGTGGTCAGGGCCAGCAGGATACCCCTGGATTTGGCTGGAAGTCTGAGACATTACAGCAGAGTGACATGAGAGCAAGCACGGGCTCTGTGTGGAAATGATTTCACTCCTAACGGTTTGGGTGTCAAATACCCTCCTGGGCTTCAGGACCGGAGCTTTCAGGCGGTGTGTGTGGCAGCACCTGGAGCTCCATAAAAGTCCACTTAATGGAAGTGGCGTCGCAACCAGCAACACTCGCTGGAGGGTTTTTCAGCCGCACAGCCCCTCCTCAAAAATTGTGCCAATACCTTTCTACTTTAAGATTCTTCAGGTTTAAGAATTGGTGTATTTTTTTCTAAGTTGTCCCAACAGAGCCACGCTTGGGTTGATTCCCTCTGACCCCCACCTTCTCCCACTTCTGTTTCTGAACTGGTGAACCTAAAGATGTTTGTCTTCTGTGGCAGGATGACATCAGCGAGGAGGCAGTTCCTCGGCTGAGGGAGCCAAGTCCTCAGACATGATCTCGGAAGTAGGACAAGTACATTTTGTTTCTGCGATTCAACCCAGAGAACGGCTTGGTCCCTTAAGTGTGTGCCAAATGTGTTTGCGCAACTTCAGCGGCTTCCAGAATGTGGTTTAAGAATGTGCCAAGGGTTTTATTTCCTTTGGGAATGAACATACATGCCTAGCATGACTGGTGTTGGCCAGACATGTCAATGTGAATTGGGAAAAGCACAAAAAGGGTTAGGGTCTGAAGAGACTATCTCCCTGGAGAGACAAGACATGAGAATTGACTGCAGGACTTACCCCAGTGGGGACACATCACATAGTCATGGAGAACATTGAGATCAAGTTGGCTAGGCCATGGTTCCATTCTGTTTTGGTGAAGGGTGTGTTAATGGAGTGGAAAGGAACAAGGAAAGCTACCAATTTGGCTGCTGTTTCTGAACATTTGCTCTACATTCTTGAATCTTCCAGGTTAAAGAGAAGTTCCTTGCAATTCTTACTCCCACACAATGGAATAAGAAAACACACACATGCACACACGCACTACAAATACAAACACACAGCTAGAAAGGCAGAGCTTTGTAGAAAATGAAAGTCATCTATTGCATAGCGCCCACACTCACAGGTTCCTACGGGAGAAATAAAGGGCTGAAAAATAAAAATCACCACCACCATTTTAAGGGTGAATGGTGTCTTTCAAAGGCCACCATTATAATAATAACCTCCTTCTTTACAGTTGACGAGTCTAAAGAGTCCAACAACTTGGTAAGGTAGGGATTCGTTTTCTGTTCATTTTAACACCCAAGGAAATAAAGGATCGGAAAGCTTAATGACCTGCTCAAGATTACACAGAAATTAGGATCCAGAATCAGGATAAAAAATGGCTCATTTCCATCCAAACTCTCCACCACATTGGCTCTCTAATCTTGATCTTAATCTTAGAAAGAGCAGAGGTTAATTGGTGTTTGACTCATCTATTTATAGGGCTAGAAACAGGACCTGGTATCTCAGTGTGTGATCTAAGTGTGACCAGAAGCAATACACACACTTCTTCTGAGAGAAGGACCCCAACCTTCTCAGTCAGTGTCTGCCTTGCCCCTGTGATCCATGGGATTTCAGTCTCTCTGCTCAGTCACATTCAGAGGTTCCTAAGTGCCAGACTGAGAAGCTGGGGAACTCAGTAAAAGTCCTTACCCAGGGTCCCACCCCTGAGGTTCTGCTTCTGGGATGAGACCAGGACAAAACCTCTGCAGGTTGCTATAATGTACAGCAGCTTGGAGAGCTATTTCTGAGGTTGCTTTTCACCTTGGACAAATCTGAGAGCCTTGTCCATAAAAAATGGGCCTTTTATGCTTTGTGCCCCCTGCTCCCTGACACTTTGTGTTTCAGAATTCATACGACATTTTTCACAGAATCTGACCTTTTCCTTTCTGTCCAGAGGCTCTGCATTCTTGAATCCTCCTTTCATAAGTACTTCTGGAGGCACCCACCCCTCTATGTGGTAACTGTAGCAGTGAGGTGGTGTATTTTATTTCCTTCTTCTACTGAGGAAAAAGAGTTAAAATGTTATGAAAGAGGCCCAAGCATGAAGGCAGGCGCAGCCACCAGGGAGGCAGAGCTTGACAGGTAAGTGAGGAACTGTGACCAGCACAAAGCATGGTACGGAACTGAAGCCCCAGGTCAGGAGTAATAGCCCACAGAACTCACTCTTCAGGAAAAGCTCTCAAATGTCCCTTAAGACTGGCAGAAAAGTCAGTATGTTGCAAACACCACCAACAGTGCCAGCAAAAGTTCTAGGAAAGGTCTAGATCCCAGGAAAAGCCTGTCTCTTTCTGGCAAGGTGTTGAGAGACCCCATGACACTATTTTGCTCATTGCACCTTTTTCAAAAAAGTATTTATATTTACCAAAACAAAATCCACATTTGCCTGTGTGTACAGAGTCATGCTGTAAGATTTGGGAACGTGTTCACTCTCCTGTGGAGCCATCTGCTTGAGAGATCAGGAGGGAAAGTTCATCAGGAGAGATTACTCCTGGGTCAGGAGAGGACAGCTGTGCAGCCGAGGCCCCTGAGCCAGCCTGTGTGTGAGGGAGCTGGTAACACTAGACGTCCCATATTTCACTGCTTCTTAGATATGCAGGGATGGTGCCAGGCAGCAGGGCCCAAACTGATTTACTGTGTTTTGCAAAACAATCTCGAAATTGACAGAGGGTTCTTGTAGAGCCCTGCCCTACCAGTGTTAATGCAAGCACAGGTGCTCATATTTTCATCGGACATCTGTGCTTGTCTGGCCTCACACTGGACATGTGAGGACACATGCTTAATCTGGGCACCACACACAGAAAGTGGGCAGCTGTCGCCATCCCTGGCTGTCGAACTTGTGCCTCTCACATCCCTCACCACTAACTGCCTTTTCTCTGTCTTTCACTCTCACTTTCATGGTTTAGCAGCTGCAAGGCTAATTATTTTATTTTCTTCTCTCCCAGCTTCTTGGATTTCTCTCATTGCCTCTTTTGGGTCTCTTCCTGGCCCATCTACTCTGGGCACAACCCAATTTCCATAACTAAACCTCCCACTCTCTCTCTCTCTCTGAAGCCCAGGATCTCAGGTAACCTGGAAATAACGGGGCAGAACTTTTTTGGATCTTAGGTGAGAGGCAGAAGCTTCTGGGCTCCGGGCATTGGGTACATGTGTACTGCTCTGCACACATGGGCTATCCTGTAACCACCCATGACAGGTCAGTGTTGTGACCATTCATTTAGGCAGGAAAGCATTCTGTTCTCCTGCAGGTCTAACAGTTAGACAACACAGTGTGGTTGGGTGGGCCCCCAGGTTACAAAGGCCAGTGGTTTTCAATCTTGTGACATGTTAGAATCCTCTGGGATATTTTCAAAACATTCCAATTCCTGGGCCCAATCCCCAGAATGCTCACCTAACTGGGCCAGGCGATGCCCAAGTTAGATATTTTCTTTCACAGGCTGTTGGCTGGGTGGAAAACCACTGCTGTTTTTCCTTCCTTGGGTGGAGTCTCAAATAGTGTCAAATCCCCCAATCCCCACTTCCAAGAGGGTGGTTTTGGTATGCCCCAAATTTGAATTCTAGAGTCCATGTAAAAAGTGAACAGGGATCTGTCACTTTTATTGATCCAATGGGGAAGGCCAATGGGAATGAGAGTGTTAGGAAAAATGCACTTTTGCTGCTGCCTAGCATGTATTAACTGCTAACTAAGTGTTGCTCCCAGAGGGGCTGGCTCTGATGAACAAGATGCAGGAAACAGCTCATTTGTAATTACACATTAGTGCTGCTCACACCTACTGCTCCCCTGAAGGCCTCTGTGCCAGGGGCAAACTTTCTATTGCTTGTTCAATGATGTTGTGTCCACAGCCTAATCACTTTTAGATTTGCTATAATTTCCTTTGCAGGGGGAGTGCCTCTGCAATGGGTGTATTTGCATATTTGTCTTAATTAACCTTTCTTATTAACCAGAAGAGAATGGGAACTGTCACTCTCACTGGGGTGCAACAGGCAATTTGGGCAGAGGAGGAACTGCAGAAACACAAAGCTGTGTGCTTCCAGCTGTCCCCACCAAACTGTCCCCAGGAAAAAAAAATCAACACACTTGGCCCTTCCTGCTCACAGTAGAAGCCTCATACACTCTTTTTTAAAATTATTGTTTAAAGTGTTACAGATGTCCCCCTCTTTTTCCCGTTGGCCCCTCATCCTCACTCCCTCCCCCAGTGCCTTCCCCAACCTGATGTCTGTGTCCATTGGTTGTGCATATATGCATGTAAGTTCTTTGGTTTATCTCTCCCCCCTTCTCACCTACTTCCCCCGCCCCAACTCTCTGAGGTTTGCTAGGCTGTTTCCTACGTCCATGACTCTGGATCTATTTTGGTGAACAGCTTATTTTGTTCATGATATTCCATAAATAAGTGAGATTATGTGGTACTTGTCTTTCTCTGACTAACTTATTTCACTCAGCATAATACTCTCTAGGTCCCTTCATGTCTTTATCAAAGGGTAAGAGATCTTTTTTTTTCTTACAGCTGCATAGTGTTCCGTTATGTAAATGTACCAGAGCTTTTTTATTCACTCATCTACTGATGGAAACTTGGGCTACTTCCAAATCTTAGCATTGTAAATAGCATTGCTGTGAACATAGGGGTGCTTATATTCTTTCTGATTGGTGTTTCAGGCTTCTTAGGATATATTCCCAGAAGTGGGTCATTGGGACAAATTGCAGTTCCATTTTTAATTTCTTGAGGAAGCACCAAATTATTTTCCATAATGGTTGCACCAGTCTGCATTCCCACCAGCAGTGTACTAGAGGTCTCTTTTCTCCATATCCTTGCCAGCACTTCTTGTGTGAGGATTTATTGATGACAGCCATTCTGGCAGATGTGCGGTGATATGTCATAGTCATTTTAATTTGCATCTCTCTGATGATTAGAGATGTTGAACATTTTTTCATATGTCTCCTGGCCATTTGTATGTCTTGTTTGGAGAAGTGTCTATTCAGGTCCTCTGTCCTTTCCTAACTGGATTATTTGTCTTGATTTGTTGAGTTGTATGAGTACTCTATCTATTTTAGATATTAACCCATTTTTTGATGAATTGTTGACAAATATGTTCTCCCAGATAGTGGGTTTCCTTTTCATTTTGATGCTGGTTTCTTTTGCTGTGCAGAAGCATTTTAGTTTAATGTAGTCTCATTTATTGATATTTTCCTTTGTTTCTCTTGCCTTAGGCAATGTATCAGTGAAAATTTCACTGTGTATGATATCTGAGATTTTTCTTCCTATATTTTCTTCTAGGATTTTTATGGTTTCATAGGTTATATTTTAAGTCTTTTATTAAATTTGATTTTATTCTTGTGTATGGTGTAAGTTGGTGGTCTAATTTCTTTTTGCATGTAGCTGTCTGATTACCCCAACACCATTTATGGAAGAGACTGTATTTTTTCAATTGCATATTCTTGCCTCCTTTGTCAAATATTAATTATACATACTATCTTGGGTCGATTCCTGGGTTCTCTGTTCTGTTCCATTGATCAATGCCTGTTCTTGTGGCAGTACCAGGCTATTTTGATTACAATGGCTTTGTAGTATAACCTGATATCTGGTATTATGATCCTTCCTACTGTGTTCTTCTTTTCAAGATTGCTGCAACTATTCAGGGTCTTCTTGATTCCATATCAGCTTTTGGAGTATTTGTTCTAGATCTGTGAAATATGCTGTTGGTACTTCAATGCAGATTCAATCTGCATTGAATCTGTACATTGCTTTGGGTAGTATGGACATTTTAATGATGTTAATTTTTCTAATCCATGAATGTGGTATATGTCTCCACTTTTTAAAATATCTTCCTCTATTTCTTTTTTTGACATCTTGTAGTATTCTGAGAACAAGTCTTTTACCCCCTGGAAGCCATATACACTCTTGATTCAAGAATGTGCCTTTAGCATGCCCTCCATCTATGGTGACAGAATGCGAAGGAAAGATTTTAAGAAAGAAATACTTATGCAGTAGCTACGATCTCTGCTGGTAGTTTCCCACAAAGAAGTTAGAATATTAGGGTTATAAATGATCCAAAATGTCATCTAGTCCACGGTCACATATGCCAATGTGTAGGTAGGCCTATCTGAGGAAACTCTCTGTGATGACAGAAATATTCTATTCCTACAACGTCCCGTGTGGTGACCATGGCAAGTAGCTATTGAACACTCAAAATGTGCTAGGAGCTGAACATATAGGTTTATTTATTTTAGTTAGTTTAATTTTAAAGTTAAGTAACCTCAAGTCACTAGGGACCACTGAATTGGACACCTCAGGTCAGCATGGGGAGCAACCTAGGCCTAGATAAGACCCTAGGTCATTGTGGGGCACTGTCTAAAAAAGACTTGCTTCCCTCCAGCACATAACTGTCAAACCTCGGTTTTGAATGTCTCCCATTTCAAACAATTCACTTCTCAGCCTGACAACTTTTTCATGCTGACACGTGTATGATCAGTCACGTGTCTCTCAGGTGACAAACAAAGGAGAGACTGCATGAGTATGAATCAGTTTACCGCTGTTAACAGTTCAGGATATTGGGCTGTGAATGTTTTCGTGTTTTTTTTGCTTTCACTGCTGCGTGTTGTTATTATTAAATTTTCATTTTTTACTCTACATTTTATCTCCTTTTTGTTAAATTTTCATTTACATTTCATCTCCTTTTGTTTTTCAAGTATTTCTTTATAGATTAAACAGTATATTAAACATGTACTGTATATAAGAAAAGTTTAAACAGGGAATTATTTGGGGGTTTGGGATGGATTAATTCAATTTACATTATTTCTAATGGGAAAAAATGCTTCGGTTTTCAAACAACCTTCTGGAAATAATTAAGTTTGAGAACCGAGGTTCCACTGGTAGTTTCTGTCTGGGAATTCTACAGGTTTAGTGGTGAGATGTTATAATTTTTAAAAAGAAGACAACAATCCAGGATTTTATATGAAATCTCCTAAGTTTTAAATGTTGGAAACTATTCAAATATTTTAAAGATCTTGTGACTTTTCTTTTAGTATAATTCCTTCATTTTACAGATGAGGAGCTTGAGACTCAGGGAAAGGACACCTTACTCAAGGTGACAAACCAAGTGGTCTATACTCTAGGTCTACCCTCTTGTTTTTTAATTGGTGTGTGCTGGTTCTGTATGTTCTCAATCTAGATAGAACCTGTCTGATCCTTGAGACATTTGCATTTTGCCAGGCTGACCTATGGGTTTGTTCCCTACTCTTATTCTTCCAGGCAGCAATAATCTTCCCCAAGCATGTGAAATGCCCTGGTGGCAAAAGAGAGGAGATTTTTGTCTCTAGATTTAGGAGGCTGAAAGCAGTCTGCATAGAGATCTAAAATTTCTTTGAAGTGTCATATTTTATCTTAAAAAAAAAAAAAAGAAAACTTGGCAATCTTCTCCTTAATATATTTGTGCTTTTTTAATATTAAGACAAAATCCTCCTTAATATCTTCAAGTAAAACTGAAGTTTCAAAGAGAAGTAATTATTTTATCTTGTGGTTTAATGAATCATCTGGCTCTCAGCTTATATCACTGGGTACCACATACTTTAATTTAAAAAGTGCTAATGCATGCCAAGAAATTTTAATGGTCTTTTTAAATTTCTTTGTCATCCTAACTTGCCATTATTTAACAGATAGAGAGAAGACTTCTTGTTTGGGGATGTCAGGATTTCTAGTTTTTCCAAGAAGGTATGAAGTAGTTTGGGATAATGAACTTGGATCCTGTCTCATTATCCTTAAATTTCAGATATTTCAAGGGCATAAATACAGAGATAGGGTAAAGTAGGGAATATAACCAGGAGCAGAGAGATCGATCCAAGGTCACTGGCTATTTGAATGCCATTGTCTTCTAGGCTGCTTTTGTCTTCAAAGGGAAAGATACATGAGAAATCATGGAAGTTACAAGGAAGAAAACCATATTGTGTGGGGAACAGTGAAAATGGTCTCAATTCAGCCTTCCGTAGCATTTTCTCAAGGCAAGCCAAAGTGGGAATGTTGTATTGGGTATTCGAGCTACGGACATATATACAGTATGAAGCAATAATGCAGATAAAAGCAGGGCGGCTCTCATTAAAGCAAAAGGGGGAAAGTGGAGGAGATAAATTTCAATGTAAACCTGTACTGTGTTACCATATTTTCTTAGAGAGACATTGTTGGAATGAAGAGATACTCCTCGTCTTTTTGTCATGTAAACTAACCATCTGGATGATATACTGAGTTGTTTTCTAGATCAGCTGGATGTGATGACATGGTAAGCAAACAAGTCCCTAATTGGTCACCTGGAGTAAGAGGTTCAGAGCCACCCAAAGTTAGTGTATGTCTGGCTAACATGGATCAGTCAAAACTGACCTAAGTGTTTTAGAAGTAGTGCTTTTCCAATTAAGAAACAAGAAGAAATAAATTACTAAAAATAAGAGCTGAGCCCTGGCCGGTTGGGCTCAGCGGCTGGAACATTGGCCCGCAGGCCAAAGTGTCCCAGGTTCAGTTCCCGCGAGGGGCATGTACCTCAGTTGCAGTTTGTCCCTGGCCCTGGTTGGGGTCACGTGGGTGGCAACCACTCGATGTGTCTCTCTCACATTGATGTTTCTCTCTCTTCCTCCCTCTCTCCTTCCCACTCTATCTGAAGATAAATGTAAAAATGTCCTTGGGTGAGGATAAAAAAATAATAATAATAATAGCTGATACATGTTTCTTAATTGGGGAGAGTGGGAGCTGAAACTATGAATGACTTTTTCTAGTACATTCAAGATTTTAAAAAACAAACAAACAAACAAACAAACAAACAAAAAACAGAATGTAGGAACAAGACCAAAGGAACCTGATGATTTGTCCAGAACAACAGAAGCTCACTGTAAAAGCAGTCGCATTCATGAGATCCCACAATGCACTTCACATTATTTTCGTCATGGCGAAGAATGACAGCAAATACCAAAGGTGCCACCATTTTCCAACCTCTTGTCAAAGTGAAAAATGCTCAGACACACTTCTCCTGCTTGCCTACTATTAACTTTATTAAGCCATCACTAGCCACCACGTTCAGACTTTTGAATTTTCCTGTACATCTTCTGACTGGAATCCTTTGAGGTATGAGGGGGATGATGTAAAAACTAAATCACAGAAAGCATCTTGGTGCCCCAGGAAGCCCGGTGTAACAGAATGAACCCAGGACTGAAAGCCTATGACTTCTGTTTGTGATAAAAAAAAACAAAAAACAAAAAAAACCTTCTTTTAGTTTTATGAGATATAATTGACACATAACCTTGTATACTTCTCACCAGTTTTATTGAAAACTAATGTTTATACATCCTTGTATAATTTTAGGGCGAGCAGCATGATGGTTTGATTTATGTATAGTGAAATGACGACCACAGCAGACTCAACTAACATCCATCTTCTCATATTGGTGAAATAGAAGGAAAAAAGAACAAAAACAATAAAAATGTTTCTGCTACTGATGAGAACTTTTAGGATTTATTGTTTTAATAATTTTCTACATATCATCTAGCTGTTAGCTATAGCCATGTTGTACTTTGCATCCCTAGTACTTATTTCTCTTATAACTATAAGTTCGTACCTTTTGCCCACCTTCCTTCAATGCCCACATTTTTATCTCCCTGAAATGTCACCCACAAAGTTTGAATTGCCTTTAGATGCAGCCTTCCTCTTGAGATGTCATAAGCATACATTTTGCTAAACAGAATTTATCTTTTCTCCCAAATCTGCTATCTGTTCTGTACTTTTTCTCTCAGATAGTGGTAAATGGCTCACTCAGTTTCTCAAGTTAGATAATCCTCCATCACCTTCAACTTCTTCTTCTACTCCATCCAATTAGCTGCCCGTTTTGTCAAATTCCTCCTCATGTATTTGAAAGCATTCCCATACTATAACGCCTTGTCTGGACTATTGTGATAGCCTCTAAACTATTTTTTCCCTTGACCTGCAGTCTCTCTCATCTCTGGAATAACTTGAACACTGCCCTCCTGAAGCCATAAAAAAAAAAAAATGAATAAAGCAATCTCCTGCTTCAAATTCTCTGTTGTTTCTTATTGTTCCAGGATAATTCCTTATAAATTCTTTATCAAGTTTGGAAGATTTGTCCCAAACTGACCCCAGTTTAGTCCTTCAACCTAAGTTTTTATTCAGTTTCACCTACAGATTCGACAGTCAAACCACACAAAATCTGCCCATTCCTCAAGTCTGGCAAATCTCTTCATGGCTCCAGGTTCTTGACACATTATCCCCTCTGTCAGGGATGCACTTCCCTCTTTTTTTTTTTTTTTTAATTCATCTTTCAAATTCGATTTCAAATGCCAGCTTCTTTAAAATTTTTCTACAACTCCTCTGGTCAGTATTAACTATGTCGTATCTTGAATTTCTCAATGCATTGAGCACAGCTCGTATGCCTGTGCTCCTGAAGACACATACCCCGTTCATCTTTGTGTCCTCAGAGCCTTACACAGTGCCTAGCACAAGGCAGATGCCAGAGAACCTTTGTGCGAACATTAATCTTACTGATCACAGTGGCCAGCTGTGAAACCCTTAAAAGGAAGAATCATGTCTTACACATTTTTGTGTAAGTGTTCTAAGTGTTCTAAGTGTTTTCATATACTAAGTGTTCTCTAAGTGTTTATGGACTCAATGAATTAGAGATTCCCAGAAATCAAATATGGTGATAGCTAAATATCTCTCTGTCACTTAGTTTTGTGGCCTTGGCAAGTTAGAAATCACTGTTGAGAGGGAACCAAAACTTCTGAAGACCAGCAGTCCATCATGGTGGTCATAGTTTTTGTGTTCATTTTATTTCTACCCCAGGTATTATACTAGAATGGTGATAGCTACTATTTACTGAGTGCCTGCAATGTGTCATGGTTTGCATTAAAAATTACCTCATGCAATTAGCATTTCTTTAAAGGAGCTATGACTGAATTAAAGGCTATCATCAGAAAAACCCTGGAATTTATTTAAAATTACCTTGAGCAAATCTGAAAGACTCAAATTATTGTTTAAGCCCCTCAGACATTACATTGCTAATCCTTTTCTAATGACCTCATCTTAAGAAATAGCACAGGCAGGAGGACTATGGTGCCTACCCCCATAACAACATAATAAGCAGATTAGGGTATTTATATAATAACTCACAATGATTTCAGGGCATTTTAGACAAAATATACAGCCACTTAGATTGCTGTCATTGCAGTTATCTCATCACTCTTAGAAATTAAATGGAAACAGAGGGAAAAAAAACAAAAATTGTGGAGTTTTTTGATTCACTGCTACTTAAATGCTCTGGGTCTGGAGCAAAGTGTCACCAGTAGGAAATTGGGTTCACAGAAAATGCGACCATTAAAGCTTTAAGCAAGGTGTCAAAAATTGATCTGAAATAGAAGCAGTTAGATTCTGGAAATTGATCTGAAATTCATTTTGAAAACGGGCTATTGCTTAACATTTACAGAGGGGGAAACTGATGCTCTTAGGCGTGGGATAAGTTACCAAATTACATAATTCTGACTCACATGCCATTTTTATTCAATATTTGACTTCTATCTTCATTTTTAAAGTCACAAGTTGGACACTGTACTTATTACTTTATTATTTTGTACATTATTTACCCATATGTTCATTTTCTTTGTTCTTCATTTCTTCTTGTGAATCATTTTATTTTCTTCTGGGCTCTTCTTTCTGAAGTGGTCCTGTGGAAGTCCTTCAAAGTTTGTTGGTAATAATTTGTCTGTGTTTTCTTTTTTGAAACTATGTTAATTCCACCCTCATGTTGGAAAGATTGCTGTGCAGCATTGCCAATGATTTTCTCTCAGTGGTTATTGCTATTGGGAGTCAAGGGCTGGGATGATAATCTTTACAGGCTGTCTCTTTCTTCAGGGTGTGTTGCAGTCTCACTGAGGTGTCTGAGTGTGACTTTCTTTGGCAATGTTGGTTGTCACTGGGCTTCAGGAATTAGAGAACCATTGTCATTAATTAACTCTGGAAAGGTCTCACTCATTACTTTTAATTTTTCTTTCCCTATTCCCTCCATTATCTCCTTTGGTGCTCCCTTTAGATTTATGTTAAAACTTTCCACCTGTCCTTCTTGCCTCTTATCCTCTCTTAATTTTCTTTCCAGTCCTGAGTAGTCACTTCAGCTTTTGTTTCTCAACTTTCTACTTGACCTTTCTTTGAAAATCAAAATTTGCCTGATTATATTTGACAGTCTTTTATTTCTCTGCCAACTTTTGATACAATTTTTCATTTTGTTATTGTGCTAAAAAGAAACCTACATAACACATGATCTACCCTCAACAATTTTTATTTTTTTTTTAATATTTTTCCATTGATTTCTTTTCTTTTTCTTTCTTTCTTTTTTTTTTTTTTTTGATAGAGTGGAAGGGAGGAAGGGAGGGAGGGAGGGACAGAAACATCGATTTGAGAGAGAGACATCAATTGGTTGCTTCCCACATGATCCTGACCAGGGCCAAGGGTTGAACCTGCAACCCAAGTATGTGCCCTTGAGTGGGAATAGAACCCAGAACCCTTTGGTCTGTGGGCCAACATTCTAACCATTGAACCAAACCAGCCAGGGCAACCCTCAACAAATTTTTAAGTGTATAGTACAGTATTATTAACTATAAACACGAGGTTGTACAGTAGATATATAGAATTTTTCATCTGCCATCTTTTATTTTTTAAACTAATATTTCATATTATCATTCAATAATCATATTATCTGTATTCTTGCATTGTCTAGTTTTGAAGTTGTTATGGGATCGCTCACATTACCTGATTCTTGAAACTTCAGTGTAGGAATTTTTTGAGACCTGGGTTAAAGTCCATTTTTGTTTTTTCCTTTTTTTTTTTTTATTACTTAATTTTTGTTACAAATGTTTCTCCTTTTTGCCACACTGATTACCCCCTCCCCAACCCTCCCTGCCTTTTCCCCAGGTTGTTGTCCATGTCCACTGTTCATGCATACATGCATATAAGTTCTGTGGTTGATCTCTCCCCAACCACCCCCCTCTTGAGGGGATTGTCAGTATGTACCCCACTTCCATGTCTCTGGGACTACCCCATTCCTCAGACTGTTATGTTCATTATATTCCACAAATAAGTGAGATCATATGAAACTTGTCTTTCTCTGTTTGGCTTGTTTCACTTAGGATGATACTTTCCAGGTCCCTCCATGTAGTCTCAAAGGATAAGAGATCTTTCTTTCTTACAGCTGCGTAGTACTCCATTGTGTATATGTACCACGCATTTTTATCCATTCGGCTACTGATGGACACTTGGGCTGTTTCCAGATCTTAGCTATTGTAAATAGTGCTGCTACAAACATGGAGGTACATATATTCTTTCTGATTGGTGTTTCAGGCTTCTCAGGGTATATTCCTAGAAGTGGGATCACTGGCTCAAATGGAAGTTCAATTTTTAATTTTTTGAGGTGACACCATATTGTTTTTCATAGTGGCTGCACCAGTCTGCATTCCCACCAGCAGTGCACTAGAGTCCCATTTTCTCCACACCCTTGCCAACACTTGTTGTTTGATGATTTGTTGATGGCGGCCATTCTGACAGGTGTGAGGTTATACCTCATTGTTGTTTTAATTTGCATCTCTCTGATGACTAGTGAGGATGAGCATTTCTTCATATGTTTCTTAGCCATTTGTATGTCCTGTTTGGAGAGGTGACTATTTACTTCCTCTGCCCACTTTGTAAATGGATTCTTTGTCTTCCTTTTGTGGAATTGTATGTGCACTCTATAAGTATTGGAAATTAACCCCTTATCTGATATATCATTGGCAATTATGCTCTCTCATATAGTGGGTAGCCTTTCCATTTTGATGATTGTATCTTTCGCTGTGCAGAAGCTTTTGAATTTGATGTAGCCCAATGTGTTCATTTTCTCCTTTGTTTCTATTGCCTTAGGTGATGTGTAAGTAAAAATTCTGCTGCGTATGATGTCTGAAATTGTGTTGCCTACAGTTTCTACTAGGATTTTATTGGATTCATGAGTCACATTTAAGTCTTTTATCCATTTTGAATTTATTCTCATGAAGGGTGTAAGTTGATGGTCTAGTTTAATTTTTCTGCAAGTAGCTGTCCAATTTTCCCAGCACCATTTATTAAAAAGGCTGTCCTTAGTTCACTGTATGCTCTTGCCACCTTTGTGAAATATTAATTGAACATATTGCCTTGGGTCCATTTCTGGGTTTTCTGTTCTGTTCCACTGGTCTATATGCCTGTTCTTGTGCCAGTATCAGGCTGTTTTGGTTACAGTGGCTTTGTAGTATAACCTGAAATCTGATATTGTGATCCTTCCTACTTTGTTCTTCCTTTTCAAGATTGCTGTGGCTATGCGAGGCCTTTTTTGGTTCCATATGAACTTTTGAAATAATTGTTCTAGTTCTGTGAAGTATGCCGTTGGTATTTTGATGGGGATTACATTGAATCTATAGATTGCTTTGGGATAATATGGACATTTTAATGATGTTAATTCTCCCAATCCATGAACAGGGTATGTGCTTCCACTTTTTTATATCTTCCTCTATTTGTTTTTCAATTACCTGTAGTTGTCTGCAAATAGGTCCTTTATTTCTTTGGTTAAGTTTATTCTTAGGTATCCTAATGTTTTTTGCTGCAATGGTAAATGGGATTGTTTTCTTAGCTTCTCTTTCTGTGAGTTCATCATTGGTGTATAAGAATGCCATCTATTTCTTGATGTTAATTTTGTATTCTGCTACTTTTCCAAATTCTTTTATTAAGTCTAGTACACTTTTGATGGAGTCTTTGGGGTTTTCTATGTATAGTATCATGTCATCTGCAAATATTGACAAATTCACTTCCTCCTTTCCAATTTGGATCCCTTTTATTTTTTCTTCCTGTCTGATTGCTGTGGCTAAGACTTCCAGTACTATGTTAAATAAGAGTGGTGAAAGTGGGCATCCTTGCCTTGTTCCTGTTCTTAAGGGAAATGCTTTTAGTTTTTGCCCATTGAGTATGATGTTGGCTGTAGGTCTTTCATATATGGCCTTTATTATGTCTAGATATGATCCCTCTATTCCCACATTGCTGAGCGTTTTTATCAGAAATGGATGCTAGATTTTGTCGAAGACTTTTTCGGCATCTATTGATATAATCATGAGGTTTTTATTCTTCATTTTATTTCTTCCCATTTCTCCTGGTAATTACAGCAGTCCTTTTAACATTTCTTGCCGTGCTGGTTTGGTGCTAATGTATTCCCTTAGCCTTTTTCTCTGGGAAGCTCTTTTTTGACCTTCCATTTTGAATAATAGCCTTGCTGGGTAGAGTAGTCTTGGATTCAGATCCTTGTTTTCATGACCTTGTTTACTTCATGCCATTCCCTTCTGGCCTGTAGTGTTTCTTGTGAGAAGTCAGCTGAGAGCTTTATGGGGTTTTCTTGGTAGGTGACCTGTTGCTTATCTCTTGCTGCTTTTGGGATTCTTTCTTTGTCTTTATTTTTGGCAGTTTGAATTCTATGTGTCTTGGTGTGGGCCTGTTTGGGTTCTTTGTACTTGGGGCTCTTTGTGCTTCTTGAACTTGAATGCCTTATTCCCTCACCAAATTAGGAAAATTTTCTATCATTATTTCTTCATATATATTCTCTAACCTTTGCTCCTTTTCTTCTTCTTCGGGGACTCCTATGATGCGAATATTACTACATCTCCAGTTGTCCCACAGTTCTCTTAAGCTGTCTTCCTGTTTTTTAATAGTTTTTTCCTTTTGGTTTTCTGATTTGTTGATTTTTTTCTACCCTGTCTTCTAATTCACTGATCCGGTCTTCAGCTTTCTCTACTCTGCTTTTTAGACCTTCCAATGTGTTTTTCATTTCTGGTATGTTGTTTCTATTTTTCAACTGTTTTTTTTTCAGCATTCCTATGTCTTTACTCATCGTGCTCATGTCCTTACACATACTGTTGAGCTTCCTCCAGATCTTCTAGTTCTGTTAACTTGCTTAACTGCACCTCATTTATCTCATCTTCTGTAGAGGTTTCTTGTTCTTTCATTTGGCTTTTGTTTCTGTTTTTTTTTTTTTTACCATTTTTGCTATCACTGTGGTCTTTGGAGTCTGCCAAATTTTCCTTGTGGGTGTTGGTGTTCTGCTGTTTGTGGTTCCCTCTCCTGGGTTTGGATGCACCAGGGAGGACCCACTTTAAACACCACTGTCAAGTCTTAACTTTCCTCTAGCTTTTTTTTTTTTTTGCCTCGAGGCTTTTATTAGAGGTCACCTGAAGAACCTTGGTTTCTGAGTTGCCTGAAAAACTCCCTCAGGTGCTCAGTGTAAGAGGATTTCCTGAGGGTGAGGCAGCTGCTGGTTGTTAATGGGCCTCAATTAGCATTTCAATGACCACCAGGTGGGGTTGAATCTCTGAGGGAGGGGCCACCGCCTCTGCCCAGGGCCCTGAGAAGGAGTAAATGACCATAGTCCTGTGTGGCTGCACTCAGCAAAAGTTCTAAACACCCTCCATGTCCCGAGTGTCCCCACATAGTTCTAGTCCAGTCTTCCTTCCCTCTGCCAGAACCCAAGGTCAGTGGCTGCTGCCAATTTAGCCTCTGTCCCGACTCTGCGTCATGGAGCCATCTGGGACTTGTAACCCGATGGTGCTGCTCCCAGCTAAGGGCGGCCAAATCTGCGTCACCAGCCGAGGGCGAAGTGCTCAGCCGAGTTCGCAGGACTTAGCCATGGTTGCAGCCAAGGCGGCAGCAACTTCCCACCAAGTGCCCTGGTCTCAGCCGAGCCTGTGCGGTACCAGCCGAGGGCTTAGCAAGCAGCCCAGGCAGGGGCAGCTTCTTGCCGAGCCCCCTGGTCTCAGCCGAGTCTGTGTGGCACCAGCCGAGGGCTTATCACACAGCCAAAACAGCAGCAGATTCCTGTCGAGGCCCCTGGTCCCAGCCCAGGTCACTGCGTACGGTGGGTTCCCGGCCCCCTCTCACGTCCTTGGAAGCCTACCAGGATTGAGTCAGTGTCCCTGGTTATGTGGTCCTCCAGGCTGCCTTTCGGTTGCTCCTTCCTGACAATTTGTCTTTATTTTTGTTGTAAATCCAGTTTGTTCCTGGGAGATGGTCTGTGTAGCTCCATTCACTCCACCACCATTTTTTTCTGTCTGTTTTTGTTTTGTTCGTTCATTTGCTTTGTTCTGTTTTTTGCTTCCTTAATACTTCTAGCCTCTGGAAATTGTTACTTCCTTTCAGCTGTACCATACATTTCAAAACATGTTTTCAAATTTATTCAGTGTTTCAGGTGTCTCTGGACCTCTGGATAGCTGTATTTTTAGAAGCAGAAATCTCAAAGGTAACTTCTCCAATAACTGATCAATATAATAGTTATCATTCCTGTTTAAAAGTTAAGAAACACATTCACAAACAGGATAAGTGACTTTCTTGACAAATAATCAGTGTCTTCACCAGATACTCAGGCAAGCATCCTACTTACTTACTGTCTTAGGTAATAAGGCAGCAGTCTTTCTACTAGCTCGTTCTATAGACATGTTCAAAGGGCAAGTGATGCCCTTGCTTCATACTTCTTGAGAACAAAGAATTAGACAGGAAATTCCACTGCCAAATCCACCAACCTACCAGCTTTCATACTCATATTTTGTTTTTAGTTTAAAAAATAAAAGCTTTATTAAGATATAATTCACATATCATATCATCCACCCATTTAAAGTGTACAATTCAACAGTCTTTAGTACATTCATAGAGTTGCGCAACCCCATCGCCACTATTAATTTTAGAACATGTTCATCATCTCAAAAAGAAGTATTGTACTTATTAGCATCCACTCCTTATTTCCCCTTACCCTCCATCTACCAATCAACATTCTGTCACTAGAAACTTGCCAGTTCTGGACATTTCATATAAATAGAATTATACAATTTATGGTCCTTTGTGACAGGCTTTTTTCACCTAGTATAATGTTTTCAATGTTCATGCATTTTATAGTGTGTTTCAGTAATTCATTTATTTTTATTTCTGAATAATATCCCATTGTATGCATATACCACATTTTGTTTATTCATTCATCAGTTGTTGGACATTTGGCCATATTTCCACTCTTTGACTATTATGCATGGTGCTGCTTATAGAAGTTTTGTGTGTGTGTATGTGTGTGTGTGTGTGTGTGTGTGTGTGTATTCATTTCTCTTCAGTATATGCCCAGGGAAATGTCTTGGTACATTGGGACATATATCTTGACACTTACTGCCCTGTCTTCTGTTTCCATGGGTGAAATTTCTGCTTTTCCCTAAGCTTTCCATTTCTATCTGTGCTTTGTGCCCCTTCCCTCTCATTGTGTCCTGGATGCAATCATACATTTTATTTGTGCCACATCAACTATATACCCCATCCCTGTGCCTCACATCCACTTCCAGCTACTACTCCTTTAGCTCCTGGTCTTTATAGTAAATCATTGAATGTGTTCTAAGTTATGAATTTTACTTTTTTCTTTTTTAGCTTTCTCACTCTCAGGCTTCAATCCCTGGCAATTGTTCATGTCAATATCACTTTAAAGTTATGAAGACCAGTGATCACAGTCTGATCTATTTTTAAAAATATTTTTTTAAATTTAAAATTAAAGTTAACATTTAGTATTATTTTATATGAGTTTCAGATGTACAGCATAGGGGATAGACATCTACATAATTTACAAAGTGATCTTCAAGTAATTCTAGTATCCACCTGGTACCATACTCAGTTATTACAATAATATTGACTATATTACCTACACTGTACTTTATATCTTATGATTGTCGATGTGTACTTTTTTACCCCTTCATCTTTTTCAGTCAGTACCCCAACTCCCCTTCCATCTGTTAACCAACTATCAGTTTGCTCCCTTTGTCTGTTTCTTTTGTTTGAGTTTTTCTTTAGACCCTGTGTTTAAATGAAATCATGTGCCATTTGTCTATCTTTGTTCTTGCTTTTCTTGACCTCTGAACAGCATTTCACAGCACTAACCATTCTCTTTTCCCTGAAACACTTTCTTCTTTTGGCTTTTATGATACTACATACTCTGCTGTTTTGTGTTTTGTGTTTTTTTTTTTTCCTATTATAACTTGTTCTATCTTCAGTCTTTCTCCTCTGCTGGACTTGGAGTTCTCTGAGGCTCTGGGCTGGACTTGCCTTCTCCTCTCCATCTATACACTCCTCCTGGGTGATTACTATAAGCTCCGTGACTTTAAATGCTAACTATTTGGCACTAACTCTGAAATCTGTACCTTTGGCCCAGGACCCCCACTCCATTTCCAACACTTAGAACACTATGTCTAACACAGAGTGTTTACAAATAAAGATAGAAAACTAGAATCAGAAGATTAAACAGAACATCTCAAGAACTCAAAATCCGAAGCCTGGAGTGTTTCCAATCGGGTGGAAAGGATGTTCCTTGCCTGTTCATGCTGACATTTTCAGAGATTGACAGCAAACATCCATGAAATTCATGGTATTCCTCAGGAGAAAAAACCACTGTGCTTCTTGGTGTAAAGTTTGAAAATCCACTAGCACAAACCTATTGTTCCTTTAAGTATCCAAGACTTCATAACATAAAAAAACATTTATTATTTATTTCTTCTTCTTATTTTTTTATCCTCACCTGAGGACATTTTTCCATATTTTGTTCAGATAGAGTGGGAGGGAGAGAGGGAGAGAGAGAAACATCGATGTGAAAGGGACACATCGAGTGGCTGCCACCCACACGACCCAACCAAGGCCGGGGGCAAACTGCAACCGAGGTACGTGCCCTTAGTGGGAACTGAACTGGGGTCTCTCTGGACCACAGGCCGACGCTCTGACCACTGAGACAAACCAGCCAGGGCACATAAAAAAACATTTAAAATAGGAAATAAATTCACAAACCCTGGGGCAATAGACATGGGCGCACTGTGGAACAAATCTTTTTCAAAATCTGGGTTGCCCTTTTCAGAAGAGGGAGAGGTGTGTGTGTGTGTGTGTTTGTCTCTGTGTGTGTCTGTATGTATCTTTGTGTGTTTCTATATATGTGTCTGTGCTTCTGTGTGTTTCTATATATGTCCTTGTGTATCTCTGTGTGTCTCTCTGTGTCTGTCTGTGTGTCAATATGTGTGTCCTTGTGTGTGTGTGTGTCTATGTGTATGTGTACGAACTGGGGGAGAGGTCCTGGCCTGGAGTTAGGTTGGGGGGCACCGACTATAACCAGTGGAGGAAGGGACAGGGAAGGTAATCTGTTTTACAAAGATAAAATCTGTGTGGTGTCATGTCTGGCAGGATAGATACAGACTGGCTCAGTTAATAAATCAGGTCCAGGAAATGCAAGATGATAATTAATTACACATCTCCTTCAACATAAGGCATTCTTAGATGGACTCCTGCAGGAGTCCCCATTAGGCCTGGGCTTTTTAAAATTCTGGCTAACGATCTAGAGGAGGGTGTTGCCAGTCCACTAATGACTCCGAATGGTATTTATTTTGAGGTCTGCAGTCATCAACATGAAATGAAAACAATGCACATTGTTTTAACTTTCTACTGCTGAAATTTAGTGGTTTCAGAAGCCTGACAAAGATCTCTGTGGACTCAAGTCAAGGTGTGGACAGCCTGTGTTCTTTCTGGAGGCTCTGTGGGAGGATTGGTTTTATTGACCTTTCAACTTCTGCGGCTCTCTTGGCCCTTGTCAGCACCGGCAAGGCGGTATCAAATCCTTCCACTTCTGTCTCTCTCTGCTTCTCTGCAGTCAAGCAAGCTTGTTCCATCTGAAGGACCCTTGTGATCACATTGGGCCATCCAGATAATCCAGAATACTCTCCCCAGCTCAAGGCCCTTGGCCTCAGTCACATCTGCAAAGTCCCTTGCCATGTGAGGCCAACACATGTTTAGGTTCTGGATATTAGGGTGGACTTTGGAGGGTGGGGGCGTCATCCTGTGTACTACACACATAGAGGTTAGAAATCAGAGCAGTGTAAATAGTCTCAAAAATGGACATGAATGTAAGAGGGAAAAATAGCTAATCTAGGTTTCCCTGATTCAGCAGGACAGAGACAGGTAGAGATTAGACAATGGAAAGAGTAGAGAGCAGTGAGTAGGAAGCTGACCACTTAAGTGCCCTCTAGTCGGGACCCCAAGAACCCATTTTGAGAAAAGCGAGGGGCAGGCCATTGCCTCAGAAGTCTATGGATATTAATCTTAGTGTTACTGTGTTGTTCAAAATCAAACATCAGACTAATGTGTCTTAAATAATAAATTATTTCTTTGAAAGGGGTGTCTTGAAAGGGGAGATTGCAGGGAGAAGGACGTGCATGATGATGATTAGGAGGACGTCAGAGTAGGCCTGAGAACATTTGCAAAAGTGACGCCTATAGAAGCACAGCCGAGGAGAAAAGTTAGTCAGTGACAGTCAGATACAAAAAAATAAACACTGCTGAGACTGCGACTGGGTAGGCAGAAAAAAAGATGTCCAAGTCCTAATTCCTTCAACCTGTACATTATCTTATATTTTGGCATTATATAATCATATATGGCATGCTATACTTTGCTGATAAAATTAAATAAGGACCTCAAAGTGGAAAGGTTATCCTAGATTGTCAGAGTGTCAATGTAATCACAAGAACTCTCAGAAGTGGAGGGGAGAGGCAGAAGAGTAGAGAATCAGAGATGGCAGCTTAAGAAAGACGCAGCTTGATGTTGCTGGCTGTGAACACAGAGGAAGGGGCCAGGACCCAAGGAATGTTAGTGGTCTCTAGAAGCTGGAAAAGGCAAGAAAATGGATTCTTCTCTAGAGCCTCCAGAAGGAATACATTCTTACCGACACTTTTATTTTAGAACCATATTGGACTTTGGACTTTTAGAACTGTAAGATAATAAATTGTGTTGTTTTAAGACACTGGGTTGGTGGTAGTTTGTTACAGTAGTAATAGGAAGTTGATAGAACATGTGTCCTTTTGGGTCTGCTTCCTATAATGAAGTCTAACACTAAATTGATGTGTCCTCAATGTCTGACTGAAAGGATGAATGAATAACTAAATGAACTCATAAACTATGGGAAAATCTTCCTAGTACACTTAGAAATAATGTCACGGCTTTGCTATTTAAATTTATTTTCCTCCCATAAGCTTTCTTTGCTTAGGAACACAGCCCGCCAGCAGAGCAGTTCAGACACATGTACAAATAAACAACCGTGGGCTTCTAAAGGGTAGGAGAACACACTCCCTCTCCGTGTTCTTAAACTAAGCCTAGTTTGGAGAAAACTGACTGCTGTCCAGTTTGGGGCCCAAGAGTGGTGTGGCAGGATGACCTGTAGCATCTCTAATGTTACAACCCAGCCTGTGAAATGTTCTTAATCATCTGACCTTAAACTTCTGAGTCAGGTTAGTTAAGTCTTTTCTGACTGTACAGAATGTCCTGCTCTGTCATGGCAGTTGGATAACCTTCGCTGTGGGAGCTTGATTTCTGCCATTTCTTTTATTTCTCTGTGCAGGATTCAGTCCCAGGTGGGCTGTTTCTTTTTAATAAGAATGCAATGGCCCTGGCCGGTTTGGCTCAGCGGTTGGAGCGTCGTTCTCTGGACCAGAGAGTCCTAGGTTCAGTTTCCGCTAGGGGCACGTGCCAAAAAAAAAAAAAAAAGAATGCAATTGATCTGATTCTTTCATGGGATCTCTGGGCTTGTGGTCATCAAAGAGAAGCTTTTCAGAGGTGGGCAGTGGGATAGAACCAGTTAGAACTACCTCCAACAAATCTCCTCTATGCTTTGTGGCCTCTTTCCTTTCCTTCCTGAGAGTGCCTACCAATACATACCCTCAGATGGGTTTGGAAGAGGAATCTGCTGTGTCTGAAAAAGGGACAGTGTGGGAAAGATCATTGGTAGTCAATGAGAGCAAGTGTTGCTATAAATAATATGTCTCTAGAGTTAGTATTGGAGAGAGAGTAGCTGGTTATACTTTAAAAACCTATTTTATTAGATGTTCCTTAATCATGAACTAATATTAATGATGAGACTACATGGCTTGTGTATTATGGTATTATCTTTAAGGAACTCATTAGTGACAGGGGTGAAAAGGAAAGAACTCTTAGAATATGAGTGTGTATCCACAGTTACCTCATTGTTTTGGTGTCAGCTTAGATGAAGCTGACAATCCCCAGTTTTGCAATGAGATTTGAAGTTTTCTCAATTTCAGACCATTTTACCTAGTACCTATCTAAAGTGATGTAAATCCTAGATAGAAAAGTAACACTTTCATTTTGGCAAGTTGCTTAGTTAGTTGAGGCCTCTGTTTCTTGAGCTATAAAGTGGGCATAACAACACCAAATTCCAGGGATTGTTGTGGGGGTTAAATGCTATAATGCATGTGAATTACTCAGGAGAATGCCAGCCACAGGGTAAGGTCTCTGTAATTTTACCTTTCTTCTTAGTCACAGTTGCTTAAATATGACTAGATGTTGGGTACAAGGCCAAGTACTGGTGTTTGAAGATGATTAAGAGTTCTGCCTGAGATATTGTTTGTGTTTGTTGGGGGGAAAGATACCTGAATATATAATATTAAAATGAGGATCATGGGTCCATTTAAATTTTGAATAGGGTAGAGTGAATGGCCCAATGTGCCTGGGAGAGGGGTGAGCATAATGAGGAATGTTTCCAGATCAGATATTCTGGAGCTAAGACTTGAAATATGAGTAGGTGTTCATGAGGCGGATGAGCAGGAAAGACAGTTCAGGCAGGAGGGAACTCACTTCTCTTTTGCTGGTTGGAGTGCCCATGACAGAGGTGCCTGCAGCACAGACCTGGAGCACTGGCTGGGTGTCCCTCCCCAGACTCTTCACCCCAGCTGTTGCTTCATTTTGGTTTGCTGAAGGAGGGGGATATTACCATGTGTAGGAGTAATTGAGAGAAGAGCAGTCATCAAAAGAATTTAACCTGTGCAGTCAGAGCTCTTTCAGGGCATGCAGAGGAGACGCGTCATCCCATCTCAGCTTTTTCCAGGGCCTTTTTCAAAGGAGACTAACTCCACAGGGCAGGCTGAGTCCTTCTGCATCCTATCCTGTGCGCAGCAAAGTGGGAGGTGTACTGGGGCCGCTAACCCTGGGGAAATGGGCTTTGTACAGACATAATAAGAGGAATTCTTACTACTTGCTACATAATAATTAATTCTTCCCATTTCCAACTGATTCATGCTGACTCTAGGTAGTATGTGGGATGTCAATCATGATGAAACACCGTTTCTCTCCATTCTCTCCTTCCAGGGTTGGAAGAAACTAATTCAGTTTTGTATGTAGTACAAAGCCAGTAAATGCTACTTGAAAGAATGAGTGATTCCTTTTTTATTTAATTCCTCACCCGAGGACATTTTTCTATTTATCTTCAGATACAGTGGGAGCAAGGGAGAGGGAGAGAGACAGAGGGTGAGAGAGACAAACATCGATGTGAGAGCAACGCACTGACTGGTTGCCTCCCACACAACCCCAACCAGGGCCAGGGACAAACTGCAACCCAGATACATGCCCTTTACCAGAATTGAACCTGTGACTCTTTGGTCCACAAGTCGATGCTCTAACAACTGAGCAATTGGCCAGGGCAAAATGAGTGATTTCTTATTTGAGTAGAGGCTCTTCTCAGAATGTATTTGGATAGCAAGTGACACAAAAGCGGAGCCTACACTTGACCTGCTCTTTGGAATACGTCTAAGGCCAGCATAAGGTGTGGCACTTGGTCAGTGCTCAGAAGAGGTTGAATGTATTTTTCTAGTTATTAGCACAGTGCTTCAGAATGGTCTCTAAACCACTTTTCCCCACTCTTAATGAGTTACTACATCTCGTGTATTGTGCCTGCAAATATTCTCACGTTTGTCTCCTTTACATTCCGATTGCAGCTTTGATTTAGACCCTTCTTATTATTTATCTAAACTACAATAAAAGCCTTTACCCAGTCTCCTGGTTTCCCTGTCACCTCACCTTTTCTAATACTTAGCTTATTTAAGGTGTGGACTGATCATGTCACCCATCATATTTGTGTGTATGTGCATGTGGTGTGGTGTGTGTGTGTGTATTTCTTAGCCTATAAATTCTTCACAATATATCCTGGATCTAACTCTCAAGACATGATCTCCTTCTGCTATTTGCGCTAATGGAATGTACCACTCATCATTCCATTAATATTTCTTATCCTTCTATCTTCATGAACTTCCTGGGTGAATCTCTCCTCCTGGATTTCCATCTCTGTTACTCAGTGCTCAAGTTGAATGCTGCCTTGTCTTACTCAGAGGCAGAAAAATTGAAATGTTAGAACTAAAAGAGCCCTTGGAATCTCCCACTTCTGCCTCCTCTTTGTGTATGTGGGGAAACCAAACCCTAGGGAGGTAACGGGGCTTATGTTGGGTCATTGTTAAAGCCAGGGCTAAAAGAAGATCTCCTGGCTCATAATTTATTACTCTTCCTATGTGAACATGCCCTTCATTCACCTTCAATAAGTTCTCTTATGACACTTTTTATATTCTATTTAGCTTTACAATTTGTTGTAATTGTGTGGCTTTGTAGCTCTGAGAGCAGACAATTTCTTAATAATCTTAGTATATCACATAGCACTTAGCACAGGACTTACACATGGTAGGTACCTTCTACATGCAATAAACATGAATGGGTGGATGGGTGAATAGATAAATGTATGGATGGGTGGGTGCATGGGTGGAAGGGTGATTGGGTGAATGGATGTGTGGATGGATAAATTAATGAATGAATGGATAAGTAGATAGATAGATGAATATATGGATGGGTAAATGGATAGATGAGTGGATGGATGATGGATGGATGCATGCAGCATGAATAAATAATCAGATAATTATTGATGTAGTAGTTCTCCAGGAATGTGTTCAGTTATCTTAATAGTCCCATAGCAGACTTTATCTGAAAATGAGTATATTGTACATCACAGCTGTAGGTGTAGCTTATGTTCTAATGTGATGTGGAAAAGATTATGGGAGGGGGCTGTGTGAGGAAATATTCTCTTCCAGGTGTGTGTTATAATAATCACATAATTCTTTATTTGTTCCAGTTACTGTACTAAGTACTCTATGTACATTATTATATTTAATCCTCACAATAACTTTATGAAACAAGTGTTTATATTATTCCCAATTTACAGGCACTTAATGAGGTTGAATAACTTGTCAAGGAAATTGAAGAACTAGGATTTGAGCCCAGCTTTTACCAATTCAAAAGCTCAGGTACTTACGTACTACACAAAGGTAAAAAATATCAGGGTGGGTTTCAGATTCCAAAATGGCAGCAGAGTGAGTGGAAGCTACACAGAGCATCTCCCAGGAATTGCAACGAAAATAAAGACAAATTGTCAGGAAAAAGCAAAAGAAAAGCAGGTTGGAGGACCACATAACCAGGGACACTGACTCAATCCTGGTAGGCTTGCGGAGATGCGAGAGGGGGACTGGGAGCCCACGGTCGGCAGTGGTCTTAGCTGCGAACAGCGCTCTCGGGTTAAAATCCCAGGCGGCTCCACTGCACAGAGCCAAGACAGAGGCTAAAAGAGCCATAACCACTTACCTTGGGCTACAGCAGAGAGGGGGCAGACTGGACTGGAACTGTTTTGGGATTTGGAAGGGCGCTCAGATCTTTTACTGAGTTGTAACCACACAGGACAGTGGTCATCTTACACCTTCCCTGGGGAGAGATGGCAGCCCCTCCCTCAGAGATTCAACCCCACCTGGTGGTCATTGAAATGCAAATTGAGACCAATTAACAACCAGCATCTGCCCCACCCTCTGGAAATCCCCTTAAGGTGAGTACTTCAGGGAGTTTTCATTCAACTGAGAAGCCAAGGCTCTTCAGGTAACTCTACTGATAGCCTCCAGGCAAAAAGCTAGAGGATAACTGCCATCCCTGGGCTAGCAACAACTTACTTTCTTTGGAAAGTAAGATTTGACAGTGGTGTTTAACTGGGGTCCTCCCTGGCTCATCCAAACCCAGGAGAGGGAGACACAAACAGCAGAACACCAACACCCACAGGGAAAATTTGGTCCAAAGCCCACTGTGATAGCTAAAATGGTGAAACAGAAACAAAAGCCAAATTAAAGAACCAGAGACCTCTACAGAAGCTGAAATAAATGAGGTGCAGTTAAGCAATTTAACAGAACTAGAATTTAGAGCCATGATCTTGAGGAAGCTCAACAGAATGTGTAAGGACATGAGCACCATGAGTAAAGACATAGAAATGTTGAAAATCAACCAGTTGGAAATTAAAAACCAACAAGAAGAAATGAAGAATGACATATCAGCAATAACGAACACATTGGAAAGTCTAAACAGCAGAGTAGAAGAAGCTGAGGACCAGATCGGTGAATTAGAACATAGGGTAGAAAAAATAAACCAATCAGAAAACTAAAAGGGAAAAACCATTAAAAAACAGAAAGACAGCTTCAGAGAACTGTGGGACAACTGGAAACGGAATAATATTCAAATCATAGGAGTCCCCAAAGAAGAAGAAAGGAACAAGGGTTAGAGAATATATTTGAAGAAATAGTGACAGAAAAAGTCTCTAATTTGGTGAAGGAAGAAGAAATTTAAGTTCAAGAAGGACAGAAGGCCCCAAGTAAGGAGAACCCAAACAGGCCTACATCAAGACACATAGTAATCAAAATGCCAAAAATTAAAGACAAAGAGAGAATCCTAAAAGCAGTAAGAGATAAGCAACAAGTTACCTACAAAGGAAACCCCATAAGGCTCTCAGCTGACTTCTCAACACAAACACTACAGGCTAGGAGGGAATGGCATGAGGCAATCAAGGTCATGAAAAACAAGGATCTGAATCCACGACTACTCTACCCAGCAAGGCTATCATTCAAAATAGAAGGTCAAATAAGAGCTTCTCAGACAAAAAAAAAAAAAAGGCTAAGGGAATTTATTGGCAACAAACCAGCACTGCAAGAACTGTTAAAAGGACTGCTGTAATTAGCAGGAGAAGTAGGAAGAAAAATAGAACCACACTAAACAAAAATGGCAATAAATAATTACATATTAATAATCACCTTAAATGTAAATGGATTGAATGCTTTGATAAAACACAGAGTAGCTGATTGGAGAAGAAAGTATGACTTATCTATATGTTGTCTACAAGATACCCACCTTACAACAAAAGACTCACATAGGTTGAAAGTGAAGGGATGGAAAAAAATCTCACTAGCAAACAAAGAGGAAAAAAAAGCTGGGGTAGCAATACTCATACCTAATGAAATAGATTTCAAAATGAAGGCCATAACTAGAGACAAAGAAGGCCACTACATTAATATTGAAAGGATCTATCCAACAGAAAGATATAACCTTAATAAACATATATGTACCCAATATAGGAGCACCAAAATATATTTAAAAATCTTATGGAAGACTTCAAAGGAGAAATTGATAGCAGTACAATCATAGCAGGGGACTTCAACACCCCACTGACATCACTGGATAAATAATCTAGACAAAAAATAAGCAAGGAAACAGAGACTCAAAATAAAATACTAGACGAAATGGATTTAATAGATATCTACAGAGAATTACACCCCAAAAACTACAGAATTCACATTCTTCTCAAGTGTACATGACACATTCTCAAAGATAGACTGCATGTTAGGACACAAAATAAGTCTCTAAAAGTTCAAGAAGATTGAAATCATATCAAGCATCTTCTCAGATCACAGTGGCATGAACAAGAAATCAATTGCAACAAGAACAGGTAAAAACATTTGAATACATGGAAGCTAAATAGCATGTTAATAGACAACAAATAGGTAACTGAGGAAATCAAGGAAGAAATTAGAAACTTCCTGAAAAACAATGAAAATGAACACACAAAAACACAAAATCTATGGGTTGCAGCGAAAGCAGTTCTGAGAGGGAAGTTCATAGCACTATAGGCCCACCTCAAGAAACAAGAAAAATCTCTAGTAGACTATCTAACCTCACAACTTAAAGAACTAGAGAGCAAACAAAAAGAAAACCCCAGAGCAAGTAGAAGAAAGGAAACAGTAAAGATCAAAGCAGAAATAAATGACATAGAGTCCAAAAAAACAATTCAAAGGATCAATGAAACACAGTGCTGGTTTTTCGAAAAGATAAACAAGATTGATGGATCATTGACTAGACTCAACAAGAAACAAAGAGAGAGGACGCAAAAACACAAAATCAGACATGAAAGAGGTGAAGTAACAACTGATACCTCAGAAATACAGAAGATTGTTAACAACTACTATGAACAATTATATGGCAAGAAATTTGACAATCTAAACAAAATGGAGAAATTTCTAGAAACACATAGTCTCCCAAAACTGGACTGGGAAGAGATAAAAGACTTGAACAGACCAATAACAACAGAAGAAATTTAAGATATAATCAAGACTCTCCCAGCAAACAAAAGCCCAGGCCCAGATGGCTTCACGGGGGACTTCTACCGAAAATTCAAAGAAGAACTAACACCTATTCTCCTCAAACTATTTCAAAAAATTCCAGAAGAAAGTCTTCCAAACTTGTTTTATGAAGCCAGATGATTCTAATTCCAAAACCAGAAAAAGATACTCCCAAGAAAGCAAAGTGCAGGCCAATATTCCTGATGAACATAGACACCAAAATCCTGAACAAAATACTAGCAAATAGGATCCAGCAATACATCAAAAAAAGTAATTACCATGACTAAGTGGGATTCATCACAGGAATGCAAGACTGGTACAATATTTGCAAATCAATAAATGTGATACACCACATAAATAAAATGAAGAATAAAAACCACTTGATCATATCAACAGATGCCAAAAAAACCTTCGACAAAATACAGCATCCATTTCTGGAAAAACGCTCAGCAATGTGGGAATATAGGGATCATATCTTGACATAATAAAGGCCATATATGAAAGACCTACAGCCAACCTCATACTCATTGGGCAAAAATTAAAAGCATTTTCCTTAAGAACAGGAACAAGACAAGGATGCCCACTTTTGTCACTTTTATTTAACATAGTACTGTAAGTCTTATCCACAGCAATCAGACAAGAAGAAATAATAAAAGGGTTCCAAATTGGAAAGGAGGAAACAAAACTGTCGTTATTCACAGATGACATGATACTATATGTAGAAAACGCCAAAGACTCCATCAAAATTTTACTAGACTTAATAAATGAATTTGGCAAAGTAGCAGGATACAACATTAATGTCAAGAAATCGATGGCATTCTTATACACCAATGATCAACTCACGGAAATAGAAACTAAGAAAATAATCCCATTTTCATTGCAGCAAAATAAGATACCTAGGAAAAACTTAACCAAAGAAGTAAAGGACATATTCACATAAAACTACAGTTCATTGAAAAAGAAATAGAGGAAGATATAAAAAAGTGGAAGCACATACCTTGTTCATAGATTGGAAGAATTATCATCATTAAAATGTCCATACTATCCAAAGCAATCTATAGATTCAATGCAATCCCCATCAAAATACCAATGACATATTTCACAGAACTAGAACAAATACTTCAAAAGTTCATATGGAATCAAAAGAGTCCCAGAATAGCCACAGCAATTTTGTAAAAGAAGGACAAAGTAGGTGGAATCACAATACCAGATATCAGGTTATACTACAAAGCGACTGTAATCAAAATAGCCTGGTACTGGCACAAGAACAGGCATATAGACCAGTGGAACAGAACTGAGAACCCAGAAATGCACCCAAGGCAATATACTCAATTAATATTTGACAAGGATGGCAAGAGCATACAGTGGAGTAAAGACAGCCTTTTTAATAAATGGTATTGGGAAAACTGTACAGCTACATGCAAAAAAAAAAAAATGAAAGTAGACCATCAACTTACATCATACACAAGACTAAACTCAAAATGGATAAAAGACTTAAATGTGACTCATGAATACATAAAAATCCTGGAAGAAACTGTAGGCAACACAATTTCAGACATCATACGCAGCAGAATTTTCACTGATACATCCCCAAGGGAAAAGAAACAAAGGGGGAAATGAACACATGGGACTACATCAAACTCAAAAGCTTCTGCACAGCAAAAGATATAATCATCAAAATGGAAAGGGAACCCACTCTATAGAAGAGCATAATTGCCAATGATATATTAGACAAGGGGTTAATTTCCAATATATAGAGAGTGCTCATACAACTCAACAAAAGGAAGACAAAGAACACAATTAAAAAATGGACAGAGGAAATAAATAGACACCTCTGCAAACAGGACATAGAAATGGCTAAGAGACATATGAAGAAATGCTCATCATCACTAATCATTAGAGAGATGCAAATTAAAACAACAATGAGGTATCACCTCACACCTGTCAGAATGGCCGCCATCAAGAAATCATCAAACAACAAGTGTTGGCGAGGGTGTGGAGAAAAGGGGACTCTAGTACACTGCTGGTGGGAATGCAGACTGGTATAGCCACTATGGAAAACACTATGGTATTACCTCAAAAATTAAAAATTTATTTTTCATTTGTCCCAGTGATCCCACTTCTTGGAATATACCCTACGAAGCCTGAAACACCACTGAGAAAGAATATATGTACCCCCATGTTTGTAGCAGCACTATTTACAATAGCTAAGATCTGGAAACAGCCCAAATATCCATCAGTAGACGAATGGATAAAAAAGCTGTGGTACATATACACAATGGAATACTGTAACTGTAAGAAAGAAAGATCTATTTTCCTTTGAGACTACATGAAAGGATCTAGAAAGTATCATGCTAAGTGAAACAAGCCAAACAGAGAAAGACAAATATCATATGATCTCACTTATTTGTGGAATATAATGAACATAACAGTCTGAGGAGTGGGGTAGTCCCAGAGACGTGAAAGTGGGGTACAGACTGACAATCCCCAGAAGACGGGGTGGTGGCGGAGGGATAAACCACAGAACTTACATGCATGTGTGCATGAACAATGGACATGGACAACAAAACTGGGGACAGGGCGGGGAGGGTTGGCGAAGGGGGAATCAGTGGGGGGAAAGGAGAAACATCTTTAACAAAAATAAATTATTTAATTAAATAAAAAAAAAAAACAAAGACAAAGAAAAAGAAAATATCAGTGTAGCATTTTGGTATGAAGCTTTGGAAATCAGAGCTGAACTCAAGTCAGGCTACTAATTTCCTGAGGCAGCAAATCACTCAATCTGGTTCTTGGTTTACTCTCTGGTTCAATGGAAGTAATAAAATTGTCTTAGCAGAAATGCTGTGAAAATTAATGACTGCATATTAAGTGGTTTAAAATAGAAATTCTCAGATAAAAAGAGCTGGACAGGGGGGAGTTGAGAGTGCTATTATTAAAGAGTGAGGAACTATAGTTTGTCTGTTTCCATGGGCTGGTTTGTGAGTGGGCAATATACTTGTAAAACATTCAACTTCACATTGATATGCACTGATGAAGAGCTCTGGGAAGAAAGTAGAACTTACTAAATAATTTCTATATTCCATTTTAACACATTTATGAAACATTGTTTTAGCACTACACTATTTTAAAAGAGATCTACTGTTATGAGTTAATAATGGTGGTAATTAAATACCACTGGAGGACTAGAGGCAAATGTGCCACATGGCCTCGATCTCTGATTCAGTGTGGCTTCTCCAATGGAAAACTCAGAGTGCCATGTTCTTTTCCTGGGTCTGCTTGTGCTTGGCCATGGATATGGGCAGGGGATGGAAAAAGAGAAGCTTTTTATGTCACCACATCTCCCTCCCCCCTCTCTCCAGGTGGGAGTGTCTTGACATGATTTGCATAGGTAAAATTCCTGCTTCTGATTTCATTGGCCTTCATCAAATTGTACACAACCACCACACATGACCTGTTGAATAAATGAAACTCTGCCTCAGCCTCTTCTATCCTAGCCATGTAATACTGTATATTCAAATCTACTTTCTTATCTATTCATTTCTCAGTAATGTTTATGGAACATTAACTCTGTGCTAGATTCTGTTCTAATACTACAGACATGATCTCTATCTTGGGGAGAGATTCACTGTCACATAAATACAAAGTAAAATAATTGGTGACAAGGGGTGACAAGAGTGATGTGAAAAAGTAAAGGGAAGAGGGAAAGTGTATGACAAAAGACTGTGACTCTGTAGGGTGAGGAAGACTGACCTATAATCTGTAGGTCAAGAAAGACTCCTTGGAGAGGTGACTTTGAGCTGTCGGAGAAAGATGAACAAAAATTAATAGGGTTCATAGTACCCATTTTCCTCTGCTAGGTGTATGGGATACTGAGATAAAATGAACCCAGGCAATAAACAGTGCAGCCCTGACATCAGGGTGCTTCCACTATGGTCTGGGGTAGGAACACACACTGGCAGTGATGATACAGAGGGGCAGCTGCTGTAGATAGGAGTGTGTGAGGAGGAGGGTGAAGGGATGGAACTTTTACCTGAAACATTTCCAGGGCCGGTTCACAATGGGGAGTCTGAAACGCTCAAACATGAGTGGGATTAGTGGAAGAATGGCAAGGAAGGGGAGCAAGGGTATCTTATGGAAAGGAAATAACTCACGAGAAAGCTCAGATTGCTGAAGTATCCCCTTGAGAAAGCACATGTAGATTTTTGAATATGAAGTGTAAGCACGTGTTGGGGAGAGGAGGCAGGAGAGAGAAAGAGAAAGAAGTTTGGTAATGAAGGGCCTTGTGAGTTATGCTAAGAAATTTAAATGTAATCCTCCTTTCTGTGGGGAATTGTTGAGAGGTTTTAAATAGGGGAGCAAGGTATTCAGCTTTGCACCAGAGAATCCTCCTACTGTGAGGGATGGGCTGGATGGGAGGCAGAAAGCCACATCAAGAAACTAGTTCATAAAACACCAAGAGTATGGATAGGATAGAAGGTGCATTGGGGAGAGACCATTTGAGACAGGGCGACTGCGGTTGGGAAGGTACAAGGGACATCCTTTACCATGTCCTCCAGGAACTGAGTCTCTGCCTTGTTCCTTAAACAATGGGTTCCTTGACCAGCTGCCTTTCTTGTCTTGCCCTCAGTTAGAGTCCACCCACAAAATATCATTATGAGGAATCCCACAGCAAAAGTTCCTGATAAATTGCTTTAGGATTTTTATACATCTTTGATCATAGGACCATTTTTTTTTCACGCAACATTTACTACCATCTAGATTGATCTTAAAATTAATAGCTGATCTTAAAATTAGTAGCTAATCCTTGCTTAAAATTATTCAGTGATTTTTGGACAAAGTATAAATTCCTCATCTTTTACCTCCAGGCCTTCATTGAACTAGTTATTGGCAGAGCCCACTTTGGGAACAGTGCCCAAGATGAATCCATTTATAGAACTTTTAGAGAAATGTCTTTTCAAGTCTTTTGCATATTTTATTTGGTTGTTGTTCTTACTGAGTTTCAGGAGTTGTTTTTTTGTTGTTTTTTTTTCCCCAGTGTCTTGAGGTGATAGGATTATGTGAAGATTCTAGGGTAAAGATGGCGAATGAATTGAACAGGCTGAGTTTGAAATGTTTATGGAGTATTCACAAGCAGACCTTATAGAGACTGTCTTGGTCAAGTGTCTACATTTTCTTAAGAGGACAATATCCTGGCTATTGTCAATACCTATATGTCTGTGCCTTAATTGTCAACATCACTGTCCACATTTTAGGCTATGGCCAGTCACTGAAATCTAGAAGCTTTATATAATCCTATGAAGAACTTGGTTGTGAGAAACAAGATACAAGAAGATATTCCTGAATAATTTGCTGCAAATCTATTTCCTTTGATGTTCAAGTCTTCACTTGCATCAAGCCAGACCATCAGATAGTTGCATGCTAGTGTTGTATTGTTTTAGATTCTCAAACACTCATGTTATTGAATTATCCTTTGGTATTATGTCTCAGCTTTGTAGAAGAAAATTGTAAGTCACATCCAGGTGAAACCTGTTGTTGATCCTAGCTTAGCTATGGTGTCAAAGACTTCCTCCAAATATTCAAAATATCACACCATCAGGATCCCTTTATAAAGTTGCTTTTAGGATCTAAAGAGAATAAATGATGTGCTTCTCTTGGATAGCTGTTTTTTATAAACTAAATTAAATTTTACTTTTCCATCACTATTTATCTCCTCTATGCTCTCTTCCACCCCCCACCTCCCAATCACCACACTGTTGTCCACGTCAATGAGTTCTCTCTCTCTCTCTTGTTTCTTATGTGATGAATCTGGCAACTATCATACATCTGGTATTAAGAGATCACACAACTTGTGTAGTCATCCCTATACAGATTATGTAGGTTATCTTTGACTTTATGATTTTCCTACTTATATTTTCTCTTTAATATTTAAATCATTCATCAAAATATATACTTTGTGACTTGTCTCAGGTCAAGGGAGGTACATAAAGAAAGCTCAGTGAAGATGGCCTGGAGGCAATTGGATATAATGGTTAAAGTGTAGCAGGGAATTCTTATCTATTTATTTATTTTATTAGTATTATTATTTTATTAATCTTTACCCAAGGATATTTTTTATTTGTTTTTAGAGAGAGTAGAAGAGAGGGAGGGAGTGAGAAAGAGATAGAAACAGAGAGATATGCATCAATTGTTTGCCTCCTGCATGTACCCAATGGGGGCTGGGGACAGAATCTGCAACCCAGGTATGTGTTCTTACTGGAAATTGAACCTGCAACCCTTTGGTGCATAGGCTTATGCTCTAACCACTGAGAAACACTGACCAGGGCTGGAATTCTTATTTAGATTTATGGATTTGGAAGACATATGAGTACAAATGATAGTTCTTTGCTGTGGTGATAGATGAAGTCAAATGGGATGATGAAAAAAGAAAAAAGGCAGAACCTCAGGAGCATTGTGTAAGAAGTGAAAGAAAGCAAAGGAAACAGTAGACAGGGAAGAAATATCCATGGAGGTAAGGGCAAGAAGGGAGGCATAACACCGAGAAAGAGTGTTATCAGATGAAGATCAGGGATAGTATAGAGGGAGGTTCACAGTTTCAACTCCATGGTCTTTAAGGGAGATCAGGACTTTGGATGTGAAAGTGTGGAATTTGTTAGTGGCTTTAGCAGGTGAAAGATGTAATTTAAAGAAGAAACCCAAGTTATAAGAAGTTAAAAATATAGAAATGGAAAGGAAAATTTAGAGAAAAAAAAATCTTGAGGTCGGGGGTGGAGAGATAAGATCCAAAGCAGAGATGGCTTTAAAAAGAAAGGGGACTTTTTTTCTGTGAGACATGAGGGCAGAAGATAGTGATGGCATGGCAATGTCTAGACAGCTATTCACCAAACCATTTTTCTTTCTTTCTCATACACAGCTTGACAACATTCCCAGTCTTCTCTGCTATTAAGTATAGTCATATGATTAAATACCAGCCATTGGAATGTGAGTGGAAATGGTGTGTGCCACTTACTAAAATTCCCATGTAAATCCCTCTAGACTTTGTCCTTTGACTGATGGGAATGATGGTGTCAAGGAGACTTTGGAAATCATGTGGAGAGGATAACAGAACATCCTTCATTATAGACATTTGAAAGTCTGTGATGAGCAACACTCTCCATACTTCTAGCCCTTTTCTTCCCAGTTCAGAATCTCCCTGGATTTCATTATAGGAGTCAAACATAAACTTTTCTTGTGGGAATCATTAGTGGGCTAGGTCCTCCCTTCTGCCAGTCCTTTGGATCAAATCAACCAGGTTGGTAGGTTGGTGCTGGGAGAAATCACCCACTTCCTGAACAGGAGTTAGAGCTTTTCAATTCCTCCCTATCCATTTGCCATCCCACTGACTCACTTGACACACAATTTATCCATTGGAGTTTTAGTTGAAGATACCCTTCTATATTTCCTCTCCTAAAAATGATCATAACTTGTGTCCCAAGAATCATGGATGCTCAAGCATTAGCCATGTGTCATCAGTGGTCCCTGGCACGTGGACCTGAAGATGGGCTGCAGTGACAGGTCTTAATCAATGTACAGTTTCCATTGTTTTTTTATAATTTACTATTTTAGACCAATGATATTAAAGAAAAATATACACTTCTTTTTCTTGGTTCATCAAAAACAGAAAGACAAAAGGTATGAATACTCTTCCTGTTAAACAACAGAGAAACCTTTTTCATCTCTACCATGAATATGCAGCCCGGGGCCACTAGACTCACTAGTGTAAGAGCGGAAGGTTGCCAGCTGTACCCTGGGGTATTAAATGGCACCAATAGTAGGTGGGATAACTGTGCCTGTTGAACTTAAGAGCTAAGCCTGGGAGATGCTAAATAGAGAGCTGGAGTGGCAGGAGGTGGACGCCAGGGCAGGGACTGGCAGTTTCATTCCAGGGGTGTTATAAATAAGGTGACAGGCAAGTGCTGACTAGCAGACAATGCACTTCAGTAGTAGTCAAACTGGAATGATGGTCCTGGTGAGATGGAAGCCTGGGGGTGGGGGTTGGAGTGGTGGAGGCTGTAAGAGATAGGTTCATTTCAACACCTTGTGCTGGATCAAAGACACATGCATTATTGTTGCATAGACTCATTAGGTCTCACTGATTTAGTCCAGCACTGAATCACAGGGCACTAATTTCTGATTAGCGATGCATATTTCAATATTAACCAGTGAGTCACAAGTATCAAGAAGAGACTGATATTGTTTCAAATCATACCATGATGTCACTGGGGTTGAAAGACAGTCTTTTCCTGGCTGTTAAGGTGGCTGTTTGCCAGAGAGGAGCCATTTAGCACATTCCTGTCCAAACAGGCTGGTTGGTGTGCCTTTGTAACATCCATCTGCTTCTTCCCAGGGCAGAGGTAGAATGAGTGAGATCATGTTCAGAGAATGTTTGAAGATCTGGAAACAAAAGTCCCTCCATATGTAGGAGCTATTCTGCCACTATTCTCTATCCAAAGTAAATAGCCTTTTCTGTGGTTTTTCATGGGTTCTAAATAAACAAGACAGCATTTGAACCTAAACTTGTCTATTTGCCATCACCCCTCACCAGTTTCTACTTGGAACTTGTGTTCACACCAGGCTTTGAGCTTCCCTAGGATCATCGATCTTTTTCCTGTTTACATGTTGGACTTGCTCTTCAAAACCATGGCATTGGTACCACTTCCCTCAGCAGCATCAACTCTGATGCTCTGAGCCAGTTGTCTGGGGTAAACCATGAGGGCCAGTCCTTCTGTACTAATGTCATTTGTGTCCCTTGGTCTTGTTCATCTCTTCATTCTTCCATTGAGATTGTATGGAGTGCCTACTATATGCCATGTACTATGGCATGAGTTGGGGAGACAGAGATGAAAGTGTATAAACCCTGAGTTCTAAAGTTGCTTCAAGGCCAGTGAGAGAAGGGCACATAACCCAATCAGTCTATGCAACAGATACAAGCGACAATTGGTCACTGTGATCAGAGGCAGGACATCATGCCCCAGGAGACAACTAGATAACTAGATTGTTTCATTTGCTTCTAGAGCTAATGGTTACATTGAGCTAAATCTCCCTTTTTGTAACTTTGAGTCATTTATCCAGATTCCTTCCTCTAGAGCCACTCAGAGCAAAAATTATACTCCTCTTCCATAACAATGGAACTTAGGGTATGTAAGGATGACTGGCTTCTCTTTCAAGGCTAATAGTTTCATGCCATTGTATCAAGACCTGTCTCTGTTTTAATTGCTTCCATCTGGATATAGTTTAGTTTCTCAATGTCTTTATTGAAGTGGGAAAGCCAGAACCCAATTTAATATTCTAGGTTTAGCTGATAGAAAAGTCATAAAGATAAATGAGGAACAATGAAAATAACAAAATAAAAAGGAGCGTGACACAGTATGTGTATGTATGCATGCATGTGTGTGTGTGTGTGTGTGTCTAATGCATGAGCAGAGAGAGAGGTAATCTGTTATTATTTTTAATTTTACATAATGTGAAGTCAGTTCAAAGACTTCTTAGTATAGCATGATTAGTTTTTACTGTCTTAGATTTTAACATATATTTCTGGTGTGTTTATGCTAAAATCTAATGAAGAAAGCTTGATAAAAATATCTGACTACATCTCTGGGCAGGTACTATGACTGTCAGCCCCTCAAGTCACACTTGACTTCTATTTGACCTTTGTCCATTAGTCATTGCCTCAGCATGCTGGGTGATTCTTGATTTCTCAGTAACTTCCTAGTGTAGTAATGTATGTGGCTTTCTCTCTTTGTCAAAGCCACAACCAAGTCCTGCTCTGATGCAGATAGCCACTGAGAAGGCTGGCACAGACAACTCCAGGGTCATTCTGCTCATAGTCTCTGTGAATAATATACAACTTGAAGAATTTACTCCTTCACTATTCTGAGGAGTGTACAACCAGTGCAACCACATGTCACACTTGGATGCAGATAGCCTGTGATGTCTCCCTCTAAAACACAACCCAACAATCCTGTTTCTAATCTTGGAAGATTGTCATTGTGCCAGAATTTACTTGTCATAGTTATAGTAGATTGGTACTTTGCTATATATCTCCCAGAGTCCCTTGAAGCTAGGATTATGGACACAAAACAGGGTTCCCTAATTAGATGCACTTGACCAAGATTTGAAAAAGGGTAATATGACAAAAAGATTACTAGAGCTTTGGCTGATATTTCTGGCAAGAAAAGTCTTAAAGGTGCTGTGTTTTTTGATAGCAAAATTTTATTGTATAGTTGCAAGTCTCATGTGAGTAGAGAGGCAACTGTAGCATCATGCTGACAGTATCCAGATCTCCAGTTCTGAGGTTGTGTTCTGGAGCTCAGCTATTCCTGTGGCAGCCGGTTTGAGGTAGAGGGAGGAGCTCTCCTTGTGGCCAGGTCAGCTCTGCCATAGCAGAAGTCATTCTTGGAGAGCTAAATAACAGCATATTCTTCCAACCCATACAATAATTTTGTAAGCACTAAATTTCCTGTATTAAATTCCTTTTTGTTTAAAATAGTTAGAATACTTTCTGTTTCCTGAAACAGAACCCAGGTGAGTACATTTATCAAAGGCAATTTCAACTCTTTTATCTTAATTTAAAAGTGTTTTGTGATTGCTCCTAAAGAGCACTATACTAGAATTTGAGTTGTAGTCATGTGTCTGTTGCTTATATACCAATGCCTATGACCTTGAACAAGTCACTTGAGTCCTTTTTCTTATCTATCAGATTAGGCAAATTATACCTGTTTTACATATGTGAGCACAAATGGAAAGTGTGAATGTGAAAATGGGTTTCAATCAATAAAACATGACTGCTGTCTCTTCTCCTTAGTCTAATATACTCCACAATAAAACCCAATCTCTTCCTTTCACAAAGGGTCAGTTAGCAAATGTACATTTATCACAAAGTGAGAAATAATATTAAATGTCCTGCCTCCCATTTTATTTAGAATTCCTTGTGACTATTTTCACATCAAATTCCCTGACACTCTAGAAAGAGTTGACATTTATACAATAATTCCTAATGAATAAGTGAAAAGTTGGTGAACTAAAAGAACCTCTCAAAGTCAGAAAAAATCCAGATAGACATTACCTAGCATGTGGACTCAGTGACTTACAAAAAGTCCTATGGAAAAAGATGAAAGTTTATAAAGTCAAATAATACCATGTTGACAGCAGACCATTCATCCTCTATTTCAATATCTGTTGAATATCTGTCATGCACAAGGCTTTCTGCTAGGCATTGGGCCCTTTCTAGATGCTAAAATAAGTATATTAGGAAAGATTTTATTGTAAGTTATATATCAGTTAAGTTGACTAAATAAAAAAATAAGACACCAAAATAAACATAATGATTACTCATTTCATTTTCCATTTCTAACAAAGCCTGTTTGTTGTCTATAACAGATCCACTGCACAGCATGCTATAATTCACTCCTCTGTATAGATAATTGCTCTTTGCCACACCCATGCCTGTCTTCACTCTACTGTTCCTTCTCGTGGGAATCCTTGTACATCTCTGCCTACCCCATAGTCAGCTCCTGTAGGGCCCTGTTGTAAGGCCCCCTCTTCTGTGAGAGTATTCTTGTTCTTTAAATCTAAATTAATCCCATTCTGCTGTCTTAGTCACTCATATGTGTTAACTCTAGGATGAATCATTTTTCTGTCTCATATTTTCTGTTTTAATTATTTCATTAATTTTTAGTTATTTAGATATGCAAGTATAAAATATTTATATATTTTAGTAAGTTATTTTAGTTAATTAAATCTGGCACAATTTAGCACTGATAGTGAATAAAGTTTGCTAAATTTGATTTTGAATGGATCTTACCAACATTTTACTGTACTGAGTAGTTGAAAGAAATACCCATAAAATAGATATCAGTAAGGCCTAGGTGAGAACCAACACTGTCTTCATTTTTCCTGTTATTTCCTGTTCTTTTCCTAACCTCTGCCTGCCTACTCTTACCATGTGAATAAGTGTACACCCACCTTGGTAGAAGCAGATAATGTATTATAGTGGTCAAGAAGTATTAGAACAATAGGAAATAATGCTACCGTTTCAGCCGTAAGTTTAATTGTGTACAGTGCTAGATTCATGAAATTTCAGATATAAAGAAGTATGTAATTTATTCAAATCAGGATTTAAACCAAATAAGTGAAGTGCATAGGTATATTCTGTAAGCTAATTTTGGTCAGTGGAGTGAGGCAGAGGAAATAATGCAAGCAAAATCACAGAGACATGAAAAGAAGAGGTGACTTGTTAAAATGATCAGTGATTCATCAAATATGTGCAAAATTCAAATTAAGATGGAGAAGATAGCACATGAAAATAAAGAGAATGTCTAAATGATGTCCCTGAGAGCATATGCTAAAGCAAGCTGTCTCAAACTTTAATGTGCATAAAATTTGAATAGGAATCTCACTAAAATGCACATTCTGATTAAGCAGATTTAGGGTGGGGCCTGAAGTTGTCGATTTCTAACACGTTCCCAGGTGATGCTGATGCTGCTGGTCTGCAGAGCACTCTGTGAATATGAATAACAAACGGGAGAAGGGCAGGTGATAAGCCTAGCAACCAGTTTGAAGCTGGGTGTGTGGTTGACTGTGTGTGTGTGTGTGTGTGTGTGTTTACTGTGGGCTAGGTTTAATGTTGTTAGGCAATGGACAGCAATCAATATTTTTAAGCAGAGTGGTGACAAGATCATATATGTAATTAGTCTATAGTGTGTTTAGTTACAGTGTGAAGAACTGCTAGGAGTGGGTGGAGTAGGATACAGGGATGGGAGGTGGCTGCAGTAATCTAGAGACTGGTATTGAAAGCCTGGACATTAGTGGTGACAGCAAGAAAAAAGAGTGTGGGGCAGATGACACATGATGATTGAGTGGGTTTAGGGGTGTGAGAGAGGCAGGAGGAGGAAAGAATAACTCCAAAGAATCAGTCATGGAAGAGTGAGGTTTGGCATTGTCATAATGAGGTATATGATGCAGGAAGAGGAGGTGGTCTGGCTTCAGGTTTAAAGGAGCCCATGGGCCATCCAAGCAGAGCTTCTCAGAAGGCAGTTGTGACTTAGAACTAGGAGAGTTGGAAGCAGACCTGAGATGGATAGGTGAAGCCACATCACTCAGAGAAAAAGCAGAGAAAGGAATGAAGAATTCAGTAAGGGATGGCCCAAACAGTAGGAGGAAAACAGCAGACAGTATTATAGCAAGTAGAACCCAAGTGTTTCAAGAAATAGGCCATATTAATGTGAAACGCTGCAGAATGCTGCATAAGGAAGAGATAGATTTAGCATGTAAGTATTCAGGATGACTCGACTGCAGGCGTTTGCAGAAGCATTGTAGATGCAAGGCCATAGTGAATAGGTCAAGGAAGAAGTGGTAGGCAGAATGTGGCATTCCAAAGATATACCTGCCCTAATCTCCAGAATCTGTGACTATTTAATCTTTTATGGCACAGAGTTTGCAATTGTGACTAAGACATGGACTTCAAGTTGGGGCGATTATCCTGATGGGCCCAATCAAATCACATGAACCCTTGTAAGTGAAAAAGGAGGTAAAAAGAGCAGGTTAGAGATATATGGTATGACCACTTGATTGCTGGATTTAAAGATGGAGGAAGGGGGTCATGAGCTAAGGAGTATGGTGACTTCTAGAAACTATGACCAGTTCTCAGTTTATAGCCATGAAGAAAGTGAGGACCTGGGCCTTACACCTGCAAGGGATTCTGCCAACAACCTAAAGGAGGAGTTGAGAAAAAAGCAGCATGCTGACAACTTGGCTCTAGTCTTCTGAGACCCATACCCGACTTCTAACCTGCAGAGCTGTAAGATTACAAAGTGGTGCTGTTTTAGCCACTGTTGACTGGCAAGTTGTCACAGAAGTAATGCAAAACCAATGCAGAGCTACCGCAATAATGAAAACGTGCATTACTCTTTCAAGATGTTTGATGGATAAAATATAAGATTATAAAGCTTAGAAATATGTTAATAGAAAAAGTGTTGGAGTCTTTTTCTTTGGAATAAAAATTAGGATGCAGACCTTCAACACTACACCCTTTTAGCTCTTCACTGGATGAGGTGGAATTATATGTAAGATCATTGTATTTGCAGCAGGAACTATAACACATCATGGCTGCCCTTTTGGCTTTATTTATAAAAGATTGTATTTCTTAAAGCAGTTTAGGTTCATAACCATATGGAGCAGAAGATACAGAGATTACACATATACTAAACCCCAACATGTAAATCTCCCCACTATCAACATCCCACACTACTCTGTTTAATGTGTTGCAATGACCCTACATTGACACCTTATTACCATCAAAGTCTATCATTGACATTGGGGTTTATTCTTGGTCTAATAAGTTTTTTAACCTAAAAATAGAGAGATCCCCCCAGCAAACTTCTGGTACACTGATTCCCTGCCGTATCGCTCCATGAGCCCTGGGAGCACACATCGTGGCTTGACAGGAGTGTACACATGAAGTAAAAACACCTTTTATTTCTCCTGCTCTGTCTCCTTCTAGGTCTGCTGCTCAGCAGTTGGCTATTACAGTAAGTGCTTACTGTGTGCTCCAGCATTGTTGTGGTATCACTTAGACGACTGCAGGCTAGGTCCACACAGGTCAGGGCAGCAAGCACATTAAGGGCTTGTCATTACCAGCTTGCTGGGGATTTAGTTGGTGGAATGGTGGTAAGCCTCAGACAGTCCACTGAGACATGTTCCTATCTATGCTCTTTCCTCATCTTGTCCTGTTCGCCCATGCTCTGTCCTTTATAAATGCTGCCTCTCAATATTGTTTGAAGCAAATGTGTAGCCTGGCTGCTTTTCCAGTCTTGCGCACCCACTGGGAACATAGAAATGTTGATCTGTGAAGACATTTTTATTGCCTTTCAAACGAGAAAGTGTTTGGGGCACTATGGTAATGGCCGTGGGAGTTTTTAAACATCGTTTAAAAATGATTATATACATTTCAGTGTATTTTTTTAATCCTCACACGAGAATATTTTACATATATCTTCAGATAGAGTGGGAAGGAGAGAGAGAGAGAGAGAAAAACATCAATGTGAGCGAGACCCATTGACTAGTTGCCTTCCACACGACCCCAACCAGGGCCTGGGACCAAACCGCAACTAAGATATGTGCCCTTGACCGAAATTAAACCAGTGACTCTGGCCCATGGGCTGACCCTTTACCGATGAACAAAACTGACCAGGGCAATTTCAGTATATTTTTTAATTTCTCTGGATACTGCAATTGTTCCAATTATACTTATTTGGTTTTGAAAGAAAGTTACTAGAAGGTTTACATGTATTTGATATATATTTAGTATGCCTTAAATACAGCATCCAATGCCACTACATGGATTTCTTATTAACACTGGCAAGGGTCTATATATCTAAGCAAACTCTTCTTTTAATTTTTTCTGCATCCATCTATATTTTTCTTTCCCATCTGTCATATGAAACTATGCATTTCTTTATGATCATCATTTAATTCAATTACAGTACTAGCCATACCATAGAGTGGTGGACACTGGAATGATAATAATACCAATAATACTTGTAGTAACAATCATTAGTCCAGTTATCTCTAACAGGTGCCCTGGGGAAGGGCAAGCAGGTATCTACAGACACATGCATGGTTCTATGCAGCATATGAATGGTACATGCATGTTCTTTCCCCACATATGGACAGAGCTCAGCCTATAGGCTTAGCCCCCCCCCCCCAAATTCCCCTTATCACAAAGAGGAGCAATTGTGAGGACAATGGGAGGAGATGAGCTGCTTACCCCTCAAGTTACACTCTGTGTTGATGTGTGCCCTTCTTATTTTAGCTGTCATGGGTCTCCTTACCCTAGGTAGTGGCTGGGTTAGTTTTTCTTTTTCATTTTTTTTAAATCCTCACCCGGGGACATTTTTGTGTTTATCTTCAGACAGAGTAGGAGGGAGAAAGGGAGAAAGAGAGAGAGAGAAACATCGATGAGAGAGACACATCGACTGGTTGCCACCCTCACGACCCCTTGGGGTTGGGGATGAATTGCAATCAAGGCACATTCCCCTAGTGGGAACCAAACCTGCAACTCTCTGGTCTGTGGGCTGACGCTCTAACTGCTGAGCCAAACCAGCCAGGGCGTGCATTAGTTTTTCTTATCATGCACCATAAAGGTACAAAACAGTACAGGTAAATTCACAACAAATTCTTTGCCTGCATTTGCTTCAAATCTTCAGGACCAAATCTGCCTTGTTCATTTTTCTACAAAGTTGGATGTCTGGGTCCACATCTACTTTCTGTGCATCACAGGAATTCTGGATGCATTTAGTGTCTTTGGCAGAGTGCTTGAAAGTAAGTCAGTAATGTCCTTATTCATTTTCTCTCTTGACCTGTAAGTACCATACTGAGCTCTGTGAGGGCCTGTGGCTAGGTGAGAAATCTTATGGATACCTGCATCTCAGAGAAGTTGTAACCTTGTGACATCATTGTGAAGGCAAGATGTAGACACATCTTGAAACATTATCTTACATTTTAGGTTTGAATATTTTCAAAATTAAAAGCATATACCTTGGTTTTATATTCCATTTGTGTAGTACCTAATTCAACACTACCAGTTAGTAATTTAGGTAACTCTACTAATCTAAATAATTCCTTCCTTGTTACATATAACACTATGTCAGTGATATAAAAGCTATGCAGAAATATCACAAATATAAAAACTAAAATGTTTACATTTATTGAAATAACTTCTCTATTTGTAAATTTAACAAAATTGTGGTAGAACATCACCCATATGAGAAGGAGTGTGTGTGAGCACTGTCAGGTTATTTTGTCTACATCTGAGTAGTAAGTAATCACTGGTGAGGAGGAAGAAAGGGGGGACGTTGCAGAGGGAAGAAGCTGGGAGATGTCGAGCACAGTTTTGCGTGTTCAAGTTTAGTAGAGTAGGCTGTGCTAGGGCTGGGCTTTTTGACTCTGGGTGAATACTGAGAACACTTGGCTGAAAAGTTATGAGTGAATGATTAGGTCAGGGGTGCAAAACAAGGAACTATAATTTGGCTTCTTTTTATTAAGCTTCACTCTAGGCAGAGTGATGATGACTGGTTTTTATTCATCTTGTACCCCTAAAGCTCAGAAAATGAGTAGCCATTTTTCATCAATTTTGCTTTCAAGGTAGCCCCATTGGCTCTGGCAAGCTGGCCGCCTCTCCGGGACTCACGCACTCTGTGCATTCTTCGGCAGGAACCCTTCCCCTCTGACATCCTGTGGACACAGGAAACTTTAGCATTGGAGATTCGTAACGACTTCCTCCTGTCTGAGGCTTTCTTGGCTCTTAAAACTTCCTGGGTTTGCTGACATCACCCTTGTGTGGAGGAGGATTGACCTAACTGCTGAAAACATACATGTCATTGAATGAATTCTATTAAGAAAAAGGAAAAGAAAAACTAACTCAACTAGACACACCTTCAATAGCCATTGTTCTCTCAGAATTTGTGGTTCTGAGCCATGGGAAGGAAAGGAAGAGGTGACCTGAGGAGGCATTTCCTAAGTACAGATTAGAAAGAGCCTGGTGACACTGGACCTGGTCAGGAGGAAATGGAAAGCGGTGCTTTCCTTCCAAATAGGGTGATTCTGAAGCAGCTGATCTGAGGAAAAGATGTAATGACAGGAGCCTAACAACTAGGAATTTAAAACAAACAAAGCACTATTATCACCACCTAATTAGCCAGGGGCTTCCTAGAATCTAAGGGTTCTATGTCTCACCACATGTACAAAGCCAGGCATTCACTCTGCAGCCATGTTTCAGCATCCTCTGTAGTAACCGCTTCCAGCGCTAAACAGTCCTGCCTGGAAACCTTCCCTCATGCTGGCTCAGACCCCTCGCACTGCAGCTGGAGTTCATTGCTTGCTCCTTGCTCTGGTAGGGATGGAAAAGGACCTGTCACCATTTCCTCCTGAAGAATCCTTCAGACACTTGACGACTTAAAAACAAATCTTATTTTTCCTCCGTCTTGCGGAACTTCTCTCTGACTCAGTCAACTCTGGAGAATTCTTTTCAAATCTTTATGTTCAGAGGAATGAACTCTGATTACCAAGTAAAATAACATATAGAAACCAACACCCCTGTTCTGCTTTGTCAAGGAAAACCCTTTGCCCTGAACTCTCAATTTCCAAACAGAATGCAGCACACTGTTAAAAGACTATTTTGTTTTCCTCTTCTGGGACCCATTGTTTGTTGCATCAAAGACAATGAGTGGTTCACACAGCTGTGGTTGTCCAAGTACGGAACTTTCCCTGCAGGAACAGATGAGCTCTCAGAAAGAAAAGTAGAACTGCCAGGTAGGTGTATGTCCTGCACGTCTGCGTGGGAGGATGGGGCAGAAGGTCTGGGGCCACGACATCCCTTCCAGCTTGATGCACTCACAGCCTGTCTCTTTCAGGCTCAGGAGGCTGTCCCCACAGTGACACTCACATACTGAGGAACTGAATAATTGTTGGCAAGATCTGGGGGACAGCAAGCCAGATTGGGCGGGGAGAGCATTCCTTTATTATAACACAATGCCATAATAAGATACTTTTTTTTCATATTAATTCTTATACAATAGGAACCTTAAAGCCTAACTTTTGACACTGAAGAGGGAGATAAAATGCAGCACTTGTTGTGTTTTTGCAACCAAAGCTATCCTGTTCCTCCTGGGGTGCCCACGTGGGCTTAGTGGTGGGCTGTGCCATTAGCAAGGGGTGGCTCATCCTGCGGCGTGTGGTGGAGCTCTTACACCAGCCAGCTCGGGTCCTTCTCCGGGAGGTCTTCCCCACACTGTTCTGAACCAGGCAGCCGATGCAGCTTTGGGAAACTGGCCCTGCAGGAAGACCGGGCTCATTTTTCTTGCTCCATGACCAGAGGGCCTTGGAGTGTGAAGCCAAAGCGTGCCCGGGCCTCTTCAGAAGATTCGGCTGGTTGTGCCAGCAGAGCTGCTGGTGCACATGTTGGTCTCAGAGCAAAGTGTTCACCTCCAACACCCCAGCCCCCACCCCCAGGCATTGGCATGATGCTAACTCAGGGCTGGCAAGGACAGGGTGTCCTCCACCCTGTGCCACTCTCCCTGGGCCTCCCAGAGCCCGGTGCCTACGTCGTTTATGTTGTTGACAGGCTGACTCACAGACCGGGCACAGATGCTGGAACCCAGAAACCTGGATGCTATTTCTAGCCTGGCTCTGGTTCCTGACTTTGGTTTTCCTACCATGGAGCCTGGGTGGAGAAGTCATTGGGCAGGCGCTCAGCTAGGCAGCCTATTTGAGGTGGACACATAGGAGACATGGGACTTTTTCTTTGTGAAAGTGTAGAAAATGAGTTCACCAGTCCTTGTGACCTGGTCTGGCTCAGTGCAGTCTCTGCCTTTGGCAATGGTAGGGAATGAAATACATTCAAGGCACCTCCATGAACCCTGCAGAGTTTCAGTACATCTTTGAGAATAATTTAAATTCTTACCCTTAATTCACTGTTATACTTATTTAATGAGCATACATTTATTTAGATTATATAATGAAAGTCCTACATAAAAATCTTTGTAAACTTTTTATGTGAATAAGCTGCCTTCTCCAGGCCTCAAAACTCCCCACAAGATCAATTCCTTTTTCAATCCCCCTTTCAAGCATCCTGCAAGGTATGGATTGCTTAGGCAGTGTTTCAGACTCTATTAATAATATCTTGCAGGAAAATCATGACACATTTTTTTTTTATGTTCTATTAGGTTTATACTTGCTCTTTGGATGAAAGGAACTCCATATGTAAATGCAATTATTATTCTCTGAATTTCTTATGTGCAGTTAAGCACCAGAATCTCCTGGTTGTTAGTACAGGATTTAGGCCTGAATGTTAACAGTGAATATCAATGGAGGAAAGCAATACAATCCATGAAATTTATCCTTGCTAAGGAGGACCATGGCCCCCAGGGCTTATTGTCCTAATGAAGTGGTTCTCCCTCTGATTAGTAAGACATGGTCCACAGCATAAACACTCTGTTTCTGAGCCTGCCCAGAAAATGCTTTCAGAGGCTGAATTTTCTCCCAGGTTTGTCAGCTGGCAGGGAACGAGGACATTCCACTGAAACTGGGCCATCGGGAGCTGAAGACAAAGGCAGCTGATTCAAGTGCACCACACTGAAGTTTCTCTAATCAAATATATTAAATTCACCATCATTGTTGATTGTTTCAATGTATCCTTCATTTTCTAAGCATTTTATTTAGTGCCATTGAGAGGGAGGGAGTGGAGGGAAAGCAGAAAGGGAAGGGAAAAGGGGTAAGGATGGCTACGAAAGCTATGGGAAGCTAATGTCTTTTGTCTTAAAAGTAAAATGGTTTTGCAGGCTGTTCAGACCCATACTGAGAGCTCCCAGAGCCATCGTTCATAGAGAAAAACCTTTGATAAGCAGTTTATAAAGCTCGTTTATAGCAAGTGGACTGGGGAGCTTGGGCAAAGGGTGACTAGTGTTAGACACGTTTTACTGATGCCATGAAAGCCTGCCCAGTTGAGTATTTCCCCCCCTGACATATTTGTGCTTTATACAAAAGGATTTAAATTTCAAGACATCTGTGGGAACTTATCCCCACTGTTTTGTAACCTTACTGGCTACAAGCAGAATTCACCAGACCTTTTCACATGTGAGCAAAGGAATTCAAAATTCTAGTAAAGAAACTGATGGCCCAACGTATATTTTTCTGAAACAGTTTAACAGAAAGTCCCAGTGTGGTGCTTCCTGCCCTGAACGCAGCACTGCGTGCTTGGTCTCGAGATGCACTTCTAGCTTCAAAGGAAAGCTCGGGTGGGTGATGTCACTTCCTCTGTCTGCTGACTTGATAACAGGATGAACCTGCATGAGGTATGAACCAGACATTCCACTGTGTAATGAGTTATTTTACTCCACTGTAAGGCAGGGTATTCAGGCAGACATCGTTTTTGTGCTTAGTTTTGCAACACAAATGCCCTTCGAAGACGAAACAAAAGGCCCAGGAATTGCCATGTAGGGCTCACTCACAGGCTCACACAGGCTAACATGAGTCATCCAGAGAAAGGCCCTTGGAAGCTGGTGCCTGTTACAGCCTGAAGCCAGCCTGTTACTGAGCTGGAATGTGAACGGCAGCTGCCTGTGTCAAAGGGGCAGAGAATAAAGCAACAGTGAAATGAAGACACAATTCAGCAGACAAGATGTTATTAAAATGGTTTCTGCCCCTCAGCATCTTTCTTTGGAGTTTGGAAACAAATGATTCTATTCCTCTTAGAAAAAAAAGAAGGTGGGGAGCTCCTTTCAGAAAAATGTTATCAGACTCTTTTTAAATGTCCCCATTTGAAGAGAATCAAAGGGAATGTGTGATAAGGCACCATGGATATACTCAGGGCCATTGTATCAAACCACACAATGCAGGCTAAATGAAGCTCTTTGTCCTTTTTAGAGAAAATCTAATAACTCAATCAATCAACTCGGGCCTCCTGCCATACACGATGGGCATCCAGCCCCTTTATGGAGGTTCTTTCCTTTACCATGAGACAGCTGCTTGAGGTGGGCTTAAGAAGGGGAAGAAATCGCCAGTGCATTCCTCACCAAGATCCTGCCCTCTCTCACATATAATGCCTTTTTGTCCCTGTGGCCCCCATCCTTCAGGGCATGGCCTGAGCTGGGTGGAGGCCTTGTCAGGGTGCTACTTAGTCCCCAGCATCACCATGTTGTGGAGGCTGTGCAGAGTGAACCTCCTGGGCCAGCTTGAAGTCACATACTACATGCAAACTAGCAGGCCCTGGGAGGTGATTGCTGTTCTTAGTTTAGGTTTGGGTTGCATTGAGTGTGGCTATCTCTTCCCACTTGTGGCCAGGGCCTGGAGGCAGGAAAGAAGATGCAGAGATGCTCGTGAAAGCAAGGGGACCACAGAGAGAGCTCAGGACCAGGAGTTGAGCGATTGAGGTGTAATATAGCTCCAAGTTCACTGAGCAAGCCTTAGGCAAATCACCTCACCTCACTGTAGCTTGTTCTTCTCTGCAAAATTAGATGCTAAAGGGAATGACATCCAAGATCTCTTTGAGGTCCAGCAGCAAGCACCTGTTAGTAATAATGGAGGGCATGGGATGCAGAACACTATGGGCGTCCGAGTCAGATGGACCTCAGTTTGAACCCTGACTTCACCACTGTTCAGTCTTATTCAAGTTATAAAGTTTCTGTCTCTCTTTTCAAAACATATTGGGTTAAATCATATCTACCATATGAAAATGTGTGAGTTTAATGACTCAAATTATAAGGAAGAGTATGGTATGATTCCTGGCACACAGTATGTTCTTCTAAATGCGTTTTTTCCTTGTTGCCTATATGGTATTGACTGTCAAAAGAAAGAAAAAAAAAAAAACTTCATGAAAATATGTATTAGTTCAAGAAGTTTTGAAATTTAAAAAGAAACTGTATAGCTCCTTTTCATGTCTTGGGTTAGCAGTTCCTAGACATTTCAATTTCAGAGACAAGTAAAATTGGAAAAAGAAAATTAGGATAGGTTGTAAGGTAAAATAGTCAACATTTTCATTTTGGCCAAGTTTGTAACAGGTTGATTCTCAATTACTCTTACCATCATTTCAAATAATGAAGGCCATAATGACCCGTCTTTACTGGGTTAGAACACTTGTCCTCATTAAACTTATGTATGTCATAGATGTATTCTTATTATACATAACATGCATATAACTTTTGTCTTTCCTTTTTCTTCTATTTATGATTTACTGTGGATGAGTGACAGTTTGTCCCATTCCGCCACCAGCACAGAGTTAGTCTTGGGAAACCACTGTCTTAAAGAATACATTGAGCTGATTTGTGTACCTTTGTGGGTTTGTGTAAACTAAACTCTGCCATTTTATTTCTTTTCCCTTTTCATTTTTCTCTCTAGTCTTTCTGCCCCTGTGTACACAAACATATCTATTTTATTTATATTGATTTAGCTTACCCAACCTACCTCAAAATTCTCAGAAGTAAGCAAAATGCTTTGTGGGTGTCATGAATTTCAGTTCTGTACCCCTCTTTCCTCCCACCTGAAATGATCTTTCTTAGCATTTTGGGGCTGCCCAGCTACACTGCCGCTCTGGGCAGACCACTTTGACATGGAGAGCAAAAGGGCTCTCCTACCTTCCCCTCTGGTGGACACACTTTGCCTGGAGCATCTCCTGGCCTCGGCCTGGCTTCTCTGTATTGGCTCAGCTCCCAGTAAAGAAGAGTTTTGATTCACTCATTTGGTCCTTTGCTCTTTTCCTTCTTGGTAGAAGGCAGGAGATCTCGGGGCTTAGCCAGGATTGCTCCTTCAAAGCAGGCACCTGGGCAGCTTTTCATCAGCTGGGAAGCCGGGCTATCACCCTCAGTGTAGAGTCCTGGGCAAGCGCTGATGGAGCAGGAGCTGGGTGGGAAACTGGAAAGCTCTCCACCTTCTCCTGATTCAGGTTCTCACACTGTGGCCTCATGTGTTGTGAATTATAGAAATACCAAACACACCCACAATTAAATATAAGCACTAAAATGCTCTTGAATGCCAAGTGTAAGTGACTTTGAAATGCACTCCTGGTCTGTGCTGCCTGTATTCAGCTTGCTTCCGTGAGTGCCCATGTACAGTGGAGCTCGGGCTCACCTGCTCTCTCTCCACCATTTCACTTTCTGTTGCCAGGAACTAGAGATGTGCTGAGATCACATTTTCTCTGGGAGAGGCTTGACCCTTCTTGTAGTCATATTTAGTCTTCATGGGAGGTCTCCCCATGGTTGGAAAGGAACACACAGGAAATCTATTAGGCACAATATCAAATCTCTTTCTGGAGTAATAGATGTCAGTGCTACTCACTGAGATCTGAATCAGAAATCTGCAGCCTCCTGGAGCTGAGTGTGGCTGAACCCAGTGGTCCAGCTGGCTGGCTACGCAGATACCCAAGCGCAGCACCATCTCCCTGCTCCCCGTCTGCGCCCAGGGCCAACAATATGCAAATGAGAGTAATGTTCAGAAAGTGGCCAGGGTCTTCCATCTCCTCTGCTCCCCCTCCCCTAGGTTCTACTGTTCAGGGCATCTAGTTCCTGAAAGGTGTGGTAGAAGGTGCCAGCAAGGAAGTGGGTGGGGTCTACATTGAAGCCAGGCTTTATCTTTGTGGGCTGGTAAGTCTCTTTTGAAGTGATTTAGACCATAAAGAACAACAGTGCTTGTTTTTCATTTGGAAGGCTTCAGTTCTACCAAGAAGCTTCTTAAGTGTTAGGAGGCTCACTGAGGTTGGCACGCTTTCCCTTCATGTGGTTTGCAGTTCTCATGTTTTACTGATTTTTGATGTGGTGGCTGTAGCCAATGAAAGCAATTTCCCTCCTCTCTGACCCCAGCCCCAGCTCAAAGTTTTAAACGGAGTTTTTGGTTTCTGTCTTCAACATTTCCTCTCTGACATCTCTGTAGGGCCGAGAATGTCATTTTCTCAGTCACTCCCAGAAGCTTCAACTCTCATATGTCCTTTGCTCAATAACGGGGTCAATGGGATGCCAGGGGCCACCTGCCTTGCTAGACATTCCTGAGTGCAGACCAGGTGCTCAGCACTGTGCTAGGAACCGAGGATACAAAGATGAACCACACAGACACCCTCACCCCAAGGCAGCTCTCTAGCCTTCCTGGGGACAGAGGTTCTTTACTTTACCATGAAATAGCTAGGTGAGGCTGAAATCACCAGTGCATTCCTTGAGGGACACCAACACCCTTTTTATTACCGAATCCCAAGATCTTTTTCAGTTCTTATACTTCTTTACCTCCCTCCATTTGGAAGCCTGTTGATTACCCCTTCTTGAACTACAATTTTATTCAATAGATACTTATGAAGTGACTAATTTATATGCCATGGTAATTGGTACAGCATGATAGTGAAAATAGGTTCTGGGGCTGTAACATCTGTATCCACATCCAGCCCTGACTTGTTCTTGATGTATGACCCAGGTAAGTTATGCAGCCTCTTTTTTTTTGTTTTTTCCATTTGACATTTTATTTTATTTTATTTTATTTTATTTTATTTATTTATTTATGAATTAATTTTTGTTACAGATGTTTCTCCTTTTTCCCCCATTGATTCCCCCCTCCCCCTCCCTCCCTGCCCTTTTCCCCAGTTTGTTGTCCATGTGCACTGTTCATGCATACATGCATATAAGTTCTGTGGTTTATCTTTCCCCCACCACCCCCTCTTCTGGGGATTGTCAGTTTGTACCCCACTTCCATGTCTCTGGGACTACCCCATTCCTCAGACTGTTATGTTCATTATATTCCACAAATAAGTGAGATCATATGAAACTTGTCTTTCTCTGTTTGGCTTGTTTCACTTAGGATGATACTTTCCAGGTCCTTTCATGTAGTCTCAAAGGATAAGAGATCTTTCTTTCTTACAGCTGTGTAGTACTCCATTGTGTATATGTACCACAGCATTTTTATCCATTCGGCTACTGATGGACACTTGGGCTGTTTCCAGATCTTAGCTATTGTAAATAGTGCTGCTACAAACATGGGGGTACATATATTCTTTCTGATTGGTGTTTCAGGCTTCTTAGGGTATATTCTTAGAAGTGGGATCTCTGGGTCAAATGGAAGTTCAATTTTTAATTTTTTGAGGTAACACCATATTGTTTTCCATAGTGGCTGCACCAGTCTGCATTCCCACCAGCAGTGCACTAGAGTCCCCTTTTCTCCACACCCTCGCCAACATTTGTTGTTTGATGATTTGTTGATGGCGGCCATTCTGACAGGTGTGAGGTTATACCTCATTGTTGTTTTAATTTGCATCCCTCTGATGATTAGTGAGGATGAGCATTTTGTCATGTCTCTTGGCCATTTGTATGTCCTGTTTGGAGAGGTGTCTATTTAGTTCCTCTGCCCATTTTATAATTGAGTTCTTTGTCTTCCTTTTGTTGAGTTGTATGAGCACTCTATAGGTATTGGAAATTAACCCCTTGTCTGATATATCATTGGCAATTATGCTCCCCCATACAGTGGGTAGCCTTTCCGTTTTGATGATTGTATCTTTCACTGTGCAGAAGCTTTTGAGTTTGATGTAGTCCCATGTGTTCATTTTCTCCTTTGTTTCTATTGCCTTAGGTGATGTATCAGTGAAAATTCTGCTGCGTATGATGTCTGAAATTGTGTTGCCTACAGTTTCTTCTAGGATTTTTATGGATTCATGAGTCACATTTAAGTCTTTTATCCATTTTGAGTTTATTCTTGTGTAGGGTGTAAGTTGATGGTCTAGTTTCATTTTTCTGCATTTAGGTGTCCAATTTTCCCAGCACCATTTATTAAAGAGGCTGTCTTTACTCCACTGTATGCTCTTGCCACCTTTGTCAAATATTAATTGAGCGTATTGCTTTGGGTCCATTTCTGGCTTCTCTGTTCTATTCCACTTATGCAGCCTCTTAAAGGCTCAATGTCCTCATGTATTAAATGGGGTTAATAATATTACTTACGCCATAAGATTTTGTGAAGATTAGATATGCTAATATGGGGGACATGGTTAGAACAGTGCCCTGGCATATTGTAGGTGGCATATTGTAGGTGGCATATTGGCTTCTATTATTCTTATTATTAGACACTGTGCCAATCACTGGGAATATAGCTATAAACCCAATAGTCATGGCTTTTCCTCTCACATAGTCTAAAGGCCAGTGTGGGACACAGTCATTCAATAAGTGTGCATCCGTGTGTTAGAATAAAAACTGCAGGTATAGAGCTGTGCTTCTGCAACCCGCTAGTGTACCAGGCTGCTGCCTAGATTCTCTAACCTGTCTTTCTCCACCTCCCTCACTGACGCGTCTTTCTCTTTTCTTCCACAGAGTGTGACTCCACAAGATTCTGTAGCTTTTTTTCTTTCCTATGCCCCCCACACCCACCCCAACTTTCCAGTACAGCTGGCAGTGAAGTCTCAGGTGAACCAAAGGTTTCAGATCTTCTCCATCAGGAGTTGTCCTGGGGTAGCAGCAGGCAATATAAGGAAGTGCATAAGTGTGGGCTCCCTTGTCAGGGGGAGATGGCTTCAGAGGGCTGCCCCACCCAGTGGTCCAGTCTCCTGCAGTCACCAAAACTGTCTATGACTCCCTTTAATAATCTCATAAAGGGAGATAGTAATACCCTATATGGAATTAGTTGACTATATAAATTTATTCTCAACTATTTATACACAAATATATATATATATACATATATATATATCCACGTAAACACACGTTTATATCCTGAAATGCACATATATATAAACATACATATATTTATATAAAAAAATCTCAACTTGGTGCCTGGTCCTTAATAAGCACTCAGTCAATGGTAACTCCAGCTCTAGCTCTAGCTGTTTCTATGAACTGAGCATCCCTGTGGGTTGTGGTTATTGGAGCACAGTTTCTGGAATACAGAAGAGTAGCCCTGTGCAGGGCCATTCAGCCTTGTGTCATCTCTAAGCCAGGACTATGAGGGACAAAGTTGGTAGATGGGCTCATGCTTTTGAAGGAATTCATGTTACCGATTTATGCACAAGTGATGCTAATGCAAGCCAAATTATATAAGACAATCAAACTGAGGATACATATCCAGATGCTCAGACAGGAAACAGTTCTCTCCAGGCCATTAGAGAAGGGGTCTTGAAGCTTAGTGTCTTAAGCTTAGTGAATCAGAAACACGTTGATGTGGGAGATGAAGCTGGAGGAAGGGCATTCTTATCAGAAGGCAGAGGAACGTGTTTGAGCAAATGCACAGATGTGGGCCACCACTTGGCAGGTGTGGTCTCTAACCATGCTGATTGGCACACAGCAGGCATGGAGGGACTCCATCTGGAAGGCAGACTAGAGTTGTGATGAAGGGTATTTAGGCTGTTAAAGGAGTTTGTAGTTAACACCCTTTTTCTTTTTCATTATTGATCTTTAGAGAGAGAGGAAGAAAGAGGGAGAGAAAGATGAAAACATTGATGAGAGAGAACATCAAATGGCCACCTCCAGCATGCCCCCCGACTGGGTATTTGGCCCACAACCTGGGCATGTGCCCTGACTGGAAATTGAACCAGCGACCTCTTGGTGCATGGGTCCATGCTCAACCACTGAGCCACACCAGCCTGGCAGAACAGTATGCAATTTAAAACTTATAAATTGTTTACTTCTTGAATTTTCCATTTAATATTTCTAGACCATGAATGACTATTGATAACTGAAACTGCAGAAAACAAAACTGTGAATAAGAGGAGTACTATATTTTGCAAATTGTCATAAAAGGATGTCTTGATGTCAAATTCAGTCTGTCTTCTGCTTCTTTCATTGTGTGATTTTTTAAACATTTGTATAACAAGAAACAGGACCAAGATTTTCTAAATGTCATATTATTCTACTAGGTTATTGGAAAAAAGGCCATAGACATGATCAGTCAGAACAGCTTGAAGGGTGAGGGATTGTCATCAGAAAAGACTCTGTCATACAAGAAGTGAGGAAGGCCCCTGTCCCTCTATTTAACAAATAAATAGAGCACTCCACAGGGCCATGGACTGACAGGTCTCCTCATAGTTTGCCACTTTATGGTTTCAAAGGTTAATAAATTCACAAAAATTAGCTCTCAGCATCCTAACCAGAGGGTTTCCATCAGACAGCGAACTCCTCTCAGGTTGGAGAAGATGGGAAGGAATTTTAGGTATGGTGGCTCTGATGACTTTCAGGTGGATTCATGAGTTACATTTAAGTCTTGTATCCATTTTGAGTTTATTCTTGTGTATGGTATAAGTTGGTGTTCTAGCTTAATGTTTTTGCAAATAGCTGTCCAATTTTTTCAACACCATTTATTGAAGAGACTGTCTTGACTCCACTGTATGCTCTTGCCACCTTTGTCAAATATTAATTGAGCATATTGTCTTGGGTCAATTTCTGTGTTCTCTATTCTGTTCCACTGGTCTATCTGCCTTTTCTTGTGCCAGTACCAGGCTGTTTTGGTTACAGTGGCTTTGTAGTATAACTTGAAATCTGGTAATGTGATCTCTCCTACTTTGTTCTTCGTTTTCAAGATTGCTGTTTCTATTCAGGGTCTTTTCTGGTTCCATATAAACTTTTGGAGTGTTTGTTCTAGTTCTGTGAAGTATGTCATTGGTATTTTGATAGGGGTTGCATTGAATCTACAGATTGCTTTGGGTAGTATGGACATTTTAATGATGTTAATTCTTCCAATCCATGACCAAGGTATATGCTTCCAATTTTTTATATCTTTCTCTATTTCTTTTTTCAATTACCTATAGTTTTCTGTGAAGAGGTCCTTACTTCTTTGGTTAAGTTTATTCCTAAGTATCTTAATTTTTTTTTTTTTTTTCTGTGATGGTAAATAAGATTGTTTTTTTTAGTTTCTCTTTCTGTGATTTCATCATTGGTGTATAAAAATGCCATCTATACCTTGACGTTAATTTTGTATTCTGCTACTTTGCTAAATTCATTTATTAAGTCTAGTAGATTTTTGATGGAGTTTTAGGGTTTTCTGTGTACAAAATCATGTTATCTGCGAATAATGACGATTTCACTTCCTCCTTTCCAATTTGGATCCCCTTTACTTTTTACTTCATGTCTAATTGCTGTGGCTAAGACTTCCAGTACTATGTTAAATAAGAGTGGCGAAAGTGGGCATCCCTGTCTTGTTCCCGTTCTTAAGGGGAATGCTTTTAGTTTTTGCCCATCGAGACTGATGTTGGCTGTAGGTTTTTCATATATGGGTTTTATTATGTTGAGATATGATACCTCTATTCCCACATTGCTGAGCATTTTTATAAAAAATGGGTGCTGGATTTTGTCAAATGCTTTTTAAGCATCTATTGATATGTTCATATGGTTTTTATGTTTCCTTTTGTTTATGTGGTGTATCACATTTATTGATTTGTGAATATTGTACTACCCTTGCATGCCTGGGATGAAACCCACTTGGTCATGATAAAAAATTTTTTGATGTATTGCTGGTCTGATTTGCTAATATTTTGTTATAGATTTTGGCATTTGTGTTCATTAGGGATATTGGCTTGTAGTTTTCTTTCTTTGTAGAGTCTTTATCCGGTTTTGGAATTAGGATTATGCTGGCTTCATAAAATGAGTTTGGAAGTGTTCTGTTTTCTTGGATTTTTTGGAATAGTTTGAGGAGAATGGGTATTAGATCTTCTTTGAATATTCGGTAAAACTCCACTGTGAAGCCATCCGGGCCTGGGCTTTTGTTTGCTGGGAGTTTCTTGATTACATCTTCAATTTCCTTTGTTGTCATTGGTCTCTTCAAGTTTTCTCTCTCTTCCTGGTTCAGTTTTGGGAGGCTGTATGTTTCTAGAAATTTGTCCATTTATTCTCGATTGTCCAATTTGTTGCCATATAATTGTTCATAGTATGTTTTGATGATCCTTTGTATTTCTGTGGTGTCAGTTGTTACTTCTCTTTCATTTCTGATTTTGTTTATTTGGTTTCTCTCTGTTTCTTGGTGAGTCTGGCTAAAGATCCATTGAACTTGTTTATCTTTCAAAAAACCAGGTTTTTGTTTCATTGATGTTTTCAATTTTTTTTTAGTCTCTATGTTGTTTATTTCTGCTCTGACCTTTACTATTTCCTTCCTCCTACTTTCTCTGGGTTTTTCTTTTTGTTTACTTTCTAGTTCTTTAAGTTGTAGAGTTAGAAGTCAATTAGGAATTTTTCTTGTTTCTTGAGGTAGGCCTGTAGTACTATGAACTTCCCTCTCAGGACTGTTTCTACTGTGTCCTATAGATTTTGTGTTGTGTGTGTTCATTTTCATTGGTTTCCAGGAAGTTTTAAATTTCTTCCTTGATCTCGTTAGTAACCCATTTGTTGTATAATAACATGCTATTTTGCCTCTAAGTTTTTAAATGTTTTTGTGTGCTTTTATTTTAATTGAGTTCTAGTTTCATGCCACTGTGATCTGAGAAGATGCTTGATATGATTTGAATCTTCTTGAATTTGTAGAGACTTGCTTTATGTCCTAACGTGGTCTGTCTTTGAGAATGACCCATGTGCACTTGAGAAGAATGTATATTCTGCAGCTTTGTGGTGAAATGTTTTGTAAATATCAACTAAGTTCAACTGATCTAGTTTATCTTGTAAGGACTCTATGTCCTTGTTAATTTTTTGTCTAGAAGATCTATCCAGTGGTGTCAGTGGTGTGTTAAAGTCACCTACTATGATCATGTTGCTATTGATCTCTCTGTTGAAGTTCTACAGAAGTTTTAAAATATATTTTGGTGCTCCCGTATTTGGTGTGTATATTTACCATTGTCATATCTTCTTGTTGGATTGCTTCTTTTAATATTATGTAGTGACCTTCTCCGTCTCTTATTATGGCCCTTGTTTTGAAGTCTGTCTTGGCAGATATGAGTGTTGCTACACAAGCTTATTTTTATTTGTATTTACTTGGAAAATTTTTTCTATCCCTTCACTTTCATCCTGCATGAGTCTTTTGTTGTGAGGTGGATCTCTTGTAGACCGCATATATATGGGTTGTGTTTTCTTAACCAATCAGCTACCCTATGTCTTTTTATTAGAGCATTTAAGCCATTTACATATAAGGTAATTATTAATGGATAGTTATTAGTTGCCATTTTAATTTTATTCCTGTGTTCCTCTCTCTGTTTCTTCTTCTTCTTACAATAGTCTTTTCAGAATTTCTTGCAGTGCTGGTTTGGTGGTGGTAAATTCCTTTAGCTTTTTTTCAATCTGTGAAACTCTTTATTTCTTCTTCAATTTTGAATGCTAGCCTTTCTGGACAGAGTAGTCTTGGTTCAGACCTTTGCCTTGCATTATTTTGTACACTTCATGCCACTCTCTTTTTGCCTGCAGCATTTCTATTGAGAAATCAGCTGACAGTCTAATGGGGGCTCCCTTGTAGGTAAGTTTCTGTGTCTCTCTTGCTTTCTTTAAATTTTTTTTCTTGTCTTTAATGTTTGCCATTTTTATTATGATGTGTCTAGCTCTGGGTCTTCTGGGGTTCATCTTGCTTGGGACTCTCTGTGTTTCCCGGACTTGTGTGACTTTTTCCTTCACCAGTTTAGGGAGTTTTTTGTCATTATTTCTTCAAACAGTTTCTCTATTCTTTTCTCTGATTCTTCTCTTTCTTGTATCTCTATAATGTGAATGCTGTATTGTCCCACAGCTCCCTTAAACTTTCTCCTGCTTTTTACGTTTTTTTTGTTTTTTTTTTTTTCCATTTGCTGCTCTATTTGAGTGTTTTTCTCTACCTTGTCTTCTAAGTTGCTGATTTGGTCTTCAGCTTCTTCTAATCTACTATTGAACCCTTCTAAGTTATTTTTCATATAAGCTATGTCATTCTTTATTTCCTCTTGATTTTTATTCATAGCTTCTAACTCTTCTTTTAAGCTGAAGTAGTTCCCAGTGAGCCTTCATAATTCTTATTAATTTGCTTGTAATTCTCACCAAATTGTTTGAGCACCCTTGAAATCATTGCTTTGAATTCTTTACCTGACAAGTTGCTGTCTTCCATTTTCTGTCGTTCCTTTTATGGTGATTCCTCTTTTACTTTCCTTTGGGTGTTGTTTCTTTGTCTTTCCATTTTAGCCGTCTGGTAGCTCTAGACCCACTGAGGGATGTTTGAATGTGTATGCAGCTCACTGTATATCAAATAAGGCTACTGTGCCTCACAGACTGTTTTGTTGCATGTCACCTCTTGCCTGTTGTGGATCCAGGATGACTGACTACTGGGGGCTGGTATTGCTGTGTCTTGGTAGGTACTGCTGCTGGATCACATGGGCCCCTCTGGAGCTGTGTTTCCAGCTGGTCACTGGTGCCACCTTTAGCTGTATAGCTCAGGCCCTGTTGGAGCCGTGCTCCCGGCCTGTACTGTGGGCAGCTGGATTGGTTGCACAGTCCCTTTGGAGACCCAACTCCACACCTATCTTGTGGGTATCTTAGTTGCACGGGCCTCTTTGGTGCCCTAGCACCCCGCAGATCCCGCAGGCAACTGGATTGCTCAGTATCTCTGGAGACCAGGCTCTATGCCTATCTTGTGGGCAGCTGGGTTGCACAGGCCTCTCTGGTGCCCCTGTACCCCGTAGGTCCCGCGGGCAGCTGAATTCCACAGTCCCTTTGGAGACCCGGCTCTACACCTATCTTGTGGGCAATTGGGTCACACAGGCCTCTCTGGTGCCCCTGCACCCTGCAGGTTTCACGGGTGGGCAGCTGGATCACACTGGTCCCTCTCAGGCTCCGGTTTCTCACTGCTCTTGAGGACTGCTGGGTTGCGTAGGCCTCTGTGGAGCTCCAGGTCCAGCTGCTGGCGGCTGGGGAGTGCTGCTGCCCCATGGGGCTCAGTTCCTGCTCAACTTTTGCTATAGTTTTTGGGAATGGGTCTCAGCTGCTGGTCTGTTCTTCTGTTGCCTGGGGATGGATGTCTGCTCCCCAGCCTCTGTTGCTGGGAGTATATCTCAACTCTGATCAGGCTTGGGGGGTGGTGCTGGGCTCCAGGCCATTTGTGGCTTCCACAACTGGCACCATGGTGGCTCCATTCCTGTGCACTGGTCTGTGTTGACACAGAGTGTCCACTGGTCTGATGGTGCCAGGTGCACTGGTGGGCTCAGGTTGCTGGGCCCTAGCCACTTCCTCTGCCTCCTCCCAGGAAAGACCCAGGATCTTCCAAAATGGGACCTCCCCGTGGCGCAGAGAGAAGCGCCCTGGAGAGCTGCTTACCGAGGTAGCCAGCTACTCCCGTCTATAGCACAGGAACCTTCTGCTCCGTGTCTCTGCACTGCATGAGTTTGGTTGTCCACCTTCACGTCCTCTCACTCTTTCTTTCACACTAATTCACTCTCTCACACACTCACCCTCCCTCTGGTCCTGCCCGCCACCATCTTTTCGACATTCAGGTGGGAGAGACCAGTGCCTCCCATTGAAAAGAAGAGAAAGAGGGAACCAAGGACATTCAGTAGGACTTTTCCTGCTCTGTCTCTCATCATATGAGAGGGCTCAACTGCTTCTAGCCCACTGTTTCCTTTCTGAGATGAACTGTGATTCTGTTACTGTGGCAAGGGAAAGCGCTGGACCACATGGTGACTGAGAAGAAAGAGTAATAGATGGTCATCTCCCAACTAGGGTGCTTTGCTGATGGGTGATTCAAACAGCATGTCATAATCATCTGGAGATAAAAAGGCTATAACCACCAGAAGATAAGAAAATATCAATAAAAATAGAAGCATGGCTCTGAAATGTTCCTTACCTTTGAAAGTAAAGGCAGAAGGAACACCTGGATATATGTTGCAGGTGGCTAAAGAGATTAGGGGATACATCTCTGCTGAATAAGAAACCATGGTTTGTTTTTTCATTAAAGTTATTTTTGAAATTTATAATGAAATAGAAAAATCTTGAGATTATATTACCTAGAAGCAAAGAAAGAAATTATTTCAAGTGTTATTTTAGCCAATTTTCTCAATACTAAAGCTGAAGGAGATAATTTTTTCTTTATTCTTTTATGTATATATATCTTTAAATGTTGTATATACATATTGCTTTAAATTTTATATTTTAACATAAAATGGCTTTAGTTGCTGCAGGGGTCTAATCACATTGTGAGACTATCATGATGAAATTATAACCTTGGCCAATGACAAATCTAAAAGGCCTGACAAGATGCAATAGCTAACATTTACTGTGCAGGCATTTTAGGAAACTGAAAGACAGCTCTATACAATAGAGCTGTATCTAAACTTTCACTTACCTTACAACACATTTAAGTTTCTGTTAACACAATCTAGAACAAAAGAAGTAATAGTCAGGCAAAAGGCTCTAATAGAAAATATAAGTCCTGGCTTAAGAAAACTCATTGTCTGTCAAATAGTATTAAGAAGAACATTCAGAAAACAAAAGTTAGAGGTGATTTTTTGTATTTAAATAGATTTTTCAGATTTGCTCCAACATTGTTTTAACCAAATATTTGTCTTGATTTACTTCTCCATTTTTTTCTACACACTTTTTAGGGATAGATTTAACATATAAAACAAGCCAAGTGTATTTTGTTACCCTGTTGTTGAATCAGTATGTCTTCTACAACTCTGTTCTTTGAATAAAGAGGTGTTTCTTTTTCAGCTCTGACTTAAGAAAAATGAACATTGACACCAGGAAGGTCTCTATGACCCTGCAATATTGAAAGCCAAAGACTATTGTTATTTTTATTTATTAGACATGTAAAACTCATCTACCTGACATGTGTCTCTGTGTGATTTTGGAACATAATTATGAGTAGTTTTGTTAACTATTTTAGTACTTCATGTGTCCATAGTGACTCAGAGCCACGATGGCCACACAAGATAGCTTCCTACCTTGGCTAAAAGGTTTCCTTCTGCTTCCTCAGAAATATGCTTCCAGACTTATCTTTTTTTTTTATCCTCACCCGAGGACATTTTTTCTTTTTTTTTTTCAGATAGAGTGGGAGGGAGAGAGAGGAAGAAAGAGAGAAAGAGAAACATCGACATGAAAGGGACACATCGAGTAGTTGCCACCGACACGACCCAACCAGGGCCAGGGACAAACTGCAACCGAGGTACGTGCCCTTAGTGGGAACTGAACTCGGGTCTCTCTGGACCGCAGGCCGGCGTTCTAACCACTGAGCCAAACCTGCCAGGGCCCAGATTTATCTTTGAGAATGGCATTTGGGGGCCAATATGTTTCTAGGTGATGAGCCTGTATTACCAAAATACGCCAAAGTATCACATTGTGTTTCCATTGTGACATGAAGCTTCATAAGAAGGAATTTCTGTGAAAGCAATTTCTCCTAACTAAAAGTATGTTGTTCCTTCCTATTCTCTCCTTGAAATATTATTCTCCCTCCCCTCATTTGCAATGTTACTACCACTCTCACAAATGTGTTAATTAATTCTGACATTAATATAACATTTATTGAACTCTCACTGTGGCCCAAATACTGCACTCACTGAAAATATAGTGCTTGTTATATAGGCCAAATGCAGGTCTAAATGATCTTAAAATGTTATTTATTCTTCATAACAGCTATGAGAAATTTTAACATGGTCATCTCCACTTCACATCTTATCAAACTGACATAAAGAACAAGGTTAGGCCCTGGCTCAGCAGTTAGTGCATCAGCCTGCGGTACAGAGAGACCCGGGTTTGGTTCCTGCTAAGGGCACGTACCTCAGTTGCAGTTTGTCCCCGGCCCTGGTTGGGTCATGTGGGTGGCAACCACTTGATGTGTCCTTTTCACGTCGATGTTTCTCTCTCTTTCTCTCCCTCCCCCTCTATCTGAACAAAATATGAAAAAAGGTCCTCGGGTAAGGATGAAAAAACAAAAAAAAAGAACAAGGTTAGTTAACTTGCCAAGGTTATATGGTAAGTAAGTGGTAGAGCTCAGATTGACACAGAAGTAAGTCTGACTCTAGAGGTCATGCTCTTAACTCTTCCCTGTGTTGCCTATTAAAAGTTTGGTTATATCTCTTTTTTTAAAAGTATATTTTTACTGACTTTTAGAGAGAGAGGAAGGGAGAGGGGGAGAGAGATAGAAACATCGATGAGAGAGAACATTGATCGGCCATCTCCTGCACACACCCCACTGGGGATTTGGCCCACAACCTGGGCATGTGCCCTGACTGAAAATCAAACTGGCAATGTCTTGGTGCATGGGTCGATGCTCAACCAATGAGCCACACCAGCCTGGCTGTTATATCTCTTAAGATTTATGGTGGTCCTACAGGGTGGATATATTAATGTCCATTTTGTTGATGGAGAACCTGAGGCACAGATGGCCATGTAATTATCTACCATCATAAATTCAAACCCATGCTATCCAATTTCAGAGGCCTCGAGCCTTTTCTTCTATGTTGGTCCTCTAAAAGTGATAATACTGGAGAGCGACTGTCTCCTGCATGTAGTGTTTAAGAAGAACCTCCACGCAAAGAGCTAAGGTGGTTAACTGCTATTGAAAGGTAAAGTATGTGCTTGAGAAAAGCAGAAGAGGTTTGCAATGCCTTGTGGGCAGCAGGCACCACATCTACACCCTATGGAGTCTCATACACTTTACCCAGGACTGGGCTTCAGGGGCAAGGAGGGAATTCAAATCTCTGGGGTCTGAGTCTCAAATTCCATGACTCTAGGAGTCAAAGCTTTGTCTGAAACTGGAACAACTTCCCTGGCTCAGTCTAGTGCACCTATAGATTTCCCATTAAATTGTCTGCCAGATCAGGAACAATGATTCTTGGGGAGTGGGGAGAGATATTATTTGCATTTGAATTAATGTTGAGTTTAGAGACAAAGCTTCTTCATCAAGAAGAATTTGGAGCAATTGCTGATATCCTGGGGTATCTGTGACCAACTCATTATTTTCATCTCAGGGTAGTACTAAAATTTAAAAAAAAATTTTTTTCAAGTCTTCTTTCTAAAGTTTGGCTTTCTTTATCCCCATGATCATAATTATAATAATTTTGAAACATCAGTCTGCTCAGACATCAAGGTGTTGAACGGATAATTTCACTTTAATGAATTTGTCACATATGGGCTTATTCTCCACATCTGTCCTAAACTGAATAGCTAACTAGTTGATATGAAACTGTTCCATTTCATTAGCTTCTCCCTGTTGGTTTCCTCGAGGTGTTACTGACGCACTGCCTATTGCAAGCCCTGTCGGCTCTTTCTTTTCAGGCAAAGCACAGACCCAAATCTATTTTAAGGCACTGATTTCAACTAAAGAGAATAGAAAAGTGAAATAGTTTGATCATCCAGATACCCTGCAGGATTCCATATACCCCGTGGCTTCTGAGAGATCAGCAAGTACTGGCCATGGACTTCATAAATACTTGTACCTGAAGCTGTCTTGGATAAACTGTGCAAGTAAGGCCACAAAGCCCTGGCAGAAATGGAGAGAAAAAGAGGTTTGGCTGATGAGCACAGAAAGGGACAGGAAAAGAAAAACAAGGCAGTGGAGTGAAAGAGGTCCCAGGAGGCTTTCTTGAGGGTCTGGAGTTGGAGTATAACAATTTCAAACCATTTTAGGAAGGAGGTCTCTTGCTAGCTATGGTGGGCCAGGAGGATGTGTCTGAAAGTAGTTTAAGGTGAAAAAGAAGATATCAGTGAGTTACTAAGCCTCCTGGAAAGGGAAGCATGGTGCCTCCTTCATAGGAGGTAGAGAAATGGCCAGTAAGATACTCCAGGCTGTAAGAGAGAACCTGATGCAAACCATCAGGAGGTGTATTGTCTCTCAGCAAGAAGGTAGAATGTGCTTTGGGGATATTTGAGTCAGTGACTCCATGTCATCAGGATCCAGTTATTGGTGTCTTTCTGCTCTATGTCCTTGGCATTGGTTTCATTATTAAACTTTCTCCTCAGCGTTTTGTGATGGCTACCAGCAAAAACTGGGGCTTCATGCTTCCGTGCTCACTTCCCCGGGGTTGGGGAAGGGAGAAAATTTCTCTTCATTCATGGAAAAAAATCTTTCACTACAGTGTGATCGAGCCAATTCAGGTCTTGTCCCACTCTCACACCAGGAACTATTATTAAGGGAATATCATGAGTTATTACTGAAGCCTGAGTTCCAGAACCAATCCCTGGTCAGAGGCATGGGTTTACCTGGATTACCCTAGACTAATCAATGTCTGCTCTTGGGACTGGTGATGGGATCAGCTTTCTGTGAGACACATGAGCTATTTGGTAAAAGGGTAGAGTCTGATATTAAGAAGAAAGGAATAGAATAATAGTATCCATTGTGCTAATCTACAAAACAGTGCTGCCAATACTACCATGCAGAAGGTAAGGATCTTAACTGAAGTCAACTGACCCCATAGGGAGGTCAAGACTAGGTCTCCTTTCCCTAATGATCTGAGAGCAGACTCTTTCCTCAGGTGTGTATGAGCCCTAAAGACAAGAAAAAAAATGGAAACAAAACCAGAAAGCAGTGCCCAAAACTCAGCTGTCAGAAAGAGTGGGCATGAGTAGGATGCTCTGTGTCCTGTGTGTCAGGTTTCCACCTCCACAATGTCCTGTTAGCGTACAGAAGGGGCATGTTCTGTATGTCTAAGGACTTCAATGTGCAACCAGAATAAAGAGTGAAGAATGAGTCTCAGATCCTCATGATCCACATAAAATGCTCTATTGCTTTGTAAAGCTGGTAAAACCATTTCTCTAGCAATCTTATACTCCTTTGTGCATTTTGTTAATGTTTATACACATTATTTCAAGTGTACTTTTATTCCTCCTAGTTATACAGAAATGTTTCATAATGTCCTTTCTATGTATTTCCCAGTTCACCCTTTGGGAATAATAGATTATGTCATCTTTATAAGCTAAGGTTAGGTAGGCATGAGGACAGAGCCATACCTTCCCAGCTTATCCAATATTTGTATTGTGTACATTTGTTTTTATCCTCACCAGAGGGCATTTTTGCATTTATCCTTAGACAGAGCAGGAGGGAGAGAGAAAGGAAGAAAGAGAGAGAAACATTGACATGAGAGAGACACATCAAGTAGTTGCCACCCACACGACCCCAACTGGAGCCAGGGACAAACTTCAACTGAAGTACATGCCCTTAGCAGGAACCAAACCCAGGACTCTCTGGTCCTCGGGCAGACACTCTAACTGCTGAGCCAAACCGGCCAGGGCGCATCGTGTGAATTTTTAAGTAGTTGTCAAGTTGATCACAGATGTCCCGGGAAGAGCTGGGTATGAGTAGAGTCATGCAGTGCATTCGAGTGGGATGAGCTTGAACTAGCCCTTGTTCAGTGAGACACTGCAGGGGCCCTGAGAGAACAAAGGCTAAAAGTTTGGCTTCAGTTAAAGACCGTGATGGGAAGAAGAGAGCCATGAATGTCAGAATTAAGAAAGAGCTTGATGTCTAGTGCTAGGTGTGCAGTTATGAACCAGTTAGTGATCCAGAGGATAAAGGCAGGGGCTCAGACCCCAGGAACGGCTAAGAGAGAGGAAAGACAGAAAGAATTAGGGATATACAAGGGCTACTGGCCAGCATCCTTGTGCATTTTCCCCCTGTGAAATGGCAGCCTGGCTGATAGACTGGTACAGAGCTGCCTGTGTGGCTCTTCCTGTGCCTGCTGAGTTGTACAAGTTTTTAGGTAAATGATAAAACATTGTGGCCAACAGAAAATGAACAGCCAGGTCATTCCAGAGAGGCTTGAAACTCCCCAATGGGGAGTAAAGGGTTAACATGTTTTTGTTTTTTGTTAAGATTTTTTATTGATTTTTAGAAGAGAGGAAGGGAGAGGCAGAGAGAAACATGGATATGAGAGAGAAACATGGATCAGCTGCCTCCTGCATGCCCCCTACCAGGAGTCAAGCCCTACAACCTGGGCATGTCCCCTGACTGGAAAACACACCAGCAACTTTTTGGTGCATGGGACAATGCCCAACCGACTGAGTCACCCAGGCCAGGGCCAGGGCTCAGGGTGCTGAAGGGCTCCTGTGAAGGGAAGTGGAAGACTGTGAGATGAGTGGAAGATGCCAGTTTGTGATGCAGAGGCTGCCAGGGTTAATGCCATACAAACTTTAACCCAGAGTGGGGTCTCTCAGCTTCAGTCTGATGAGCATTTGGGACTAGACCATTCCTTGTTGTGGTGGCTGTCTTGTGCTGTGTAGGATGTTTAGTAACATCCCTGGACTCAACCTCCTAGATCATGTGACAGCTCACAAAACTTCTGTGTTCAGTAAATACATGAAGCAGCTGGTATCTCCTATCATTACCCTGACAACCTCATTTCCTGGGAGCTCAGAGTTCTGAGGCTCCCTGAGCTCTTCTTTTTGCTCTTCTTCTCTCTTTTTTTTTGGTAATTTTTCTTTATTGATTTTAGAGAGAGAGGAAGGGAGAGGGAGAGAGATAGAGACATCATGAGAGAGAACATTGACTGACAGCCTCCCACATGCCCCTCACTGAGGATCAGGCCGAAGACCTGGGCATGTGCCCTGACAGAAAACTGGAGTGGTGACCTCTTGGTGCATGGGTCCATGCTCAGCTATTGAGCCACACTGGCCGGGCCAACTTAGCTCTTTTCAATCTAAGTGGGGATGAAGCTGGGTCATGAGAGCCAGCCAGCTTCTGTGTGAGGGAAGGTTCTGCTGGTGGTGCAGGGGCTGGGATGGGTGGAGGGGCCTGGAAAGGGCTCCTTAGATGGAAGCTCTCAAGCGAAGCTCCTTAAACTTTAATGTGCAAAGAAGTCACCTGCTGTTCTTGTGAAAATACAGATTCTGATTCAGAACCTTGGGTGGGGCCCAGAATCCTGCATTTCTAAATTCTGAGGCCAGTGGCCTAGACATCCCTGTGTGTAGCAAGGGCCTAGAAGCATCAGTGAAGGAAGCCTGAGTGTTTCTATGTAAAGCCTGTATATTAATAAAGGAACTGACTATAAAGAAGCTACAGGACACAAGAGTCCAAGAAATAGTGCTAAAAAGACAAGAGGAGAGGCTGGGGGAAAAGGACAAACAGAACATTCTTCACCTGATAAATAGATTAGCAGAGAGAGGTACAGAGTGGCTTAAAGAATGAGAGTTTCAGAGAAGTTTATAAAATTACCGCTTCATACAGCAGGTAGTAAACGTATGGAACCAATTATTCTTAAGCTTCAGTAAAGATTAAAAACAGTTACAAAAATGCTATAAATAAAATAGAAATTACATACTTGCAGTAGGTTATAGAGGCAAGGAAGGGTATTTTGAAACCTCCCTAAGTTTTGAGGTTAACACACATGTAAGCTCTTTGCTCATAGTTACTAAACCAAAAATAGGGATTTATGATTCACAAACGACTCCTTACTTTTTTTTTCTGTCTCTGGGTGCAGATACTGGAAGATGGAGCATGGATGCTGGACTTGAATATTTCCAGGACTTTGATGGCCTCTGAGAACAAAGAGCCAGACATTTGAAGTGAGCACTCTACGGAGGAGTCCAGGGTCTCTGCACCTTCCTTTACAGATACCACACTGGGCCAAGTGCCCAGTCATTCCTGTGGCAGCAGGATGTGTGGAATAAAGCCTTGAAGTGCTGCTGTGCACGTTGGGGCTTGATGGTCTGGAGCTCAGCTCCCAATCACCAACTCTGTTTATTCCACTGCCCTAGCTTCTCTTGCTGATTTCCTAAGGTGGATGATGTGTCTATACTTATTCTGGTTATTGCATTTACTGAATTCACTCATTTACTACATAATTATTTATAAATTACTACATGTCCATCACTGAGTAAAGAAGAAGAAACAAAGAACTATCTCTTTCCTCTCATGACGCTTACCATCAAGTGGGGAAAAATGTGCAGCAAAATTTTTAATTTTTAAATTTACTTTCTCAATGACATTAAAGTGCTGTGAAGGATAGTTTATAATGACACACAATCAGAAGCATTCTCAGATGGGATGGTTCATGGAAGGCCTCTCTAAGGAAAATACTTTCAAATTGAAATCCTGAGGATGAGTATGAGCTAGTTAGCTTGACAAAGAGTGAAGAAGAGAATATTCTAGGAGTATATAAAGATTCTAAAGCAGGTAAGAGCTTGTAGCCTAATGCCAGTGGATGTCATGATTGGGGTGAAGAGTGCTGTCTGCTGACACTGGACAGACCATTTACAGAGAGCCTTCTAGGTTGCAGTAAGTTCAGCTTTGGAAAGATCTTGAGCAGGGCACTGCCTTCACTTGCCTTAGGGCTCAGAGTGTTCAGGCCCTCAACCTTGAGATGAAGACCCCAAGGCTCAAGCTTGGATCTGGCGAGCTCAGCTGACCAGTGGACAGAGAATGATGGGCAGGGGCTGCTTCAGTCACTCACCTGGATGACACTAAGAGTTCTGTGTCATTGTCCAACCTGAAAGGCACAGGGTGACTTTTTTTTACAGACAATAGAGGCAGCCTAAACAAGAAAACACATTAAAGCAAAGAGCTACATCAACATGCTTTGTCATGGAGTAGGATGAGTCCCACATGGAGCACTCAGGCATTTGTCATGAAAGATGTTTTGTGCTTACAAACTCTTTTTCCAAGAGGAACAAGCAAGAGCTGTAAAGACCTCAAGAAGCTATTTTATATTTCAAATCCTGTTGTCTGCATGTAGTATTCCCTCAGGTTTGGGGATAATTTAGAATATCATTATCTGCTAAAAGTATCAGCCTCTTAGTGGTAACTAGTAGATGAAGCTGTGTATCTTTTTATAAAATCATCTTATGATGAATTTAGTTTGAAGAAAATAAATTCACATTATTTTCATTTGCCTTAGTCTCCTTGGTCACATTTACCTATAATTTCTTAGTCTATATATATGGGTTAATTTTTAGCTCATTATACTTAGAAGTTAGGTATCACTAAGGAAGGAAGGGGATCAAGTCTCAAACCAGGAAAGGGAAATATTTCTTGTTTTAGCTTGTAGACCTCTAAATAAATTTTCTGGTGACTGACTTGCAGTCTGGGAAATAGGGAGAAAGATGGGGCTTGGAAGTCTGCTGTGTAGTTTCTTTCTCAATTTTTTTTTCTTTATTGATTTTTAGAGAGAGAAAGGAAGGGAGAGGGACAGAGAGATGCAAACATCAATAAGAAAGAACATCAGTTGGCCACATCCTGCATGCCCCCCACACTGCGGATTTGGTCCACAACCTGGTCATGTGCCCTGACCAGGAGTCGAACCAGTGACCTTTTGGTGCATGGGTTGATGCTCAACAACTGAGCCACACCGGCCGGGCTGCTATGCAGTTTCTAGCAAAATAATTCACTTTTCTTAATACTGTTGTGGTATCCCCTCAACTTACCCACTTCTAAAAACGGATGTCTCAAAGCTGGGATCCAACAAAGAAAAGATGAAATTCAGTACTTGCCTCTACAGGGAGGCACGTATCAGATTAGAGAGACTGAATTGCCTAAAACTTTAGAGTGAGTATAAATGAGAACTTTGTTTTAATTCTATCCTAGAGTTATCTATGGCTTGTTTTCCTGACTATCTCAAAGCAAGTTGGGAAGAAGTTGGGGCATGATCTCATTCCACCTATTTTGGTGTGAGATTTCCCCACCAGAAATCTTCTGGTGCTTCTCCAGAAGGAGCTTCTCCAGGTACCGCCTAGACTTGGAAATGTAAAGGACAATAAATACTTAAAAGATTTGTATGTAACAAGTTTAGGAAACTAGAGTTCTAAGACCTGAGTTCTAAGGCCTCCATCATCCTGTCAGACATCAGCTCAAGAATGAAAACATAAACAGATAAATAGACACTTAGGAGCTCAAAACAGAAAAGTATGATACAGAGACACAATGTTAGGGGATAATCTTCTGCTTCATTATCAGCTATAACAATAATTAAAGGGTTTTAGAACCTCAGTGGCCACCACTGCACTGTTTAATAATAATTATTGGGTAATTACATGTTATTATATGAGAGATATATAATTATATAATTATTATTATTAAGTATGATGTTGACCATTGTGGTTCTAACTTCTTCTTCATTTGTGGGATCTTTTTTGGGATGGTAATTGAGATAATAGGGGGTAAAATAGAGAAGAAGGAAAGTAATTGGGTGGGGGCATGTTTGCTTGGCTCAGCTTGAACAATGGACAGGGAGAAAGGATCTTAGGAATCAGAGACACCTGTGCTAGAGGTTCACTTGGCATCTCTGACTGACCTGTGAGATAATTATTCTCAAAGAATTTCTGGCACAGTGTTCTGGCTTTATTTTTCTCTACTGCTTTTGCATCACTGGTGGCACAGAATATGTTTGGGTGACGTCCATCCTGCATTGGTTAGACTAAGATTCTGGTGACTCTTGCTATTTATCCTCTGTCCTGTGGAAGGGCCTTTGGGCAGCTCTGAGGCCTATGCTTGAATCTGTCAGTGCTGTTCTCTGTTTAGTGTAGCAAAAGGCTTGCACAGGCTTGTTTGCTTCTGTCCCAGTGTAGCCCAGGTTACAGGGTGGGCAAGTTGTCAAGCAGTAAGTGAGAATCTTTCCAAAGGTGATTAGATTAGTAAGAGACTAGGGCAGGCTCAGTGAAAAGGCAATGCTGGGTGAGCCTTAGCTGAACACTTCTTCCCTAGAAGTACCCTCTCTAGAGGAGGAGGCGATCTCTAGGAAAGGAGCTACAGTTGTTTTTAAAATGGAAACAATGCCGCAAGTCATCCCATAAATAATTCAATTTCTTCTTCACAAGCACACTCTCAAATGCTCAGCAAGAAAATGACCCATAGGTACACACACATAGGGTACTAAGAGGCATGCCATTAGGGGCAGTACTCACCTCTGTGGTTTATTTTAATAACATTCTTCCTGGAGAGAGTCAGGTGGAGAGAAGGCCATTCAAAATTAGACTGAATGCAGAAAAGTAAAGGACAACTAAGCTCATAAAAATCAAATCTTTAAAATAAAATATTGAATTTCTCTGGTTCTTTTTCTCCAGAGAACTCGGATTATTCTCAAACATCTGCATTTGGTTATTTATTTCTCTCTTTAATAGGAGAAAAAGTAGAAGGTAGAACTCTCTCTAAGCATGGGCAGATTATGTCTTAAAATAAGGATTTTAAAACATTACTTTCATCTCCTCAAACTAGTGCTTCTATCCCTGGACTCTGTGATTAACAAGTTTTCTCTTATGTTTATGTCTAATATGTATACAATTTTTCGCTCACCTCAGAATTAGAACACCAATTTCTAATTTGCATATTTTACTGTAAGATAATATAAGGTTGATGTGAACAGGAGGTAAATTTAGCACTAAAATGAATAACTCTCTTGGGATCAGGGTAGAGTATTCATTTGGGGTAGATCAGTGCTGGGTGTTTTCAAGTAGTATTTGACACTTGGGACTTTGAGCCAGTCTGGGTGGCTTTGGCCATATTAAGTCAGCCACACTGAGTCAGGAGAGTCACCTTTGAAGCTACCTCCATTGCCAGGAAGAGGTTCTCCTTCCCAGGTGATTTTCACTTGATTTGTCACTTGCAATAATTCATGGGTGAGGATAAGCTCCATTTTTTTTGGCTGACTGCCTACTTTTTCAGTAACCATGTTAGTTAGAGGTGTGGCTGCCATAGCCTTGGATGAAGAGTTAGAAGATTGGTTTCCAACCTTGACCTATGGTTAAGGTGACAACATACTTTATTATTCAGACCAATATACTTTTGAGAGTCCAAGGAGGCCCTTTTGTAATCCCTATGGGACACCATGTAGAAATGGGATTGTCCTGGGCAAACTGGAATATACAGTCCCCTCATATTGGCCTTGGGTAAGTCACTTAACCTCTTTGAGCCTCAGTTTTATCAATTTTAAAACAATAAAAGGTGCCTGTCCTGTTTATTTCACAGGGTATGAGGCTCAAATGAGATAGTAAATGTGAAGATTGTTTTTATTTTTTTAAATTAATTAATTAAATTTTTTTTTATCCTCCGAGAATTTTTTTTTTTTCATTTATCTTCAGATAGAGTGGGAAGGAGAGAGGGGGGAAGAGAGAGATAAACATTGATGTAAGAGAGACACATTGATGGCTGCCACCCACACGACCCTACCCAGGGCCGGGGAAAAACTGCAACTGAGGTATGTGTCCTTAGCAGGAACCAAACCCAAGACTCTCTGATCTGTAGGCCTATACTCTAACTGCTGAGCCAAACTGACCAGGGCTGGAGATTGTTTTTAATCACTTTACAATTTACAGATGTCCACAAAGGAGTCCAGAGGTGGGTGAAATGGGTGGTTGTCAAAAAGTCACAAACTTTCATATATAAGATAAATAAATTCTGGGGATGTAATGAGTCATGGTGACGATAGGAACAATTCTGTATTATTTATTTGAAAGGTGCTAAGAGAGTAGATCCTAAAAATTCTCATTAACAAGAAAAAAAATATTTGTAATCATGTGAGGTGAAAGATGTTAACTGAACTTAGTGTGGTAATCATTTTGTAATATATGCATATATCAAATCATTTTGTTGTACATCTAAAACTAATACAGTGTTATAGGTCAATTATAGCTCAATAAAACTGGAAAAAATAAAACATATGAGAGAGGGAAGTATGTCTGCAAATAGTATTATTAACGATCCGTATCATTTTTACAAATTAAATGAATAATAATAAAAAGAGGAGCCGAGGTTAGCATTCCTTAATAGTGCTGAACCCTGAACACAAGCTCCCAGAGTTCCAATTTTAGATTACAAAGAAACTGCTTCACTGTTACTTTCCTAACCCTTGTACAGCTGTGGAACCCATTCCATTTGCTGGATCTACCTTTTGATGTAAGGAAGAGTGATGTTCACCCAGTGGTAGAAGTTACACAATATCTGTTTTTTTGTCTTGGTCAGAGGGTGAGGAAAATAAAATTTCTTACCAGTGTTTTGAGACTCTTTTAATCATGTTCACAAAAGTTAGCATCAGAAAGCTAAGGAATAATAACATCTAGTTCTGGATTTAACTGTGGTTTTTAAATGTTTAAAAAATGACTAGATAGCATGTTTGTCTGTGTATAACTATTTTGGTGGTCTCCAAGTGGCAATAATTAAAATGTTATTTCATTTATGCCATATAATTTCCCCATAACACAAAGCCTAAATATATTCCCTTCACCCCCATTGGAGGAATGTAGCTGCAATGTGGCCTATGGCGAACTCTGTGCCTGTTACCACATAGTAGAGGTGGGGTGGGGGACTCCTTAAGTATCCAAGGGCCCCAGAGCCTAATTAACTCACTGCTGTCTATGCTGATCTTGACTCAGAGATAGAAGCTGGGACTTTAAGGTCAAACTTAAAAAAAATATATTATTAGGAAACTTGTTATAATTATATGGTGAAAGCACAGTTTGCTTGGAGCCAATTGTTGATTAATGTTAATTTTAAGGTAAACAGAGGGAGAGAAAGACAGGAAAAGCCAGTGGACACCAAAGCTAAAAATATTCTTGACTTGAGACTCAGCATCTACGAGTGTACATAACCTGATAATTACTTCTGAACAGTGATTACCTGTTCTTACATAATTAACCTTGAGGCTCATCTGGATTGCTAGAGCTTCTCTCCTGGAAAGTACCAATCACTGTGCTTCATAAACACTGAGCATAATCCAGAGATGCCTGCACACTGTGTAACTCCAGGCTACTGGTTCAGAACAAGTCTTCTCTTTCTGGAATACAGGAAGGATATTGTTCATTAGGCACCAAAGCTGTTGGGAAGGTAATAACGATGGCAGTGTTATAGATGTCCTTATTGAGGATGGTGTGATTGGAAAGGAGACAAAGATGTGAAGAGAAACTTGCAGCTTAGTTTAATTAAAGCCACTTGAAGAGCCTTCCCATCCCAGGGTCCTTCTCTCTGTTTCATTTGGGAAAGCTTAGAAAAGAAAATGTTAAGCAGCCCTTTAGCATTCTGGCATTGATTAGTATAAATAAAGAGAAAGTAAGAGACTCAGGGAAACAGAAGAAGGCTTTTTAGTCTGTGTGAATGTGAAATAAGATAGAACTGGGTTGAAATGAAATGGATGTGGGGGGCGGGGTAGAGAGCAGGAGAAACTGTTGGGATTGCTTCTCATTTAGAGATCCTCTGAGACTTGGAGAGACTAGAATCAATCATAGCTAATTGATTAATTTATTTTCTAGGGCAGATGTTGTTGGTTGTTTACCAACAACTATTTTTCTTTTCATCCTGATTAACAGAACCCTGGATTGATTTGGACAATCCGCCTTCCTCCCTCTCACAGCTTTGTGTTTCAATAAGACAGTCATGGCCATCTCTCCCTCCAGGCACTGGTTTAGGCAAGAGCACATTTTCCCCAGTGAGATGTGAAGGAATGATTGCTGGGGGATGGAGGCACCTGGACAAGATGTTTTTGTGTATAGAATAAGACTGCCAGGAAAATGCAGGCACTTTTAGCTCCCTCTGCTGCATGTAGGTGGTTGTGTGAGGTGCTGGAGTCTGCCATCTTGCTTTTTTGAAATGGGCTAGCTTGAATAACAGCCAACCTGTCGAGGGCAGAGCTGAAAGACAGGAGGAGCCCGTGAATGAACTAACCTCGAACCTACCCTACCTTCAAAATGCTGGTTGAGACAAGGTTCTGTTACCAGTAGTTGAGAACACCCTAACTGATAAAGTCCTTTTTAAAGGAGGGTTATGTATTTTTAATAACAAATCCATTTCTTTAATCCTTAGTAGAGGTCTTCTGAACCCTGCACTGAACAATGCTTAAGATTAGTAATAACAACTATAATAATAACATGCATGGGTTTTGGCTATGTATTTTCTGAAGTACTTTGACATTGAGCCTGACCTGCGAGGCAGGTGAGATGAATATTATCCATATTTTCAAGATGAGAAAATAAAAACGAAGAAGCAGAATGATTTACCTGACACAACAGGGCTAGCAGAAAATGCCTCAGTCTAGCAAAGAGAAGTATTTTGACAGTGAGAAAGTATAAATAATGTAGGAAAAGATTAAAAAAGAGACTTTGAAAGCCTTCAGAACCAGGCTTAAATTCCCACTCTACTTTTTATTACTAATATGGCCCTAGACAAGTAACTTAAATTTCTCTAAACTTTAGTTTCTTCATCTGTAAAATCATAGCGATAAGGCCTATATCACCAGGACAGTTCAAGATATTAATAAGAAAATGTATTTATTTATTTTATTTATTTATTTTTTTATCCTCACCGGAGGACATTTCTCCATCCTTTGTCCAGGTAGAGTGGGAGGGAGAGAGAAACAGAGAGAGAGAGAGAAACATCGATGTGAAAGGAACACATCGAGTGGCTGCCACCCGCACAACCGACCAGGGCCAGGGACAAACTGCAACCGAGGTACATGCCCTTAGCGGGAACCGAACCCGGGTCTCTCAGGACCGCAGGCCGACACTCTAACCGCTGAGCCAAACCGGCCAGGGCTAAGAAAATGTATTTAAAGTGCTGAGTCTAGACTTCCGGTCAAGATGGCGGCGTAGGTAAACGCGGTATTGCGTCCTCCCACAACCACATCAAGTTACAACTAAACTACAGAACAACCATCATTGAAAACCGCCTGAAATCAAGCTGAATGGAAGTCGTACAACTACGAAATTAAAAAAAAAAAAACAGCTACATCCAGACCGGTAGGACGGGCGGCGCGGCTGCGTGAGGGGTGGCGGCGGCGGTGCGGTGGGCCAGACGGGCTGGTCCCACACCCAAGCATGGTGGATAAAAATCAGGAGGCTCCCGCGGCTGGGAAGGTCCTTCCTGAGGACTGAGGGGTCCCCGTCCCACACCAGGTGCCCCGCTCAGGGTTCCAGTGCCAGGAAGAGAAGTCCCCATAACTTCTGGCTGGAAAAACCAGCGGAAACTGAGGCTCAGGGAAGCTGACCTGGCTGGAGCCCCAGGCAGCTCCCTAAAGGGCCGGCACACGGACTTATCGGACTCTCTCCCTCTAAGCTCAGAGGGGAGGCAGCTCGAGGGGCACCAGAGACATACAGGGAAGAACTGAGCTGTTTGGCACTGGAGCGAGGGCTGGAGAGGGGGCTTCCTCGGGGACAAACGTGCTGTCAGAGGCCTTTGTTCCTTTGGTGAGCCCTTCCCGGGGGCGGCAGACAGAAGCCATATCTGGGACTCCAGCAACCTGGCTCACACTGGTAGCCCCGCCCTGCTGACTCCCTGAGGCCCCGCCCCACCCCACCCAACTTTCAAGCCCACCCAAGCTGTTGCCACTTGCTTAACCATAGGATTGGCCGGTCTTGGATCCTGCTTCAGGTTTTTCCTAAATTCTTTCAAACGAGCAGCATCGGGTCTCAGCGAGCCCCATACCTCTCACAAAGTAATACACAGAAACAAACACAGGGAGGCAGCCAAAATGAGGAGACAAAGAAACAGGTCCCAAATGAAAGAGCAGAACAAAACCCCAATAAAAGAACTAAGGGAAATGGAGATAAGCAACCTAACAGATACTGAGTTCAAAATACTGCTTATAAGGATGCTCAATGAACTTAGTGAGAACCTCAGTGAACTTAGGGAGGGCCTCAAGAGCATAAAAAAGGACCAGTTAGAAATCATGGATACACAGTTAGAATTAAAGGAGGCATTAACTGAAATAAAGAATAATTTACACAGCTTCAATAATAGAGTATGTAAATCCAAAGAGCAAACCATCGATTTGGAATATAAGGAAGCAAAAAATCCCCAATCAGAACAGCAAAAAGAAAAAAGAATCCAAAAAAATGAGGATAGTGTAAGGAGCCTCTGGGACAACTTCAAGCGTGCCAACATTCGCATCTTGGGGGTGCCCGAAGGAGAAGAGAGAGAACAAGAAATCGGAAACCTGTTTGAAACAATAATGGCAGAAAACTTTCCTAACTTGGTGAAGGAAACAGACATACAAGTCCAGGAAGCACAGAGAGTCCCAAACAAGATGAACCCCAAGAGGCACACACCAAGACACATCATCATCAAAATGCAAAAAGTTCAAGACAAAGAGAGAATATTAAAAGCAGCAAGAGAAAGGCAGCTAGTTACCTACAAGGGAGTACCCATTAGGCTGTCAGCTGATTTCTCAAAAGAAACTTTGCAGGCCAGAAGAGAGTGGCAAAAAATATTCAGAGTGATGAAAACCAAGAACCTACAACCAAAATTACTCTATCCTGCAAAGCTGTCATTTAGAATCGATGGACATATAAAAACTTTCCCAGACAAGAAAAAGTTAAAGGAGTTCATCACTACCAAACCGTTATCATATGAAATGATGAAGGGTCTTTTTGAAGAAAAAGATAAAATATATGAACAAACAAAATGGCAATGAATACATATCTATCAACAATGGAATCTACAAATAAAATGAACAGGAAGAACAGAAACATTCTCATAGATACAGAGAACATTTTGTTGGTTGCCAGTTGGGAAGGGGGTTGGGGGAATGGGTGAAAAAGGTGAAGGGATTAAGAAGCACAAATTCATTGCTAGACTGACAAACCTCAAAGGGAAAGGGGTCGGGGGGTGGGAAGAAATAAACCAAAGAACTTATATGCATAACCAATGGACACAGACAATAGTGTGGGAAAAGGTGGGAGGGGGGCGGGAGTGGGGAGGAGGGGGTCAATGGGGGAAAAATGTGGAACATCTGTAATACATTTTACATCCAAAAATAAAGATTTGAAAAAAAAGAAAAAAAAAAATTAAGTGCTGAGTCTAGTGCTTGGTACATTGCAGAGTTCCCTCTCCTAAACAATCTTCACTCCGTACTAAAGAAATTGACATCACCCGTGCTTGTCACTGTTTAAAGACAAACTGGGAAACAAATACCAGCTAATGGCAAGGGACTAGATAGAACTAACTCTTTCTGAAAATCCTTCAAAATGCAAAGAGTCTATGGCAAGGAAGAGAAAATAAAACAAAGAATTAAAATTGAAAGTGCTTTGGCCAGCTGGTGAAGGTAAATTATATAAAACAGGATGCTGCATGATGAGACAGGGCTGGGAAATTTATGTGGGAATAAATAAGACCATCAAAACAGGCCAGGAAAGAGCTGGCAATGTACAAGTATAGAATGAAGAAAGTGTGGGCCACAGTGGTACTCAACTAAACATTAAGTCGGTTGTTTTACTCTTACAGTACTAAGGAAAAGGCAATGGTGTAGCCTTAGAATTCATGGGGGAGCTTCGAGCTGACCCTCCCTCCCTGAACAGCTTCTCTTAGAGATCTACATTCTTTCTGGCCTCACCTCTTACTAAGATGAAGTGATTGAGAAGGGATTTGAAGAAAATTCAGAGAAAGCAAATGAAAATGATTAAATGACTTGAAGGCAGGACTGAAGGAGCAGCGGTGATTTCACTTGTAGAAATAAGAGCAGGCTGAGAACCCAATGATTTCAGGGCCTGAAGGGATATTGTACAGAGGTCAGAGTTCTGACCCTTTCACCTCCCTGTATCCTCTGCATCTGGTCAGGTGTCCATATACATCATATGTTCAGGTAACTGTGTGCTAATGATATGGTTTTGTAAGTATTAAATACCTTTGGGAAATTTAGGTTGAAATTATAGAGAATCTGTGACACTAAATATTAGAAAATCTGGACTATAAATGATGGGACCTTCTTTTAGGAACATTTTGGAGACTACTGTAGAAAAACTGTAAAGTTTATTTTATCCCATGTATTGAGGCCAAATAAAAGGACATCAATATTAAAAAGCAAGCAGTTAGATAATTGGACTCTGTGTTTATGTCCCTGCTTTGTCACTTACTAACTGTAATTTTGGGGGAGTTCATTAATCTCTCTGAGCCTCAGTTTCCTTATCTGTACATTGGGAATAATAATAGTACACACCTCATAGAGTGTGAGGGTTAATGCAATAATGAGTACTTACGCAGTGCTTAGAACTTGAGAAAAGATTCAAAAGCATGGGTACAGTGTTTAGGAATGTCAATACTAGCCTTCATTATTGAGTAGGACAAATTTATTTATTTTTGGAAGTGCCTTCGAATTTCCTTAGTCTTGGGCACTTCTGGTAATTCACTCAGCTCCTCCATTCATGGCTCTGCTCCGACGCCCAAACTCCCCTTCCAGGTCCACTTTCGCTTCCTCCCCCCTGTAGCCCTTTCTGAAGGGGGCTACAACATGGTTACTGTTGCAATGTGTACCCCAAATCGATCCTAATCACACAGTGCAAGAGTGTACCGGCCCCATGAGGTAGCCTGCTCCCATTCGCCCTCTGCCCTTACTCTTTCTTTAAAGAATTTCCTCTGAGCGACATGAGAAACTAGGACTCAATTGGTAGTGGTCTTCAAAGGTAGAGATCATCAAGATTGGTAATGGAGCCCTCCACTGCAGGACTGGCCATGTGGGCCACAGTGAATGGTCAGGGGACACAGAAGCTGGTCTGCAGAGAGGGGACAATCAGTCCAAGGTGGAAGTCCCTGAGACCTCAGAGAAGCAGAGTTCAATGCTCAACAGCTTCCCTGGTTGTCTGAGGCCTGGTTGCACATCTTGCAGATTTTCTATAATAAACTTGCTTGTCATCTGAGCTGCTTTGTTTCTGGAAACCAAATGACTCTGCCCTGGACAGTGGTCCACAGCCTTCTCTGTGAGGCATGAGGAGTCACTCAGTAAATGTTGATGGCTAAAACAATAATGACAGAAGGGCAGGGCTGTACATAAACAATTGGTCTCATAATTTTTCTTTTTAGATATTGCTGTGCCCTCTGGATTTTGTATTACTGTCCTAGCCTTGGGCCAAGACAAGGCACATAAAGGAAGCTCCTTGCTTTTTTGGGTAACAGGTATAACTTCAGTTTTAGTGTCTATTGATGTCCTCTTTCAGGCCACCGTGTACTCTTCTGCCCTGTTGTTTGTGTCCAATGTTGCAACGCAGACCCTTGGGTACCCGATATTCATTTTTCAGCTGAACCGTGGGTTCTTCAGTTCAATATTTTTTCAAGTTAACAGTTCTACTAATTATTGTAATTAACTGTCTTTTATATTTAAAAATATGGAATAGCACCTTTTTTTGGAGATGAGGCTCTAAAGTCAGTATGTGAAGCAAAGATTGAGTACACTCAAAATTACTGGGGAAAACCCTTGTATCATCCTACAGTACACATGGTTTGTGTACATACACCTGTACAGTAATACGTGTGTATAAATGTTTACTAATGCATACCATAATATGATAATGGGTTTTATGCAAAGTACATTTCCTGTTTCCCCCTTTCTTGCCTGTCTTTCTTTTTGTTGAGCACACATAATTTAGTACACATAAGTTGAATGCGTGTGTGAGGCACTGTGCTATACTGAGCTACATTGCATTTCCTGACCTGAAGGGTTTCCAGTGGGGAAGAAGGTGCTGGTCACCTCCAGTCCGTGCAGGAAAGGCCTGAATGCCCTCCTCCTTCCACACTTGCCTTGCAGTCACTTCTGTAGCCCCACAGGCAGATATACTCACCTGAGACCTAATCAGAAAACTAAAAGGAAAAATGAGTTGCTGGGGAAGATGCTAAAATTGTCGGTTATCCACCTGGGACACCTACTCTTGAGTTCCCTGGCAAAGGCAGATTGTAAAAAGGAGGGGAGAGTGAGTGGAAGGGCAATTTGGAGCTCTCAGTCTCAGATCATTTTGCCTGCAGCCTTGAGCTCTGAAGGTTGAGGGGGTTAATCTGAAGCAGCTGAAGCCTCTGGTTTTCACCATGCTCAACTGAGTTTCATATCAGAAATTGGCAACCCATCTGAAAATTTCAGATTGCTCTTCAAACATCAGTAATGACATCCCAGGAATGAGAACGCTCCTGACCCACCGAGAGCAGCTGTCAACATGTGCCTTTCAGTTGTGCATTTGGTATGACTGGCTTTTTAAGTAAAAAGTACCTAGTGTGGTTCACCATATGTCTAATGAGAGCCTGTAAATATGAAATGTAGATCTCCACCGTTCACTCTTGAGCAAGTACATTTGCTATCACACCTCAGAGTGATTTCTTTCTTTCTTTCTCTTCACTGTAAGTGTGCCCAGTGCCGCCCATCCAGATGCACAAGTAAAATGAAAAATAACTTCTTAATTATTTAAACATTTAAGTTTTGAGTCTTATGTATGTTCTGTCATGCCTGTGTCATGGAATGAACCACAGTACTATTTAGTGACCCATTTTTCTGACAATCCATGGAGAATATTTCTGTCTTGGTCACATCACTTGACACAGGGATGGTCAGAGGAATGAGAGAAATAAATGCTTAATAGCTAATCAAAGTTCAGAAAGATGGTCTTATATGTGTAGGACTGCATGCATCTTTTGAAACATGGCAAATGGCTTATTAGTCACTTTAGGAGCATTGTAGAAAATATGTTTAGAAGCTAGTGGTCCTGTAACTCTGAGCTTGTCACTCAGGATGGGGGCAGATTGGAACGAGGCCAGGGAAGGGCTCTGTTGCTGGGGAGGAGGGAGAACCTCCTCCGTCCTGTGGAAGTGGGTGTGAGCAGGAGGCTGGGACCATATAACTTTGCTGGCCCCTCAAGGGGTGTTGGGAACTGGTCACTGCACTGAAGTGTTTGGCTACACTTAGCTGCCAGCTGCCCTGGTCTCCTAGCAGCTTAACATTCCAGCTTCCTGTGTGGCCTGGCAGTGTCCCTGGAGAGGCCAGACTCTCAGCATCCCCTGAGGCCAAGCAGCTCTCTGTAACAAAGAAGAGGTCACTCTCTGCTGCCAATGTCACCCAATTAGCAGGCCCAGCTTCCAGGAGAACTGGGTGCCACCCTGACTTGTCAAGCAGACTCCTCCATGGAGAAAGAAAAAGCCAATTCACACCACATGCTGAGCCTGGCTCTGGTCCTCCAGTTCATTGGCTTTTACACAACACATGCCAGATTCTCCTCAAAAACTGTGGCGCATTCAAACCGCTGAACGGTCCAGCCCTCTGTTCCAACCGGTGGACTCTCCTCTTACTTCTACAGGAATCCTAGAATTTTAAATGAGGACGAGACCTTAAAAATCAGCAAATCCACATGCTCTCATTTCAGATATAAGTCATTAGATGGGCTAATGACCTGATTACAGGCAGTCTGCAAGCTGGTCTATCTCCTGCCTCTATCCAGGGGAGATTTGGGGCGGCAAGGGGTGGCAATAACCCATAATTCTTGAATCCTGACTGGAAGACCTGCTGCTATGGTCCCCACCTGTGTGCAGAGTGGAAGGCTTGTATATTCCTTCCTGTAGCCCATATAGAATCTTCTCTGTCTAGCTGTGCTGTTCCTTCACTAGACCACTCCTGCCTCTGGGGACATGGGTCCTGTGCATTAGTTTGCTATGGCTGCTATAACGAAGTACCACTTTCTCATCATTTTGGAGGTTAGAAGTCCAAGATCAAGGTGCTGGAAGGTTTGTTTTTTATGAGGCCCCTCTGTCTTGGCTTATAAATGGCTGTCTTCTTCCTGCATCTTCACATGGTCTTCCTTCTGTGCATGGGAAAGTCTGATCTGTCTGTCCTAATCTTTTCTTCTGATAGGGACAACATGCAGATTGGATTGTGGTTCACCTTAATGATCCCATTTTAAAGTAATCACCACTTGAAACATATCTCCAAATACAGTCACATTCTGAGGTACTGGGTTTCAACATATGAATTTTGGGGACACACAATTTAGCCCAGAACAGCCTGCTTCAGCCATCTGAAGCCTGTTTCCACCTTCTCCAAAGGTACTGGGCTTCAAACACCCAGGAAATCATTGATTATACTGGGAACATGGAGAAGGAGCCTGTCCTCTGCTTGCCTCTCTGGTGGGTGTGGATGCAGCCCCCTGAGGCAGGGTCTCCTGCCTGACCTTCCGTTCCCTCTGCTCCTCACAAGGGCGCTCCTGCCTGGAAGGCGAGCTCGCCTCACAGGTCTCCAGCACAGCAGGATGAGTTCCCCAGGTTCCTATAGCTGAGCTGCTGCCTTGCTTTCGTGGCAGAAATCACTTATATGAAGGTTAAAAAGCAGAGAGTCGGATCTTCTTCAGATGGGCAAGCGCTAGCTGCAAGAGCAACGGCTCTTGGCCTGGCTCCTGTGAGCTGCCCTCAGGCCACTGCTCCCATACCTGATAATTCAGTGCCCAGAACTTTCTGTGAATATTTAACTGAGTACCATAGTTATTAGGGGAGGTCACTATCATGACTCTCCTGTTATAGGTGGGAAATTGAAGATTCTAGAAGGTAAAGGAACCATAGCTGGGAAACAGAAGGATCCAAATCTGAACCCAGTCTATGTGACTTCAAGACTTTTAACCACAATACTACACTGCCTGCCTAGCTAACCTGGTCAGCTTCCACCTGAACAGCTTCTTTATTAAAACCTCATGGTCCTGGCCAGTTTGGCTCAGCAGTTGGAGTGTCGTCGGCCTGTGTACCAGTCCCGGGTTTGGTTCCCACTAGGAGCACATACAAAAAATAAAAATAAAAAATAAATAAATAAATAAAATAAAATCTCATGTATTTCTAGGGAACTTTTCCCCACCTCCTGGAATAGTTCTTAGGCTCCAAACCCAGTATTACTCTTTCTGTATCATTTCTTGAAGACAGAGCTCAGCACTGTGTGAAGGAAAAGGGGTAGATTCTGTGGTCAGTGTTCAGGTTCAAATACTGGCCACACCATGTGGTAGCCATCTGACCCTGGGTAAGTTATTAACTTTTAATGAGCTTCAGTTTTATTATTTGTGAAACAAGTTAGCCTCTATCTCTTAGGGATAAAATTAGATAAGGTATGACAACCACTTGCACTTTATTTAGCATGCAATAGGCACTCTGAAAAGGTGGTTCTGGATTAAAGAAGACTCAACAAACATGGTAGTTAAATGCATTTGGGACTTTTGATTGGGTTTTTAAATAATTATATTAATATTATATGTTAATAATAATGATGTAAATATACATATACTATAAAGTCTGCATTCAAATACCTCCAATTGTCCCAATAATGTATACATAGGTATATATATTTGTGTGTGTGTGTGTATAGTATATACTGGGACAATTATATGTGTACATTATTAGAATAATTAGAGGAATTTGAATGTGGACTTTGTATTAGCTATGAACAAAAATGGGGTTCTGTAATAAATCTGACAATTTCATGTGACTGAAAGTAAATTCACAGGGTGATTCGATCATAAATTCCTAACTTAGCTGGTCATAGTGGGCATTAAAGCTGTCCCAGGCCTATGACTTCTTCAGTAAAAGTGGAATCTTTGCTTTAAGTAAGCCCTGTCCATTGTTTTGTGCATCTAGGTTAACACACCTTTGAGATGCCAGAGTAGCCCTTTTTCCAGACCCCTGGAAGTAGTGACAGTCCTCCAGGGGAGCATATCATCTTGTTAACTGTTGTGGAGTCCAGTCGTGGAGATTTCCCCTGTTGTTTTCTCCTCCCTTCATGCAATCTTTCATACCTCCCCTCCTTAATGTATAAAAGAAACTGCAAAACTGTCATTCTCCAGAGTATTTGCGATCTTGCTCCCCAGAATGTCATCAGTTTGCTCACATAAACTCTTACAAAAATTCTCCACAGGTTTGGACATTTCTTATCTTGACTTAGCTCACAGTATGGTAATAATGTCACATTTCTTGAATGTGGTCATGGTATGGTGGCTATGGAGAAGAATGCCCTCGTTCCTAGGAGACACATGCTGAGGTATTTAGTAGTGAAGTGTTCAAATATCTGCCACAAACACTCAAATGGTTCATCAAACAAATGAATACACATATGTGTGCTTATGTGCACATGTGTGCACACATGCATTAAGAAACAGCAGATGTAGCAAAATGAGTATTCATTGTACTATTATTGCAACTTTTCTGTAGGATTGAAATTTTCAAAATAAAAAGTTTTGGGGCAAGGAGGTTTCATGCAAAATGTGGGGTACAAGCCTGTGGGGCAGCATAAAGAGATATGGGAGTTTATTTGGATTTTTCTCCAGTTCTCTGTCATAGCCTTAGGAAACTACCTCTTTTTTTTTTTATTTTTATTTATTTTTATTTTTTTTGATATTTTGTTCAGATAGAGTGGGAGGGAGAGAGAGAGAGAGAAACATCGACATGAAAGGGACACATCGAGTGGTTGCCACCCACACGACCCCACCAGGGCCGGGGACAAACTGCAACAGAGGTACATGCCCTTAGCGGGAACTGAACCCGGGTCTCTCCGGACCGCAAGCTGATGCTCTAACTGCTGAGCCAAACTGGCCAGGGCGGAAACTACCTCTTTTTAGCATGGGAGTCAACTCTCCTGTTTACCCAGAGGGCTCTCTGCCACCTGGCTTATAGTGAGAAGCCCACCTGCCCTTCCAGCTGTGTCCCCACCCAGCATTTTAGAGATTTTCAGAAGCCCAAATTTAAGGTTGTCAGATTTAGAAAACAAAAAATAGAGAATGTCCAGTTAAATTATAATTTAAACACAAATAACATTTTTAGTGTTGGTATGTCTCACACATTGCGTTGGTCAAAACTTGGATTAAAAAATGATTTATAGTTAATCTGAAACTCAAATTTAACTGGACATTCTGTATTTTATCTAGCAGTCCTACCCATACCCATCACCCATCTCACCCTCACCCCCTCAGCTAGAAGTCATGATCTTTCATGAATGCTGAGTTTTAAGACCCAGTAGAAAGGGTTCTCATCCCCAGACTGTGTTTATAAATTGCCACAGTGACCCTAGCCCTCTGCCCTACAACTTATAAGCAGGCACATGAAGAGGCAGCTGGTTGAGCAGAACAGCCTGGAAGTCCTGCAGGTCTCTCTGACTCGGTGGAGCTCAGGCAGGAGTGCCTGTGTGCTGGTGGCCTTCCTTCCCCTCCCTCCGTCTTTGCCCGCTCTTGCTCTTCCCTAGCTCAGCCAGCCTCGCATATAGTCCTGTGGCTGTCAGCAGGGAATTTGGAACTGGCTGGCTAGGGTTTCAATCATGGCCTCACCAATTACTGGCTAGGTGCAGGGATGGTGAATTATCTAACCTATTTCAGTTTCCTCATCTGTGAGATCCAGGATCCAGGTAATAGCAGTACCTCCCTCTCAGCCTGGTCACAAAGTCACGAGGATTAAGTGAGCTAATGTTTGCAAAACACTCAGGAAACTGCCCTGCATGTACTTAGTAAGCCGTGTATAAGTGTTTGTTAAATAAATAACCCCTTTGTGGAGGAAGGCTAAGTTCTCTGTCCCGTTAACCTACCATCTTGGGGCCCCCAGCACCTGCAGGGACTTCACCCTGGAGTTTGTGTGGTGACATGGGCAATGTGCTTAATTCTTGAGTCTTATTTCTTGCTGGGCACTTGTTGGCACGAACTCAGGAAGGTGACATGGAAGCAAAATTTCGGCAACCTGGAGGGGTGTATGTGCCTCCAGCCAGCTGGTCACCACCGAGGAGGACTCACATACTGGGGAAAAAGTGGCTCAGCTTCTGAGACTATCCCATTACTGTGATTGTTTACTTGGTGTCTCCTTTATTCTTTCATGTCTTTTTTTTTTTTTTAGACTCCATTGAGGCTTCTTTCCCTCCCCTCTCTTTAGTTTTCAGTTCTGTTTCAGGACTTCCTCTTCTCTGTTTAGACTTAAGCCTCTTCACCTTATTTATTTTTTATTTTTTAAATCCTCACCCGAGGATATTTTTCCATTTTTTGTACAGATAGAGTGGGAGGGAGAGAGAGGAAGGGAGAGAGAGAGAGAGAGAGAAACATCGATGTGAAAGGACACATCGAGTGGCTGCCACCTGCACGACCAACCAGGGCTGGGGACAAACTGCAACGGAAGTACTTGCCCTTAGCGGGAACCGAACCCGGGTCTCTCCGGACCACAGGCCGACGCTCTAACCGCTGAGCCAAACTGGCCAGGGCGTTCACCTTCTTTTTTCCAAATGGAAAAAAATATCACTCACATGGTATCCAGGGCTGTTGAGGGTTATGGTTGAGGCAGGTCAGCTGGTGTCCCCAGTTAGCTGATTGGCAAATTGACTTGGGGCCAGGGGCTGACCTGAATCTTGTGTCCCCAGGTGGATAGACCTCTTGGGCTGAGGGAGGGAGGCTACAGTGATTCATGCTGCAGTCATCTGAAAGGAATGATGTTTGCAATGAAAGAGCTGATTTCTTCAAGTACAGTGAGAAACGTTAACTGCCTGTGGCAGCTAGGACCTCTCCCTCCTATAGGCAAATTACCACGAGGAGGAGCCTCCAGATAATTCCAGTTCCCAGCAGCTGAGTCAGCCCAAGCTTCAGGTCTTTCCAGCTGAGGTCCAGACAGACTTGATCAGAGACAAGCTGTTTCTTCTGTGCCCAGTCCAATTCCCGACCCACAGAATCCATCAGCATGGTACAATGGTTGTTATTTTAAGCCATTAAGTTTTAGGTTAGTTTATGATGCAGCAACAGTGACCAAGACGGACTGTTTTCCACTGGCAAGGCTTGTGCTTGCTTTTGTGGGGTCTCCTTTTTTTGTGCTTTTATTGGTAGCTAAGCCTACTTATTATTGACATATTTGCAATGCTTTTTTTTTTTTTTTTTCCAAAATAACATTACTATAAAAATAAAAATTCAAGATATAATTTACTCATGACCCCGTCACTTAAACAAAACCTTTTTATTTGCCCACACTGGTCTTTCAGATCCACAAGTGCTTCCTACCTGTTTACTGTGTGAGAGGCTATAAGGAACCAACATTCTTTTTTTTTTTTTTTCCTTTATTGATTTTAGAGAGAGAGGAAGGGAGAGGGGGAGAGATAGAAACATCAATGAAAGAGAAGATGGATTGGCAACCTCCTTCATGCCTCCCACTGGGGATCAAGCCCACAACCTGGGCATGTGCCCTGACTGGGAATCAAACTGGCAAGCTCTTGGTGCATGGGTTGATGCTCAACCACTGAGCCACACCACCTGGGCCCAACATTCCCTTTTTCAATGCCCTCTAACAAAGCTATCTTTTCCACGGAGACTGGCCAGATTCACGTTAAAGAAAAAGTTATCCCATGACACTTGTTAAAGAGGGTAAGGAAGGCCTGATTCAAAGGGGCCATCACAAAGTTTCAGGGACCACAACAATGGAGTCTCGCAATGGGGAAGTGAGAGGAAACTCAACTCTTAACACAGCTTGCGAGAGTGGGAACTTGCACACAAGGAGCAGGGTTGGTGTTGGTGAATGGAAAATTACTAAGAGAAAACAATGGTTGTGAAGGAAGAGTCTGGCTAAACTGACCTAACAGGATTCTTGCTGAAGGCAAGCCAGGATGATCAGACATGACCTGGGAGATGGTGGAAGATGAGGAACCTGATCAGATATTTAGGGTGATCTGTTATTGAGGGTGGGGAGCTCTGGTTAAACTGACTCAATCAGGATCTTCCTAAAGTTGGATAATGTAGAGAAGAGCACAGAAGTCCAAAAGTCTGGCCTAGCTGAAGAAGATCTTAGAAGAGCCTAGTAGAGTTTGGTCAATAAGAGAATCTTTGTCTCCCATAAACTTTTGTTTTTTTTAATGTCTTAGAGTTGCAATCAAATCTTGCTTTCCTGAGATATGCTTTTTCACTTAATGATTAACTTTGAATATCACTGATATTGACCTATTATGTACTAATTTAATAGTTTAAAGCCAGAGGACATATTTTTTACCTAATTTCCAAGTTATTATTGTTGGAGGTAACAATACTTTCAGTCATATCTTTATACCACTTGTACTAGTTTTCCCTTACTTCTTTCTTGTTTCTTTTATTACCATGTTTCCCCTAAAATAGGTTTACCAATCATATTGTCTACAACATGGGAGTTTAGTGAAATCCCAAATATCTAGATCACTTTAGATGTGAACTGAGACCAATAAGAAATTTAAAGTTCTCCACTGTGCGTGTTCCTGCTTCTGGAGTCTTAATTCAATACCAATTCACCCTGTTTTTCTGGTCAGGTTTCAGACTCTGTGCTTAGGTCTTTGAATCTACCAATTCCCTTGCCTCCTCCTATCTCTCCCAGAGGTTTTTCTGCTTGTTTCCACTGCCTTTCCCTACCATTAGGGCTGGGTAAGGTATCAGAGCATTTTCCTCAGATGTAGGGCCAAGGATACTGACATGGGCTTATGTCCTCAGGCAACAGGCCATGGGGGCACTGCAAGAAGACATTTGAGAGTTTACATCATTTATTTATTTTTTTACTGAGAGAACATCTTAGATTGTTGAAAATAGACTAGGAGACTCACGGCTGGGGTTAGGAGAGGCAAAGGAGGAAGAGTTACACAAGTGCAGTGCTGATCTATCTTTATTTAAAAGTTTGATATTTTGTTTATCATGGATTTTTTTTTTTCATTCATTTTGATTTTTAAAGCACACTGCTAAGAACAGCATTTTTCCTGATTGCCGAGTTTTGTCCCTCACTCCCTTAAATTCTGCGCCCAAGGCGAGTGCCTTACTCATCCCTTCCTGAGAAGATCACAGACCTATTTCCTCATGAGTTTATTCTTGTTCTAGGTCTTGCTTAGAGAAAGAACACAGACACACCACACTGTCCTGGACTGTTTCTTACTAAGCCCCTGACTGTTCTCTCTCTTATCCCATCTCCACTCCATTGTCTCCTTTCTTTCACTGTTTCCAAGGCCTGTCCCATAAAAACACTGGGATGTCTAGTTGATTCTGTACCTGGAATAGGAAATAAAGAACTGAGGAGACCAATGGGACAAATCTGAGCACATTTGACTCTCAGTTGACAGAGGTAGATAAGTAAAATGAGTCTTTTTTCTTTCCATGAATAATCAGAGCAATTATTTTAACATGCTTATTCATGCTGGGTGTCAAGAAATGGCACTGCAAGGTGACTTGCACTCAAGGATAACTTTTGAGGCAGATGATTTGATAAATCAAAATTTGTGATCAAATATGAAAGTCATTTTTTAAAAAGTTAGTAATGTGTCCGTGTACTTGTTATTATGGATATTAATTTAACCTGGAATTTTAATTTAATAAAGCTTAAAAAATAAAAGCTAATGAAATGGCAGATTTCTCTGACATTATAAATATATGCAGATATATATGGGTTCCTTCATTTCTCTCTTCCTTCTTTTTTTTCCTTCCTTCTTTCCTCCCACCTGCACTTTTAAATGTTGGAAGTCATCTGGGGTTGGCCTATTAGCCATTTACTGCAACGTATTATGCCCATCCTAACCAATGGACCAGATAAAATTTTGTAAATATTCTAAATACTGTTAAATTTGGTGTAGTAATAAAAATCTAAGGTTTTTTTCTTGGCCAGATTAGGCATAAATAAGAATGCCTTCTTCCAAATGTCTCAAGGCATTGACCAGTGCAACCTTCCACTGTATATAGAGAGAAGCTGGTGAGATGAATTGCCATACAGGACAGGGCACATCAGAACATCAGACTTCCTCTTTCTGGAACGTGTTTTGACTTAAGCTTAATTCATCTTCTAAATGAATTTAAAATATATTCTTTACCTATAACATATATTTGGCAACACTTTGAATTTTAATGTGAACCTGTGCAATGTAGACACAATTAAATCTGGCAGCATATTAATGCCACTGATAGATAGTACATTTTATTTATAGAATTTACTCTCTTCCAAGTTCTCAGTTAGAAGCCCATAGACAGTAATTAAGCCATTATAAAAACACAATAGGATATACCATAATAGAACCATCATAATGTTAAGGCGCACAGAGCAGGGAATCAGGATAACACAAACGAGCACAATGCATTCAATTTAGTCCTGCTGTGGAGATGTCACAAACCAGTACCTCCCAGACGGGGAGAAGGAAAAGGTTATTTCTACAGATAACTAGAGATTGATTCTTAATTTTCAGAAAAGAGGAAACCAACCAGCAAACTAATCCATCAACCGATCAATCAGCAAGCAGCAACCATCCACAGTAGAGTGAGGAATATAAGATGCAGTCTTGGTACAATCATTTAAGAAGTAAAGACTTAAAACAGCCCAGCCAGTGTGGCTTAATGGACTGAGTGTCCTCCCATGGACTGAGAAGTTCTGGTTTGATTCCTGTCAGGGCACATGTCTGGGTTGTGGGCCCATCCCCAGTAGGGGACATGCAGGAGGCAACCAATTGATGTTTCTCTCTTACATCAATGTTTCTATCTCTCTCTTCCTTCTTCTTTCTAAATAAATCAATAAAAAATAAATTAAAAAAGAGACTCAAAATAAAAATACAGTATGACAGTGTTCAAGATATATCACAAAAAGGGTGGGATTAAGCAAACAATAGACTGCACATTATATATATCCAAAGGAAGACCAGGTTACTATGTTCCAGAAATGCTGGGAAGCCTTTACTTGAGGAGGTAGGGCTTGAAATGGGCCTAAAAGGATGTGTAAAATTTGGGTAGCAAGAGAGAAGAAAGGAATTGTTATGAAAAAAATACGAAGCAGCCAGACATTCAGAAAATGATTTATATGAAAATATTTGGTGCAGCAGTTCACAAAATAAAGTATCAGACAATTAAGTTGTGGATTTGTTGTTTTCTTTTTAAAATGGAGCAATGATAATATGTAGTAAAAAGGTAGATACAAAATGTATATGTAATATAATCAACCCTTAAAATAAATTTATATGTAGTAGAGCAAAAAGATGGGAAAGAATTACATCAAATGCTAATATTTTTTTTAATGGGAGATAAGAATATGAGTGATTTTAATTTTTCTTTAAACTTGTATATGTTTTCCAATAAACAATAAAACCTATACAATTAGGTAAAAACAAAGGGGGAAAATTTTTTTAAATGTATTTTTGATTGTCCTTTATATATAAATTTTATAATCTACCATTTATTCATACACAGACTAATGTATGTGTTAAAAGCACTTTCCTAGACTGTCTGTATGAACTGAATTGTGTTTCCCCCATAATTCAGTCCTCAGCCTCCAATGTGGATGTATTTGTAAATGAGGCCTTTCAAGAGGTAATTAAGGTTAAATGAGGTCATAAGTCTAGGATCTCAATCCAGGAGAACTGGTGTCTTTATATGAAGAGGAAGGGACACCAGGGATGTGTGTCATGTGAGGACAGAGTGAGAAGGTTGCCATCTGTAAGTCAGGGAGAGAGGCCTCAGGAGAAATGAAACCTGCCAATACCTTGATCTTGGACTACCAGCCTCCAGAACTGTGAGAAAGTAAATTTCTGTTGTGTATGTCACCCATTCTGTGGTGTTTTGTTATGGCAGCCCTAGTAAATCATTATACTATCTTTACATAACTGACATTTTTGCTATAAAATTAATATGAAATAACCCATGACATTTATCCACCAGAATGAACCTGCCATATCAGTTATGTCTTCCACTCTTGGTAATTTCTTTTGCTGAGTACCACTAGCAAACTGGCCATGGATTAACACCTGAAGAAGCTACAGATTGTACAAAACTCAGAATACAGCCTTTGCAGTGTCAACAAACAGTAAAAAAGGAGTATCAGTGGGTACTACTGGTCCCTTAAAGAGTCAATCCAGTAGGAGGGCCTATTTGCTTTTTTTTTCTATGTATGTGGCTCCACCCAGCTCTTCCTGCAAGATTGAGAAACTATTCCTTCAACTTTTGGTGTGCTGCTGACTGACATCAACTTACTCTGGGAACTGCCCTTTATGAAGACAGACTGTTTTACAATAACTGCCTACTTCTTGAGGGCCACCTCCATCCAATGACTGGTCAATGCAAGCAGATAAAGATCTGACCTCCATGTCCCAACTGAGGACATCTCTGAAAGGTCTGCTCAGCTTCAGAGCTCCCCATGCTGAGTTCTTTGCTGAGTTCACAGTCCAGTTTTACCCTCCAGCCAATCCTGCTTCCTTCACTTCCTCCACAGGTATTACTCTAAAGACCATGTTCTAGTAAATTTCCTGTTTGCTAACCTCTATTGCAGTTTCTAGTGAACTGACCCACAACATTTTCCAATTTATCTGCACCATCTCTTCCTGCCCCAAACCTGATTGCTTATCCATGTAATATAAAGGTAATTATCTGTACATCAAGGATAATAGTTAACCTTTTGTAAAGCACCAGATGGCATTTCATGACTTCTGGTGAGCAGCACTGGGGTAAAGTCTTGAAGGTTGTTCAATTTCTATATGACTTTCCCACCAGGTAGCTAAGTATTTCTTGAAAGGGCCATGTATGCTAAGTGGCCCCAAAATGCCAAAGTTGCTGAGATGCCAAAAGAATCAGATAAGTCCATTTTGTCATTTTAAAAGAGAACTTACAGGAACACAGTTCTGGATGGCAGCAGGACAAAAAGGATTTCTGCACTGTTCACCCCCAGACCATCTGTTTTATATCCCGCTGAGAAACGGACCTGCATAGGCAGAAAGTAATGCAGGGCTGATGGATCTGAACAAAGGGACCAGATACTGGGGGCTCTGGTGCCAGAGTGAGTTAAAACATAGATAGTATTGAGAGTGCCTTGCCTGAGAGGAAGGGATACATGGTGGAGAAAGAATTAACAATAGTTCTTGATTGATCTGGATGGAACCTCTGTATACATTCCAGAGTCCACCTGGGGAAAAGGGGACAGGGTCAAGGGTTCAGGAGGATTAGTTCTAAAATGGAGCCAGCTTTTCAAGATGGTGTCAGCTCTATGCACATACTAAGTTTTCCTTGTTCTCAAGCAAATGCTCTCTTTTAGAACCTTAGAATAGTAAATTTCAGAGCTGGAAAGCACCTGTAGAATTATTGAGGGGTTTTAATACATGCTGCAACTTGCATTAAGTAGTAGCTACTGTTGGAGAGCTAACATGAGGATTATGAAGATGACCAGGACTCAGTGGGAAAGTGTTATTGTTGTGTTACTGGACAGCCATCCAAGTCTCTGAGGGGGCTCTTCCCTATTTGGCTTTTTTCATGTCCTGTAGAAAGAATTCAGATGAGTGACAGAAAGCAGTGTTGAAGCAAAGCAAGTGGATTTATTAAGGAAGCAAAGCAAGTGAATTTAAGAATACATTTTACATAAAGCACAAGCAGGGAACTCAGCTAGTCTGATGCACAGCCTTGCCATGGTTCAAGGGTTTTATATTTTTCTCCCCTAGAGGTTTCAAGGTTTTCCTGATAGATAGACGTGATTTCAAAGTCCCCTTTTTACACTGTTGTGGCTTTTCCAAGAATTTATGACAGCATCTGGTTATTTTATCTCGGCAAGTCCCAAGACTGCTGACCTATTTGTTCAGTGAATGAGATAAACTTCCCCTTTCCCCCTCTTTCCCTCCTCAAATGGTACTATCTAAATGCTTTCAAGGTTTTTGTTATTTGTCCCCAAGACTTTATTTGTCCTTGGGTTTATCTGGCACAAATGGCATTAATTGGGTCTTTGTTCTCTATTTTCCAAGGCCAGAGTGATTTAAGCTATATGTTCTTTGGTTAGGGAGGAGAGGTACAAACCATTTGCTCTCAAGTGTCCTTGGTTAGGGAAGATAGATCTTGGAATTCACAGACTGACTGAAAGCTGCCCAAATTGTTTAGCCTTGTTTAATTTTTTTTTTTTTTTTGGTCTCAGTTTTTTCATTCCATTTGCCTAACAATTTTCCTAGATTCTTACTATCCTGCCACAGTTAGTTCTGGACATTGGGTGTGGGTGTGGGATAGGGCCTTGTGGCAGTTATTTAATCGACCTCCTTCATAGTCTTACTCTCTTCTTTCACTGGAGATGAAGCTGAACTAAGGTCAGACCTACTCAAGGTTGTGTGGCTACATACAAGAATTTGAACTGTAGCCAATATGTTCCAGTTAACACTCCAAAATCTTATACATGGATGCTATAGTTAGCCTCTCTAGCTCAACCTCCTCTTTTCTAGCCCTAATGTACTTGAGGACATCAGTCTTCTAGTCCCCTCTTCTTTTTGGCTGTCCTTTGTTGCTATATGTGAGCAAGATATTTGGGCCAAACTCCTAAGAGTAGTTTCTGTTTCCTCTGTGTTTCTCATAATTAAGCCTCCAAAGAGTTCTAGTACTTTGGAATATACAACCTTGAAAACAGTTTAATTTTCTGCCTCTGATCATCCTCCCCTCTCATTTATTCATTAAAAATGTTTTAGAAACTTGCCACTGGGAGTATTAAAATATCTACTGCAAAAGCTCACCAACACCTCTGAGCAGCGACTTAAATACTTAATTAGGACCATTCTGCCTTATTGTGGACATTTTTCTCTTTTAGTCCCTGCAAACAATATCCTGTCCTTCACTAGGGAACATATTTTTCTTTCTCCTTCTACATCACATGATTTTATTGGAGCTGTCAATCATACCAGCTCATTCCTTGGCTACACAGGTGAACATACGACCAAAAGCTGGCTGTGATAATTAAATAATGCCCTCGCCTACTCCTCTGTCCCAAACATGGTGATGCTCTATCCTCATAAACTGTGGATACATTTTATGTATTTGTTTCCATTTGCATATGAATATGCTATTTAATATACATTGACATTACATAGCAAAGGGACATTAGAGATGAAATTAAGGTTGTGAATTATAGTATGGGGAGATTATCCTGGATTATCTAAGTGGGTCTGTAAAAGCACACGGGCCCTTAAAAGTAAAAGAGGAGTTGGAGAATGTGAAAACAAAAAGAGCAGTAGAGATTTGAAACATGAAAAGACTTGACCCACTATTGATGGCATGGAGCTGGAAGAAGGGGCCATGAGCTAAGGAATGTGGGTGGTCTCTAGAAACTGGGAATGGCCCAAAGATGAAGACAGAAATAGGAATCAGGGATCCCAGTCTTGCAAGAACACAGAATAAATTGTACCAACAAACTGAATGAGCAAGGAAATGGATTCTCCCTTAGAGGCTACAGAAAGGAATGTATCTTTCTAACACCTTGATTTTTGTTTATTAAAACTTTTACTTATTTCTGACTTCCAGAACCATAAGATAACACATGTCTCATGTTTAAAGCTACTCAATGTGGCACTAGAAAATGAAAACATTGGTCAAATATTCTGGCCACAGTAATTGGCCCAGATATGGGCATGTGATTCAAACTGAGCCAATCAGAGTATTTCCCTGAGATTCTAAGAAAGAAGTCATTTCTCTTAATAGGAGCTAGAAGGATGCGCAGCCCAAGCCCTGCCAGGACCATGGTCCCTGCCAAGTGGAGAAGCTGATAAAAACTAGGCCCACACATAGACAAAAGCTGTGATGAGAGTCAGTGAAGTCCTGGCAGAGTTTCTCTCCACCTGGGCTTGAGGCCAACTCTACCCTGCACTTTCCTGTCACATAAGCCAATTAACTCCTTCTTTACTTCTAAGTAACTCATTCCCCCTCAAAATACCAAATCCTGGCCCTGACTGGTTGGGCTCAGCAGTTGGAGTGTCAGCCTGCAGACCAGAGAGTCCTGGGTTTGGTTCCCACTAGGGGCATGTACAAAAAAAAAACAAACAAAAAAGAAAAAACAAAAACAAACAAACAAAAAAACAAATCCTGGTCTTTCATACTTAAAATCACTTCTTGGGTTAACATATCTTCTCCAGAAACTGATAAATGCATATGTTCCCTGGGAGACTTGGTACATTAGCAGAAATTATTTTATCAGATAACTCAGCTTCCCTTGAGTGATAGCAGAGCCCAGAGGAAATGCTACACACTGCCAGGGGTTTATGATAGAAGAAGAGGACTGGGAGAACTCTGGGTCATGAGAGAAACAGACCAGGGAGGCATGGGAGGAGGATGTAGTGTTGAGTGAATTAGTGAACTCTGGTGGAAGCAAACAACATCAATCCTAGACATTGAAAGAAAAGAAGATATTGAAGGGAAGAATGGAGATAACCCTTCTCAAATCTGTTCAGTGCTTCTCCATTCACAGAGTGTTTGCCATCATTCTCCACTCTCATGACAGTCTTGATAATTTGTTCCAATCACAAACCGGGAGCAGGCGAATTAGCAGTGGACTGATCCCAAAGGAAGGAGGACACCTGTTCCTGGGTGCGCTCCCTGGTCTGCCAGTGCTCCCCTACATCGAGAGCCTCTGTACCTCTTGGGATAACCTTGCCTCAGCAGGGTGGCCCTTGAAGTCCTGGGAGTGGGCATGAACAAAATGCCTATAGCTTTCTGGAATACCACAAGTAGGAAAAGAAAAGATATATAAGAGCAACACAAAACTATCTTGTACAGTTTGCTTATTATTAAAGTTTGAATTTCTGCCAAGTGTTCATACTTTTTAGTTGTCAGCAGTTTAGTTTGAGACAATAGTAGAACAGTCCTTTTGGCTTCTACTTAAACGTCAACAGAAAACAAAAAAAAACAGTTTCAGAATTTGAACTGGAATGGTCTTACCTTATTTGCCCTGACCCTGAGCTGCACTGTGCTGCAAGGAATCTAGAACATGGGGCATGGAAACACTGTGTTTATGGGACAAGGCTTGGGCTTACACATTCTTTGAGTCAGAGCCTTGGATCTGGTGTGATTTAATAGGCATGTGGGAGGGAAGCATTTTGCCAACTTGAGAACCCCTTTCTTAGGTTCAGCATTTAAGCAAACTTAAAAACTTAAATCTTTCATCTTTGGGAGTTTATTTTCTCTTGGAAAAAAATGTCTGGATCCCCCCCCCCCCCCCCGCTTTTTTTGTAAGAAGAGGAAGAAAAGGCTGAGAGTGAAGATGACAGGTTTACTTGGGCATGAAATCACTGTTGGACAACTCATTTTTCCTGAGTTAAGTGTTAAGAATAAGTTTTTCTGAAATCATACATGGGGTGGATAATTGAGAGCAAACTTCCTGGGCTGTTTGGCTGGAGGAGCACTGCCCTTTCTGGGAACTTGGGTCCCTCCCAGTGTAGAGCTTGAGGGGCACGTTGTTCATTTCTAGCACCAGGGCCTGATCCACAGCTGTTTAAGTCCCCAGCTCTTGGATTTGTGCTTATTTCTCAGAAGCTCTGAGGCTAGCTTCTAGTTTGCTTATAAGATCTGAAAGCATTCATTTTAGAGGTGTCACTTGTTGATTTTTTATGTGGATCTCAGGAAAACTTGTAAAGAATTAGTTTTATGTGACCTGGAGGGGAAGCAAGCTGTATCCTCCTTATTTAGCAACAGATGGCTAATAGTGTCTCTGAATGCAATGGGCTGCCTTGCCATTAGAGCCTGGAAGTGGGTACTCTGAGTTCTCCATTTCTATCTTATGGGCTTGACCCATGGCTCTCTCTTCATCTCCTTATCTTCTGGCTGGCTTGGAACAATAGCCTTACCATGGCTATGACATTTTAGGTCACTGCAGTAAGAAGTTCTTTAAAAGAATCTGTACATAATGTTGCTTTCTCACTTAATGTACTGCATACAGACTTCTCTTCTTTGTGTGTGGGGGTAGGTTTTAGGACTTTGCATCATAATTAATTGAAATTAATAACATTACTTAACATTCAGGTAGCACCGAATCCACCTTAAAAAAATGAGAGTAAATCATAACAGGTTGCATAAGAAAAGAAGAGAATTTGGAACAAGGCAGCGATCAGAGGGAGTGGAACCTCCCTAGAGATGTTGGCTCAAGCTTTGCAGGTTTCAGCCTCTGGGCAGACCAGTATCCCAAATCTCTCAGTGCAGAAAGGACACTGGGGCCCCAGAATGGGTCCCTAGACTTCCCCATACAGGGCCTGGTGGTGCAGGCCAGCAAATGACATATATTCCCTTGCTGTACAGAGCAAGAATCAAGTATACTCTGGGTCCATAGGAAGGGCAGTTTTTTGCTCATAGTTTTCCTATGTTCTAAAATACAGACTAGGGGATGTTTCTTTTCTCCAATAACAAACAATCTATGAAGAGGCAAACAGCATTTCCCCCCGGCCTCTCCGGACTGAAGTGTAAATGACTTTTGAGAGCAGAATAAGCCAGTTGATAATTTCATTCTTTGAACTTCTCTGACTGGATAGTGATTCTGAGACTTTGAAAATCTTCAAAGATCTCAACTCATGAAATCAATAATTCATTTTTGATGTTGCTAGAGTTAAGGCAAGAATTCCACTCTGCAAGTAGTGTTGAGGACCTAGTATATGGGAAGCAGCATCCCAGATACTAAAAAGGCTACTGAGCTAGGAAAAGGACAATCCATGCCCTTGAGGAACTGCTAGGGAAGAGCAGAGGATAAGGACACACAAATCTATGGGCAGTATAGGGAGCTACAGGACTCACAGATAAGAATAGCCACAGGGGCTATTCTTAGTGGGGGAGGGAAGATGGGCAAGGGATAAGGACTCTTTTTATGAAAGTAATTACATAAGCCAAAAGCTTAGAGGCAAAAAATGATCTGAAATATGTCCCATCCTTGTGCATTTCTTGACTAATTATTTTGAAACCATGACACAAATACTAATGATACTTAACATCTATTAATCACTTACTAAGTATCAGGTATTAGGCTATGAATTTGCATGAATTCTCATTTACCATCAATCCTATGAAATTTGCACAATTAGCCTCATTTTTTTTTCTTCAGATGAGGAAACTAAAAAACTCAGAGAGATAAGGTTACCTGTCCAGGACCCCTCAGCTAGTTAGTGCAAGACTTGGAATATAAATCCATTTTTATCCATGTAACTTCAACACCTGCCCCCCTAAATCATCTTTTTGTTTTTAATTCTATTTATTTTATTCATTCATTCATTCATTCATTCATTCATTCATTCATTCATTCATTGTAGAGACCTGAAGAAGAGTCTCAGGGCCCTGGATCCTGAAAAAGGTCTAGCAGAATGTAGGAAGATCCTTGGCCTCTCATGTTCAGAGTCATGACTCCTTGTAGCTGGGGCCTGGGCTTCACTGCATGAACCCAGCATTGTTAGCTTCCAGTTGCCATGTTCTCACACTGAGGCTCAAATGTTCATAGTCATCTGCTTGGGGCCTGACCCCTCCACAGACTCCATGAAGTAAGTGCCTTGGGTGGGTTTACTTCCTCTGCCAGGTGGCTTCCCATATCCCTCTGCCTTGCTGGTTCTTAAACTGCAAACTGGAAAACACTGATGAAAGAGGAACACAGCACTTTCAAGAGAGGAAAAGCATCTTCCTTTAGGCAGCGGGGCCCTGAGAAGGGGAGTGATGATGAAGAGGTTTGTGAGATGGTTGTGAGATGACTTTGCCAGCAATGAAGAGCTACAAAAGCCAGAGATAGAGCAGGCCTCCATTTGCCTGTGAATAGCTGACCCAGAGGCCTCTTGTGGGTTGAGGGTGCAGTGTGAGCTGTCACTCTTCAGCATGAGGCCAAACAAGCCTGTAGCACCCTGAGAGCACACAACTGAGAAAAACGCACAGCTCACCGATATCACTGAGCTAAAGCCATGTGCTAAGAGCAAATAAATCACTGCTCGCAACATTACAAACCTGATGCTTTCTTTCCTCACCATAGGCAAGAAGGAACATAGGATAAACGAGTTTCTTAGCAGTAAGCCCCAGGAATACTATTTTGTGCTTTAAAGCTGCTAGGGAATCATGGATGAGCCAGTCTACTGCTTTAAGTAAGGAGGTAGTGGTGGACTTCCTTTCATGTAACTGAGGAGGAAGCCAAGGAGAGCACCAGTCTTGAGACACTTCGAGCAAGGTAGCTGAAGCCCACATTTATTCGTTTGGCTCAGGCTGGAGGTATGGTTGTGGTACACGAAGAATGGCATGGCTGTGTTTCCTTCTAACTTCAGGAATCATTGTTTTTAACATGGTATACTCGGGTGGCACGTGACCTGTCAGACTTCGGGCACCTGTTCTTTCCTGGTGGAGAAACATTGTTCAAGTACAGCCATGGGCTCTGCAGACAGTGCTGCCAGGCCACCACCACAGCATGCTCTGCTGGGTGGTGTTTGGGCAATACTTCCATGCACTTTCCCACATTAACTACATTTTCAGTGATCACAATCAGAGAAAACATTAGTCCCTATACTTGGGAAATTGAGTAAAAACCTACAGCCATAATCCCACCCCCTTAACTAGACAATTATTATCATGTTTGCATACTGATTCCTAATCTTTTTGCTTATGCCTTTTCTTTATATCTGTGTTTCAAGTCCACAGCCATTTGCCATCAAACCCTTATTATGCACTAGTTATGAGGCAGCTGGAGAAGCTTTGGGAATTTTCGGGAGTGTCAATTTAACCAAAGATAAATCATTTAAAATTTTTAATAAAAACAAATGTTATATTATGTAGTAGACTGAAAAAATTTGTATGAATCAAATTTTAATACAAACTAAAACTACAAAGATGGGCTATGAGTGTTTATATAAAGAATAGATTAAGTGGATTAGCAGCAGGAAGCTCGGAGGAGGCCCTTGCAGTTGGCTGAGGTGGATTCTCTGAGACAGGAAATACCACGCAGGGAGAGGACAGAACTGAAGGGACAGGTTCTTACAAAGTGGAGTTGAGAGGAATCGATCACTGGTGCAACAAGGTGAGAGGCAGAGGGAGGAGTTAATATTTTTTACTACTCTCCTTGGATAATTTCCAGAAATCAGATTTGTATGGTTTTTAAGCAACATTGCACACTTTGTCTACTGCGATTGCCAAGTAATAATGCAAACAAATCATCACGTTAGCTCATATCGATTGATTCTCTCTATGTGTTAGGCATCGTGCTGACCTGTTCATAGGCATCATCTCTATTAATTTTTACACCTACCTATGGGGAGGGTTCTCCTATTATATTTCATTTGCACATAAAAATGTTGAGGCTCACAGAGGTTAGGCAACTTGCTCAAGATTAAACAGATCTTCATATGTCAAAGGGCATTTTCCAAGAGGAGGGACTTTACAGAAATATGAACAGCAGCTCCTCAGTTTTATTGAGTTATGAACCCTCCTGCATAGTCTTTTCTTTTGTTGATATTAGAAACATCCCCCCATTTACATACCTTTTATACCATTTTAACAACTTGTTAAGAAGTCTTTTAAAAAGGTATTCTGTAAATCTCCTACCTTTTGTACAGATTATTTTGCACATTATAAGACGTGTTATTGGGTTGGCTATCAGGAACATGAGTACTATGATTCTGATGGACTCTCTCAGAGCTGAGGTGCCAGGATAAAAGGGGGCTTCCAGGCTCCCATGCAGCCCAGCTCTTCTGGGTTGCTCTGGAGCCAGCCTCCCTTTGCCACTGTCCACAGCCTACTTTCTCAACCCCACCCTTTCTGGTTCCTGCTGCCAGGTCTGCCATCTGCCAGATGTGTCCCTCTTTCCTCACCACTTCTTTATCTGTCTCCCTTTCCCATCACCTCAGTGCTTTTCAGCTTTCACAGGCAGCACAGTGTCTTTTAATGATTTGAAGAGCTATTGTGTGTGCTGAGTACCAGACACAGTGAGGTCTCTACAAGGTCCCATTTAATCCTTGTCATAGTCTTGTTCTCTGTTTCCAGTGCAGAGCTCGGCCATGTGGCTCAGCCATGAGTCATTCATCTCAGCATGTTTGCTGCTCTTGAGTTTGGAGCTAGGATTTGAACCTGTGTCTGCCTAATTTCAACCTGTTTCCTCAGATGCAAGTAGTGCCATCTACAGGACCTGGAAGTAGTGCTCCTGGCCTTCCACCTTCCACACAGCAAGTCCAAACATAGTGTTAGTTTGCACTGCTTTGCCTTGTGCTCACTAGAGCAGCAATGAACTCCAGGGGTCTTCTTAGGGAGTCACTGGAGTCCTGTGTAATAGTTGGTAAGGAGAACAGTGTCTAGAGACAGAGAGCTGAGGCTGAGCCCTTTATTTCCACACTCTTGCTTCTTGACTTGAGAATAATATCAGTACTTAGCTCATTGTGCTGTAAGGAATAAATGCCATCTTATAAATAATGGTGATAATAATGGTAGTAATAATAATACTAATGTCAGCTGACATTTTTGAGGGCCTACACTGAGTCAAGAGTCAAGTGCTGCTCTGAGTCTTTTATGTGCAGTAACTATCTTAACCCTCACACTGACCCTCTACAAGAGGTGCCATGATTTTGACTTCTCATGGGTTGAGGAGACCAAGGCACAAAATGATTAGGTGACCTGCCTGGGGTCAAACAGCATTGCTGTGGTGGGCCATTGCTGCTCCTGTTATTTGCCAGGCAGGGTGACCTTTCTTCCTCTGTGCCCCCTCCCTTGCCCCCATATCCTTTTGTGTGGCTCAGGTCTTTGTGGCTGTTTTTTCTTGCCTCCCATCCTCTCTTTCTCCTTTTCTCCTTTGTCTCCTCCTTCCTCCCTCTTCCTCCACTCTTCCTCCTTTGTCTCTCTTTCTCCCAGTCCCCAGATGGCCTCTGCCTTTAGATGCTTGGGTCTGACCCTAGGTAACCGAGTTGTTGCTGTTCGCTATTTCTTGTCCCTCAGCACGTGGACGTTCCTCCACGTAGCCACATCTGCCTGGAGCATACCGCCTGCTGCAGGGCACCAGTTGCTACCTTGCCACCAATTACACCATGTATCATAATTGTACATTTTTTGTTGTTGTTGTTGAAAGCTAAATGATGAAGCTAATAGGGTTCATGCTGAGAACAGATGTTCTTATTTCTGCCCAGATGCTGTACATGGCAAGGATTTCCTGATTCTTTTGTGCTCAGATTTGAAATGTTTCTGGTTGAAAGGTTCTTGGGAGGGGCTGAAATATCATGCTGTCCTCCAGCAAAGAACTGGGCACAGGTCTTGAGGGTATACGAAGTAGCCATCCTTGACATTTTAGAATCCATCTGCTTCTTGAAGACATAATACTGCTCTTTGCTGAAAACGGCCTTTACTAGCATTTTATAATTAAACATTCAGATTTTCACTTTTCTGGTTGTTTCAGTCTTAAGATAATGTGGCAGTTAACAATTCTTCCATTTTCTGCTTTATTTTCTGTCTTGTTTCTACTTGGAATTCATGGAAGGTTTTTTCCTTCTCATTAAGAATCTTAAAAGACTGTGATAATATCATGCATTCATTTTATATTTATTGAGTGCCTTATATGTGCAAGACACTGGGGTACAGAACAGACAAAGTTTCCTCTTTTAAGGGAATGATCATATGGTCAGGGATGACAAAAAATAAATAAACTGATTTCAGATGGCAGGAGTGCCATGAAGGAATTAAACAAGATGATAGGGCCCTGGCCTGTGTGACTCAGTGGACTGAGCATTGTCCCACGCACCAAAAAGTTACAGGTTTGATTCCCAGTCAGGGCACATGACCATGTTGCAAGCTTGATCCCCAGTAGGGGGTGTGCAGGAGGTAGCCAATCAATGTTTCTCACATCAATATTTCTCACATTGATGTTTCATTCTCCCTCTCTCTGCCCCTCCCTTCCTCTCTCTCTAAAATCAATTAAAACAAACATATTTAGAAAAATAAATAAACAAGGTGATATTATAGAGAGAAACTGGCAAGTGAGTGCTACTGTGTATAAGTTGGTCAAGAAATGTCTTTCTGAGAAAGTGACAGCTAAGCTAAGGTGAGGGGTTAGGGAAGAACATTCTAGAAAGAGGAACTGACAAGTGCAAAGGCCCTGAGGCAGAAAAAAGTTGGGGAGTTAGAAGCCTTAATAAAATCTCTTAAGTTATACTTTGTCCTAAGGGCTATAATAGGAAAGAAGGCCATTGTAGACTTATCTATTTAAACCTTGATGGATCCCCTTGAATCAGGCCTCCAAACTGTGGCAAAATTTGACCATAGCCCTAGTTAGCATTTCAGAGACTCATGCAAAGTCACCACAATTGTGCTGTAGTTAGCAATTCCCTGTCTTGAGACAGAAATCAAATGTTGTGGCTTTGCTTACGTTAAAGCACATATGCACACAGAGAGAGCTGCCTGCATTTTCGTGGTGCTGTTAAAGCCAGGGAGGTGTTGAGGATGTATGACAACTCCAGACAACTCCTCCTGTTCCTGCAAAGCTGTCCTCTCTGTCCTACTTAGAATGGGAAGAACACAGGGTTTCATCAGGGACAAGCCCAAGGTCATCTGTGGCTACATGGTCAGCACTGTACTGGAGGCCCTCAGCATGATTCCAAATCAGAAGCAGAGACTGGGATCTTCCATGGAGCCATATGCCTCTTCTAGAGTATACTCAACTTTCCCAGATGCAGCTCACAAATTTAGCTTGCCACAAAAGCCGATCTCAGCCTATCTCCAAAAATGAGAGATAAGGTTATCTGACGCATCTATCCAGTTTCATTCAGGAGGAAACTATATGCAAGTAAGATTTACATGCAATCTAGAAACATCCTCAGGAGGGTCATTTTGATGGATCTTTCTGTTGATAATCCCAACTCCCCTAGTCACAGGCATTTATAGATTTCCACTGGCCACTCATTAAAGTCAGTCCCTGAGCATCTGCCATAGTCCCCATGACACTACCTCTGGATCTGCCCTTATAGATGGCTACACCTACCAATCAATAGGTGCCTCATTCTCATAAACAGTCAAGGAAGAACTGGGATGGACTGGGAGGGAGAAGCTCAAAGAAGAATGGAGTAGACTCTGAAGAGGTGGGAAGCAGACAAAAAATTTCCTTTGATTCACAAAAGCAATGGACCTCAGGACTGTCCTGCCCAAGACTGAGGTGGGCAGTCTGGGTTGCAGAGAACTCCTGGGAGCGTAGCAACCTCTGGAAGGATTAGAGGTGAAAGAATGAAATTCTAAAATTTCTGGATGCAACTGAAGGAACTAAGACATTCAACTCAGAAGCCCATAACAGCGGTCTTCAAATATTTAAAGTGGAAGAGAATATTGGATTTGTTCTGCGTCACCCTGGACGGCAGAACTACAACAATAGTGACAATACACTAATGTGTGGCATTAACTGAGTGGATCCTATGTACTAGGACCTGATTATACATTATAAGGAGTTCCTTAATCAATCCTCACCACAAATTGCTTAGGCCTTTGCTCATGGTCATATAGCTAGCTATACGAAGAGTTAGAATTAGATCCTTTATATCACCAACTCCAAAATATCCAGGCTAGCAATCTCTGCACATTGTGACATTGTGATTTAACATGAGGAAGAACATTCTCAAATAGTGGAAAGAGAAGAAGTGAGCTCCTTGTTGCATAAACTGAGATGGTATCATTGCTCAAGGGTGGTGTGTGGATACTTCTGACTATGGAGGTATGGCAGAGACATGGCTATGTGGCTTCTAAATTCTCCTCTAACCTTGAGATACTATGACTGTTGAGGAACTAGGGAGTTGTGGGTCAGCTGTTTCCCAGATAAAGAGAGATGAGGAGCCCAGAAGGAGCATAAACTCATCTATTCTGATATATTCTCTGTATTTGCACTATGTTCCAAGAAGAGCCTAAATGTATATTGTGTTTCACAAACTTCAAACTGGTAGAAAAGTAAATGGGAAACACTGAGATACCTCCCTCAGAGGATAAGATTGATAGTGGCTTACCTTATATTTTCAACCAATATTCAGCCTGAGCATACCACAATTATTAGGGAAGGCTTTTTCGCATAAAGAAGCAACTCTTTTTGTCAGAAACTACTTCAAGCTGATAAGCACACTACCTGATTTCCTACTTCCTGCATTGGGTGGTCCAGATGGAGAAATGGGAATAGAAGGAAAAGTGTTTGGGGTAGAGAGTACACCAAGCATAGACTTCCTGGCCTCCCACGCCTGCTCAAACCCCACCTTCAGACATGGTTTTCTTTGGGTCAGAGGGCAAGGAACCTCCTTTCCATACCTTGGTTACATAAAAGTAGCAATTAATTTGAACTACCTATTAGTTTGAACCACTGAAAACTGCCATATTCACAGGTTAAAATGACAAAATATAGCAATAAAGAACAACAATAATAATAATACTAACAATTTGAGCAAGCAGAGGGCATTGAAGTGTACTCATTAGCACTTGGATTGGCAAAGACTACGACTGTTCTTACTATCTTTTCAGGACTCATTTCTCACTTGGCAGTGGACATAAGAATGAGGAAGAGAGAGGGTGCTTTCATGTTCCAACTTAATGCAATTCTAACTGGTTTTAAAGAGCCTCTTTCATGTCAGCATAGCTTATTTTTGGGAAATTGCTCCTTTGGGAATTCTTCTTGCTCCTCTTCTTTTCTCCTTCATGTAATGGTGCCAGAGTCTAAGGGGAAGCTCGTGTAACACCACGGTGGAGATGAAGGAGGCCTCAAAGGTGTCCCTGGGTCCTTGCAGTCCTTGTCTGAGCTGTTCCCTGGTACTGGGTGTCCTGCATGTGTGTCTGCTGAGGGCTCCTGTGCACATCTACGGACAAGGCCTCTGCCTCTGCCCAGAGGTCTCTGCATCTGTAACCTCCTATTCTTCTGATCTTCTAGATTTTTCAAGCATCATTGAGAGAATGAGAAACCTGCAGCCAAAATTCTTCCCAACTGCCTCCAACATGTGAGGCTGCTCCTGTGCTTCTCCTCAGACTGTACTGCTCTACCATCTCTCATGCCACTCTGGATGCTCTGGATTCTAAGTCTTACCTTCTACGACAAGCTTTCAGGCTTTTTAGGCTGTGCTCAAGGAGAAAGGAATCTAACTTCAATACTCTATCTAGTAGTTTCTCAAACCTACAGAGAATTGTTAATCATCTCCTCTCGCTGCCCCTCTCAAGGTTTACCTGAGGGGTTGTGAACAAAGAGAAGTGGAGATTCTCCTGAGGCTGACCACTGCCTTGCTTTCTCCTCTGTTCCTGCCTCCCTCTACCTCCCTTATAGGTAGAAGGAGCTCCCCTAAATGTCAAACCACCCTCTTTTCCTATCTTGTGGAAGGTTTTTACTGATTTATTTATGCATTTGTAGTTTAGCTTCTTTGGTCTAGGTAGAGTTAACTTTACTCTTGCTTGTGACAATAGGCCTTAGATGTATACAAGGGGTAAGGCAGGTGCCAATTACTTTACATATATTCTTTGATTTGATCCTTCTAACAACCCTGTAAAAAAACTCATTTTACAGCTAATACAACTCAGACAGAGACAGTATGATTTGTGTGAGGTCACACAGAACAGTTGTTTTCACAGAATGGGAGATTTTGACCCAGACCTCCCAGATTCTACAATGTGAGGCTTTCCCACTGGCTATAATTATCACATGCCTAAAATATCACAGTCGATCTATCAGTTATGTATCTTACAAGTACATTTTTTTGTGCGACCACTGTATATTTATATATTTCACAGAGCATAACTCAGAGGGAAAGAGGAACCTGACTTTTGGAAATTTATGTAATATTTCAACTCAGACAGTTTTGTACCTCAGTCTTGTCATCATTTGGTTTATTTCCTCTCCTCCACCTCTGAAAGGCCCCTTTAATGTATGAGTCTCTGTGGACCTTAGGTGAGGTGTGCTGTTGATAGTCCCAGATGGGAAGTGGCAAAGCTAGAGCCCTACAGAGTCAAATTCCTCATATCCTCCCTTTCTGTCCAGCTTCATAAAACCTAGCACTGTGTTGTGTTCTGCTCTGATGCATGTTGACTAAATGACAGGCTGGCTGATAGAAGCCACAGGGCAGACGACATATCCAGCAATCAGAACTAGTGAGCATTGTTTTGGAGTTAGGATGATGGTGAACCATGAACTCCAGAGGCAAAGAGGAAGAGAAGCAGACTTGGCCAACAGTAGAGGCTCCCAAAGAGCAGTTGATGGTTTGTGTGAGCCCAGAAAGGAAAAGGCTTTCACATACTGGGTGCCTTGTCTGGGCCTCACATCAGGCAGTGAGTATTGTCCATTCTAACCATGAAAGTCAGTGACTAAGGCATTAGTGCAGCATGGGCCTAATGGCTCTGGCATCTGACTATGCCAACCTGTTTGCACAGAGTGTTAACTGGGTGAGACAGGGCATGGGGAAGACCCTTCTGGCTGTCCTCAATTATGAAGATTTATTGAAGGCACATGTGCCATGATCACTAGGGATGGAGTAGATCCTCCAGGATATTCAAGGCTGCTGATCCAAACCTGGATATTGAAGATGAAGCTAGATTTAAGGCAACCAAGAGAAGCATAACTATATGGGCTTACAATAAAGTTGATATTAGAGTTGGCTTCTGAATAGCAAGTGAAAATTTGCCAGATAAAAGTGAGAAAGGGTACTTCTAGGAACAGAAAATAGCAAATGCACAGAGGTGAGAGTAGGAAGGTGTGTATGTTTGTATGTGTGGAGAGGTGAGGTGGGTATCTAGAAAATGCTTTGTTGTGGGGCTGAAGTCCATTGTACCATGTGTTCTAAGGAGATAGTATTTTCTCTCCCAGATGTACTTTGGACATCATCATGATGGCAAATATCTGCTCCCCTCTTTTTGTCCCTGGCTATTTCCCAACCCCTCCTTATGTGGGATGGTCTTCTCACACTGGTCTATGCCCACAAGCTTATCTCACTCTGATCCTTAGCACCAAGCATTGACCTTTGTATCTTAGAGATGGTGGTGGTGGTGGGGCAATGGAACTCTGATTTCATTCTGGATTCTGCTTGGTCTTTTTTCCATAAAGACTTTTGCATAGTCCCCAAAGACTCATGGATAGACCCATAGACCATGGTCTTGCCTAATTTTAATGATTTTTCTCCAAACATATGAGTCTTTTTCTGGAACTTCAGCTCAATGACTGGGGGCTTGCCACATGCCGTAAGACTTCCCTGGTGTAGACTGCCTTTAAGTTGATCCATTATTTGTTTGGAAGGGCTACTTCTTTCATTATTCTTGAAAAACAAAATTCTATTTCTAACTATTAATAATTCCCAAATTTATTTTCTCTCTTCATTGGTCCTTAGGTTTTCTCTCATTAACCACTGTGTATACTCTATGCTCTAAATTATTTGTTCTAAGCACAATCCTTTGTGTTCTCCATACTATGTCAACATTGGGGGGTAGTTTTCATTCATTCATTCATTCATTCATTCATTCAATATGTATTAAATATGTACTGTGTTCTAGGCACTGGGAATATGGTGGTAAGCAAGACAGTCTCTGCCATCACAGAGCTTAAGTTTTGATAAAAGAAGACCAATAATATCAAAACAAAGAAATCAACCAACAAGATATTTAAAGACTGTTAGATGTACAGGGGTGGGGAGGGGAGATAAATTGTGGTAGAGTGAAATGGACAGAGGGCAGAGGAGGTGCCATTTAAAAAGAGAACCTACATGATAAAAATATCATTCCAACAGGTAGGAGCAATAAGAGCAAAGGCCAGATGGTGGGGAAAAAAACACTTGGAGGCTTACAAGAGCTAGTGAGGCATGACAATGAGACAGGATGGTAGACATGAGCCCAGTCTTGGAGAACAAGGCAAGATATTTGCATTTCATTTAAGAGCATCATACTGTGTTGAAACATATTATGTGGGATCTATGTTGGTTAAGATGGATTAAATAAAAATGATTGCATTGAAAAATCCAATGAGAATGTTGCTAGGAAGGAGGCTTCAATGAGGATAAGAGCTAAATTCAGAGAGAGAAGGTCCCAATGCTTTCTGTAGTGTTCAAGGGGGCTACAGAGAGATGGCCAACTTTCATCTTAAATGTCTATGAAGTTGAACCTGTGCAACCATCCAGAGGATAGAAATTGCTACCAGCCTTTTCTCTCTTTCTCTCTCTCATGTGTGTGTATGTGTGTGTGCGTGTGTGTGTATGTATGTGTGTGTGTGTGTGTGTGTGCAGGGAACATGAAATGTTTGCCAGGCTAAACTCCTCATTTGTTTTTATTTTGAAGTTCACATAACACTTTGGATTGGGCACCATTGTGATGTCAGCTCTGGCTAAGAAGCAGTGAAACTATGAACAGGAAAAAGGTATTAACAGGACACTAAAACAAAGCACTTTCAGAATAAAGGTTTTCAACATTTTCTGCATGTCTCTGCCATGGCTTGGATAAACTAAAGCAATTTCATTCAAGAAATGTTTTTCTCTATTAGAAAGTTATAATTAGCCCTGGCCGGTTTGGCTCCGCGGTTGGAGCGCCGACCTGCGGTACAGAGAGACCCGGGTTCGGTTCCCGCTAAGGGCACGTGCCTCGGTTGCAGTTTGTCCCCAGCCCTGGTTGGTCGTGCAGGTGGCAGCCACTCGATGTGTCCCTTCACATCGATGTTTCTCTCTCTCTCTCTTCCTCTCTCTCCCTCCCGCTCTATCTGAACAAAAAATGGAAAAATGTCCTCGGGTGAGGATAAAAAAAAAAAAAAGTTATAATTAATAACACTGGCATATACTTGTTCGTACTTAAAATGTATTCACTGGAGACAGCACTCAAAGTTTGGGCTGCCACATCTGCTTAAGTTCTTTGATCTTTGGGCAAAGCTTCTCTTGACAGGTCAGTTGAACTGAACCATCTTCTGAGCCCATAACATGACATAGTTATTTTAAAAGTTATTATTCATAAATACTTACCTATACAAATCAAATTTTTTTGTAGCAACCAGAAATATAATGGGTTCTGAGTCTAATATAAGACAGCAACTGCCCTCCATCATCCCTAGCTTAAAATAGTTAAGTGGCCTCCTTCTCTTTATTAATTGACTTTTCGCATTTTATAAGTACTGAGGTTCTAATTTGGAAACAATTACCATAGAAAAAAATGGAGGAAATTAACCCCAAATAAAAACAAGAATAAAAGGTAAGAAAGTCACAGGAAGGTTTGAAGAGTGCTTTGTACAGAAGGGCCTCCTCTGGCCTTAAATCATCAATATCTTTATGCCTGCCTTTGACAGTTGTTACTAACAACTATTACATTTTTATATGTACATATACACAATCAGTCATAAACATAAACATATACATATATACCCTATACACATATGAACACACACACACACACACACACACACACACACACCTATGTACTTAACAGTTTATTACAAAAGTATTTCCTGAACATTCACCCATTCAGTTAATTGACAGATATGTACATTTCTACAAAGGGCCAGATACTATTCTAGGCAATAGGAATAGAGCAATGAACAAAACAGGTGCAATCTCTGCTCTCATAGAGTTTCCACATTTTTGTGGGGGAAAGACCAATAATAAAGAAGACACATGAATAAAATACGTAAAATGTTAGGTGATATGTGCTAAGGAAGAAGGAAAAACTGGGAAGGGAGAGAGGAAGTGTTGAGAGGTAGGTGGTGGTCGTAAATTAGATAATGGCCAGATAAGCTGAAATTTAAGCTAAATTCTGAGCAATGAAGCCCCTGCAGGCAGGAGAGAGAGCAAGGACTGAGTGAGCACAGGAAGAATATACACGTGGCATTAGAATATGAAATGTGGGAGCATAGGTTGTAAACAGTGGAAGTTCTCAACACCCATTCTCAATCCAGTCTCCTCCCCAAGGGCAAGAGTGCAAATGGTTTTAGGGTCTCCTTTCAGGTCTTTTTTTTCCCCTCAATTTTTAAACTTAAATTTATTGGGGTGACATTGGTTAAAAAATAGTATTGGTTTCAAGTGTACAATTCTATAATATATCATCTGTTTTTTGCATTGTATATCTTTATATATTTAAAAAAAAATTTTTTCTTTATTGATTTTTAGAGAGAGAGGAAGGGAGAGGGAGAGAGATAGAAATATGGATGAGAGAGAATATCAACTGGCTGCCTCTAGGATGCCTCCCACTCCCCCACTGGGGACTGGGTCCAATACCTGAGCATGTGCCTTGACTGGGAATTAAACTGGCAACCTCTTGGTGCATGGGTCAATGTTCAACCATGAGCCATACCAGTCAGGTTATACATTTTTAAGAAACAAAATAATAAATATATTGTCTAATGGGTTGCTTTTTTGTTCAGTTTACAGTCTTGCACGTTATCCTATATCAACATGAACATAGTCTATTCATTTAATATTCTATGATATCCTGTTAATGCATGTATCATACTTTGCTTAGCTAGTCTCCTATTTTAGACCTTCCAGTTGTTTTTTACAATTATTAAAAAATGTTACACTAAATGTCCTTGTACATTTTATTGTGCATATGAGCATGTATCTGCTGGTTAGATTACTTATCCAGAACTTTCACAAGAAGTTATTTCTTCCAATTAAAAGCTGTAAAATGAGTTTCACTATGAATTATGTGTTTTGATTAACGCCATTTTGCCAAATCCAAGAAATCATTTTAATAAAAAGCTAGGGAAAAAATATCCTCTAGGATTCTTTTTCTACTTCCCAGCCTTTTGCCATATGACAAAGATAATTTTTTTAAATGATTTTCTTGCCAGCACCTACTTTTGGCATAGCGGGAAGCCAAACATCACTGTGGGGGTGGAAAGGAGCATTTGCTACAAATTGCATAATTTGGCACACTTTTCTACTATAGTAGTCATGTTTTTGTAAGTTTCAGTTAATTTTCTAAAGGCTTCCTTCCCATCAATAGTTTGCTGCAGTAAAACTATGACAGCATCACTGCCCCTCTCCTCCTTGACTCCTTCCTCTGTCCACTGTAGTGCCACACTCTGCGCAGATCATTTGTTCTGGTCCTTGGGTGTTCTCTTGCCCAGGGTTGCAGGCTTTGCTCCTTCTTTATTGTCTCTTGCATTTAAACCCTTTCCTCCATAACAAGGTACCTCAGATATGAGTTCACCTCCCAAACAACGGTGATGTGTGTGTGTGTAGAGACAATAAATGTGTGCTCCCCAAATGACTGATGAAATTCTATTCCATCTTTGTCTAATGTAGTAATAATAATCAACAACAGAAAATATTCTTCAGCATTTTTTTTGTGCTAGGCACTGTGCTAAGCGTTCATCTTTTTATTTCTTCCCATAACAACCCTATACAGTAAAAATTATCCTTCCCATTTTACATATGGGAAAATCAAGAACGAGAAAGTAACTGCTGAAATAGGAAAAATGGCGGCAGAGTGAATGGAGCTACACAGACCATCTCCCAGGACCAAACTGGATTCACAACAAAAATAAAGGCAAATCGTCAGGAAGGGGCAACCAAAAGACACCTTGGAGGACCACATAACCAGGGACACCGACTCAATCCTGGTAGGCTTGCGAAGGCGCGAGAGGGGCCAGGAGCCCATGGTCCACAGCGGCCTGGGCGGGGACCAGGGGACTCAGCAGGAAGCTGCTGCTGCCACTTCAGCTGCAACCCCACATGAGTCCTGTGAACTCTGTTGCCTGCTAAGCTGTCGGCTGGTGCCGCATGTACTGGCTGAGACCAGAGGACTCGGTGGGAAATTGCTGCTGCCGCCACGGCTGCAACCCTGCATGAGTCCTGTGAACTCTGCTGCCTGCTAAGCCCTCGGCTGGTGCCGCACAAACTTACTGGGACCAGGGGACTCTGCTGGAAGCTGCTTCCACCTCGGCAGTGTCCCGCTACCGTGGCTTAGTCCTGGGGCTTCTGCTGAATGCAACGCCCTCAGCTGGTGCCACAGCCGCAGCTGCCCTTGGCGGGAAGCAGTGCCTTCGGGATAAAAGTCCCAGGCGGCTCCACAACCCAGAGTCTAGACAGAGGCTAAATTGGCGGGAGCCACTCACCTTGGGCTCTGGCAGAGGGAAGGCAGACTGGACTGGAACTGTGTGGGAACACATGGTTTTGGAGGGTGCTAAGAGCTTTCCCTGAGTGCAGCCATGCAGGACTGTGGTCATATTACTCCTTCCCAGGGCCCTGGGGTGAGGCGGAGGCCCCTCCCTCAGAGATTCAACCCCACCTGGTGGCCATTGAAATGCTAATTGAGGCCCATTAACAAACAGCAGCTGCCACACCCTCAGGAAATACTCTTACACTGAGCACCTGAGGCAACTCAGAAATCAAGGGTCTTCAGGTGACCTCTACTAATAGCCTCCAGGCAGAAAAAGCTAGAGGATAACTACCATTCCCTGGGCTAGCAACACTAACCAGAAAAGCTAAGACTTGATGGTGGTGTTTAAAGTGGGTCCTCCCTGGCTCATCCAAACCCAGGAGAGGGAGCCACAAACAGCAGAATACCAACACCCAAAGGGAAAATTTGGCAGACTCCAAAGCTCACTGTGATAGCCAAAATGGTGAACAACAAAAACAAAAGCCAAATGAAAGAACAAGAGACCTCTACGGAAGATGACATAAATGAGGTGCAGTTAAGCAAGTTAACAGAACTAGAAGTTAGAGCCACGACGTTGAGGAAGCTCAACAGCATGTGTAAAGATATGAGCACCATGAGTAAACACATAGAAATGTTGAAAATCAAACAGTTGGAAATTAAAAACCAACAAGAAGAAATGAAGAATGACATATCAGAAATGAAAAACACATTGGAAGGTCTAAAAAGCAGAGTAGGGGAAGCTGAGGACTGGATCAGTGAATTAGAAGACAGGCTAGAAAAAATCAACCAATCAGAAAACCAAAAGGAAAAAAATGATTAAAAAACAGGAAGACAGCTTAAGAGAACTGTGGGACAACTGGAAACGGAATAATATTCACATCATAGGAGTCCCAGAAGAAGAAGAATATGAGCAAGAGTTAGAGAATATATTCAAAGAAATAGTGACAGAAAACTTCCCTAATTTGGTGAAGGAAGAAGGCATTAAAGTTCAAGAAGCACAGAGAGCCCCAAGTAAGAAGAACCCAAATAGGTGCACACCAACACACATAGTAATGAAACTGCAAAAAATTAAAGACAAAGAGACAATGCTAAAAGCAGCAGAGATAAGCAACAGGTTACCTACAAAGGAAACCCCATAAGGCTCTCAGCTGACTTCTCACAAGAAACACTATAGACCAGAAGAAAATGGCATGAAGGAATCAAGGTCAAGAAAAACATGGATCTGAATCCACGACTACTCTACCCAGCAAGGCTATCATTCAAAATAGAAGGTCAAATAAAGAGCTTCCCAGACCAAAAAAAAAAAAAAAAAAAGTCTAAGGCAATGAATACATTAGCACCAAACCAGCACTGCAAGAAATGTTAAAAGGACTGCTGTAATTACCAGGAGAAAAGGGAAGAAAAATAAAACCACACTAAACAAAAATGGCAATAAATAAGTACATATCAATAATCATCTTAAATGTAAATGGATTGAATGCTCCCATAAAAAGACACAGAGTAGATGATTGGATAAGAAAGCATGACTTATCTATATGCTGTTTAAAAGAGACCCACCTCACAACAAAAGACTCACATAGATTGAAAGTGAAGAGATGAAAAAAATTTTCCAAGCAAACGGAAAAGAAAAAAAAGCTGGAGTTCCAATACTCATACCTGATATAATTGATTTCAGAATGAAGGCCATAACTAGAGACAACGAAGGTCACTACATAATATTGAAAGAATCTATCCAACAGGAAGATATAACCTTGATAAATATATATGCACCTAATATAGGAGCACCAAAATATATCACAAAACTTCTGGAGGACTTCAAAGAAGAAATCTACAACAATACAATCATAGCAGGGGATTTCAATGCCCTGCTGACATTACTGGATAGATCCTCTAGACAAAAAATTAGCAAGGAAACACAGACTCTAAATGAAGCACTAGACCAAATGGATTTCATAGATATCTACAGAGAATTACACCCCCAAACTACAGAATTCACATTCTTCTCAAGTGCACATGGGACATTCTCAAAGATAGACCACATGTTACGGCACAATCTAAGTCTCTACAAGTTCAAGAAGATTGAAATCATATCAAGCATCTTTCAGATCACAATGGCATGAAACTAGGAATCAATAGCAAGAAGAACATACAAAGATATTTGAACACATGGAAAGTAAATAGCATGTTATTAAACAATGAATGGGTCACTGAGGAGATCAAGGAAAAAATCAAAAACTTCCTGGAAACCAATGAAAATGAAGACACAACAACACAAAATCTATGGGATGCAGCTAAAGCAGTTCTGAGAGGGAAGTTCATAGCACTACAGGCCTACTTCAAAAAAGAAGAAAAATCTCTAGTAGATTATCTAACCTCACAACTTAAAGAACTAGAGAGCAAAAAAAAAAAAAAGAAAACCCCAGAGCAAGTAGAAGGAAGGAAATAGTAAAGATCAGAGCAGAAATAAATGACATAGAGACCAAAACAAAAACAAAAAAAACAAACAAAAAACAAAGAGTTGATTTTTCGAAAAGATAAACAAGATTGATGGACTCTTAGCTAGAATCACAAAGAGAGAGAACCCAAATGCAAAAAAACAGGAATGAAAGAGAGAGGTAACAACTGACACCACAGAAAGACAAAAGATTGTTAACAACTTTTATGATAAGGAAGAGATAGAAAACTTGAACAGACCAATAACAACAGAAGAAATTGAAGAGGTAATCAAGACTCTCCCAGCAAACAAAAGCCCAGGCCCGGATGGCCTCACCTGGGAGTTTTACCGAACATTCAAAGAAGAACTAATACCCATTCTCCTCAAATTTTTCAAAAAATTCAAGAAGAAGCAAGACTTACAAACTCGTTTTATGAAGCCAGCATAAGACACTACAAAATCAGAAAAAGACACTACAAGGAAAGAAAACTACAGGCCAATAACCCTGATGAACATAGATGCCAAAATACCAGCAAATCAGATCCAGCAATACACCAAAAAAATTATCCACCATGACCAAATGGGATTCATCTCAGGATTGCAAGGCTGGTACAATATTCGCAAATCAATAAATGTGATACACCACATAAATAAAATGAAGAATAAAAACCACATGATAAGATCAATAGATGCTGCAAAAGCATTCGACAAAATCCAGCATCCATTTCTGATAAAAATGCTCAGCAGTGTGGGAATAGAGGGATCATATCTAGACATAATAAAGGACATATATGAAAGACCTACGGCCAACATCATGCTCAATGGGCAAAAACTAAAAGCATTTCACTTAAGAACAGGACCAAGGCAAGGATGCCCTCTTTTGCCACTCCTATTTAACATAGTACTGGAAGTCTTAGCCACAGCAGTCAGACAGGAAGAAAAAATAAAAGGGATCCAAATGGGAAAGGAAGAAGTGAAATTGTCATTATTTGCAGATGACATGATACTATACATAGAAAACCCCAAAAACTCCATCAAAAGTTTACTAGACTTAATAAATGAATTTAGAAAAGTAGCAGGATACAAAATCAACGTCAAGAAATCGATGGCATTCTTATACACCAATAATGAACTCACAGAAAGAGAAACTATGAAAACAATCCCATTAACCATTGCGGCAAAAAAATTAAGATACCTAGGAATAAACATAACCAAAAAAATAAAAGACCTATTCGCAGAAAACTACAGGTCATTGAAAAAAGAAATAGAGGAAGTTATAAAAAAAGTGGAAGCACATACCCTGTTCATGGTTTGGGAGAATTAAATCATTAAAAGGTCCATATTACCCAAAGCAATCTATAGTTTCAATGCAATCCCCATCAAAATACCAACGGCATACTTCACAGAATTAGAACAATTATTTCAAGAGTTCATATGGAACCAAAAAAGGCCTCGAATAGCCACAACAATCTTGAAAAGGAAGAACAAAGTTGGAGGGATCACAATACCAAATTTCAGGTTATACTACAAAGCCACTGTAATCAGAACAGCCTGGTACTGGCACAAGAACAGACATATAGACTAGTGGAACAGAACAGAGAACCCAGAAATGGACCCAAGGCAATATGCTCAATTAATATTTGACAAAGGTGGCAAGTGCATACAGTAGAGTAAAGACAGCCTCTTTAATAAATGGTGCTGGGAAAATTGGACAGCTACTTGGAGAAAAATGAAACTGGACCATCAACTTACACCCCACAAGAGAATAAACTCACAATGGATAAAAGACTTAAATGTAACTCATGAATCCATAAAAATCCTAGAAGAGACTGTAGGCAACAAAATTTCAGACATCATACGCAGCAGAATTTTTACTGACACATCACTAAGGCAACAGAAACAAAGGAGAAAATGAACACATGGGACTACATCAAACTCAAAAGCTTCTGCACAGCGAAAGATACAATTATCAAAATGGAAAGGCTACCCACTGTATGGGAGAGCATAACTGCCAATGATATATCAATAAGGGGTTAATTTCCAATACATATAGAGTGCTCATACAACTCCACAAAAGGAAGACAAAGAATCCAATTACAAAATGGGCAGAGGAACTAAATAGACACCTCTCCAAACAGGACATACAAATAGCTAAGAAACATATGAAGAAATGCTCATCATCACTAATCATCAGAGAGATGCAAATTAAAACAACAATGAGGTATTACCTCACATCTGTCAGAATGGCTGCCATCAACAAATCATCAAACAACAAGTATTGGCGAGGGTGTGGAGAAAAGGGGACTCTAGTGCACTGCTGGTGGGAATGCAGACTGGTGCAGCCACTATGGAAAACAATATGGTGTTATCTCAAAAAATTAAAAATTGAACTTTCATTTGACCCAGTGATCCCACTTCTAGGAATATACCCTAAGAAGCCTGAAACACCAATCAGAAAGAATATATGTTCCCCCATGTTTTAGCAGCACTATTTACAATCGCTAAGATCTGGAAACAGCCCAAGTGTTCATCAGTAGACGAATGGATAAAAAAGCTGTGGTACATGTACACAATGGAGTACTACGCAGCTGTAAGAAAGATCTCTTATCCTTTGAGACTACATGGAGGGATCTGGAAAGTATCATCCTAAGTGAAACAAGCCAAACAGAGAAAGACAAGTATCATATGATCTCACTTATTTGTGAAATATAATGAACATAACAATCTGAGTAATGGGCTAGTCCCAGAGTGTGGAAGTGGGGTACAGAATGACAATCCCCTAAATGGGGGGGTGGTAGGGGAGAGATAAACCACAGAGCTTATATGCATGTATGCATGAACAGTGGATATGGACAACAAACTGTGGAAAGGGCAGGGAGGGTGGGAGAGGGGGGTATCAGTGGGGGAAAAAGGAGAAACATCTGTAACAAAAATTAATTAATAATGAAAAAAACAAAACAAAAAAAAAAGAGAGAAAGTAACTGCCCTATGTACACACAACTAAAAGGTAAAGGATCTTGGATTTGAAACCAAGTCTTTTGGATTGTGAAGTGCCACAGTCTTGACCATTGTGTGTTCTGCCTCATTTCCTGTCAGGGCTATGTTGAAGGGGTTTCATGTAGAAGGAGCTTGTTGTCTACTCCTTCTGTGTTGTAAGGCAAATCCACAGCCATGGCCCAGAGAAACAGAAACATATCTTGAAGGTGTTCATAATGTTGCTGGTGATAACTATGACTTATCTCCCAAGACAGACCTACTGTGTGAGATAGAGGAGACTAACAGATTTAGATTCAGAGACCTGTGTGACAGTACTGGCTCTATCACTTAATGAACACTATGACATTTCTGGGTTTCTTTACTTGGAAAATGGTGACCATAGATGCATCCTTATAGATTGATGTGAGGATGAAACACCATTCAAATAGACACCCACTTTTATTATTATTATTTCAAGAGAAGCTAAAACAATACAAAATTCCATGAGAAGAATCAGTATAAGTCTGAGTTTCTAATTGAAGAGATACAAAATTTCTGTGAACTTAGGTGAACCTTGAAAACATTGTGCTAAGGGAAAGAAGCCAGATACAAAAGGTCATATATTGGATGACTCTATTTATATAAAGTGTCTGGTATAGGCAAATATATACAGAGAGAAAATATTTCATTGGTTGTCTAGGGCTGAAAGGTTTAGGGGGAAATGAAGAGTTACAATTAATGGGTATGGAATTTCTTTTGGGAGGGATGATACAAACGTTCTAATATTGATTGTGGTAATGATTTTTAAACATTCTAAAAATCACTGATTTGTGTACTTTAAGTGGGTGAATTATAGTGTAAGGTATTTAAATTGTACCTCATTAGGTAAGTTTCCATTAAAAATTAGTTTTTGGTATTTATTTAGTTAAAAGAAATGGAGAAACCATTGTCCATTATGGGTGTTTATATTAAATGCATTTCTCTGAAAACACATGGGATGCCTCTTTCTTACTAAGCACTTAGTAGAAGGTATATAAAAATGAGGTATAAAGTTAATAACAACAATAACAAAGCAAAACTAAACACACCCAAAAGAAAAGCAAGATGGAAAAAAGTAGAAAGCTGGTAATGAAACTGTCTATAAGTCTACACTGGCCTGACTCATGTTCAGCTGGGCATGCATTTTGAGCTGTGATGTATCTGCTGTGGTTCACTCACACTATATTGTGGGGAATTCATGTGATGTAATGGCCTCCATGAAAAGCAACTTGACCTTGTCCCATATGCCTCACTGATTTGCTGTGGCAAGATGCTAAGGCAGAAGAACAATTTGGTGCTTGTAGAATCAAACTATGGTGTTTGAATCCCAGTTAGCTGATCTATTCATGTCCAACTCTAAATATTTAATCCACAGCAGGTGTAATACCTGCCAAAATATGAGAAGATGCAGAAGTAACTGTCATAAATGTCTTGTTTATTATCTCTGAAAAGAGAAAATATCTATAAAGTGCTTGGCTCAGGTTAGGACCTTAGTGAATATTTGTAGAAAGTATTGTTGGAATGAGCCTAGACATAGAAGATCTTGTTTTCCTCCCTGACTCATAGGTAGTTAGTAAATTTGGTGGAAAGGAAGAGTTGAATGCTTTTTTGACATAATAGTAATTTTTTTTTTTTTGGTGGTGACTTCCAGTTTACAGAGTGCTGTTTTGTAGATAGCTCATTTTATTTTTGAACAATAATATAGAGGCATATAATTCTAGAGAGGAGACTCAGAGATGGCCAGTGGTTTTAAAGGCCACATGGACAGGATAGGAAATGAGACCCAAGTCCAGTCCTTTTCTCAGGACACGTGAGCTGAAATTACTCAGCCTAGTTTGTCAACTTAGTTTTTCAGTGTTTCAAAAGATTATATTGATGTCACACAGTATTAAAGAGAAGATTGTTGGCAAAAACATCACATATGACAATGATGGTAGATGGACTACCAAGCCACCGCATCTTGGGGCCAAAATGAAGGAGTTATCTAAGTCAAAGGGCAGAGAAAAGAAGCTTAATAAGGTGGTTAGGAGTACAGATTTGGAACCACGTTCTGGTTCTACCACTGTTTTAGTCGAGAACAATATTACATTATACAAGACTTTTCAATGATTAAATATGCTACTGTGTGCTAAGAGTGCCTGGGACAGAGTAAAATTCTCATTAAAAACTATTTTTTAAATCACTCATTTTCTTCTTCTACTTATTTTTTTAAAAATTCTCACCCGAGGATATGTTTTTATTGAGTTTTAGAGAGAGAGGAAGGCGGAGGAGAGAGAGGGAGAGAGAGGGAGAGGGAGAGGGAGAGGGAGAGGGAGGGAGAGAGAGAGAGAGAGAGAGAGAGAGAGAGAGAGAGATGTGAGAAACATCAATCAGTAGCCTCCCATACATTTTCCAACTAGGGATTGAACCCACAACTAGGTATGTGCCCTTACCAGGAATCAAACCTGCAACCAACTGAGCCACCCAGCCAGAGCTCTCCTACTTCTTTTCATTTCATCCTCTCATCGCCATATTCTTCACTGTCACTTGTTTAGGAAAGTTCAGACTCTTCTCACAATAACTGATAATTCATATCACTTGTGGGGAGGCAGAGAAGCATCTGTGGGATTCAGGGTTGGCTGACTTGGGAGAAGGGGTGATAAGTTTTTTTTAGCTTAATATTTGAAAGCCAAAGCCAGTCTTATAATGCTTATTCTCCCCTTTCTACAAATGCAATTTCCTAATTTATTCTATTCTTTACAAATTTATTTTTTTCTCACCATCATTTATTTAGTTCAGTGTAGAATTTAACATCTGATGAGCTTGAGAGAATGGGTGCCAGCTCCTAGGAACCATAGGTCAGTAATGACCAGAAAAAATTTGTATTGGAAAGTGGGCTGAGCTTGGGGTAGATCATTTAAAAAGTATGTGGTGTGAGATGACATGGTAGAAAATAAGATGGTGGTACGAGAAATGGGATTGAGGTTTGTGTTAGTCTCAAACAATTACAGTTCAAGTTATTTAGCCAAATCAGAAGGCACGGCCATGGTCTGGCATCCCTATAGGCTGGATGTGATTAGAATTCAGAGGTTTACACAGGTAGAAAGCACAGACAGAGATTCAGTAAGGGGTGGGTGTAGCCATGGAGGCTGAGGTGACAGGCACCTGTCTGAGTTTAGCACTGCAATCTAAGTACCAAGTAACAGGGCTTGCATTAAGAGGTTGAGTTATAGGTTCAGAATGTAGGATAGGCAAGTAGCCCACCCAACTTCCTCAGTGCACACTGAGCTGAGTTGTGTCCCAGTTCAGGGCCTTCACCCCTACCCTCTGAACAGGCCCAGGCTATCATATGGGTACTTCTCCTCTAGGCAAAGCAGCAGCCTTTAGATACTAGAGCTTACAGCAGAAGTCCCTAAAAAGAATTCCATTATTTCTCAAAATACCAAATTTATTCTTGATCTTGCTAAGAAATGAGAGGTAAATATGACCTAGTAAGAAGTTCAAGTTGAAAACCTCTTGATTTCTCAACTATTGCTGGAGTTATTGACCCAATAATCACCTCTGTCAATCACCATAGGCTCATTTGACCCCAGGAACCTACCACAGTGGCTGCAGGTGACTCCTTTGCACCCCCAAACATCCATCCTCTTATCTTCTGCTAGATTTTTTTTTTTTTTTTGGTGTTCAGCTGTGTGACAAGGTGAAATAAATTATTTTCAGTTTGTCTGGTTTAAACCAGTACTTGCTACAGGTAAATGCTTATTTCAAATCTGGCCTTGCATGAAATGTTAATAGTATGCTACTGGAGAGTAGAAAATGCCATTGGAGAGATAAATTAAAAGTGTGGAAAATGCAGCTTAGTGTAAATGTAACTGAATCCCAGATTCAGCTGACTGCTGCAACAAAAGCCAAACTCATGAAACAGGTGCTGGTGAGAAAGGAAAGAGGTTTATTTAAGTGTTGGCAACTTGACGAGATGGGAGGACTCTTGTCCCAAAACTCATCTCCCTATTTTGGTGCAGGCAGAGGTTTTTATAAGAAGGGAGAGGGTAAGCAGAATAAAGAGATCAAGGTGGGGGGTGAGGGGCATTGAAAATTTCTCTACATGTGGACCAGCACAGTCCATTCCAATAAGGACCTTGAGACTGGTCAAGTGATGATCTGGTGTGCATCATCCAGGTTTTGTCATCCTACTTTCATAGCTGAAGGTCATCAAACTCCTGCAGCTGGGATGACTAAGGTTGGAGTCTGTATCTTCTGAAGTTAGGATTCTTATACAAACATGCTGTTTATCTATAATCTATATATTAGTCAGAGTCAGCAGAAACAATGTCAAAAGAATAGTGGGGTGGGTTACAATTCTCCACTGTTACAGAAATAGCACTGAGTCAGGATGTTAGAGATCTGAATTCCAGTCTTTGTTTTATTATTAAATGGGTTATAACCTAGATTGGTTTCAGTGTTGTTGACTGTTAAATAATATGTGAGTTTTTAACTTGAGTGTAACAATGAGCTGATAAGATAATACAGATAGAAGGAGTTAAGAAACCAAAAGTGCTTAATTCTTTCATTAAAAAGTATTTGCCTATATTAGCATATAGGTAGCTAACTCATGTAGCAGGCCAGGAGATCCTAAATAGGTACAAAAGGCAAACGGAGTTGACGTCACTCAGGGCCTATGCTGCCTGGAGAGTGAGGGAGGGCCTCAGTTATTAAAAGAAAAGGAAACAATGGGGAAGGTCAAGTGGAGGAGGGGTCTAGAGTCTGGAAGAGAAACTGAGGCAGGAAGGAGTTGACAGGTCCTTTAGATTCAACAGGCAAAGACTATATCCAGGAAGCCAGACCACAGAAATCAGGAACCACAGCCAGGAGCCTGGAAAACAGAGGCTTAGTGGACCAGAAAAGGGGACTACCAAAGGACTGGCCAATGACCCCCTGCTCAGATAGTCTCAGTGGAGAACAGGTGTTTTCAATATTTCCCCTTACCAGATCAGGTGAAAAAGTTGACTGAGGGGACACATAAGTATAAAATAAAACATTGGTTCTCAAACTTCAGTGTGAGGCAGAATTGCTTGGGGGACTTCCTAACGCAGCTTGCTGGGCCCCACCTCCAAAGGTTCTGATTCAGTAGCTCTGGGGTGGGGCCCGGGGCCCTCCCCCAGAGTATTTGCATGTCTAACAAGTTCCCAGGTGCAGCTCATCTGCTGGTCTGAGGATGATATTTTAAGAGAACCAAGCACACTGTGGCAGTTGTTATGAATTCCTGACCCATGAAAGAAATGATAAGCAGCAGAGGCATGTCAGGAGAGTCCTGGTTTCCTACTCACCACAATAGGTGTTCTAAACTCGCAGACTCAGACCCACCCAGGTGTGGACACACCTGCTAAGAGCCCTGCTGCTGTCTTCTCCATCTCGTGTCAATCTTGGACATGGACAGAGCACCTTGTGCCCTATCTGCTTTACCTCCAAGATTCAGGATGCTCAGGACAGGTTGAGAACTGCCACTTATGAACACAAAGAGGGGTATTTTTCTTTCTTTGCATATTTGCAAGTGGAAAAACATCTGCTGTATTTTGTAGAATCTCTTCACTCATGCTGTCTGCCTTCCAGTCTTGGTAGTGGTTGTGATTACTGGGCTACATTGTCTCACTATTTGTAATTTTTCCTCATTAGTTCTACACCTTAAATTAGAGGAAGTTGGGGTGTGGCTAGTTGACTATTCACTCTAGGTAACAGTCTTAGCAATATGACAGATAACTCATGCAGGGTCTTTCTCCCCCTCCTCTTTTGTCCTATCTTTCCTTCCCATTAACACATGCAGAAGCCCTACAATGTTCATTCACTATTTTCTAAATGCTCTGGTGGTGGGGAGAGAGACTAAGTAGAATATAAGGGGAAATAAACTTGTAAGCATAGAGGACAGAGCAGGGTTTGGCATGGCTGGGGCAGGGAAGTTTCTCAACGCTAATGTTTACTAGTCTGGCTGCATGTTAGAATCACCAGGGAGCTTTTTATAACTGCTTAAACTCAGGACATGAGATTCTGATGTAAACTGATGGAGGATGGACCCTGGGCATTAGAACATTTGAATCTCCTCAGGATGTGTAGCCAAACCTGGAATTCACTGATATAAACCAATTTTTCTTTCTTTTTATTTTATTTTATTGAGATTTTAAAAATTAATTTATTTTTGTTACAGATGTTTCTCCTTTTTTCCCCATTGACACCGTCCTCCCCATCCCCCGACCCCATCTCCAGCTTTGTTGTCCATGTCCATTGGTTATGCGTACATGCATGTAAGTTCTGTGGTTTATCTCTTCCCTCCCCCCGACACACCTTCTTTGAGGGTTGTCAAACTTATCCTACTTCCATGTCTTTGGGTCTACCATGTTCCTCAGACTGTTATGTTCATTATGTTCCACAAATAAGTGAGATTATGCGATATTTGTCTTTCTCTGCTTGGCTTGTTTCTCTTAGGATAATACTCTCCAGGTCCCTCCAAGTCATCGAAAAGGATAAGAGATCTTTCTTTCTTACAGCTGCATAGTACTCCATTGTGTATATGTACCACCGCTTTTTTATCCATTCGTCTACTGATGGACACTTGGGCTGTTTCCAGATCTTAGCTATTGTAAATAGTGTGGCTATAAACATGAGGGTACACATATCCTTTCTGATTGGTGTTTCAGGATTCTTAGTGCATATTCCTAGAGGCAGCATCACTGGGTCAAATGGAAGTTCAATATTTATTTTTTTGAGGTAACACCATATTGTTTTCCATAGTGGCTGCACCAGTATGCACTCCCACCAGCAGTGTACTACAATCCCCATTTCTCCACACCCTTGTCAACACTTGTTTGATGATTTGTTGATGGCGGACATTCTGACAGGTGTGAGGTGATACCTCGTTGTTGTTTAAATTTGTATCTCTCTGATGATTAGTGATGTCGAGCATTTCTTTATATGTCTCTTGGCCATTTCTATGTCCTGTTTGGAGAGGTGTCTATTTAGCTCCTCTGCCCATTTTTTAATTGGGTTCTTTGTCTTCCTTTTGTTGAGTAGCAAGAGTACTCTATATTTTGGAAATTAACCCCTTATCGGATGTATCATTGGCAATTATGTTCTCCCATACAGTGGGTTGCCTTTCCATTTTGATGGTTGTTTCTTTTGCTGTGCAGAAGCTTTTGAGTTTGATGTATTCCTATGCATTCATTTTTTCCTTTGTTTCTGTTGCCTTAGGTGATGTATCAGTGAAAATTCTGCTGTGTGTGATGTCCGAAATTTTGTTGGCTACATTTCTTCTAGAATTTTTATGGATTCACGGGTCACATTTAAGTCATTTATCCATTTTGAGTTTATTTTTGTATATGGTGTAAGTTGATGGTCTAGTTTCATTTTTTTTTTTGCATGTAGCTGTCCAATTATCCCAACACCATTTATTGAAGAGGCTGTCTTTACTCCACTGTATGCTCTCGCCACCTTTGTCAAATATTAATTGAGCATATAGCCTTGGGTCCATTTTTGGGTTCTCTATTCTGTTCCACTGGTCTATATGCCTGTTCTTGTGCCCATACCAGGCTGTTTGGATTACAGTTGCTTTGTAGTATTACCTGATATCTGGTATTGTGATCCCACCTACTTTGGCCTTCTTTTTCAAAATTGCTGTGGCTATTTGGGGTCTTTTTTGGTTCCATATTAACTTTTGAAGTATTTTTTCTAGTTCTGTGAAATATGTCATTGGTATTTTGATGGGGATTGCATTGAATCTATAGATTGCTTTGGGTAATGTGGACATTTTAATGATGTTAATTCTTTCAATCCATGAACAGGGTATGTGCTTCCACTTTTTTTTTTTATCTTCCTCTATTTCTTTTTTCAATGACCTGTAGTTTTCTGCAAATAGGTCCTTTACTTCTTTGGTAAAGTTTATTCCTAGGTATCTTATTTTTTTTGTCATTAGGGTAAATAGAATTGTTTTTCAGTTTCTCTTTCTGTGAGTTCATCACTGGTGTACAAGAATGCCATCAGTTTCTTGACATTAATTTTGTATCCTGCTACTTTGCTAAATTCATTTATTAAGTGTAGTAGATTTTTGATGGAGTCTTTAGGGTTTTCTATATATAGTATCATGTCATCTGCAAATAATGACAGTTTCACTTCCTCCTTTCCAACTTGGATCCCTTTTATTTTTTTCTTCATGTCTGATTGCTATGGCTAAGACTTCCCATACTATGTTAAATAAGAGTGGTGAAAGTGGACATCCCTGTCTTGTTCTTGTTCTTAAGGGAAATGTTTTCAGTTTCTTCCCATTGAGTATGATGTCATCTGTAGGTCTTTCATATATGGCTTTATTATGTTGAGATATGATCCCTCTATTCCCACATTGCTGAGCATTTTTGTCAGAAATAGATGCTGGGTTTTGTCGAATGCTTTTTCAGCATCTATTGATATGATCATGTGGTTTTTATTCTTCATTTTGTTTATGTGGTGTATCACATTTATTGATTTTGATTTTCGAATATTGTACCAGCCTTGTATCCCTGGGATGAATCCCACTTGGTCATGGTGGATAATTTTTTTGGTGTATTGCTGGATCCGATTTGCTAGTATTTTGTTCACTATTTTGGCATTTATGTTCATCAGGGATATTGGCCTGTAGTTTTCTTTCTTGGTAGTGTCTTTTTCTGGTTTTGAAATTAGAATTATGCTGGCCTCATACAATGAGTTTGGAAGTCTTCCTTCTTCTTGAATTTTTTGAAATAGTTTGAGGAGAATGGGTGAAAGTTCTTTTTTGAATGTTCGTTAAAACTCCCCTATAAAACCATCTGGGCCTGGGCTTTTGTTTGCTTGGAGAGTCTTGATTACCTCTTCAATTTCTTCTGTTGTTATTGGTCTGTTCAAGTTTTCTATCTCTTCCTGATCCAGTTTTGGGAGACTATGTGTTTCTAGAAATTTCTCCATTTTGCTTAGATTGTCAACTTTATTGCCATATAATTGTTCATAGTAGCTGTTAACGATCTTTTGTATTTCTGTGGTGTCAACTGTTACTTCTCCTCTTTCATTTCTGATTTTGTGCATTTGGGTTCTCTCTCTTTGTTTCTTGGTGAGTCTATCTAAGGGTCCATTAATCTTTTTTTTTTTTTTTTTATCCTCAACCGAGGACATTTTTTCATTTTTTGTTCAGATAGAGCGGGAGGGAGAGAGAGGAAGAGAGAGAGAGAGAAACATCGACGTGAAGGGACACATCGAGTGGCTGGCACCCGCACGACCAACCAGGGCTGGGGACAAACTGCAACCGAGGTACGTGCCCTCAGCGAGAACTGAACCCAGGTCTCTCTGTACCGCAGGTCGACGCTCCAACCGCTGAGTCAAACTGGCCAGGGTGGGTCCATTAATCTTGTTTATCTTTTTGGAAAAACCAGCTCTTTGTTTCATTGATCCTTTATCTTTAAATAGTTTTTTTTTTTTTTTTTGGTCTCTATGTCATTTATTTTTGCTCTGACTTTTTCTAGTCCTTCTACTTGCTCTGGGGTTTTCTTTGTGTTTGCTTTCTAATTCTTTAAATTGTGAGTTTAGATAATCTCTTAGACATTTTTTTGTTTGTTTGTTTCTTGAGGTAGGCCTGTATTTCTATGACCTTCCCTCTCAGAACTGCTTTCACTGCATCCCATAGATTTTGTGTTGTTGTGTGTTCATTTTCATTGGTTTCCAGGAATTTTTAATTTTTTTTCTTGTTCTAATCAGTAACCCATTCATTGTTTAGTAACATGCATTAGCCTTCATGTTTTCAAATGTCTTTGCATGTTCTTGTTACAATTGATTTCCAATTTCATGCCATTGTGATCTGAGTACATGCTTGATATGATTTCATTCTTCTTGAACTTGTAGAGACTTAATTTGTGTCTAAATTGTGAGCTCTCATTGAGAATGTCCCATGTGCACTTGAGAAGAATGTGAATTTTGTAGTTTTGGGGTGTAATTCTTTCTAGGTATCGATTAAATACGTTTGATCTAGCGCTTCATTTAGAGTTTGTGTTTCCTTGTTAATTTTTTGTCTAAAGGATCTATCCAGTGATGTCAGCAGGGTGTTGAATTTCCTTGCTATGATTGTATTGCTGTCGATTTCTCCTTTGAAGTCCTCCAGAAGGTTTTAAATATATTTTGGTGCTCCTGCATTGGGTACATATATGTTTATCAATGTTATATTTTCCTGTTGGATAGATCCTTTCAATATTATGTAGTGGCCTTCTTGTCTCTAGTTATGGCCTTCATTTTTAACTCTATTTTATCAGATAGGAGTATTGCTACCCCAGCTATTTTTTCCTTTCCGTTACTTGGAATATTTTTTATATCACTTTAATTTCAACCTATATGAGTCTTTTGTTGTGAGGTGGGTTTCTTGCAAACGACATATATATGAGTAATGCTTTCTTATCCAATCAGCTACTCTGTATCTCTCCCTCTCCCTCTCCCTCTCCCTCTCCCTCTCCCTCTCCCTCTCCCTCTCCCTCTCCCTCTATCTCTATCTCTATCTCTATCTCTATCTCTATCTCTATCTCTATCTCTATCTCTATCTCTATCTCTATCTCTATCTCTATCTCTATCCCTATCTCTATCTCTATCTCTAGGTAGAGGACAATTTTTGCATTTATCTTCAGATAGAGCAGGAGGGAAAAAGGTAGGATGAGAGAGAGATAAACATCAACATGAGAGAGAGACATCAAGTGGCTGCCACCCACTTGACCCCAACCAGGGCTGGGGACAGACTGCAACTGAGTTATGTGCCCTTAGTGGGAACTGAACCCAGGCCTCTGTGGCCCATGGGCTGACTCTCTAACCACTGAGCCAAACTTGCCAGGGCTACTCTGTCTTTTTATTGGAGCATCCAAACCATTTATATTTAAGGTGATTATTGATATGTACTTATTTATTGCCATTTTTTTTTTAGTGTGGTTATATTTTTCTTTCTATTTCTTCTATTTACAGCAGTCCTTTTAACATTTCTTGCAGTGCTGGTTTGATGCCAATGTATTCCCTTAGTCTTTTTTTTTTTTTTTGTCTGGGAAGCTTTCTATTTGATCTTCTATTTTGAATGATAGCCTTGCTGGATAGAGTCTTGGATTCAGATCCTTGTTTTTCATGACCTTGATTACTTCATGCCACTCCCTTCTGGCCTGTAGTGTTTCTGTTGAGAAGTCAGCTGAGAGCCTTATGGGGTTTCCTTTGTAGGTCACTTGTTACTTATCTCTTGCTGCCTTTAGAATTCTCTCTGTCTTTAATTTTTGGCATTTTAATTGGTATGTGTCTTGGCATGGGTCTGTTTGGGTTCTTGTTACTTGGGGCTCTCTGTGCTTCTTGAACTTTAATGACTTCTTTCTTTACCAGATTCGGGAAGTTTTCTGTCACAATTTCTTCAAATATATTCTCTAACCCTTGCTCAGTTTCTTCCTTTTGAGGGACTCCTGTTTTTCACTTTTTTTTTTTCCTTTTGTTTTTTTGATTGATTGAGTTTTTTCTGCCTTGTCTTCTAATTCACTGATTCAATCCTCAGCTGCCTCTACTCTGCTGTTTATTCCTTCCAATATGTTCTTTATTCCTGCTATGTCATTCTTCATTTTTTTCTTAGTGGTTTTTCATTTCTAATTGGTTGATTTTCAGTGCTTATATATCTTTACTCATGGTGTGATGTTCTTCCTCATGCAGTTGAGCTTCCTCAAGATCATGGCTCTGAACTCTACCTCTGATAACTTGCTTAACTGAATTTCATTTATCTCATCTTTGGTAGATGTTTCTTGTTCTTTCATTTGGAATTTGTTTATTTGTTTCACCATGTTGGCTATCTCAGTGGGTTTTGGATCCTGCCAAGTTTTCCCTGTGGGTGTTGGTGTTCTTCTGTTTGTGGCTCACTCTACTGGGTTTGGATGAGTGTGGGAAGACCCATGTTAAACACCACTGTCAAGTCTTACTTTCATGGGTAGATTTGCAAGCCCAGGAAAGGTTCAGTTGTCCTCTAGCTTTTTTCCTGGAGGCTATTAATCTTGGTTACTTGAAGAGCTTTTGGTTCTCAGTTGAATGAAAAAACTCCCTCAGGTTTTCAGTATAAGAGTATTTCCTGAGGCTGGGGCAGATGCTGGTTGTTAATGAGCCACAATTTGCATTTCTTTGGAAAACCTGGGTGTGATTGAATCTCTGAGGGAGGGGCTGCTGACTCTCCCCAGAGCCCTGGGAAGGTGTAAGATGGCCACTGTCTTGTTTCTTCACAACTCAGCAAATGCTCTGAGCGCCCTCCAAATCCTGTGTCCCCATACAATTCCAGTCCAGTCCAACCTTCCTCTGCTGGAGCCCAAGGTGAGTGGCTGTTGCCAATCTAGTGCTCTGTCCTGGCTCTCTGCCCTGTGGAGCGGCTTGGAACTTTAACCTGGAGGGTGCTGCTCACAGCTAACACTGCTGCTGTCTGTGGGATCCCAGCCCCCTTCTCGTGCCTCTGCAATTTTATCAGGATCGATTCAGTGTCCCTGGTTATATGATCCCTGCAAGGTGCTTTTCTGTTGCTTTTTCCTGATGATTTGTCTTTATTTTAGTTGTAATTCCAGTTTGGTCCTGGGAGATGGTCTGTGTAGCTTCCATTCACTCTACCGCCATCCAAATATCACTCCAAACCAATTTTCTTAATGACACATGGTGCTGAGAACAGCTGCAGTTCTCTGTAGCTTCCTTTTAACTACCACAAGCCATGTTAAGGCAGGCTGGAGGCTGCCACCTATGAGGTAGAAGTCAATGTCACAACCTTAAGTTAACATAGGTAGGAGTAGGAAAGAGATGTCTTAGACCTGTTATCTGGGAACAAAACAGCAATTCTTTTATAAATGAATGTCAATGAATTATAATATTCTGCTGTAGCTGAATTTCTACACCTAACAGTATCCTTAATATACTTTAATTAAGAGGTTAATTTGTTGTAGCAATTGCTTGCCTCTGAAGCCACCTGAAATCAATTTAAACTCAATTACAAGAGGTTAGCTATTGTTTATATGGTTAAAGATTAGAGAATACATTTTCACTTGTCAGGAGCCATCCAAGCAAATTTTGAATGTTATGATCAATGGAGAGTCTGAATAGCTGAGTGTTCTTTAATGGGCATAGAGACATCATTAGAAAATGTAATCAGTCATGTTTGATGACTTGACCTTGGGACTTAGCTAGAAAAAGGTCTAATCATTTCTGTCTCTTAAGTGCCACCAGGATTGCTCTGCTAAAATTAATTGATTATTACATGCTTTCAGAGAGCCTAATATACCCTATTTGATTGCATATAAAGTATAAAAATAATCTGTAAATTATATAACAGGCTCCAGAATATATTTTCCCTCTGTCTCTTTAGCACAGATTAAATCTGACAGCAAGTTTCAAGATGATCAAATTGCTTAACTACTCCAATAGTTTGAAATGTTTGAGTTTTACAAAAACAACAACAACAACAAAAAAACACTATTGCATAACATGCGCCCAGTCTAAAAATTTAAATTACAAGCCATTTTTCATCAATGAAATGTAAAGATAAAAAGAGGTTTGAAAAGGTTTTCTAGGGCTTGAATGCACTAATTTCTTCAATTGCTTTGTAAGGTACTTAGCTACTGTTAAAATTTTGGGTGCATGTCAAAGACAAGGGAGCTGTTTTGAACCCTATCTACTTCTGTGCTAAGTATTAGAAAGAATTACATGCCTCTAATAGGCCAGCCGGCTTGCTAATGTGATATCTCATAGCCTGATTGAATGACACACAATGACAGTGTACTCTACTGATTACTGGTGGGTTAACGGTTTCTTGTCACCCTTTCAGGTGTCAAAATGATTAATCCAATCACCTCCTCTGTTTATGTGTGTTCTTCTGGGATCAAGACATTCCGCCATCATCGTGTGCACATCTTATTTGGTTAAAGTGCAGAAAGCCTTCATTTAGAACTGGCCCCCAACCCCCTTAAGAATTATATTATTTTTTTTCCTTTGGGATGACATTTTCTTATTTAAAATAAACCTTCCGGGATTTCTTCCATAAATGTTGAAGGGTCAACTATTGAGTACAAGACCATCTGTTTCTGCCTAATTGACATAATGAGGGAAGACCACATTTTTGAAGCCTGGGTGGGCTCCCAGTAGTGTTTTGCATAAGGAACTGGAGCAGCTACCTAGGTGCCAGAATGGTGAAAAAAAATGTGCCTTTGAAGTATTTAATATCACTTGGGCTTTGAGTCAGGGGTGAAGCTCAGCTATAGTACCGTATTTATTACCTTAGGGCTCTGGTCAGACTATGTGGGTTCAAATCCTGGCTCTGTCACTTTCTTGTTGTGAGCATTTGGGCACACTTCTTAGCCTCTTAAAGCCTCACTCCCCACAATGATCAAAAGGGGAATAATAATGCAGATTAAATGCAGTAATGTGTATGAAATGAATATATTATAGACTGTCAGGCATTACACCTACTCAGCTCTTCATGATAATCATATAAAGCATAACATGATTTGGTATCTCTCTTTTCTGAGCCCTAAATAGGCGTGCATAATTTGGGAAATATTTTCTTCCCTGCCTTGCACAATTTTTGATATGAAAAATCTTATGAAGATATCAAAATGAAGTTATATTTGATTTTTTCATGTCACAAGTGCCCTTTATGACAACTCCTCCTGGGGTGAGGATGGAAGTGAGAGATAGGGAAAGTTTTCCAGACAAGAATTACTGTTTTGCTCCCAGATAACAGGTTACTTATTTGTGGTTCTTGCTTCATTCACTAGGTCAACTCACACCTGGCTCACATAGAACCTCAGTCTTCCCAATGCAACAGATGTGGGAAGGGAGAGAGGGTAATGGAAAATAGACATTGTTTGTGGCATGATGAAGTCCTGAGTTGTCTCAACCATAAAGCAGCTATGTGAGATGGAGAGCAAGAAGTCTCTCATTCTCTGGGTTTGGTTGATTTGTGTGAAATGATAGGGTTAAGCAGATGGCAGCTAAAGTTGTTTAGAGCACCGACATTTTATATTGCTGACCATCTCTGTAAGAATATTTCCTGCTTCACACCCAGGAAACAGTCCAAGTGTAGACACGGACAGGGCATCATGGGCAATGTGGTAACCTCCACATCTATGGCTTTCAGCCTCTTATCACCTGACCCCTCTACTCATGGCACACATAGTCCTACGTGGGTGACCTCACATGGGTGGCCAGTCACTACAGCAGGGTTACACAGCTTTTAAAAATTATATCTCCCTGCCCAGCTGGTGTGGCTTAGTGAATTGAGCATTATTCCATGGACCAAAAGGTCCTGGTCTGATTTCCTATCAGTACACGTGCCCAGATTGTAGGCTTGATCCTCAATAAGGGGTATGCAGGAGGCAGCTCATTGATGTTTCTCTCTCAAATCAATGTTTCTATTTCTCTTTCCCTTTCCCTCTCTCTAAAAATCAATAAAAACATATTTTTAAAAAAAACATTATGTCTCTTTTTGTGAAACATAAAACAAAAATCCCACACTTCTTCAATTTTTTCCATCCTGGGAGATGCTAATAAGACTCCATCATAGCCCAACACCTTCTTTCTCAATTTATGATTTGGGAAGTGTCTGCTCTGTTGCACCTTGCCCCACTTTTCTCCAAATGTCCACCCTCAGTAGAGGTTGTAAAAGGGAATCCTGAGGGTCAAATTCAGCCCACAGAAAACATCATTTGTCCCCTTCAAAAGAATTTTCAAATTTTGGAGTTAGTTCCAAGCATTTAACAATCAGAAGATTTCACATAAAACCCACATTTCCAGCTTCTTTTGAAAAAAACAACAAAGGAAAATATGACTAAATTTTTCCCAAGAAGGAAGACCTGGTTTCTACACTAGTGGGTGAAGAGTCTGGCCAAAAAGCACTACCCTTTCTCCCCACTCTAGAGTGTCTCAGTTGAGTGATGACCCATCCAACCTCTTTGAACTAGCAAAGGACCATCATGTTAACCAGTCATCTTGGGAATCTGGCTGCAAAGGAGCCTCACTGAAGAACTTCACTCCTGCTCCCTGGCTTGTTTCACTCATCCAAGCTGCTTGCCAGGCTCTCTAGCCATTTGATTCTGTGTCCTTCCTGTGGGTTCATACACAAAGTCTCACCTTGAGGAGTCTCAGTTCTTTAAGATTCAATCCTTGTAAACATGAAAATCCCTTGAACAGGATTCACACTTTAAGATTAAAAAAAAAATTATACATCACTGTGCACAAGGCTCTAAGTACGTTTTGCTAGAAAAAAAGAGAAGAGTGTTTGAGGACATGTAGGTTCTAGGCTGGGCTAGAAAATTAAACCAAGAATCTGGGAAGCATGTAAGAGGGGCTGGGGTTGGATGAAAGTAAGCAGGAGTCGGGGTGAATGAGGAGTGACATGGTCCTCTCAACAGGGTGATCTGCCTCTTGTCTAGAGTAATTCCACTGTATCTTGGTAGCAATGGTTCTTTGAGCTCTCTGCTGTCTTTAGGAAGACAAAAAATCCTTATGGGCAACAGAACAATGAAGATGAGGTTTGAAGCAACCTCAGTGCAACTAATTTTAGAACAGAAATATATGCGAATTGCATGCTGACCTTGGACTTGATTTTCCTCAGATGCTAAATTGCCTTCCAGCTCTGAATTTCTTTAATTTTGATTTCCTTTGCTGTTCCATAAGAACTGTGCCCTTTGTCCACATATGAGGCATCATCACTGGTATAAACTTGCCTTCGACCTCCTATGATACTTCACAGGTTATTTGCCAATCAGGCCACACGAGTCCTCTTTAAAGCAATCATGAAGAAATTGTATTCCGGAGAATGCTCATAGTAGAATTACAGCATCACTAGTGAGGACAGTACCACTAATGTCAACCCATGAGATTGAATTCAATGTACTGGTCAATGGCTGACCTCAGAAAGAGTCAAAGGCCATGAAATCAATATCTACACAATAACTTCAATACAATATTAAGCATCACCTTGAATTGAGTCATTCACTTGAGAACTCAGCTGCTGAACTGAATGCAAGAACAGGCCTGCAGAGTGCATGTGCAGACAGAAGGGAATTCTGACCAAGGAGATCGTCTCCACTGATTCAGTAACACAATGAAAGGTTTCATTCCTGTGCAAAATACTTTAACAGACAAAGGCTTTCGCTTTGTACTCTAAAAGCTCTCTCTAACTCCATTTCCCTAGAAATAGCAAGCATACTGTGTCACATTAAAATCCCTGTCAGCTGAATTCTGGCATGAAATTTTGGGGTCGAATCATTTTGTCTAAAAAGGAAAAAAAAAATAGGTCATTTGCCTTTTCTCTTCATAATTCTTTTGTGCATATACTGGGTACTTCAGTTAAACCCAGATGAAGAAATAAAAATGTAGCTTATGCTGTATGCAGATGTGATATGAGGTTTGAGTTCTCTACTGAAGCTGTCAGAATATTCTTTTTCAAATAGTTAAAACCACAAATGCTGCCATTCTTATGTGATTTTTCTATCTTTATATTCTCCTCTAACCTTCTGTATGTATTTTATATGGTGGTACTGAAAGTTAAAGCATGATTTTTCCTTTTGTTCTGTTCTCTTTATAAACTTCCTGCATAGGCTTCATTTTTGATGACTGGATAATAATCTATCAAGTGAATATACCATTGTGGTAGATGGCAAAACAGCTTCTAATTCTTCACCTCTCCCTGTTTCTACATCCTTTGCAATGTGATTTTGTAGCTTCTCCCATCAGTGGGTATAGTTTCTTTTCCAACTTTAGGAATATGGACTGATCTTGTGACTTGCTTTGGCCAAGAGAATATAGCAGGAGTGATAATGTGGAGATCTAAGCTTGTGCCTCAGAAAGACCTGTACTGCTGCTTGTCTTCACAATGCTGTAGACTAGTATCATGAGAAAAATCCCCAGCTAGTTGACTAGGAACTGAGAAACCATGTGGAGGGGGTCCAGTCAACCTAACCATTACAGCTAAACCTTCATAGACTAATTGGCTCAGGTTGACCTATGAGCTGACCACAGTTGCATGAAGGAGTCCAGCTGAGACAGGAAGAAACCTCCAGCTGATCTATTAACTTGTTTGCAAACCCAAATGCTTGTTATTTTAAGCCAAAGTATTTGGGGTGGTTTTGTTATATCGCAATAACTAAACAATAGAGCCATAATTCTCTTAACTCTTTTCCTTTTGTTGTTTGCGTGAGTGTTCCCAAGTTTTATTTATTATAAAACAATACTGTGATAAACATTTTGGTACAAGTGAAGAATGTATTTTTTTGTTTTATCTTCACTCAAGGACATTTCTCCAATTTTTGTTCAGATGGAGTGGGATGGAGAGAGAAGAAGAGAGAGAGAAACATTGACAAGAAAGGAACACATTGAGTGGCTGCCACCCCCACAACCAACCAGGGCTGGGGACAAACTGCAACCGAGGTACGTGCCCTTAGCGGGAACCGAACCCGGGTCTCTCTGGACCGCAGGCTGACGCTCTAACTGCTGAGCCAAACTAGCTAGGGCAAGAATGTATTTCTATAAGGGTTTTAATTTTGTTAAAGAACACTGGCAATTAAATTTTATCTCCAATAACACTTTTCAAAATTCTATATTATTGAAATTCTGAAGTCATCAATAGAATTATCATTGTCAAACAAAATTTAAGCTTTTAGATAACATGAGTGCTTTATATATCCACATGTGGAACATCCATACATGGAACATTTGGTAAACTGTTATTATTATTATTATTTTTTTGTTAGCTTTTGGGAATTATAATCATCTTGTTGACCTTTTTATATGATAAGCAGGAAGCTCAATTGCTATATGTGCCTTAACATAGATTTTTCTGTAATTATTTTCCTCCCCGCTTTGTGTCTCCCTCCATGGCTTACTTAATATTTTTACCTTTGTTACAATGGTTCTATGGTTCTATTATATTTATGTAGTTTCACCAATTTCTCTGAATACTTTTGGTGATATTCTGGACTAACGAGGCCTGTGCGACCCAGCTGCGCACAAGATAAACATAGAGGAGGTGAAAATGCAAGCAGAGTGAATAGAAGCTACGCAGACAATCTCCCAGGACCAAATGGGAATTACAACTAAAATAAAGACAAATCCTCAGAAAAAAACAATGGATAAGCAGCAGGACAGGAACAAATAACCAGCGACACTGGTAGGAGGTGTTAGAGGTGGCAGACTGGGAGCCCAGGAACAGAAGCAATCTTAGCTGTGAGCAGCACCCTTGGCAAATAAAGACCAAACCCTCTCCACAGCAAGGACAGTCTGAAAAAAGCACTAAAATAGCCAAAGCCACTCACCTGGGGCTCCAGCAGAGGAAGGGAAGACTGGGCTGGAACTATGTTGGGACACTCGAGATTTGGAGGATACTAAGAGTTTTTGCTGAGTTGCAGCCACAAAGGACAGTGGCCAGTGTGCTCCTTCCTGGAGCTATGGAAAAAGCAGCAGCCCCCCCCCCCCCCCCGAGACTCAGACTTTTCCAAGTAAGGCAAAGAAATGAATTGAGGCTCATTAACAACCAGCATCTATCCCACCTTCTGGAAATCCTCTTATGCAGAACACCAGGGGTACATTCCAAGCACTGAGTAACTGAGACTACTGGTCACCAGGAAAAAGCTAGAGGATAACTGAACCCTTCCTGGGCTTGCAAATCCACCCCGGAAAGTAAGACTGGACAGTGGTGTTAAACGTGGGCCCACCCAGGATCATCTAAACCCAGTAGAGGGAGCCACAAACAGAACACAATACCCACAGGAAAAATTTGGCAGGCTCCATCCCACTGAAATAGCCAAAATGGTGAAAAAAAGAAACAAATCACAAATGAAAGAACAAGAGACCTCTACTGAAGGTAAGATTAATGAAATAGAGTTAAGCAAGTTAACAGAGTTAGAATTTGGAGCCATGGTCTTGAGGAAGCTCAACAGCATGTGTAAGGAAATGAGCACCATGAGTAAAAACATAGAAACATTGAAAATCAACCAAGTGGAAATGAAGAATGACATAGCAGAAATTAAGAACACATAAAAAGGACTAATCAGCAGAGTAGAGGAAGCTGAGGACTAGATCAGTGAATTAGAAGACAGGGTAGAAAATAATAAACCAATCGGAAAACCAAAAGGAAAAAAACAGGAAGACAGCTTAAGAGAACTGTGGGAACTGGAAACATAATAATAATTGCATCATAGGAGTCCCTGAAGAGGAAGAAAATAGGCAAGGGTTAGAGAATATATCTGAAGAAATAGTGACAGAAAACTTTCCTAACTTGGTGAAGGAAGAAAGCATTCAAGTTCAAGGAGCACAGAGAGCCCCAAGTAAAAAAAGCCCAAACAGGCCCACACCAAGATACATAGTAATTAAAATGCCCAAAATTAAAGATAGAGAGAGAATCCTAAAGGCAGCAAGAAATAAGCAAGAGGTTACCTACAAAGGAAACCTCATAAGGCTATCAGCTGACTTCTCAACAAAAACACTACAGGACAGAAGGGAGTGGCATGAAGTAATCAAGGTCATGAAAAACAAGGATCTGAATCCAACACTACTCTATCCAGCAAGGCTATCATTCAAAATAGAAGGTCAAATAAAGAGCTTTCCAGACAAAAAAATGCTAAGAAAATATATTAGCAGCAAATAAGCACTGCAAGATATGCTTAAAAAAAAAACAAAAAACAAAAAACAACTCCTGTAATTTGTAGAAGAAATAAAAGCAAAATATAATCACACTAAAGCAAAATGGCAATAAATAAGTACATATAAATTATCACCTTAAATGTGAATGGTTTGAATGATCTGATAAAAGACACAGAGTAGCTGACTGAATAAAAACATGATTCACATATATGTTGTTTACAAGAGACCCACCTCACAACAAAAGACTCACATAGGTTGAAAGTGAAGGAATGGAAAAAAAAATCTTTCAAGCAAACGGAAACCACACACACACAAAAAGCTGGGGTAGCAATACTCATATCTGGTGAAGTAGATTTCAAAATGAAGGCCATAACTAGAGTCAAGGAAGGCCACTACATAATATTGAAAGGATCTATCCAACAGGAAGATATAACCTTGGTAAACATATATGCACCCAATATAGGAGCACCAACATATATTAAAAATCTTCTGGAGGAGTTCAAAGGAGAAATAAACAGCAATACAATCAAAGCAGAGGACTTCAATACCCTGCTGACATCACTGGATAGATCTTCCAGACAAAAAGTTAACAAGGAAACACAAACTCTAAAAGAAGTGCTAGATAAAGTGGATTTCATAGATATCTACAGAGAATTACACCCCAAAACTACAGAATTCACATTCTTGTCAAGTGCACATGGGACATTCTTAACAATAAACCACATGTTAAAGAACAAACTAAGTTTCTACAAGTTTAAAAAAAATTGAAATCATATCAAGCATCTTCTCAGATCACAAAGGCAAGCAACTAGAAATCAATCACAACAAGAACATGCAAAGACATTTGAAAACATGAAGGCTAAATAGCATGTTATTGAACAATGAATGGGTTAGCATGGAGATCAAGGAAGAAATTAAAAACTTCCTGGAAACCAATGAAAATGAACACACAACAACACAAAATCTATGGGATGCAGCAAAAGCAGTTCTGAGAGGGAAGTCCATAGCACTACAGGCCTACCTCAAGAAGCAAGAAAAATTCCAATAGACTATCTAATCTCACAACTTAAAGAACTGGAAATAAAATAAAACCCCAGAGCAAGTATAAGAAAGGACATAGTAAAGATCAGAGCAAAAATAAATGACATGCATTCCCCTAAAGAGGGGGGTGGTGGGGGAGAGATTAAACCACAGAACTTATATGCATGTATGCATGAACAGTGGACATGGAAAACAAACTGGGGAAAGGGCAGGGAGGGAGAGGGAGAGGGCAATCAGCAGGGGAAAAAGGAGAAACATCTGTAACAAAAATTAATTAATAAATTAAAAAAATAAATAAATAAATGACATGGAGACCAAAAAAAAAAAAAAAAAAACAATTCAAAGGATCAATGAAACAAAGAGCTAGTTCTTTGAAAAGATAAAAAAGTTTGATGGACCCTTAGCTAGACTCACCAAGAAACAAAGAGAGAGAACCCAAATACACAACATCAGAAATGAAAGAGGAGAAATAATAACTGACACCACAGAAATACAAAGGATCGTTAACAACTACTATGAACAATTATACAGCAAAAAATTGGACAATCTAAGCGAAATGGACAAATTCCTAGAAACACATAGTTTCCTAAAACTGAACCAAGAAGAGATAGAAAATTTGAATAGACCAATAACAACAGAAGAAATTGAAGATGTAATCAAGACTCTCCCAGCAAATAAAAGCTGAGGCCTGGACGGCTTCACAGGGGAATTTTATCAAAAATTCAAAGAAGAACTAATACCAATTCTCCTCAAACTATTTCAAAAAATTTAAGAAGAAAGAAGACTTCTAAACTTGTTTTATGAGGCCTGCATAATTCTAATTCTAAAACCAGAAAAAAGATACTACAAAGAAAGAAAACTACAGACCAATATCCCTGATGAATATAGATGCCAAAATCCTGAACAAAATACTAGCAAATCGAATCCAGCAATACATCAAAAAAATTATTCACCATGACCAAATGGGTTTCATCCCAGGGATGCAAGGCTGGTACACTATTCGCAAATCAATAAATGTGATATACCACATAAACAAAATGAAACCTAAAATTATATCATCCCATCAATAGATGATGAAAAGCATTCGACAAAATCCAGTACCCATTTCTGATACAAATGCTCAGTTATCTGGGAATAGAGAGATCATATCTTGACCACTTCTAGAAATATACCCTAAGAAACCTGAAACAATAATCAGAAAGGATATATGTACCCCCATGTTCATAGCAGCACTATTTACAATAGTTAAGATCTGGAAACAGCCCAAATGTCCATCAGTAGATAAATGAATAAAAAATCAGTGGTACACAATGGAGTACTATGCAGCTGTAAGAAAGAAAGATCTCTTATCCTTTGAGACAACATGGAGGGATCTGGAAAGTATTATCCTAAGAGAAACAAGTCAAACAGAGAAAGACAAATATCACATAATCTCACTTATTTGTGGAATATAATGAACATAACAGTCTGAGGAATGGGGTAGTCCCAGAGACATGGAAGTGGGGTACAGACTGACAATCCCCAGGGTGGTGTAGGAGAGAGAAACTACAGAACTTATATGCATGGACATGGACAACAATGCTGGGGACAGAGCAGGGAGGGAGGGAGAGGGGGGAATCAGTTGGGGAAAAAGGAGAAACATCTATAACAAAAATAAATAAATTAGAAAATAAATAAAGAAACTAAAATCTCAAAATGTTCTCTGAAGCAAATTGATTAATCTGGTCCCACCTTTTCGCTGCCTACAAACTTCATCCTACTGTGAATAAAGCTCTATTTTGTCACTGCCTTTACTTTCCATTCAGCAGGCCTTTGCTTTATTGTCTAGACAAAGAAAGAATGTATGCATAGTCTCAGTACAAGAGAGTCAAAGCCACAGAGAAGCTCCAGGATATTGCCTCCGAGATCAGACTTCATCTAAAATCATGGACAGTTATATAAGTAATATCAAAAAGAATGAAGATATTGTTAGTTAACTGTTATTGAAGTCCTATTATATCTGCCTCTTTCCTTGTTTTTAGACTTAATTATCCCTTTATTTACTTACTTGCAAAATTTAGTGAATCACCTTATATAAAAGTTTGTTTAGACTCCTTCATTGATTAATACCTTCTGTGAGCTAAGCAGCAAGCTATATGTTATGAATATAAAATAAAAAATCCCTTGCATTGTGATTGTGAAGGATGCTATAATCTCTAAGTTTTATATCTCACAACATTATTGAAGTCTCAAATCACCATGGGTTGTTAATTTTTCATGGTAAGTCATTTTTACATTCATTCCAAGATTTCTTATATTTAGCAACCCAGTAACATTTCCCCCATGTAGATTCAGTCTTTGAAGGGGCGTGATTTGTGAGCAGTAGGAGAGTTGGGAGAAATTGGGAGAAAAAAGGATAAGTAATTAGTATAAACTTGGAACTGTATCCCTAATACTGTATGGTTATATTAAATTGCAAATTCTATATGCAATTTAATATTGATTACAATATTACATGACTAAAGCCTCTCAAAATTTGTTAAATAGTGGTTCAAGCATTTTTTCTTTTTTTTCTTTTTTTTTTTATTTCTTGAGAAAAGTATTTGCTCTTCTCAAAGTAGATTTGGAAAAAATAAAGATGAACAGAACCTCAAAAAAAATCCCTGTTTTCAAAAAGTCTACATTCTAGTGGGGAAGGGGGCAGACAATAGACAAATTTATGCATGTCAGGTGGTAATAAGTGCCATCAGAAAAAAAAAAGTGAAGAATGATAGTGATAGAAGGAGAGTGAAAAGAGTAAAAAAAATGTATAAAAGTATTCAGGTAATATAAATATGAATGTTTGTTTTAAAGGTTTGAAATCGTTAAAGTATTTTCCCCCCTTAGACAGATTGAGATAATCTAAACTTCCTGAGGGCAGCAATTCTGAAATTTGGACTGTATGCTATGTATTGATACACCTTTAGAGATGATACCGGGGAAAGGAAAATAATCTGGAGAAGTGTGAGCATATGACCCTGGAGGTCACCTTGTCCTTAACTTGTAAAATACCGTTTGCAGCCAGTCTGACGTCAATCAGGAAAGGTTGACAGATGATTCATCTGTGTTCATACCATTGATGGTTCCTGTTATTGTTTTTCTCTTCACATTTTAGTTAATCATTTGTTTGAGTTAGGTTAAACTCTCATGTGTTTATTAGGTCTTTCCCTACAGTTTTACAAATCCTTGGTGAAAATGTAGGTGTAGGTGGGCACTCTATTCATGATATATAACCCCCTCCTTTCCACAAGGGGGCCACACACAGGTGTGAGCCAGAATGAATGAATCCAGTTTGTAAAACAGAATCATAAACATCCATACATAGATTGGAGGACAGAATGTGCCACTCTTCACACAAGAAAATTTACTTTGAAGGTTCTATTTCTACTCTGAAATTATTGTAAAGTTTAAAATAAGTCTATATTGAGACATTGACCTGAATCTACATCATTAAATAACAAGAGAGGGGAGGGCACAAGAATTTAAGGATAAACACAGGAAGGACAGACACTAGACCCCACCAGGATTGCAAAATCCCAGATCTGCTTATGAAGTACATTCTAACCCAAAGTTTCTGAGCAGAAAATCACTCCTAAGATATGCAGACATGAAGGGCAGCCAGGGCAAGGTGCAGTCAAACAGCAGGAGGTCTTCAGCAAGTCATGCTTTCTTTTCATTTTTTCCCTAAAATTCCTCCTTAGCTTTCCAGCAAACAGGAGTCACTCTGGAGCTGATGTGCCATGTCTGGATTGGCAAGCCTTATTCCCACCCTGCTTGTCAGAAGGCCCTGTGTCCTCAAGCACAGAAAGAGGTAAATCACTACCATCAACAGCATTTCTCTGACCAGGCTCCAAAGGAAACTTCAGATCAGACTGGAGTCTTTCAAAGCCAGGCCAAGCATAGTTTGGGCCCTGCTTACAGAAATGACAGATGACTTTCTGGTAACCACCCAAGTCAGAGAAGCCTACTAATACTTGAAAACAGGGCTTTGGAAATGAAAAGGAAGTTTCTTCTCTCAGTTCATCTCATCACCATCTGGCTAGCTTTTATAATCCTTATTGCACTGTGATTATATAATTTTTTTATGCCATAGATTTTTGCTAATTAATTGTAATTACCCAAAACAGGAAATTTCAGCATAACCAGCATGTTTACCCTGAATGGCGAAGCTGGAGAACTGTTCTTTAAAAGAGTTGTTGGGATTGTCGAATTTTAAAAGCTGGATGGAGCCTCTGAAATCCACTGGTTCAAAGAGTTCACTAACAGATGAGGAAATCCGTGCAAGTTAGCCCAGGTCTGGCAGCTAGTTAGTAAGAGAGAAAGGACAAAAACACCGGCTTACACATTCCTAGTCCAGTGATGTTTGTAGTACACTCTGCTGCCTGCAGATCTAGTTTAAACCAGAAGCAGCCACTCCTCTTGGTTTGGGTGGATTCATCAAATCCAGGATGGAATTTAGTCAAAATGTCTCATTGCATCATCACCTTGCTTTGAAACTCTGAGTTCTTTGGACACGGAGTTCTTGTCTATGTGATGTGAACCAATAAATTCTCTGGAAAAAAATTACTCCAAACACTTGGCTGGTGTCTTAGAAGAAAAAAAAATATCTGAGTGATTGAATTTTAAAAATTAAATTAAGCAGCTATTTTTTTGCATTCTGTGGACACTCATATTTGGTCTAGACAAATGTCTCCAAAGCTGAGATTGGGACATAGAATTGTATGGAAATTGTGCAGTGCTATGTCGTAGCAGATGTGATATGCCAGTGACCAGGATGACAGGGGGCTCCACATTTTAGTCTGGTTGTTTTTAAACTGTCAAGCTATACTTTCACTTTTGAACAGCAGAATTATTTTTTCGAATGAAATATTTATGTGTAATCTATATGCATAAAATAGACTTATTTAAATGTTTATGTTTAACATATAAATTTTCCCTTTCTAAAAATAACAAATGAGAAAAATAAAATTGTCTCAATGAGCTAACATTTGAAAGTGTGAGTTATAGGAGTCAGTTTTAGTGTTAGGGCAGTGTCAGCACATAATTTATTTCTGTATGTGAATTTACTGGTATGAAAATTATTTATCTAGTGTATTAAGTGTCCAGCACGTGATCTGGCTTATGGGAAAGATGCATGCATCAATGACTCTTATCTTGTGAGCTTCATAAAAGTAGGAGCTACATCTTAATTCAGCATTTAATCCACCCCTTTCTGACATGACTTTAACAAAGCAGGCATCCAACAAATATTCGCTGAGTCAGGAGGTAATGAGTTTGTATCTGATGAGGTTAACTAAGGATGGTCCACTGGGAAGCTCAGAGCAGCTGAGGGCTGAGGCCAAGTCAGTGAGTTTAATGGGATGCCCAATTGCAAAGTGAGGGACAAATTAGAACAGAATGTGTCTGCTTGCTTCACACAGACTCTTCCTTTTGAAAAGCTTTCTATGTACCTTTTCTTTTTTTAATTGATTTTAGAGAGAGAGGAAAGGAGAGGGAGAGAGAGATAGAAAAGATGAGAAAGAACATCAATTGATTGCCTCCTGCATGCCTTGCACTGGGGATTTGGCCCACAACCTGGGCATGTACCCTGACTGGGAATTGAACTGGCAGTTTCTTGGTGCATGGGTTGACGCTCAACCACTGAGCAACACCGGCTGGGCAGACTCTTCTTTTTGTGATATGTTTAATTAATGACATTCTCTCATCCATGTGGTCATCAGGACAGGGACATTTTCAACTCCCTCTCTAGTCTTACTCTCTTCCTCTTTCAGCTTGTGACAAACCCTATAGATTTTATTTTCTATGTGATCCTTTTGACCTCTTTAGACTATCCCCTTTGTCACTGCTTTCACTCATGTCTTTATCATCTTTCACCTGGACTATTACAATAACACTATAACTAATATACCTGTCTCAAGAGTCTACTTTTTCTAGTTCATGTTCTGCTTTGTTATAAAGTTTGTTTTCTAAAACCCAGATCTGGTCAATCAACTCACCTGTGTAAAGGCCTTCAGTGGTTCCCCAGCACCTGTAGGTTAAATTTCAAAGTCCTTTGCTGGACAGTCAGGCCATGTTTTCATCCATGCCCACTGCTCCTTCTCATGGGACCCTTATTTTTCCTACATGGAGGACACAGTTCTTGGTGGGGCTTCTGCTCTTTTGCTTATGTTATTCTTCTGCCTGAAATACCCTCAAACACTCTGCCTTTTGTGCCTGTCTCCCAGTGGACAGTGCTCCCCATCACAGCAGGTATCATGTCTCTTCTGCTCATCACTTTATTCCCAGAGTTTAGTCCAGTCCAGCGTCTAGCACAAGATATGTATCCAATAAATATTTGTTTGGTAAATAAAAATATAAAAGGCTGATAAATATGATTTGTATGTAATTAAAAATAAAAAACATTATTATTATTAGAAGATAATATACTTAGACTGAAATTTCTTGATTCAGTTTGGCACCATACATAGTAGCAAACATAAAGATTAATAAAACAGAGAGAGTTTGAAATAATTAGTGCTGGCAGGAAATGTGAAAGTTGTCAAAAGAAAGGGCAGACGAATAGGTAAACCCTAGTCATGGTCTCCTAACTGGATTCTCTGCCTATAATTTCTAACCCTCTCCAATCCAATTTGCACATGCTTCTCAGGTTCATCTTCACAAGTGTCCTTTTGGATATATCAGCCCTCATCTTAAAGACCAAATGTCCTGTGAGCCTTTAAGTCCAAAAACAACTTATTAAAGCCATATCTTTTCTCCAAAGGATCCAGTCCTTGGTGCTATGACCTGTCTTTGTGGGATTCTGTCTTGCTTCTGGGAGCTTCTTACACCTCAGCAGCCTATGTTGGTGTATTGCTGGAAGGATGAAATGAGCCATGGCAAACCTAAGGCAGCAATGCTATCCTGGGTGCAGTCATCATCTGTGAGTGTCCCAGAACCTAACTCTGTTCTCTGTTTCTTATGACCCCTTGTTGTGCAAATCACCTCATCATAGCAAACATTCAGGGCCCTTTTGCCTGCAGGGCCTCAGGAAAATAACTGCGGCTTTCTCCCCAGGCCTCTCCCAGACCTACAATCAGGATCTACCACAGATATTTTTTAGTTTAACTTTCATATCTCACCAAGTCTGCTTTCTCCTGACTCCACAGCAAAGATGATAGCATTTAGAGCTGTGAGAATTACCCAGGAACTTATCAAAATGCAGGTTTCTGAGACTCTTCCTTTAAGAACTATGCATTTTAAATCAGCATTTGGTCTGATTTTGATTGGGGGGGGGGGGGCTTCGCTTTCTATACTTTGAGAAGCACATTGAGTGTGGTCATCAACATTCACTTCATGTGTTCATTCACTTACTTATCCATGCAAGTATTGTAACAAATACAAGCATTTCTTCTATGGTAGAGCTTTCCTAACAAGAATTACATATAATGGTATCAATTAATTACGAAGAATGGGTTACATCTGTTGTCAATAGTTGTAAATATTTGTCTTCTAAAACCATCTAGTAATCATACCTTCTAAAAGAAAAAAAAAAAAAAAAAAAAAAACTCACATCCACTCCACACAGCTCCTTGGAGAAGCTGTGTGATTACCTTGGCCTATCAGTGAATGATAAAAAAATATATATGTGAGAAATCTGCTCTGTAATGTGAGAGAAGAAATGTTTCACTTAAGCTAGATTGGGTAAATTTTCTCAGTGAAGTTTAGTGTTTTAAGTTATTATGCTCTTATAATTTGTTTTAAATTACAAAAGGTAAAATATAGTTTTGAAATTGCGCATCTCAAAATTTAACCCTTAAGGCCCTAATGAGATTTTTTATAACAAAATATTCATTAGGAAGAAAACTCTCAAAGTATAGAGAACAAATTGTATTGCTTCATTTAGCCTACTAAGTTCCAGATGCTAAGGCAGGGGCATAGTGATAGAATCATAAACAGGACTTACTGTCCTGGCTTCAAGGAGTTTATCAGAATTTAGTGGGTGGGACATATGATGATCATATTTTACCAAATTAAAGAAATACAAGCCATGATATCATATAAGGTCTTATACATTCTAATATGAGATTATTCTTTAAATTCCTCTGTGTCTTCTTTCCACATGAATTTACAACTTCAGCCAAACTGACCCACTCTTCATCCCCTAGCCTTGCCCCACAACATTGTGCTGGCTCTCTTTATGCAATTTTCCATTCTTGGAATACCCTCCTTTCTATTGTTCTACCATGTGAGCCTAATCCTTATCCAAGATCCTGTTAATGTTCTACCACCTTTGTGAAGCCAACTAAAACTATCTCAACCCATAATGAATTTCACAACACTTCCATCTCTTATTGTTTACACTTTTACTTGGCATTTAACAGATGCCAAGACAGCATTACAAACCCTCTCACATACAGATTTCCATTACCCCAATTGCACTACTACACAGTCTTTTGGGGGAGCAGTGATCATGCTATATGTGTCTTTGTAATCACTAAATTGAGCATAGTGTCTGACCCATGGTGGATGCGCTTTAAATTTAAGATATAAATAACAACGTGGACACTGTCTCTAAACTTTATGTGTTAAACTTTCTCTATTGGTCCATTCCACTGTGTATAGGCTCTGAATTCCACATATGTCTATGACATTTATTAGTTCAATGATGGGTGTTGTCAGGTTTAAAAGTTGTCTCCTGGAGTAATGTCCATTTAAAACCAAGAGCCTAACACACATATGCTTTCTGGGACCAGTCAAGTAGCTAGGGAAGACTGCCCACCCAGCTCCATGTTCTTGCCATGAAGCCAAGCCTGTCTGTTCTGCTGAGAGGCAGTAGAGCTGAGCATGTCCACCCCAACAGTGCACACCACCGTGGCTCTAACTCCATCAGCTCTTCTTGTTCCTCTAATTTACAGCTATGGCAGTTTGTTCTCGGGTTAAGACCCCTTTGCCACTCTGATCCAAATTCAAAAGCCTGGCTGAACACAAGTACAAATACCTTTCACCAGGTCTACCCTAAGTTAAGTCTACCTTTCACACAGAGCCTGATTCTCAAAAGTCAATACAGTCTTGCCAGGCAAGACTTTTTTTTTGTTGGCTTCCATCTCTGCCACGAAAAGGTTTTGATCAAGTTTCAACTCTCTGCTGCCCTCAACAAGCCCATGACCTCATTGCCTTTGCCCTTTAACTGGGTTACTTTGTGCATTCCTGATAAGATAAATAAGGTCTTGCAGTCTGAGACTGAGCATGTATTTTGTGTCAAGTGATTTTGTGTGTTTGGTCATTAATTTTGTTCTGGTTGTGTGTTGAGATGTTATGTTTTCTTGACTTACTTACAATTACTGCAGGTACATTATGGTTTTTCTTCCATATACACCCACCATCTATTCTTTTTTCTACTTAAAATAGCAATGCTATAACATTGAAGTCAATTATTTTGCTAAACACAGTATGGTTTAACTGAAAAGCATATGATATTTGGAGTAAGACAGTTCTGAATTTTAATTCCAACTCTACCAATCATTAGCTCTATAGATTTGGGTAATATTTTTCTATTTTTTTTCTCCTATAAAAATGCATTGTAATAATACACAAAGATAGTACTCAGTACTGTTTATTCCCCCTTCCTCATGAAGTATTTAGCAGTCATTGTGTGGGAGACATTTGTAATGTACTCTTCCTTCCTTTACCCCCTCCCCCTTTTTTAGACTGTGGTGTCTTAGATCCAGGAGAGAGAATACATATTGGGCAGATGTTTAGTCAGCAAGCCCAGCACTTTCTTCCAACACTAACTAAAGGAACTTACTTGACCTGCAAGCTCAAGAATTGTTCTTAGACTAAGCTACAAGCCTCATGAAATGTTAGTTATATGAAAACTAGGCATACAACTTTGTCTAATTAAATAAAACTGGGACTAAAAAACAAACAAAAACCACTGGGTCTGGAGGGGCTCACTGGAAGGTTAGGTGTTAGTTTCTAAGCATAATAACAAAATGTGATTCTACTAGCAACATCACTCAAGGGAAAGACCTAATTTACATTATCACTTGTTAAATTTTTATTATGTGACAGAGATTTTATGGACCAAAACACTTAATCATCAGAAGAGCTTTGTGTTTTAGGCTCTCATTCCCATTTTACAGACGAGGCAACTGGGGACCAAAGAGGTTGAAGAAACTTGCTCAAGGTCTACAACTAGCAAAGGTCAAAGCTGGGATTTTGAACCAAGGTTTGATTGGACACAAGCCTATGCTTATATTGCTCGTGTTCCACTGCTTCTAAAAAGCAAGGGATTCTGAGAGCAGTGGGGAGGGCACCCTGCAGGGATGTGCATCTTCACTTGACTCTACAAGGAGCATCTCATTGCCCAATGGGGGCTCCTAAAAAGTAAGTTGAAGGCCAGATTTAACTGTGACACCACGAAATAAAAATGACAGATCCTAGCTTTTTGTCTGTTGTTCCAATGTTGATTGATAGTGGTTACATTTTTAAAGATGGCATCAACTTTATTACTCCTAAATTAGCATAATGCTTTAAATCATCATGTTGCAATTCAGCATAATTATCTATAATTAAACACAAATTCCTATAGGGCTAGAATATCAATTCCTATCCAAATCTCTTTATTTTGATTGTGCCTATCAACTATTACCCAGCTTTTACCTAATAACTCTGAGCACCTATTGTGGAACTATCTTTGTTCTATCCAGTGAGTTTATAGTCTCTGTACCACAGTATATTCTCCTTTCTTTGAGATCAGCATTCCCTCAGGTATTGTAGCTTAGTAAATATTCTTAAAGTTATTGGCTATTGTTTGTTTGTGGTTTAATTCATTTTGAGATTCTGATGAAAATTATGAAGCATACTCTAGGATGAAACCACACAGGCACATATACACAGATTGTGCATGAAATTTCAGGAGGATCAATGATCCCATAAAACAGCAGTACTCAATCTGTGGGTTGCGACCCCTTTGGGGGTCAAATGACCTTTTCACAGGGGTTGCCTAAGACTATCGGAAAACACATATTTCCGATGGTGATTTATAACAGTAGCAAAATTACAGTTATGAATAGGAACAAAAATAATTTTATGGTTGGGGGTCACCACAACATGAGGAACTGTATTAAAGGGTTGCTGCATTAGGAAGTTTGCGAACCACTGCCTTAGAAACTAGCTTCTCCAAGGTGGGATCCCCAGACCAATAGCATCAACATTGCTGGAAACTTGTTAGAGAAGCAAATCCTTCTGCTCTACTGAATCAGAGACTCTGGGAGTGCAAACCAGTAATCTGGGTTTTCACAAGATTTCCAGATGATTCTGATGGTTGTAAGTTTGAGAACCATGGCACTAAGAAGAGTTAAGAATGTTTCCCTGTCAGGATACTGAATAAATATCAGCACGTCTGAGCAGAAAAAGTAATGGATCTTTGCAAGCTCTAAACTTGTTACCTTAGGGTGCTAACAACTGCGTCCTGTTTCAGAACAAGGAGTCATTTGCTACCTAGGAGCAAGGAAGAGGCGGGTGGCATTATCACCAAGGGGACACTCCAAGGAATGCTCCTAGGTGCCTGGGAATATTAAAGAAGTTTCAGGTGACAATAAAAACAGGCAGATCCTCTGAGTACACACATACCCCTCCTTAGATGGCTCTCCAGTCTAGGAATTGTCCTTGCCTCTCTGGAAATTCTCGCACTACAAAAGAGCCTGAGTGTGATTAGGAAGATCACAATTTGGTGCTCAAAGTCTCAAGAAGTCAACTCTTGAAGTCATTCTTCAAACTTTTTTGTTTGTTTTTACTTCTAAGCCAAGAAACTCAGTCATTAGAGCTGTTGCATATCTGACTTTTATTATGTGGAGGAAAATTACTTAGATTCATAAAGAAGTTCTCACCTAAGGCCTGAATCTTTCTTGAGTAAAATCTTTAACACATGGAGCTTATTGCCCTAATTAACCTCAATCTTTTGTTTTCGCCTTTCCAATTACGTACTCTCCCACTTCTTTCCCTCTCTGCCTAAATGCACCTGCCATCCTCCCAAACTCAGTGCAAGGAATTCAAAAACAAAGAGGAAAAGTAGACGTCCATTTAGATATTGTTTATGTTAAGTATCTACATTTGTGTTTTACACTTTTGCATGTGAAAACCTAAGAGAAAGTTGTATGTTTTAACTTTTGCAATTTACCATTTTAGTGTATTAGAATTTTCTTTGGGTATTGCAGGTAGGGTGCTTAGGAGAGTATGGAAATTGATCATTTATGTTGACCAACTGGCTTCTTTGTGTCCAGTGGCCAAATCTCTTACAAATTCATGCTGTTGGTTTCAAGGAAGGTCCAGACTGCAAAACATAAAAGAAAAAGGGGGTGGGGGTGGGGGGAGCAAAGTTGAGATAACTTCAAAAGAAGAATCACCACATTCTTTATTCAAGCTTCTCTGTCCTGGGAGCTTTCTTGCCCTTCAGGAGACCATCAATCTTCTGTTCATGACATCCCTGCTAACACTGTCTTTTGGTTATATTTTTACTATACACTTACAACATTATTTTGTAAATATCTGTTTTCAGGTCTGTTTTCTGGCCTTGTGTGAGCTCCTTAAATTCAAGCAGTGTGTTTTGTTAATCATTATGCCTTCAGCACATATCATATGCTGGCATATCAGAGGCTGAACTCCCTGAGTTCAGAAATGTTAGTACATCAACTCTTGTACTGCAGTGCACAGAGGCACTGAAGGATGGAAACTAAGCACAATTTTGCTGAATGAACAACTTAGTAGATCAGGCTGAGGCTAGAGCTACTTCTCTTAGCTCTACTGAAAACAAAGAAACAAAGATGCCTTTGGACAGAGACTTTTTTCCACTCCTGCAATGTCAGGAGATTTTACTCTTTAAAAACAAAAAAACAAAAAAACAAGAAAAGAGGTTATTTAATTGAATACTTTAATGGGCCCCAAACTGCTAAGCACTTTCCATGAATCTAAAAATAAAAGCCCCTGACTTTGCTTCTTCCTCCAGCTAACACTCGTCTCTCTTCTCTGATGAACCACCGCTTCCATTTCTTCAGCTCCACCTGCTTCAGCCTCATTCAGTCCACTGAAATGTTTTTTGACCAGATGACCAGTGGTGACCCTGTCTTTAAAGCTAGTAGTACTCAAGTCTCACCTTAGTTGACTTCACAGAGGATTTAGTGCTACCAGCTTAAAAAAAAATTATTCTCTTCTTTTATCACAGCATCTATTTTTATTTTGTAACTCTTTTCTTTTTATTGGTATTTCTTGAATGATAACCTGCCTGAATATCTACCTTCAAGTCCCTGTTGATTGCCATGTTTGCTTTGGTTGGATTTCCCCAATGGTTTGAGTGGACAGGGTTGTATTTCCATATGTCCGTAACAGCACATTCCCACTATTCACACAACATCCCACACAAACTGTTTCCTCTTTGTTCTTTGCAATATCATTCTCCTTCCCATTCTGGAAACTTCACACACTCCACTCCCTTTGCCTAGAGACCTCTCTCCCCACCTTTGCCTTCAGATCTCAGCACAAATATCTTTCCTCATGGGAGTCTTGCCTGACCACCTGATCACCCCCATGCTAGGTTTTATCCTTATTATTGTTCTCATAATACCAGGGGCTTTTCCTTCAAAGCACACATTTACATTTCTAAATGTGTATCTCTATTTTGGTGATATGATTAATCCCTGACTTCCTATAGACTGTAAGCTCTATGAGGACAGGATGTTGTTCTGCTTGTTTAGAATAAGTACTCAAAACTTTTGGTGTATATAAGTAAATTTATTATCTGAATGAATTTTTAAAACAATGCACAAAATCCTGACCTGACAATTGTCAGGGGTCAACATTTCTCTTCCCGTCAGCATTTCTGTCTTAACCATAAAGTAAAAACATCTGTCCTTTAGTTCACTCTTCACAAAAGGATGGAATGTCTAAATTGATCTGGCAAGTTTGAGCAAAACGTCTTGTTTCATACATCTGCCTGGACATAGGACATACTCTGTTCATGGCCTGCTTATCTGAAGGGTTGTTGTCATTCCAGTTGGCATAAAATGAGGTGGAGAGAAGCCCATTTAGTGACTGGTCTAGCTTTATCAATCAATTTTATATTTGATTTCCATCTCTTTGACCTCTTCATTTTCTCCATGGATCAGTACTCTGGATGCTAAGAGAGGGGTATTATTTAGTATTCTAACAAAAATAGCACCCTTCTTAGATTTCCCTTTTCCCATGTAATTTATATCCTTATTCCCTGAGCTGGCTAGGTCTGACCACTTTTTCTGTTTTCTACAAATCATGGTATAAATATTACTGAGGTTTTTTTTCCTCCCAAACTCCTTCCCTATTCAAGTACTAGTTGTTCTAAATGTTTCAGTGCCATTCCCAGAGTCACTGAGGAGAGAAAAATCTCTTGCATCTTATCTGCTTGTCTCACCTCAACTTCTGGTAAGTGAGGTATTCAGGCAGATCACCCTTTGCACCTACTACACTATCTCCTCACCCACAGCAACCAAGCAGAGCTGCAGGCCAGGGGCATTGTACCCATGGGCAGTGACTCAGGGAATCAAATTTCTACTTGGCTTGTAACCTCTTGTGTTCAAACAAGTTCACAAAATGATTAACTAGGCCAAACAGAATTCTTCTTTAAAGGAACTGAAGTGCAGATGTCAGCAAGCTATGGGAAAGACTTATAAAAACTTCAACTAGCTGGGAAGGAGAACCCAAAAAACACAATGCACAAAGAAGCCAGAATCAGATAGTAATTGAGGCTTGTTAAAGGAGGAACACCAGTGAAAGATCTCCGAGGTCCTGCTGTTGGTTGCTAGAAGTGCCTTGGACCCCAAATGTGCCCATATTCTACCTGTAATACTTTGGGGAACCTGGGTGTGCCCTTTGCCTTTGCAGCCAACAGAGCCTAATGAAGACTCTTGTAATTCAGGATTCTTCTATTTATCTATCCAGAATTCCCTTTCTGTTTCTCCAACCTCCTCAAGGAAACTTCTATATAGTATTCCTTAATATAAAACAAGAATATATCTCCATTCCATACCCAGAAACTCTATCCATGGTCTTGGTTTACTCCCAACTTCACATATGACCTTTTTGGCCACAGGGTCCCATGTCACTGGTATGATGGAACAAGGAAACAGTATGGGACAGAGTTGGCAAACACACAGCTTGCAGGCTGATCCCAGCCCTCAATGTGTCTGGTTTGGCTCCCAAGTTTTCTAAGAAATTAAAAAAAAAAATTTCTAATGCTTAAAAAAAAAGAAATTTCCTATGAAAATCCAGATTTCTAGATTCCCTTTAAAACTATGAATGCTTGATGACACAGAATCTCTTTTTCCTGGAGTGCAATCACTGGTCAGTCCCTTTAGTTAAGCACACCCTTAGTCGTAGTTCTTCCCTGATCTGCCTCCATCACATATGTACCTGTCTGACCTATGTTGTCATTGAACTTTGCACTGACTTGTAGAGACAGAATGAAGGAGCAGGTAAATGAGAAAAACTAGAAGAAGTTATTCCTTAAGCTAAGGAAAGAAAAAGCATTAAGGAAGGGATGTAGCTAAGAGAATATGTCAGAGAGAATGCTAAGGATAGGAATTCAGCAGTGCTGTTGCTTTTGATTAGGAAGGAATCACTAATGATCCAAAGGTCAGATGGCAAGAAGACAAAGAAGCTGATGATGGTTATGTTGTATACTGCAAATTCAAAAAATGCAGAAGAGAGATATGACACTTTTGGAAATGTGAAATAGTGACCATTGATAATGTCTTTAGAATTTCAGAGGCCCATGAAAGCCTCAAACAAAGAAGGGTAGGTCTATGATATGACAGAAAAACAGATATTGTTCAAATTGGAGGATATGTATCTATGAGAAAATACATTAGGTAGGATGGAGAGTTCTGCTTATTACATGGAGAGGGTTAGTTATCACCGAGCTAGAGAGAACTAATTGCAAGCTCCTGTGGCATTTTATCCATGTTTTAGTTTTCCATTTAAAATGGAGGGAATCAGACAAAGTTTTGATTCACAATTGAAAGCAGCACTTTCTTTTTAAAAATGTCTCCATGACAGTTGTTGTTGTTGGATATTATCTTGTGGGCTGTTTAATTTTTCTCAGTGGTTTTGAAAATATTTTATATGAAATAAGCATCTCAAATTAATATAAAAAATTTTGATTTACTATATGATATCCATTTAATATCATCTGGTGAGTTTGTGTATAATTACTGAGAGTTATGAATTATGTGTGCAAAATCCATGCACTTCAATCCACAACTGCTGAAACTATTTCATTCAAGACTGTGAGGTAGACTTGGTCTGTGTTCTGCTTTCTTACCTTCTTGGGAGTCTTACAAAATGCATCCACTTTGTCTTCTTCAAGTTTCCAGATTAGAAATATCAGCTCTTGAGTAAATATTTAATTGTTTGTCAGAGCTAGCCCATCTCACAAAGCCATAGTCAGCTCCTGACAGAGGCTTTCAGATTTACGCACTTGAAATACCACCTAGTCTTTCTTCTGTGGCCTCAGTCTCCTTGCTTCCTGCTTTGTTGAAATCCACAAGTTATGAGGTTATTTTTGCCCCTCTGTCTTGATCTCTACCTGATCATCCAAATGCCTGAACTCCTTTCTGGGTCCAGCAGGAAAAGACTTAGTTGCTTTCGTAGGCGGCCACCATCTTGTTTCTCCTTCCAACTCTGACATTTCCCGAACTCTGTCTTATAAGTTGATTGCTTCTCCTGTCATTAACTCCCTTCCCTACAGCAACCCCCACAATGCATGGCTGTGGTGTTTCTCTGTTTACAGTTTTCTGTGAGGTTCATTATATTTATTCGATGGGGAAGTTTTCAATTACACCTGAGTGGGCTCATCCTCTTTAATTTATATTCCTACTACCTGCTTTCTCTACCTATACTTCTAAATATTAGTCACTCATATGGAATGAAGATATTAAAAATATATTTTTGAGTTGGCCCAATTGTATGGTTCTTTTCAAATAACCACTATTACATGAAAGAAAAATTAAAGTCTGAGGGCAGTGAGAGATTTATAGTGTTTACAGTTTCAACATTCTTTGGAGCTGGAAAGATCCTGAAGATAATTTAATCCAAACTCTTTATTTTCCAGATGAAGCATGGAGAAGAGAGATGATGATTCAGGATCATTTTATTAGCTAATGTCAGATCTCTTGACGTCCTAGAGAAGACCCTTTCTACCCCAGGGTATTTCTGTGTGTGCCATGCACTTGTATACCTCTCTTTCACTTTATTCTATGACAACACGGTCATACATATGTAGTCATAACTATATACAATGTAGTCATATGTCTATGTGTGTACCTGAAGAATGGTTCCCAAACCTGTCAGAATCATCAGAATAATCTGAGATGCCTTTTAAAAAAGACGGTAGTATGGCCCCTAACACACACCCTGAAACAGAATCTCTTAGGGTTGTACCCAGGAACCCAAGATCTGAACTGAGAGATGCTGCTTTGTATACTCCTTTCTCTTTTCTTTCACATCAGACATTGCATTTTCTAAGATGTTCCCGTTTTCATAATGCTATTACTAATGTGAAAAGGACCCTAGTAGGTTCACTACACTCTACTGTTATGGCAGAAACCAGAAACCCAGAGGAGAGAGGTGTGCATTTAGCGCCTGTGGCCCTGAGCACAAGGACCTCTATCTTTAAGCAGAGCTAAGCAAGTCTAGCGACCGGCTTTGTTTGCGAGTCTATGTGGAAGCAGTAATCAGCTTGTGAGCAGTACCTGAAGCCATGGGCCTTATCTGGAGAAGCTGCCACATGAGTCAGGTCTGCAGAGAATTGTGGAGTGGAGTTCTTGACATACTCAGTGATGATTCAGGGCACATCTGAGATCTCTGCATGCAGACTGACCGAACAACTGACTCTCCATGGTCTGGCGTTGGCCCCGTATGGATGGTAGGGAGTCGTTCTGTCTTACACTGCATAATTACTACCACCAGCAAAACAGGTGAAGATGAGACCATTATCCCAGAATCAGTCATGAAGAGCCATGGAATTGTGGGGCCAAATGGTTCAAGGTAACAAGTTTCCAATGAATAAACATATTCACTAAGATGTTAGCTCTAGAAAACCTACAAATTAGCTGGGTGTACACATAGGCAAGTTATTCATCAGATAGATATACAGATGGGGGAATCTAAATCCCTTCATATGTTTAGGGATTAGACACGTCCCCTGTGGTAAAGAATTGGGGGCAGTTCTATATAAAAATAGTGAGAATGACCCAGTCTATGAGGCTTCATACATATCTGTGTTCAGTTCAAGCGCTCCTCATTCTTGTCCCTCTAGAGGTGAAATATTTGCCTCTTTTTCCCTACAGATGACCAGGATGGGGCAGAACTCATAAATATTTACCCTTTTCTCATTTTATTGCACCCAAAGCCTTGCTGTCTTACAGGACAACAAGAGGCTGAGGAATAATAAAAGGAACACTGTGTCACCTAGATATTTCTTCTATCACTTACCCCCAGAGTTGAGAGAATACCTCAGTTACCTCACACCTGTGAATCACTTAGAAACCAAGAATCATAGAGCAGAGGGTGGATTTCATGCCCAACAAAAAGGTCTCCTGGAGGTCAATGAGCAAATGTAACCAGACCAATAACGTCCTTCCTTGTAGACAAAGGAATGTAATACACATGATCTATATGTGTTTTTATTTGTTTTTACTTTGTATTTTTCAGGCATTCTTATTGGAGAGCTATCCTGGGGAAGAAGCTTCTTAACTAAGTGGTTGCTTCATGTGGAAGGAGCATAGCAGGGAAAAGTAAGCTGAGCACTGTGGTAGAGCAGTAGCAACCAGTAAGGACATGACCTTGTGGCAATGCTCCCTGTCAGTTTCTCTACTACCTAGGCACAAGTAGGAACAACAGATGAGGGCACCTTGAGTTTCAAGGGACCACAACCCATGATGGCTGGAACATGGAAAGAGAGGGGCCAGTTATTTTAACAAACAAGGGGAAATGAAGGAGGTTTTCTCATTAAAAAACACAGTATAATTAATCCACTCAGAGATTCAAGTTGGAGGCAATATAGCTCTTGGGACTTTGGCATTTAGGAGTGGTGGATCTTCACACTAACATTGAAGTGACTTAGCCAACTCTTGGGGTTTTGCTGCTCTCTATCTGTATACTTTACTTTTTCCTCCCACCACCTTTGACTTACTACAAGCCCTCTACATTATAACTTCTGTTTAACCATAGTTTCTATTTCCTCACAAGTTTGGCTTGCTCTTAATTTCAACTGTCTCAAGGCTACTCATGACCTTATCCAGTGCATGTCAGCCTCCATGGCAAACATCCCGAGTCTCTGTGTATTTCTGAATTTAAAGTCCTGTCAGTGAGGATCTGAATGGCCCAGTGGATCCCCCACTTTTAAAATCTTAATTGTTGTAAGTATTACAGATTTCCTCCCGTTTTCCCCAAAGACACCCTCCTTCCCACATCCATTCTCCCTGCCTTCACCACACTTTTGTCTGTGACCAAATGTTATGTATATAGGAGCATAAGTTCTTTGGTTTATCTCTTCCTGACCCCTACCCACATTCCCTCTGAGGTTTGCATTCTGTTCCCTACTACCATGTTTCTGGATCTATTTTCTTCATTATATACCATAAATAAGTGAGATTATGTGATAGTTATATTTCTCTGACTGGTTTATTTCACATAGCATAATTATGTTAAGTCCATCCATGCTGTCTTGAAGAGTAAGAGATTCTTATTTTTTACAGCTGCATAGTATTCTATTGTGTAAATGTACCACTGCAATTTTATCCACTCATCTATTGATGGACATTTGGACTGTTTCCACAACTTAGCTATTGTAAATAGTGCTGCTATGAACATAGGGGTGCAGACCAAAATAGTCTTTCTGATTGGTGTTAAAGGCTTCTTAAGATATATTCCTATCAGTGGGATCACTTGGTCAAATGGCACTTTCATTTTTAATTTTTTGAGGAAACACCATATTATTCTCCATAGTGGCTGCACCAGTCTGCATTCTCACCAGCAGTGTAACTAGAGTCCCCTTTTCTCCACATCCTCATCAGCACTTGATTGATGATTTGTTGATAGTAGCCATTCTGGCAGGTGCAAGGTGATATCACATAGTCATTTTAATTTGCATCTCTCTGATGATTAGAGACTTTGAACATTTTTTTTATATGCCTCTTGGTCATTTATATGTCCAGTTCAAGGAAGTATCTACTCAGTTCCTCTGCCCATTTTTTAATTGGGTTTTTTGCCTTGCTTTTGTTGAGTTGTATGAGTACTTCATATATTTTGGTAAATATGTTCTCCCACAGAGTGAGTTCCCTTTTCACTAAAAAATAATTATTTTCTTTATTGATATTATAGAGAGAGAGAGGAAGGGAGAGAGAGAAACATTGATGAGAGAGAACATCAATTGGCCGCCTTCTGATGCCCACCAATGGAGGGATTTGGTCTGCAACCTGAGCATGTGCCCTGAACAGGAATTAAACCAGAAACCTCTTAGTGCATGGGTTGATGCTCAATCACTGAGCCACATCAGTCAGACTCCCTTTTTATTTTGATGCTGGTCTTTGTGTGTGTGTGTGTGTGTGTGTGTGTGTGTGTGTGTGTGCTTGTTTTTGCTGAAGCTTTTTAGTTTGATGTAGTCCCATTTATTAATTTTTTTTTCCTTTGTTTCTCTTGCCCTAGGTGATGTATCAGTAAAAATTCTGCTGCATGTGATGTCTGCCTTCAATTTTGAATGAAAGTCTTGCTGGATAGAGTAGTCTTGGTTTCAGTCCCTTGCTTTTCATTATTTCATATATTTCATGCCAATCCCTTGTAGCCTAAAGTATTTCTATTGAGAAATCAGCTGACAGTCTAATGGAAGTTCCCTTGTAGGTAACTTTCTGTCTCTTTCTTGCTTCCTTGATGATTCTTTCTCAGTCTTTAACATTTTCCATTTTAATGATATGTCTAGGTGTGGGTCTTTTTGGGTTCATCTTGAGTGGGACTCTCTGTGTTTCCTGGACTTGTGTGACATTTTCCTTCACCAAATTAAGGAATTTTTTGTCATTGTTTCTTCAAACAGGTTCTCTATTTATTCTTTGATTCTTCTCCTTCTGGTACTCCTATGATGTAAATGTTGTTACATTTCATATTGTCCCAGAGCTCCCTTAAATTGTCCTCCTGATTTTTAATTTTTGTCTCATTTGCTACTTTAATTGGGTGATTTTTTTCTACCTTGTCTTCTAATTCATTGATTCAGTCTTCAGCTTCTTCTGATCTACTATTGAATTCTTCCAAGGTGATCTTTATTTCAGCTGTGTCATTCTTCATTTCTGCTTGATTCTTATTAATAGTTTCTACCCCTTTTTTCAAACTCCCATTGAGTTCTTTATAATCCTCATTAAGTTGCTTATAATTATCACTAAGTTGTTTGGGCCCCCTTACAACTATTACTTTGAATTTTTTACCTGACAAACTGCTTGCCCCTATTTCATTTAGTGATGAATAAAATGAAATTGGGGCAGTTTGTCCAGTGATTTCTTTACTGGTGATTCCATCTCTTTCTTAATTTGGGGATTATTTCTTTGTCTCACCATTTTTGCGATCTGGTAGTTTGGGGCACACTGGGTCATATTGGCAGGTTGGTGCATCCAGGGACATCAGCTAGTGGTTGGATGGATCTCAGATCCAGTTCAGTTGTCCAGGGATGCTGGTGGCTCTTGGAGGCTGAAGCAAAGGGGCAGGTGCCTCTTAGCCGCTGTGGGGTCTGTGGGGTCAGTGGAGCCAGCAACTGTGGGCTGGTGCATGGACACTGGGACAGGTACCTCTCTTCTGCTGAGAGTCCAGAAGGATTGACAGCTGGTGACTTGTGTCTGTGCATTATCGTAGGAACTGCTGGGGTGTGTGGGTCTGGTTGGTGTGTGGCTGGGTTGTGTGGTTCTTGCATTGCTGCTGCTGCCTGGCTCAGCTCTCACAGCTCCACTGCTGCTCAGTGGGGCTGCCTTGGTGGTGTAGCTACTGTGTGCTGACTGGCACTGGCACAGCGAAAACTGCTGGTCCAGTGTTTCCAGGTACTATCATGAACTTGGGGCTCCCTACTGCCCAGCAGATCTTCCAAAATGCCTGGCCTTCCAGCTCTGAGTTCTCTATTCTGTTCCATTGATCTATATGTCTGTTCTTGTGCCAGTACCAGGCTGTTTTGATTACAGTGACTTTGTAGTATATTGTGATCCCTCCTACTTTGTTTCTTTTTTAAGATTGCTGTGGCTATTTGGGGTCTTTTTTGGATCAATATAAACTTTTAGAGTTTTTGTTCTAGCTCTGCGGTATATGCTATTTGTATTTTAATAGGGATTGCATTGTATCTATAGATTGCTTTGGGTAGTATGGACATTTTAATGATGTTAATTCTTCCAATTTATAAGCATGGTATATGTTTCCATTTTTTAAATATCTTCCTCTATGTCTTTTTTTTAACATCCTGTAGTTTTTCTGAGAACAGGTTTTTTACCTCCTTGGTTAAGTTTATTCCTAGGTATCTTAATTGTTCTGTTGCAATGGTGAATGGGATTTTTTTTTTTTTTTAGTTTCTCTTTCTGAGTGCTCATTAGTGGTGCATAAAAATGCGATCAATTTCTGGACATTAATTTTGTATCCTGCTACTTGGCTGAATTTATTTATTAAATCTAATAGATTTTTGGTAGAATCCTCAGGATTTTTTATATACAATATTGTGTCATCTGAGTAATAACAACAGTTTCACTTCTTTTCCAAACTGTATGCCTTTTATTTTTTCTTATTGTCTGATCCCTGTGGCTAAGACTTCTAGTACTATGTTGAATAAGAGGTGCTAAAAGTCGACATCTCTGTCTTGTTCCTCTGTTTAAAGAAAATGCTTTTAAAAACTAAAAATGCTTTTAGTTTTTGCCCATTGAGTATGTTGTTGGCTGTAGGTTTGTCATATATGGCCTTTATTATGTTGAGGCATCATCCTTCTATTTCTACTTTGCTGAGAGTTTTTATCAAAAATGGGTACTGGATTTTGTTCAACACTTTTTGAGCATCTATTGATACGATCCTAATATTTTTATCTTTTCTTTTGTCTACGTGGTATATCACATTTATTGATTTGCCAATATTGTACCAGCCATGCATCCCTGGGGTAAATCCCACTTGATCTTGGTGAATAATTTTTTAAATACTTTGCTGGATCTGATTTGCTAATATTTTTTTTGAGAATTTTGGCATCTATGTTCATCAAGGATATTGGCCTGTAGTTTTCTTTCTTTGTAATGTCTTTATCTGGTTTTGTAATTAGTATTATTCTGGCCTCATAAAAAGAGCTTAAAAGTCTTTTTTTACTTTTGAAATTTTTGGAATAGTTTGAGGAGAATAGGTGTTAGTTCTTCTTTGAATATTTGGTAACACTTCCCTGTGAAGCAGCCCAGACCAGGGCTTTTGTTTGCTGGGAGTTTATTGACTACTGCTTCAATTTCCTTAGTTGTTATTGGTCTGTTAAGATTTTATGACTATTTCTAATTGAGTTTGGAAGACTGCATAATTCTAGGAATTAGTCCATTTCATTTTGGTTTCCAATTTATTGGCATAAAATTGTTCATAGTATTTTCTTACAATCATTTGTATTTCTGTGATGTCAGTTGTTACTTTCACCTCTTTCATTTCTGATTTTATTTATTTGGGTTCTCTCTCTTTGTTTATTGGTGAGTTTGGCTAGAGGTTCATCAATCTTGTTTATCTTTATAAAGAACCAGCTCTTGACTTCATTGATCTCTTGTATTTTCTTTTTAGTCTCTATGTCATTTTTTCTGCTCTGATCTTTATTATTTTCTTCCTTCTACTAACTCTGGGTTTTTCTTTTTCTTTTTTCTGTCTAATTCTTTAAGTTGTAGGGTTAGATAGTTTATTAGAAATATTTTCTTTTTCTTGAAGTCGGCATGTAAGGCTATGAAATTCCCTCTTAGGACTGCTTTCACTCTGTTCCATAGATTTGTGTTGTTGTGTGTTCATTTTTGTTTGTTTCCAAGAAGTTTTTTATTTCTTCCTTGAGCTCCTTGGCAACCCATTTATTGTTTAATAACATGCTACTTAGCCTCAATGTGTTTGAAAAAATTTGAGTGCTTTTATTGTAATTGGTTTCTAGTTTCATGCCATTGTGATTCAAAAAGATGCTTGATATAATTTCAATCTTCTTGAACTAGTAGAGACTTAGTTTGTGACCTAACATGTGGTTTATCTTTGAGAATGTGCCATGTGCACTTGAGAAGAATGTATATTCTGCAGCTTTGGGGTAAAATTGTTCTGTAAATATCAATTAAATCCATCTAATGTAGTGTGCCATCTAGGGTCTGTGTTTCCTTGTTGATTCCTTATCTAGAAGATATATCCAGTGATATTAGTGGGATGTTAAAGTCCCTACTGTGATTGTATTGCTGTCAATCTCTCCCTTAGTTTCTTTCAGCAGTTTTTAAATATATTTTGGTGCTCATACATTGGTTGCCTATATGTTTGCAAGGGTTATATACTCTTGTTGGATTGATCCTTTAATATTATGTAGTACCCTTCTTTATCTCTTCATTTTGAAGTCTATTTTTATCAGATATGAGTATTGTTCCCCCAGATTTTTGTTTTTGTTTCCATTTGCATGGAAAATTTTTTTCCATCCCTTCACTTTTATCCTGTGTTAGTCTTTTGATCTGAGGCAGTTCTCTTCTAGACAGTATATAATGGGTCATGTTTTCTTAGCTAATGAGCTACCTGTGTGTTTTAATTGGAACATTTAAGCCATTTATATTTAAGGTTATTATTGATAGGTAAGTACCTATGTTGTCATTTTTATTCTTTATGTCTGTGTTCCTCTCTCTTTTTCTCTCTTTTCTTCTCATAACATTCCCTTTAGCAGTTCTTGCAATGTTGGTTTAGTGGTAATAAATTCCTTTAGCCTTTTTTTTTTTTTGTCTGCAAAACTCTTTATTCTGAATGACAGCCTTCTTCATTGGTGACAGTGATCACTAATCCTTACTGAGAGTTCACTATACAGCAGACATGTGCTTGGTGCTTTCATAACTAATGCAATTCTCCCAGCCTCCCTGTGGGGAGGGCACAGATACCATTGGCCCATTTTTCAGAGTTGGGTGCTGAGACTAGAGATATTAATTTCTTGCCTAAGGCCACATGGCTCATGATTAGTAGTAGAGCTGGGGCAGGAGCCCAGGTGACCAGGCTCCAGAGGCCATACTTGACACCCTGAACTTGACTCCTTCAATTCTTTTCCTGACTACATTTATATTGAACAGCATAATCTGAAAGTACCATGTTCCCCATCTTCTGTTTATCAATGTTATGTTGGCCTATTCTTTTTTTTTTTTACATGAAATGTAAACCATCTAGAATGATCATTTGGAAATTCTGCAATGTTTGGCCCCAGAGCAGGAAACCAGACTTTGCGCTTCTAAGCCAAACTTTGTTCATCCCTCTCTCAGCTACCTTCTAGTGAAGCTTCCCTAGACCATCTGCAGAAATGGAGCATCTACAACCCCCATATACCCTCTCCCTTAACAGCCTACCCCTCTACCCCCAATTTTGAAATAGAATTGAGACTCTTTCTTGTTTGTAAAGCCACCAATCAATTCCAATTTGCTAACTGAGAACAAGTGGGCCCGACAAGTAAACAGAGTCAGAGTTAAGAAGCCAGAAGAGCGGGCTTTAGCAAACAGAGAAGGATGAGGAGGGGTACTAAAATAGGCAAGGCTAGCAGCTCAGCCGATGCAGACAAAGGGATTAAGACATGGGAGAACTTTAGCCCTACTGTGTCCCTTTCTAACCAAACCACATACCAGAGCCACGTGACAACATTCCAGCTTACATAAGTTGTGGGAGACAAAATCTGGTCCCAGGAAGCCGGAGTACTGCCATTTCTTTGTCTCCAGTACTTAAGCCGGAGGACAGGGTACCAGGATGCTTTGCACCAGAAAAGAGGGTGAGAGAGAGCCAAGGTGATGTGGAAGTCTTCAGAAGGGAATGACGGCATGTGTGTGGAGTGGGACACACCCTTGGCTCAGATCTGTGAAAATGCCTTATACCCATTATTTTCCAGTAGCCCTGAGAGGTGGCCCTTCCTTTGTGGCTGGTGAGTTGGGTCATTCAACAGAGGGCCTGCTTCCCATCTGAGCCCTGCCCTTCTCCAGCCATGTGACCTTGGGAAAGTCACATGATCTACCTGGGCTTCAGTTTCCTTATCTGTATATTGGGGCAAAGCTAATTCTTGTTTCATAGGGTTATTGTGAGGTTTAAGAGTTGGGGTACACAAGATTCTTAAGATAGTTCTCAGAACCTATGAAGAACCTATACGTAGTCTGGTACCAGAGAGGGAAGCCATGGGGTTGCCATCAGGCTTCCAGGGTCCAAATCCTGGTGCTGTTACTTGTTGCTGTGTGACCTTCAGCTAGAAACACAAATCTTCTCAGCCTCAGTCCCTTATTTGTATAAAACAGACAATAATCATATCAGAGGGCTGTGGAGAAATTTAAATGAGTTAACATTATACAGCTCTCAACACAAATAGCACCCGGCACCCAGGGAGCACTCAGCACAATTATTATTTTCCTATGTAGAGGGCTGACATTGTATAAGGTAGTATTGGGTGTGATACCTGCAATTTTATTCCATGATGAGATAATATAAAATTTTAGTCAGAAAATGACTGCTGCTGTTTATCTCTCAGGTATCAGACAGAGTTTTCAAATGATTATATTCAAATGCCAGTTTCAGTCACCAGCTCCTTATCAAAGATTCCCCAGATATCCCTTCTACCTGAATCCCCCATCCCCTGACTTCTCCACATAAGTGACCCACCCATGTGAAAGTCTTTTGAAACCAACTCACAGGTGCCTTCCTCCTGCTTGAGTTTGTACATTGTCATACTTGCTTCACAAAGTTATATGGCTCATAAAACAGAACAGCATATTGAATGGGAAATTAAACCATGAGTAAGCTGGTTTCATCACACCTTGTAAGAGTGTTTGCATTGTTACATGTGATTTTATTTTAAATAAAATATTACAGTAAGGTTTTAGTAAAGGCAGGTACTATTTACATCTTACATTGTTTGGGGTTTTCCAATTGTCTCAGAGTCATGGGTATTTTGTAAATGTGTTGGCTGTTACCTCCCCACCTTGTAGTGCTACTAAGAGTACTCAGGAACATGACATCTGGGGATTTGCTGAGCCAGTGGCCACATGGCATAGCACAAGTAATTTGGGAGGACTGAAACATATAAAGGAGAAGGATGCTCCTGTATGATACTGTCTGTGTAACACTGGATTCATGTTGACAAGGATGCTCCAGGGCTGCAGAGCTACAGATAGATAAGTAGATCAGTCAGATGTATTAAGAAAGGGTCAGGTGAATTTGGTAACAGTCTGTATCTAGGGTAAGATCAGAAATTCAAAGAAGTGCCCTCTTTGAGCTTGGAATAAGAAGAGATTGGTGGAATGGAAAAGTTGGGAAGAATCGGGGGGTTAAAGAGAAGAAAAGCATTTGTCCCCTAAAAAGCACTAGCACTGTGAGAAAAATATAGAACATAGCCTGGCTGGTGTGGCTCAGTGGTTGAGCATCAACCCATGCACTAAGAAATCACCAGTTCATTTTCTGGTCAGGGCACATGCCCAGGTTGTGGGCCCAATCCCCAGTGGAAGGCATGCAGGAGGCAGCCAGTTGATGTTCTCTTTCATTGATGTTTCTATCTATCTCTCCTTCTTCCTCTCTCTAAAAAAAAAATCAATAAAAAAAAATATAGAACAGGTTCTTACTTTCAAAGAACATACACTTTCCTTGGGAAAAAAAAAAAAAGACACAGATATACATAAACCCGAATGACAAATGATTGCTTTAAAGATAAGTCCAGGCCACAAAAAAGGATGTTTCGTGGTAGTATAGCATTAATTTTGGTGTAGAATTACTTTCCAAATGGTTTATGTAAAGAATAACTATTAGAATGTCACTTCTGTCTGGGGGAAGATAGAAGACTGTAAATATAAAGTGCTATCTGAACTGCTTTTGAAGCTTTGACAAGAATTGCAGAAGTGGGGAAGAAATGCCTGATGGCACAGGTAACACATGGGGGGGGGCAGCTAGAGGCAGTGCCAGCGCTGGAAGGTGGAGTCCTGGAAAGTGTTATCTACATGTAAGGGCTAGAAAGGTAGACCAATGTAAAGGGCCTTGAATAAAGGCTGGGGAGTTAATTGAAGTACAAAATAATAAATTTTATGTAAAGATATACAAGTATATTGAGTTTCTCACTGATCATGTGACTCTCTACTACCTTTGACTCAGTCTTTCAATAATTACTTGTAGGGCAGAAATTTAGGTTGGTCAAGGAAGGTACATTGATAGTGCAGGACCATGATTCAACACAATGATGCTCTTAGCTACAGAGAAGAATCTTTCAAATCACAGCTCTCTGAGATGATTAGTCATAATTCTTTTGCCACTTGAATATGTCACTTTATTTTTCAGATGAGGAAGAGATTGTTGATGGTCAGGCTTTCCTCCCTTACACCTTTCACACGTACTGAACAACTGGTAAATGTCAGGCACCAGAGAAGGCACTGGAGGTGCAAAGATGAATAAAATACAGTCTGATGGGGAGACACATAATTAAGATATAATTACAGCAAAATGTGTAAGTACAGAGATTGCTGAATGTACTGGGGATGGGGGTACAGACTCAGGCGCCTGATCTAGCTCCAGGGTTCAGGGAAGATTTTCTAGAGCTTTTGTTGTCTAAGCCAAGTAATTAAGGACAAGCAGAAGGTGGCAGGCAAAGGCAAGGAAGGGAGGGAGAGGACATTCCAGGCAGAAGGGAGAATATAAGCAAAGCCACAAAATGTGAAGAAGGGAGAAATCATCCATCTTATATGCCATAGGGAGGTACACCAAGGTAGGACAGAAAAGGAGTCAACTGATTTTGCAAGGGGGATGACAAGGAAGGGAGGAAGGACAGTGAGATGAGAAAATGGAGACAGAGAATGTTGACTAAAATATTTTGTTAAGAAGAGAAAAAAAATAGCTAGAGGAAAAGGGACAATAGAGAGGATGCTTTATTTCTTTTTTTTTCTGGTGGGAGAAATTAAAGAAAGTTTATTTCTAAAAGGAAAGAACTTATGGAGAGGAAGAAAATGTAAAGACAAGAAAAAGAAGATATTTAATGGATCAAAGTCCAAAAGGAGGTAGGTAGACATGACACCAAGAGCTCAAGGGAAGAGGTTGGTCTAGAATAGTATAAGAAAAATCCCTGGCTGGTGTAGCTCAGTCCTGTGCACCAAAGTGTTGCTGGTTCAATTCCTACTCAGGGCACATACCTAGATTGTAGGCTCGATCCCCAGTAGGGGGTATGCAGGAGGCAGCTGATCAATTCTTTCTCTCTCTCCCTCTCCCTTCCTCTGTCTTTAAAATAAATAAAAACATATTTTAAAAGAATAGTATAGGAACAACAACAACACAACGTGTCATCTTTTTCATCTTTTGTGATACTACAGACAAGAAGGTGAGTGAATGAAAGATTTTGTAGCTCGGGACAAGCTTAAAGTTTGCACCTAATAGTCTCAGGGTTTAAAAAGATGTAGAAGTAGAGGTCAAGTAGCATATGTGAGGGGTACAAGAGAATGTTAAACCTTTCTGGAGTGTTCAGAAGAAGTGGAGTTCTACTGAAAGGGTGCCAAGCAAAGACAGCTTCAATCCTGAAGCTCGGTTGAAGAAGACCACGGATTTGCACTCACTGATACTCCTGGGAAACATTAAATGAGTTGAGTTTCCTAAAAGAACTGCAGGTTGCAGTATTCAGTCAGGGTTGGAACTTTGCCACTTCAGCATAGTGAAAGTCCAGGGATGCAAGGAAACCGGAGGTGTTGGTGAGATGGTCGTTTCAAGGAACCTGCCTGAAAACAAGTTCAGGAAGTTGACAATGATTCTGTCTTCTTGTTTATCCCAATGAAGCTCAAGGGAAAGAAATTACTCCAGAGAAAAATCATGCATGTCTTATAATCATTTTCATTTTTGCTCCAATTCACAGTCACGAAAAATAATACATTTAACTTCAAAGGTCCCCTTGCCCTTGTCCTGGGGTTATGCATCAGCTTAAAGTTTTGGAAATTCCACAATCATTGGATGACCCCCTCATAGCACTCAGGCATTTACCCAGCAACCTGGAGGCTAGCATGGCCTTTACACACTCTTAGTAAGGAAGGAGGGAACATTCACCCAGACCTGTTAAGGAAAGGCCATCCAACTCCAGGTTGAAATGACCGAAGAAAGACTGGGAAATCACTTAACAAAGAAGCATCTGGAACATGTGGTAAAAAATGAACCCAGTTTACCACCCTCCATTGAAAAAAATATAAGAATAGTACAAGAGATAAATAGATTATTTTTTAAAGAAGCAGGCTGGGTGGTGGTCTCATATAAGTCATTTGGTTAGATGTAGTAAATGAGGTTATGGTGCTACTTTAATATAATAAGAAGAACCATCTTTTTTGGTTGTTGTTGGTGTCAAGCAAGAGCAATAGCTCTTTCCTATCCCTGGTTCAGGACCACTCTCTCTGTCGACCAGCTAGAGAAAGAACCCACGCCACTCTCATGTATCACTACAATTTCCTCGGAAGGCTCAGATTCTCTGAGAATGTGCATTCTGATTCATTCCTGTCACAGGTATTTTGGAAAGACCTTTCATACTTGACTGCTTCAAGATAAAAAGTTCCTTGATGGCCTATTAAATAACCACAGAGACATGCAGATAGCTTGGGGGTCATTTTAACTTTGGACGGAATATAATTGAATTAAAGATCATATGAATATATTGTTTAAAAAAAATGTTATTTGTACAGCACATTACAGTGTATAAAGCAATTCCTCTTTGAGCTTTACAGAGTAAATACAACCTCTTACATTTCTTAGCTTCAGAGTATACTTTTTAAAAAATATGTTTTTATTGATTTCAGAGAGAGGAAGGGAGGGGGAGAGAGAAACATTAATGAGAGATAAACATTAATTGGCTGTCTCCTGCATGCCCCCTACTGGGGATCTAGCCTGAAATCTGGGCATGTGCCCTGACCAGGAATCAAACCAGCAACCTACTGGTGCATGGGACAATGCTTAACCAACTGAGCCACACCAGCTGCGCCAAAGTATACTTTTGTATTATCCTAATTTGATTGTACTTCTCCGTTTATTTTGTTGGTATTTCTAACTAATTTTTGTTTCACTCCCTTCCTTCCTTCAATAGATTTCTAGAATTAAATAAATTCTCATTCAACACTCTCTATGCTTAGGCTCAAATAATTCTTCCCATGTTATCTCCTCACCTCATCTCCTTGGAACATATTTATCTTTGTTTTCTCTCTTCTTCCTCCTGTAATCCCATCCTTGCCTTCTTTTTCTCCTCCCGACTTCACTGCTTTTAACAAGGCTGGATCCTAAACTTTAACCAGCTCTTAAAAGCTTCACTTAGATACCACCTCCTAAAATTACTCTTGCCAACACTCTCATATCTAAATGTCATGTCTCTTTTCAAGGTTCCCAAAATATTTGATAGCTTTGTTTCAAATACTATGTCACAACTGTCGATGTAAGAAATGTCCAAACCCCTGGCCAGTGTGATTCAATTGGTTGGAGTTGTATCATACACCAGAAGGTGGTGGTTTCAATTCAGGTCAGGGAACATACCCAGGTTGCAGGTTCAATCCACAGACAGGGTGAGTATGGAAGGCAGCCGATCAATGTTTCTCACTCACATTGATGTTTCTCTCTCTCTCTCTCTCTCTCTCTCTCTCTCTCTCTCTCCCTCTCTCTCTCTCTTCCTCCCTTTCTCTCTGGAAATCAATGGAAACTTGTCATTAGGCAAGGATTAAATAAAGAAAGAAATATCCAAACCTGTAGAGAACTTTTATAAAAATATATTTGAGCCAAAACTCATTATAATTGCCAGGAAGCGAGATCTCAAATGCTCTGGAGCAGGGGTGGAAAACCTTTTTTCTGCCAATGTCCATTTGGATATTTATAACATCATTCAAAGGCCATACAAAATGATCAACTTAAAAACTAGCCTGCTGTATTTGGTCAGACCCTGAATGAACTCACCCCTAATGTGATGGCTGGAACTGCTCCTCTGTGGTGAGGCTGTGACGTCAGCTGGTGTTGGTGATGTTGCTACTCTCAACTGCTTTTCCAGGTTAGCATCGGTCAGTCTGGAGTGCAGTCGACTCTTTGCGTGGGTAAGTTTTGAAAAGAACTACTCGCAGCAGTAAGTTGTTCTGAACACAGATGCATATTTCAACACATGTCTCCCCAGAGTGGGAAATTCATCATTGTTTATGGAACGTTTACAGAACTCAAGCAGTGGGAGGTGGTTGTACCTAGCTTTCAGCTCATCGTTGCTTTGCAGCTGAATGATTTCGTGTTGTAGGTTATCAAGCACATCACCTGGTTCCACATTGAATGATGTAGTAAAGATGTTCAATTCCATTTGTTTATTTTCATAGCTTTAAATCTTTCATTCAATGCTTCAATTAGTTTCGCACATTCACCAGCACATTCAAGTGTCATTAAAGGCTTTTGTCCTTCCAGAGTGGGGAAATGCACCATGTTATTCCTTTCTAATTGCATTTTCCACAGCCTTAATTTAGCTTCAAATGATTTCACATTTGAAAGCGGGGAGCTTAGAAGCTAGTTGGGGCCTGCAGCTTGATGTTCAGCTCTGAGAGGTACTTGGTAATGTCCAATGAGAACGCTAAATCACACAGCCACTTGCTGTCATTGAGTTCCCTGACAGGTTTTCTCTTCATCTCCGAGAACTGCTTGACTTCATCCTGCAATTCCAAAACCTCATGAGCCATGTTTCCGTGACTCAGTCACCGTACTTCACAGTGATAAACAAGATCACCATGCTCAGAGTCAAGATCATTCAGTAACTCCTAAAACTGGCGGCTGTTAAACCCTCTGCTTTTGACAAAATTTATGCATAACCCTACTGTTGACATCACATTGTTAAGCCACAACAACTGTAAAGACTTTTTTGGTGTATGATGCAGTGACATATAATTAAATCACTTGGATCAAGACTGAGACGATTCATTTCTTTCTTGACAAATGCAATTAACCCTTTTTGTGAGCCAACATGGCTGGAGTTCCATCTGTAACAAGGCTACTTAACTTTTCAAATCTTAACTCAAGTTTTTTTATTGATAAAACAAGTCTCTCAAACAAGTCCTCACCTCTCGTAGTGCCATGCGTGGCTTCCAGTGACAACAGTTCCTCTCGCGTGTTAAACTCTGCAGTTATCCCATGAACAAAAATGGCCAGCTGGGCAGTTCTTGTTATGTCTGTTGTTTTATCACAAGCCAGAGATAATACATTGGCAGTACTTACTGTATTTATCGATAGTGTACAGTTTACATGGTATATTTACAAGATGGATCATCTGTCAGTACCTACATCAATATTGTCTTATATGATACAAAACACTGTAGGAGTTATACATATTACTAACCCTAGACATCAAAGATGAAAAGATAATGTGAAAAAATTCATATTTATTTACAAGTATAATAATTCATGCATAGATAATGAAGGAGCAGCAATATTATTGCTTTATGGTAGCCAGGTGTAATTGATATGATACAACTGCTTCACAATAGTAAGAAAATCTCCAAAATTTTTACTAATATATTTATTGGAAAAAAAAGTCACATGTAAGTGGACCCATGCAGTTCACACCTGTGCTGTTGAAGGGTCAACTGTATTGTACTTTATTGTCGTTTGTACTTTTTTTTTTACAAGAACAGTGCTTAAACTAAGCATTTACTGTTTAATACATAAATAAATAATGATGGAAAGTGTACATTATGCTTCTTTCTAGAAAATTCTAAAGTCAAAGAGACTAACCTCTCACCCATAGCTGTCCCACAGCAATAAATATGAGGTTTATAACAGGCAATCAATACACATTTGTGGAGTGTGCTTTGTAAATACTAATCTAGTGATTGGCATACTGAGAACAATAAAAGTAATAAATTTTGCAGTGAATTAAGCGCATATCAAATCAATGGTCACACAGGATTTTACATTAAAGTTCTCAGACTTTTTCTCTTTTGTTTTAAAGCTCCCAGTTGGGAATATTATTTAACTTTCATGGTTGGTTTTAACCAGCCTCTAGCTATTTAATACACAGAGGAAATTCATAAGGTAGATATCAACCCAGATCCCAGAGGGAGCCAGGACCTTGCAACAGGAGAATATTGACCATAAGATGGATTCTGTGGCCCCCAGAAGGTGCTGGTGGGCCCCAGACCCACCACTGGGGAAGGTTAAGTAACCCTTCAGCCCTGGATGAGGTCTGGTCCATCGGGAGTTTGCACCCCAGAGGAGGGCTCCCACCACACAGAGGCTTTGGCTCGTGAGAATGAATCAGCTGAGGATTTTTAAAAAGCATATTTGAGAAAAGGGCCTTTAGGAGCAGATTAATCAGGTAGGTATGGGGCTGTTTCACAGTCCAGCAAACATGCACGTTCATGTCAGCAACCACACTGCAAGAAAGCAGGGGACCTGTTTATTCAACTAGAAATGCTTACACTGGCTTCTTCCCCTTCAACCCTGCTTTGTCACTCAGCTTTCCTAATCCCGTGTTGGAGAGGTTTTTCCCCCCTCCTCTTGGCTTTTTAAGTAACATTGGTGGAGCAGCTAATGAGGCGGCAGAAAGCAAGCTGGTCCATTCTAGGTTGCTAATGACTCCATTCCCGGGAGCCTAATCAAAGATTTGTACATTTAATTGCTGTCAAGTCAGCTCCAACCACCTGCCATTTCTGTAGCACCTGAGCTCAGTAGCCCCTTATTCTAAGTGAATCTATCATCATTTCTAAAGGCCAGAGAGCCAGGCTGCTAGGCAACCCTGAATGGGGTTTATCCAGGAGGGCAGAGACCAACAGGCCTTGAGGAGAGATGTCGCTGACCTAATTGGGTCGCACTGAAGGGACTTGTCCTTTGCCTAGGATCAGATTCTCCTGCTTCTAGAGGGGAGAAAAGGGTGGGTTTATGAGGATAGGGGTGTGAACAGGGAGAGAGGAGGGGAGAAGGTGACATCTGATCAAATTTTTTCAGATGCTTAGCCTTTTTTCTATTTTTAATAAAAATTCTTTAAACTCATGTACTACACTCTTTCACCTGTGATAGGTACATCAGGTATACACTGATTCTATCTTATCTTTTGAGATGGGTAGTGGCAGTTTTCAGACTTGAGTTTGCATCAGAGTTACCTGGAGGAGTTATTACGACAAAGCTTGCTGGGCCCCTCTCCAATTTCTGATTCAGGCTGACTTGGGTGGGGCTGACGATTTGCATGTTTAACAAGTTCCCAGGTGATTCTTTTCTCACTGGACTGAAGGAACCATCTTCAAGCCTCTTGGAAATGCCCATCTCACTGTCTACAGGTGGATGAATTTGTCATTTACCAAGAACTTGATTCACTGTGTGTGCCTATTGGTAACAGATTTGGCCATAGAAAAGAGGCATTGGCCCTGAGAATATATGTGGGAAGAAAAAGATTGCTCTTTTTTATCTTTTTCTATCACAGGCCCAAATATCATGTGTAAAGAAAGGAGACATAGCTGGCTAAGTCAGTGATTGCACAGGTACCTATTTTGACCTATAGACAAATAGCCCCTTCCATCCCAGGATCTCTTCAGTTGGACTATGGCTACCTGTATTTGGGAATTTGTTCTTCCTGAGGGTGAACAACCATCCCAGTCTGTCCAGGACTGAGGGGTTTCCCAGAGTTCTGGGTAAACCTGGACACTGTTCACCCCATCTCCCAGTGGGTTTAGCAGAATCTATGTCAAAAAAGGCATATTGCTGATTCAGATTTACAAATAAAATGAAGGTAAATATCAATTCAGGCTATGCACAATTTTTCCATATCCCTGCCGGAAAAAAAAAAAAAGAAAGAAAGAGGGAACTAAGGCATGTAGATAGATCATTCTTCATTTAGGATCCCCAACGTGCCATTGGCAAGCTCTAGGTGACTTTGAAACTGGACCCAATTTTTTATTATTGATTAACCAGTGAAGTTTTCTTTTTTTTCTTTCTTTATGGAAGGAATTGGCTAAACTTGAAGCCATTTTAAAAAATAAATTAGAAGAGCCAAATACCTTCATTGTTTCACTGCATCTGTGGTTTTTTCTTGATTTGACCTGATTTTCTAGCTAGTATTTTATAAAAAAAAAAAACAGCTGATATGACGAGGATATTGCAGTGATATTGCAGTGATATTGTAGTGACTGGCTTTGTCCTAAAACTTTCTGATAGTTGTTTTCTCGTGTTTGTCTCCCTCCAGTCCGGACACTTTTACAATATTCCAGACAAATACACACTTGTTTTGAATTTCTCTTTACTGCTTAGTCTATTTATATCAGGGGACCCTGGAAAGTGTGCAAGATAACCTTACTAGAAAGCTAAATCAATTCTAAAGAGCAAACACATATGATCTGCCAATCAGATGGAAAAATATTGTTAATTGTTATTCATTTACTATCCTAAATCTTTCCCCAGAGTGCTTGAAATCACAGAGATGAGGTAGGCTTTTTCTTTATTCACCTTTGGAATTTATATCTAAATACATCTGTGACCTGAGAAAACAGAACAAAAAAATAATTGCTATCAGTCTGACAAGACCGAGGTGGGTATGTGCATGTGTATATATTTTCATGGAAAAATTAAATTGGCAGCCCTCTTAATGGAAAATTCAATGCTCTTTGGGTTGAGAATTCCCAGGAGCAAAAATGCCCTGAATAGGGGATGTTCCATCCCTTTCTGCTCATCTTGCAAGACTGGGCCAAGCACCATTCTCTGACAATACCCTTTCCTTAACCCCATCCCCAGGGTTCCTTTGATCAATCCTTCCTTCAGGTAGCATTTATCTTGGCTCCTGTTTAGCCGTTTTAACATAGCCTCGGGGATCATTTGTGTATGTATCTGTCTCCCAATTGGGCTGCAAACCCTTAGAGGTCAGGATCCAGGATATAGTCATAGTGGGCACCTTGATACCTCATGCTGAGCTTGGCACCCAGTAAGTATTTGTCGACTGAATGACTGTTACAGTTGAAGCAATTTTAGTGACTCAAAGCACAGCTCCTGGCGATCATTTGTATAGAATTTACGGCATTTATTTTCATACTGTAAATAGGATTTGGGCCAAGTCAAGAGATTCTTAATGTTCTGCCCTTGTAACATGCAATCTGGACACAGGCATAAGGTTAAACTGGCTGCTACTTGAGAGACATAATTTAAAACATAAGGTTGAAAAGGCAATTGGTTTGTTTTATTTCACTCATAGTTCATGCACTTACTTCATTCTTAATGGTCCCATAAAACCCAGAGCTATGGGAAGTAAAAGGATCAGGAAGCACATTCATCTTGACAGCTGTTTGTCCCTCCCTCTGAAGGCATTAAGGTAAATGGTGGAAGAAATGGAAACTTTTCTCCTCTGGAAACCTTAACTTTATTGCAGGTGTGGCTCACTTTGCCCAATAGAACTACAGGAAAATCATATTTTTACAAATCTAGTCATATTTAAAATGCACTTTAGAAAAGGAGTATTTAAAATTGGCCATTTTGGAGGTATTTATAAATACTTTTCAAGTCACATCTTTGCTAATGCATTATCAATCCATAATTTCTCTTCTGTGAAAATCTAGATTTTCACAAACTGGTTTGCTCCAAGTGAACTGCACAAGAACTGTTGAAGGTTGGTTGGTTGCAGGTGACATACAGAAGTATAATTATTATGTGTTGGGAGCCTTCTAGTGTACTTGGGCTTTCGGGATTTTTAGTTTTTCCTCTGTTGTCTAACTCTAGTGAGCCTCCTCCCCAGCCCACCTCTTTCCCTCTTCCCCTGGCTCCTCCCCAAACTGGATAACAAAAGAAAAATCAAAAGAACAAAGAAGAGACCTTTCAAATGTTCTCCACTTTCTTCTGAAGATGTGAGCCTGCTGCTAGGGTTTGATGAGAAAAGCTGAGACTGAAAAGAGTGAATGAGGAGTGGGGGAAAGCGATGTCGGAAAGCAGTCGGGTGGAATTAAGCCAGCTCTGTACTCCTGGTTCTCTCTCTGACATACGTCTAGACTGTAGACTGAAAAGGGGACTCAGTGAGATCTGTGATGATGTACACAAAGTCCTTGCCACATCTTGCTCCTATTTTCCCTCCACACTTAGTAACCCTGCATTCAATGTTTCTGGGCCCACATTTCCCATACAGGCCTGTGGAACCTCGGAAGGTCTTTAAGCAGAAGCATGGTGTGAGGGGCACGTGTGTTGTGTGACATGACAGAGCTCATTTGCTCAGTTAGGCTGTGTGCGGACACACAGGAGAGAGTCTAGTACTCATTTGCTCAGTTAGGCTGTGTGCGCACACACAGGAGAGAGTCTAGTCAGGATGTTAACTTATCAGCTGCCACCACAAGTATTTCCCTGTTTGAAAATTTCAAAGCCTGTTCTTATACCAACCAAAAAAAAATTACACAGTCTGTGTTTCTTGTGTAATGCAGCAGCAGTATCGACATTACCAGGAAGATGTGTGAATTTATAATTTATTACCCATTCTTTTGTGTGGGCAAGTCTAGTGATATAACAACAGAACTTCACAAGACACATACCCTATAGGTTCAAACCCAACTGCCATGTGCCTCCACAGGTCCCTTAGGAGGTATGTAAGTTAAACACTCCTGGATACCTAGCTGGTGTGGAAAGGGCAGACAGATCATTGCAAAACTCTATCCAGGTGTTTTCAATAGTGTAGTCAAAACACCTGAATACTGTCCTGAGCTACACAGCTGTAAATCAGATGCTTTTTTTCCTGTAGCCACAGACTGACTATTCTGGGCAAAATCTTGACATTTGCTTTATGTCCCATTTTTAAAACTTCATTCTAATTTTAATCTTTGCTGCAGTGGAAGAAAAGCTCTTACCTGTCTCCACCAGTCTTTCTTCTGATTTTGATGATTGACTCACCTCCAAGATGAAGAGTTAAGTACTGTTTAAACCACCACCAACAATAGTGAGCAAGCAAACAAGTGTGAAGTCAAAAGCCCTATTCCTCAGATCTAGAGTCAACAACCTTGTTGTGATCCAGCTAACTCTTAGCCCTTCCACCTCAGCTTATTCACCTATGCAACAAAAATAATAATCCCTGTCTTGGAAACTTCTTAAGAGAATTCCATGAGATGCCATGTGGAAGCAATTGGAAACTATGTGTACATCACATTATATTTTTGCCCGTAGATCATTTAGGCATTGGCCCTTTGCTCTAGAGGAGAAGAAGCACTAAAGGACATGTACCCACAGAACCAAGCTTGGCTTTTTTCTAGACATCTCTCTGCCATGCCAACCCAAACTATCAAGTTCTAAAATCCAGCCTTGTGCTGTTCCAACAGGGCTCTCTGTGGCCTCTAGAGCAGCAACCAGCTTGCCCTACTGGGTGGGTATTGCCCAATCCTGATCCCATTTAGCTCTCAAATTAATCTTTCTCAATTAAAAACATTTACCTGAATATGTATGGGGGTTAAGAGTACTGTAATCTCACTGAGCCATTTGATTTTTTTTCCTTTTTTACAAAAAAATATTTAAAGATTGTTTTTGGTGAAGTTTATTGAGATATAATGTACGGCCAGCCGGTGTGTCTCAGTGGTTGAGTGTCGATCCAAGCACCAGAGGTGGCTGGTTCGATTCCTGGTTGGGCACCTGCTCAAGTTGTAGACAAAATCCCCAGTGGGGGCATGTAGGAGGCAGCCAGTCTATGTCCTCGCTCATCAATGTTTCTGTCTGTCTCCCTCTCCCTTCCTCTCTAAAATCATTAAAGAAAAAAAAAATTTAAAAAAAGAGATATAATGTACATATACTAAAATTCCTTTGTTTTTTCTTAATTTATTAATTTTTGTTACAGATGTTTCTCCTTTTCCCCCCACTACTTCCCCCCTTCACCCTCTCTCCCCAACCTGTCCCCAGCTTTGTTGTCCATGATCTTTGTTCATGCATACATGCATATAAGTTCCATGGTTTATCTCTCCCCCACCCCCCACCATCCCCTGTTCTGGGGTTTGTCAAAAATAAGTGAGATCATATGATACTTGTCTTTCTCTGTTTGGCTTGTTTCACTTAGGATAATACTTTCCAGGTCCCTCCATGTCGTCTCAAAGGATAAGAGATCTTTCTTTCTTACAGCTGCATAGTACTCCATTGTGTATATGTACCACTGCTTTTATATCCACTCATCTACTAATGGACATTTAGGCTATTTCCAGATCTTAGCTATTGTAAATAGTGCTACTACAAACATGGGGGTACATATATTCTTCCTGATTGGTGTTTCAGGCTTCTTAGGGTATATTCCTAGAAGTGGGATCACTGGGTCAAATGGCAGTTCAATTTTTTTTCAATTTTTTATGTATTTATTTTTGTTAAAGATGTTTCTCCTTTTTTACCCCATTGACACCCTCCTCCCCATCCTCCCCCGCCCCGTCCCCGGCTTTGTTGTCCATGTTCATTGGTTATGCTTACATGCATATAAGTTCTGTGGTTTATCTCTTCCCACCCCCCTACCCCCTCTTCTGAGGGATGTAAGTCTGTGCCCTACTTCCATGTTTCTGGGTCTACTGTATTCCTCAGACTGTTATTTTCATTATATTCCGTATATAAGTGAGATCATGTGGTATTTGTCTTTTTCTGCTTGGCTTATTTCACTTAGGATAATACTTTCCAGGACCCTCCATGTCATCTCAAAGGATAAGAGAGGAAAATATAAAAAAGTGGAAGCACATACCTTGTTTATGGATTGGAAGAATTAACATCATTAAAATGTCCATACTACCCAAAGCAATCTACAGATTCAATGAAATCCCCATCAAAATACTAATGACATATTTCACAGAAGTAGAACAAATACGTCAAAAGTTCATATGGAACCAAAAAAGTCCCCGAATAGCCACAGCAATTTTTAAAAAGGACAAAGTAGGTGGAATCACAATACCATATATCGGTTATACTATAAAGTGACTGTAATCAAAACAACCTGGTACTGGCACAAGAACAGGCATATAGACCAGTGGAACAGAATTGAGAACCCAGAAATGGACCCAAGGCATTACGCTCAACTAATATTTGACAAAGGTGGCAAGAGCGTATGGTGGAGTAAAGACAGCCTCTTTAATAAATGGTGTTAAGAAAATTGGACAGCTACATGCAAAATAATGAAACTAGATCATCAAATTACACCATACACAAAAATAAACTCACAATGGATAAAAGACTTAAATGTGACCTGTGAATCCATAAATATTCTAGCAGTTCAATTTTTAATTTTTTGAGGTAACACCATATTGTTTTCCATAGTGGCTGCACCAGTCTGCATTCCCACCGACAGTGTACTAGAGTCCCCTTTTCTCCACACCTTCACCAACACTTGTTTGATGATTTGTTGATGGTGATACCTCATTGTTGTTTTAAGTTAAATCTCTCTGATTAGTGATTTCTTCATATGTCTCTTAGCCATTTGTATGTCCTGTTTGGAGAGGTATCTATTTAGGTCCTCTGCCCATTTTTTATTTTTTTATTTTTTTATCCTCACCCGAGGATATTTTTCCATTTTTTGTACAGATACAGTGGGAGGGAGAGAGAGGAAGGGAGAGAGAGAGAGAAACATCGATGTGAAGGGACACCTCGAGTGGCTGCCACCCGCATGACCAACCAGGGCCGGGAACAAACTGCAACTGAAGTACGTGCCCTTAGCGGGAACCGAACCCGGGTCTCTCCGGACCGCAGGCCAACGCTCTAACCGCTGAGCCAAACTGGCCAGGGCCTCTGCCCATTTTTTAAATTGGGTTCTTTGCCTTCTTTTTGTTGAGTTGCGTAAGCACTCTCTCAATATATTGGAAATTAACCCCTTTTCTGATATATCATTGGCAATTATGCTCTTCCATACAGTGGGTTGCCTTTCCATTTTGATGATTGTATTTTTTGCTGTGCAGAAGCTTCTGAGTTTGATGTAGTCCCATGTGTTCCGTTTATCCTTTGTTTATGTTGCATTAGGTGATGTATCAGTAACAATTTTCTGTGTATGATGTCTGAAATTTTGTTACCTACAGTTTCTTCTAGGATTTTTATGGACTAATGAGTTACATTTAAGTCTTTTATCCATTTTGAATTGATTCTTTTGTAGGATGTAAGTTGATGGTCTAGTTTCATTGTTTTGCATGTAGCTGTCCAATTTTCCCAACACCATTTATTAAACAAGCTGTCTTTACTCCACTGTATGTTCGTGCCACCACTGTCAAATATTAATTGAGCATATTGCCTTGGGTCTATTTCTGGGTTCTCAGTTCTGTTCCACTGATATATATGCCTGTTCTTGTACTAGTATCAGGGTGTTTTAATTACAGTGGCTTTGTAGTCTAACCTGAAATCTGGTAATGTGATCCCTCCAACTTTGTTCTTTCTCAAGATTGCTGTGGCTACTCAAGGTCTTTTTGGTTCCATGTGAACTTTTGAAGTATTTGTTCTAGTTTTGTGAAGTATGTCGTTGGTATTTTGATGAGGATTTCATTGAATCTATAGATTGCTTTGGGTAGTATGGACATTTTTTTTTTATTAATTAATTTTTGTTACAGATGTTTCTCCTTTTTCCCCCACTGAGTCCCCCCTCCCCTTCCCTCCCTGCCTTTTCCCCAGTTTGTTGTTCATGTCCACTGTTAATGCATACATGCATATAAGTTCTGTGGTTTATCTCTCCCCCACCACAACCCTTTTCTGGGGATTGTGAGTCTGTACCCCACTTCCTTGTCTCTGGGACTACTACATTTCTCAGACTGTTATGTTCATTATATTCCACAATAAGTGAGATCATGTGAAACTTGGAGAACCCAGAAATGGACCCAAGGCAATATGCTCAATTAATATTTGTCAAAGGTGGCAAGAGCATACAGTGGAGTAAGGACAGCCTCTTTAATAAATGGTGCTGGGAAAATTGGACAGCTACTTGCAGAAAAATGAAACTAGACCATCAACATACACCCTACACGAGAATAAACTCAAAATGGATAAAAGACTTCAATGTGACTCATGAATCCAATAAAATCCTAGAAGAAACTGTAGGTAACAAAATTTCAGAGATCATACGCAGCAAAATTTTCACTGATACATCACCTAAAGCAATAGAAACAAAGGAGAAAATGAACACATGGGACTACATCAAACTCAAAAGCTTCTGCACAGTGAAAGATACAATCATCAAAACGGAAAGGCTACCCACTGTATGGGAGAGCATAATTGCCAATGATATATCAGATAAGGGGTTAATTTCCAATACATATAGAGTGCTCATACAACTCCACAAAAGGAAGACAAAGAATCTAATTATAAAATGGGCAGAGGAACTAAATAGACACCTCTCTAAGCAGGACATACAAATGGCTAAGAAACATATGAAGAAATGCTCATCATCACTAATCATCAGAGAGATGCAAATTAAAACAACAATGAGGTATCACCTCACATCTGTCAGAATGGCCGCCATCAAGAAATCATCAAACAACAAGTGTTGACAAGGGTGTGGAGAAAAGGGGACTCTAGTACACTGCTGGTGGGAATGCAGACTGTTGCAGCCACTATGGAAAACAATATGGTGTTACCTCAAAAAATTAAAAATTGAACTTCCATTTGACCCCGTGATTCCACTCCTAGGAATATACCCTAAGAAGCCTGAAACACCAATCAGAAAGAATATATGTACTTCCATGTTTGTAGCAGCACTATTTACAATAGCTAAGATCTGGAAACAACCCAAGTGTCCATCAGTAGACGAATGGACAAAAAAGCTTTGGTACATGTACACAATGGAGTACTACACAGCTGTAAGAAAGAAAGATCTCTTATCCTTTGAAACGACATGGAGGGACCTGGAAAGTATCATCCTAAGTGAAATAATATGGACATTTTAATGATGTTCATTCTTCCAATCCATGAACAAGGTATGTGATTCCACTTTTTTATATCTTCCTCTATTTCTTTTTTCAATGATATATAGTTTTTTGCAAATAAGTCCTTTATTTCTTTGGTTAAGTTATTCCTAGTTATTTTAATTTTTTTTGCGGCAATGAAAAATGGGATTGTTTTCTTAGTTTCTCTTTCTGTGAGTTCATCATTGGTGTATAAGAATGCTATTGATTTCTTTCATTAATTTTGTGTCCTGCTACTTTGCAAATTCATTTATGAAGTCTAGTAAATTTTTGACGGAGTTTTTGGGGTTTTCTACGTATAGTATCATGTCATCCGTGAATAATGACAGTTTCCCTTTCTCCTTTCCAATTTGGATCCCTTTTTTTTTTCCCTCCTGTCTTATTGCTATGGCTAAGATTTCCAATACTATATTACATAAGATTGGCAAAAGTGGATATCCTTGCCTTGTTTCTGTTCTTAAGGGAAATGCTTTTAATTTTTGGCCATTGAGTATGATGTTGGCTGTAGATCTTTCGTATATGGCCTTTATTTTGTTGAGATATGATCCTCTATTCCCAGTGCTGACAGTTTTTATCAGAAATGCATGCTGGATTTTGTTGAATATTTTTTCAGCATCTATTGATATGATTTTTATGTTTTATTTTGTTTATGTGGTATATCACATTTATTGATTTGCGAATATTGTACCATCCTTGCATCCCTGGGATGAATCCCACTTGGTCATGGTGAATAATTTATTTGATGTATTGCTGGAACCAATTTGCTAGTATTTTGTTCAGGATTTTGGCATCTATGTTCATCAGGGATATTGGCCTGTTCTTTTCTTTCTTTGTAGTTTCTTTTTCTGGTTTTGCAATTAGAATTATGCTGGCCTCATAGAACAAGTTTGGAAGTCCTCCTTCTTCTTGAATTTTTTGAAATAGTTTGAGGAGAATAGGTGTAAGTTCTTTTTTGAATGTTCGGTAAAACTCCCCTATGAAGCCATCTGGGCCTGGGCTTTTGTTTGCTGGGAGAGTCTTGATTACCTCTTCAATTTCCTTAGTTGTTATTGGTCTGTTCAAGTTTTCTATCTCTTCCTGGTTCAGTTTTGGGAGACTGCGTTTCTAGAAATTGTTTATTTTGCTTAAATTGTCAAATTTGTTGCCATGTAATTGTTCATAATATTTGTTAACAATCCATTGTATTTCTGCGGTGTCAGTTATTATTTTTCCTCTTTTATTTCTGGTGTTGTGTATTTGGGTTCTCTCTCTTTGTTTCTTGGTGAGTCTAGCTAAGGGTCCATCAATCTTGTTTATCTTTTTAAAGAACCAGCTCTTTGTTCATTGATCCTTGGTGTTGTTTTTTGTTTGTTTGTTTGTTTTTTTGTCTCTGTCATTTCTTTCTGCTCTGATCTTCTACTTGTTCTGGGGATTTCTTCTTGTTTGCTTTCTAGTTCTTTAAGTTGTGAGGTTAGATAGTCTGTTAGAAATTTTTCTTGCTTCTTGAAGTAGGCCTGTAATGCTATGAACTTCTCTTTCAGAACTTCTTTCCCTGCATCCCATAGATTTTGCGTTGTTGTGTGTTCATTTTCATTGGTTTCCAGGAAGTTTTTAATTTCTTCCTTGATCTCCATGCTAACCCATTCATTGTTCAATAACATGCTATTTAACCTCCATGTTTTCAAATGTCTTTGCATGTTCTTGTTGCAGTTGATTTCTAGTTTCATGCTATTGTGATCTGAGAAGATGCTTGATATGATTTCAATCTTCTTGAACGTGTAGAGACTTAGTTTGTGTTGTAACGTGTGGTCTATCTTTGAGAATGTCCCATGTGCACGTCAGAAGAATGTGAATTCTGTAGTTTTCGTGTTTAATTCTCTGTAGATATCTATTAAATCCATTTGATCTAGTGCTTCATTTAGAGTTTGTGTTTCCTTGTGAATTTTTTGTCTAGAAGATCTATCCAGTGATGTTAGTGGGATGTTAAAGTCCCCTGATATGATTGTATCGCTGTCAATTTCTCCTTTGAAGTCCTCCAAAAGATGTTTAATGTATGTTGTTGCTCCTATATTGGGCGCATATATGTTTACCAAGATTATATCCTTCTGTTGGATGAATTCTTTAAATATAATGTAGTCGCCTTCTTTGTCTGTAGTTATTGTCTTCATTTTGAAATCTACTTTATCATATATGAGTATTGGTACCTCAGCTTTGTTTTGCTTTCTGCTTTCTGTTTGCTTGAAAGATTTTTTTCCCATCTCTTCACTTTCAACCTATCTGAGTCTTTTGTTGTGTGGTGGGTCTCTTGTAGACAACATATATGTGAGTCATGCTTTCTTATCCAGTTAGCTACTCCGTCTTTTTATCGGAGCATTCAAACCATTCACATTTAAGGTGATAATTGATAATGTACTTATTTATTGCCATTTTTGTTTGGTGTGGTTCTATTTTTTTTTCCTATTTCTTCTACTAATTACAGCAGTCCGTTTAGCTTATCTTGCCAGTGCTGGTTTAGTGTTCATGTGTTTCCTTAGCCTTTTTTTTTTTTTTTTTTTATCTGGAAAGCTCATTATTTGACCTTGTATTTTGAAGGATAGCCTTGCTGGATAGAGTTGTCTTGGATTCAGATTCTTGTTTCTCATGACCTTGAATACTTCATGCCACTCTCTCTGGCCCATAGTGTTTCTGCTGAGAAGTCAGCTGAGAGCTTTATGGGGTTTCCTTTGTAGGTAACCTGTTGCCTATCTCTTGCTGCTTTTAGGATTCTCTCTTTGTCTTTAATTTTGGGCATTTGAATTACTATGTGTCTTGGTGTGGGCCTATTTGGGTTCTTCTTACTTGAGGCTCTCTGTGCTTCTTGAGCTTGAATGCTTTTTTCCTTTACCAAGTTAGAAATGTTTTCTGTCATTAGTTCTGCGAATATATTCTCTAACCCTTGCCCATTTTCTTCCTCTTTGGAGACTCCGATGATTCAAATGTTATTACATTTCCAGTTGTCCCACAGTTCTCGTAAGCTGTCTTCCTGTTTTTTAATTATTTTTCCCTTTTGGTTTTCTGATTGGTTGATTTTTTTCTACCCTGTCTTCTAATTCACTGATCCGGTCCTCAGCTTCCTCTACTCTGCTATTTAGTCCTTTTTATGTGTTCTTAATTTCTGCTATGTCATTCTTCATTTCCACTTTGTTGGTTATCAGTGTTTCTATATCTTTCCTCATGGTGCTGATGTCCTTACTCATGCTGTTGAGTTTCCTCAAGATCATGGCTCTGGACTCTACCTCTGATAATTTGATTAGCTGCATTTCATTTGTCTCATCTTTGATAGAGTTTTCTTGTTCTTTTATTTGGGATTTGTTTTTTGTTTCACCATTTTGGCTATCTCAGTGTGTTTTGGAGCCTGCCAAATTTTCCCTGTGGGTGTTGGTGTTGTGCTGTTTGTGACCGTCTCTACTGGGTTTGGATGAGCCTGGTTGGGCCCATGTTAAACACCATTGTCAGGTCTTACTTTCCTGGGTAGATTTGAAAGCCCAGGAGAGGTTCAGTTATCCTCTAGGTTTTTCCTAGTGGCTAGTAGTCTCAGTTACTCAGTGCCTTGGAATGTACCCCTGGTGTTCTGCCTAAGAGGATTTCCAGAGGGTGGGATAGATGCTGGTTGTTAATGAGCCTCAATTTGCATTTCTTTACCTCATCTGGGAAAGGCTGAATCTTCGACATGGTGGGCTGCTGCTTTCCCCCACAGCTCAGGGAAGGAGCACACTGGCCACCATTCTTTGTGGCTGCAACTCAGCAAAAACTTTGAGTGCCCTCCAAAGTCTGGGTGTTCCCACAGAGTTTTAGCCCAATTTGGCCTCCTTCTGTCATAGCCCCCAGGTGAGTGGCTGTGGCTATATTAGAGCTCTGTCCTTGCTCTCTGGGCTGTGGAGTGGGCTTGGTCTCTATTTCCCAAGGTGCTGCTCACAGCTAAGACTGGTGCTGTCCATGGGCTCCCGCCCACCACCCTCTAGCTCCTCCGCAGATCCTACCAGTGTCCCTGGTTATATGGTCATGTCCTGGTGCTTTTCAGTTTCTTTTTTGTGAGGATTTTTCTTTATTTTAGTTGTAATTCCTGTTTGGTCTTGGGAGATCTTCTGTGTAGCTTCTATTCATTCTGCCTCCTATTTCACATCTTCTAAGCCTATCTTGTGTGCAGCTGGGTCACACAAGCCTTTTTGGTGTCCCTCCACCCTGCAGGTCCTGCAGGTAACTGGGAACTGGGCTCTGTTCCTATGTTATGGGCTGCTGGATCGTATAGACCTCTCTGGTGCTTCAGCACCACACAGGTCCCTGGGGTAACTGGATGGCACAGTCCCTGCTGAGTCGCATGGGCCTCTCTGGTGCCTCAGCACCCAGCAGGTCCTGTGGGTTATTGGATGGCACAGTCCCTGGTGGGTCACTCTGCATCTCTGCACTGCTTGGGTTTGGTGGTCTACCTTCACGTCCACTCACACTCTCGCTCACTCTCTCACACACTCACCCTCCCTCCAGTCCTGCCTGCCGCCATCTTCCATCCTAGTTCTGTTTTTGTTTTTGTTTTTTTGTTTTTTTTTTAAATCAGGGCATGTGATTGTTTGATTTTCTATCTCTACAGCCTTACAGTTCCAGAATTTTATGCAAATGTAGCCATGCAGTATGTAGCCTTTTGGGTCTGGCTTCTTTCATTTAGCATGATGCATTTGAGATTTGTCCACATTGTTACATGTATCAATATTGCTGGAGAAACTAGTCCAGTGCATGGACATACTTCAGTTTCTATATTCATTCACAAGCTGAAGGACATTGAGATGTTTTCATGTTTTGGTGATTACAAATAACTGTCTAAACATTTGTGAAGTGCTTTGTATATGTATACATTTCCTTTAGATATTTGATCTTAAGATATGTATTTAAGTCTGTTCCAGATGAACAGACACTGAGAGACTTGGGGGGCCCCTGGGGAGAAGGAGTGAGTGTGTTTCCTTTATCAGTTAGGCCCAGACCTGTCTGTTCCACATGGGCTAGTTGGACCAAGAGGGCATTATTTGTTGAATAGAAATTAAATTAACTATTTTTCTGAGCCCCTGGGGAAGAACATAAGTACATGATGGCAACCACCAAATTAGTGTGCCTAAGGTTGTCCAGGTGGTTAAAGTAATATTTCTATTGATTTTGGCAATTCCCAGCATAGTTCACCTGTGTGTACTTGATGAATTCTTTTTCAAATCACAAGTAACTGATCTTTAATAGATAAAGAAAATAGAGCCTATGGGTAGACTGTTTACTAACAAACTCCTCAGGATCACTCAGGTTAAATAAACTTTCTTTTTGGCTTAGGAGAAAATCCATGTTTGTTAGTTGAAATAGTTATATTGGAATCTCTTCTGTCCATAGGATACCAAGGTAATCATCAGTCCCTACTGAGAATTTCAGGTTCAGCACCAATTCTACCTGCTTTGTCTTTGCACTCATCAAAAACAGGAGTTAGTGAGGAGTTACAGCCATACCAGTAAGAAAGTTCGGTTAACCCCAGGGTCTCATCAAGTCTCTCTCACTATTGCACCTCATCACCCTAGGGCCACTGTGTTCTCTAACTCCTCAGTGCTAAATGTTTCCATCCACTCAGGAAACAGTTACTGTGTGCTCACCTCACCTGGTGCAAGCCCTTGGAAGAGGGTGGGAGCTCACAAAGCTGACTGTGTTAAAGAGTAATCTGACCTCTATCATTCAGACTTCAATGTGAACAAGCTTTAGTGCTGATGGTGCTACAATCATCTCATGACAAGTTTTCAGGAGCAGCAAAGACTAAAGAAGAATGTGTAGCTAAAATGCAGTATTATACATGTGTAATCATCTTGTGTTTTACTCTTTTAATTACACATGTAGATTATTTCAGCTTTATTTGTGTGGGTTGACCATATCTGAAACATTATTTCACTGAGGGATTTGAAGTTCTGAACAACTAAATTACAAACAAAACTTTGAATACAGCCCATGCATAATATAGAAGTCAGCTATATGAACAGGTGCTTTACCTATTCACTGGGTTTATTAGGAGGCATTTGGTCATCCGAGGTTCAAGTTTCATCAGTACCACTAACTAACATCAAGACCTTAACAGTATTAATGATGGTAATAAAAATAATAATAGCAGTGATAAGAGCTAACATTTTATGATCAAATGAATAAGAGAATCGATGCCAACTTTAGCACAGCCTCTCCCTGTGCTCAACAGAACAGGAGGAAGGGAGGACCTAAACCATGACTAGACTCAAATTGCAGCTCTAAACATTTGTTTTCTGGGTGTTATTCCACCAGCCATAATCATCCCATTATCTGAAAATGGGGATGATTAGTAGGGGCTACTTTATAACACTGTTATAAGAATTACATAAAATGATGCACAGATTTAACCTAGTACCTGGAATATAGCAAGCACAAAATAAACATTACCTGCTGCTATTACTATTGTTGTCTTTTTATGTGTGTATAGTCAGACTAAATAAATTTGAAAAGAAATGAGTGAAGAATTATGCTCTTATATTTCAAAATGATAGAATCAGAGGTTGGTAGATATAATTCTAGTTTCCTCTGGTTTGAGAAAGAAAGGGAACTGGACAAAAGACCTTAGTCTGGAGCATTAAAGGGGTGATCTCACACCTGGGCTGATTAGGGTTCAGGTAGCCTCACACAGAACAAAATTCCTATTCCTATCTCAATTGCATTTTTAGAATAACAATAAAAAGTGATTTTCAGATGAGAAAGGGTCAAACCAACATGATAACTATAAAGATAATGCAATATGGTGAGACAACATAAAAATGTCTGGACAACAAAAGGCTGCCTGGCCCAGCCTCTGTGGCTCAGTGGTTGAGCATTGACCCATGCACCAAGAGGCCACTGGTTTGATTCCCAGTCAGGGCACATGCCCAGGTTGTGGGCCAAATCCCCAGCGGGTCATGCAGGAGGTGGCCAGACAATCAATGTTTCTTTCTCATCAATATTTTCATCTTTCTCTCCCTCCCCCTTCTTCTCTCTCTCAGCGGTTCTCTACCAGTGGGTCCCGACCCCTTGGGGGTCAAATGATCCTTTCACAGGGGTTGCCTAAGACCACTGGAAAACACTTATTTCTGATGGTCTTAGGAACCAAGACACCGCTCCTCTGTCCATCTCCAGGTGGGTCCGCCCACATGCAGATATGCCCACATACAACATGTGGAACTATATTAAATGGTCGTGGCACTAGGAAGGTTGAGAACCACTAAACAATAAAGAAAAAAAAATTTCTTCTCTGGAGAATCATGGAGAATGAAAAAGATGCAGCAAACATCTTAGTTTTTAAAATTCTAGGCTAGACAATTAAATAAAGGACCTATAAATGTTTGGAAGATGTTAGATTATTTATTTAAGGCTCTATCATGGGTTTATGAAGACTGGAACATACAAGCCTTATTTTCTTTTTTCAGACAGTCACTGGCCTGAAAGATCTGGTGAGTATATTTCTTAGAAGTATAATGAGAGATTTTATGATGTTTTAAAATACTGGAATTATGGACAAATGCAGACATTTAAATTTAATAGGCATAAACATGATGTTTGGCTCCTAAGATACAAAAATCAATAGGCCAAGAGTTCTAGTGAAGTCTGTCTCATTGTCAGGAAACAAAATTCTGTGTGTTCCATGTGCTGGTGCTTGTGAGTGTGAGCTGGGTGAGCGTCAGTGGCACGAGGCTTATGGAAGGATAGGAGTCTCCTCACAGGAACAAACCCAAGCAGATCTCATGAAACCAGACCAGGAGCCAACACAGTTCCTGAACTCCCTCCTCTCCCCTGCTTCCCCTAACTTCCATCTCTCATTCTCTTCTTATCTTTGGTTGTTTATTTTCATAGCCCACTTCATTCTGCTACTGGACTTTCTCTGCTTGCTCCTCAGTGTGCAAATGGATCAAAAGGCTGCCTGGCCTTACCATAGGTCACCTTATAATCCAAGGACCCGGCACTATCGGGCTACATTCTCTGTGTCTTATTTCAATACCTGGAAAGAGACACTTGAGCAATCTGGGCCTTGACTGTGGGCAGGGGAGGGGTCATGTGGGCAGCAGGATGGTAGGTGGCGAGGTTTCAGAAAAGGACTATACAAAGGTACTAGTACTATACAAGCATAGAACTGGGACATCAAAACATACGAGTAATTCATGAGGAAAAAACTGGGTGGGTAGAGTTCTGCTGCAATGTGTACCAGATAACTCCTCAGGAGTGTTTCAGTCATAACCAAGCATATGGCTTCCTCATTGGTCAGAACAGGTGGAATATTTTGGGTATTTTCCAGCTCTAGCATTCATGCAGAGAGGGCTGTTCAGAAAGTCAAATGTCTGTAAGAGTATCTTATAAATAATAATTGAAGAATGTTTGACCTAAGGAAAAGTGGTGTTTTAGGGTAGTTTTCACAATTCTAAGTAGGATTTGCTATGTATAAATGATAATGGTTATTATTTGAGAAAGGAATTTATTCTACTCCTTCCTTTCTTCTTTCCTCCCTCCCTCCCTCCCTTTGTCCCTCTCTTCGTCTTTCTCTCTTCCTTCTTTTCTGCCTTTCTGCCTTCCTTCTTGCCTGAAAAAAACAGGCAGAGACCAGCAGAGCAGAGCTACAGATGAGGGAGCTCCTGCCTCTGAGTCAGACAGTGTGCTATTTCCCCAGGCTCCCCACATGGATGAATTCATGGGCTTCTCATTCCATGGAGGGGGGCGGTGAACATTTAAATAAGTGTCACTAAAAGCAATACTTATGGCCACTGGGATGGACAGAAGGTTCAGTGGAAGCAAAAAGAGGGCAGGAATAAGCTTTGTGTGAGGGGCTCAGGGAAGGATGGGATGCTAGGAACATCACTAGATAGGTTAGGAAAACAGTGTTTCAGGCAAATTAACAAAATTCATGAAAGCATAAGGATATCAATTATGATTGCATGTTCAGAGAACTAACGCCAATATTTCTATAGGGCTTCAACTTGCAATGGGAAGGGAAATAAACAGCTGAGCAGCTAAGCTGGAGCCTGGCCATGGAGGGGAGGCAGCTTCATAGTCTAGTGTTCAAGGGCTTAAGTGTAGGCTTTTACAGAGTGAAGACTTGATTCCATTTGCGTGGTGAATAACAAAGGGTGAAATTAGAGACAGAATGATTAGTTATTAACTTGCAATAATCCAAGAAAGAGATAATAAAATTGTTGGAAAAGAGAGAAGCACCAGACCCAAAAGGCAATTTTAGAAAGACTGACTTACCTAGGTTTTGGTAAGCAACGGAACAAGGAAGAGAGAAATGTGTGAGGCCTGGTTTTTAAGTGGTTGATCAGTGGTTCTATTAATTAGAATGGGGATCATAGAAGGATCTAGTTTGAAGAAGAAAAAGGACAAGTTTAGGATTAGATCTGCCATGGAAATTACCAGGTGTCTATTCTGGCTTGATATAAGGAAGATCTTCCTGACTATAGATCTGTACAAAAGTGAGTTTCCTATCACTAGCAGTATTCAAGCAGAGGCTCACATAACTATATGTTAAGGTGTAAAGAGGTGATTCTTGTACTGGGTTAGAAGCTAGCATAAACCACCTTTCAAATCCTTTCCCTCTTTAAGATTCTATGAAACTATAGAAGCAGGGGAAAAGGCTGCTAATTTTATTTTTTTTTAAATATGTTTTTATTGATTTTTTTGGAGAGAGAGAGAGGAAGGAAGAGAGAGATAGAAACATCAATGTGGGAGAAACATTGATCAGCTGCCTCCTGCATACCTCCTACTGGGGATTGAGCCAGCTACCTGGGCAGGTGCCCTGACTAGGAATCAGACCACCAGACTGGGACCTCTCAGTCTATGGAACTTCGCTCAATCCACTGAGCCACACTGGCTGGACAAAAAGGTTATTTATTGTTGATAGATTTTAAAAACCACTATGACATATATCATTAAATAAAAACAAGTAGAAAAAGAGATTAAGAGCACACTTTTTATTTGTATGTTAATAGCTGTTAATTCACTTTACATACATTTTTTTTTTTTTTTATCCTCACCTGAGGACATTTTTCCATTTTTTTGTACAGATACAGTGGGAGGGAGAGAGAGGAAGAGAGAGAGAGAGAAACATCGACGTGAAAGGGACACATCAAGTAGCTGCCACCCGCACAACCAACCAGGGCCGGGGACAAACTGCAACTGAAGTACGTGCCCTTAGTGGGAACCGAACCCGGGTCTCTCAGGACCGCAGGCCGACGCTCTAACCACTGAGCCAAACCGGCCAGGGCTACATACATTTTTACTTGAGTCTGTTTATATCCAGAAATTTAGTTGCTGTTTAAAATTTTTAACATTTAACATTTACTTATTTGTCAATGTTGGGGGCTCTGACATAGCCAGCTTTATCTGTGTGTGTAAATATAAGGTTATGTATGTAAATTAAAAGAAAGGGACCATGATTTGTAACTAAATGATTACTAGTTTCTATTTAGCACAATATCTATTCTATTACCACAGGGCAGTCATTTGTAAGCCTTTTGCAAGGCACGGATTCTGAGCAGAATTAAATATCAATCTAACATCATTATGTAAACAGATTGATGAATTGCTAGATTGCTAAGATATGAACCATATGGATCTGTGTATAACACTCCGAGGAGCTGGGGATAATTTTAGCATTCCACGAAAACCAAGAACAAGATGCAGCTACCAGTTGGTTAAACTCTCCAACACTAGTATGTTTTCCTCTTAAGGCTGTATGGGACACAGCATTTTGAGCATTAAAAATATAACTGGCTAAATTGTTTACCTCGTTCTGCAAGATTTATGGACTTTGTGGGTGTTAATGCCAGAAAGATAGTACAGAAAGACTAGGGAGGGATTGTTACCTGAGGGCCAGGCTTTGTTGTCTGTTCCCTCAAATTTTGTGTGTATATGATTAAGGTTCTGAAGAATTTAAAAGGTCTCCAAAGAGGTCCATAATGCAAAAAAAAAAAACAAAAACAAAAACAAAAAAACCACAATTAAGAATCTGTTATTTTTAAGTGGTAAAAACAAGGCTAGAATCCAGATTTCCCATCTCTCGATTCTGAGCTCATTTCATGAAATCGTACTAGTTTCACATACTAACTGCAGCAGTGGCGTAATATATTTCATACCTTGCTACAGTCAGCAAAGATTCTTTCCCAGATTACGTAATTAGATTCTTCTCCCTTTCCAGCTGCAGATGTAACACTGCTACTAATGCGGGCTGGAGGGAGGTTGGGATTGAGTTGAGTGGTCCTGGGGGTTGTTTTTTTTTTTTTTATCCTCACCCGAGGACATTTTTTTTCATTTTTTGTTCAGATAGAGTGGGAGAGGGAGAGAGAGAGAAAAACATTGATGTGAAAGTGACATATCAAGTGGTTGCCACCTGCACGACCCAACCAGGGCCGGGGACAAACTGAAACCGAGGTAGGTGCCCTTAGCAGGAACCGAACCTGGGTCTTTCTGGACTGCAGGCCAATGCTCTAACCGCTGAGCCAAACCGGCCAGGGTGATTCTTTTTTAATTTAAGGAATTTTAGGCTAAATCGACACAGAATAGAGCTGGGAACTAAGCATCTGTCAGCTGAATTTGGGTTCTGCAAATCTGACCTGCATGACCAAGGAAAAGAACATTTTTCGTGGAGTATTCAGATGCACAACGGAGAGGATTGGTAAAGAAGGCTCCCAGGAAAGGCTCTGAGAACTGAAATCATTTAGCCAAGAAGGATGAGGGTAAGTATGACAATGGTGCCAAGTTTACACAATGCTCTCGCACAGGGAATGTCCTCATTCGGCTGCAGTCTCTGAGCACAGGGGAACGTAGGGTTAAGCCTACACTCTGGGCCTTCGGCTTGGCTTCTGTGGACCTGCTGGCAGAACTGCAATACAACCAGTATTGGACAATCAGGTGGCCTTCTCAGATGCTCGGAAGAGCAAGGGGAGACCAGCACTGGGGGAAGGCTGGAGCTGCCATGTCCTGAAGGCAGAGGAAGTGGCCCTGAGTGCCTGGCTGGGCTCGGAGCAGCCTCTGCACTTCTGACTCCAACCTGGCTGCCTCTGTGTCAGGAGACGCTCTTGGAGAAAGACTGGAGCAAGAACCATCACTCTTCTGCATTTTCTCTTCTATTCTGCTGGAATACAAACTCTTTTTATGGTGTTTTAGAGAAATAAATGAGAGTGCTCTAATTTAAAGTGTTGTTATACTTTTTCTTTATGGACTACAGCTGGCTCTCGCCATTAAATATGGTAATTTTCTAACCTCATTAGGTACTTGTCCCAGGTACATCTCTTAAAACTTCCCTCACTGCCCTTGCAGGCACTTAACTATCCTGGTTAGAGAGGTGGCACTCCTCATCCGCATCTTTCTGGGACAGGTGCACAGAACAGGACCTAAAGGAAATATCATTTCCAGCAATGAGAATATCAAACAGGGCTAGAAAAATGTGCGCACATTACCTTGAGTGGAACATGGTAGGACTTGGTGTGCAGTATGTCTTATGAGGTTTTAGTGAAATAAGAATTATGAACATATAAGACAGAATATGCTTTGAATGAGATGGATTGAGTAAAATGCACTGATTGCTGTTCTATGGGAAAAAAAGAGTAATAAAGGAAGAGGAACAGGAAGAGGAGAAAGGGGGAGGAAAGCAGGAGCATAAAAGTGTCCTAAATTTTAAGACACTAAACCCCATTGCACTTCCCAAAGGAAGCGGCTCAGTTTCACTGATTGCCGAGACATTGGTATCCCTTCTTTATCACACATCACCACCAGAGCTAGAAGCAATCCCAGTTATGTCAGCTGCATCTCTAGGTGTATAACCTTTGGCAAAAGTAGTGTGTATTTGCTCATGCCTGACTCCCAGTGGCAAGTCCACGCAGATAAAGCCCTCCTCTCAAGGCCACCTCTCCACTGATGACCTTTGTGGTGCTCACGCTCAGCTTTCCTGCTTTGAGAACTTCCTCATAGTTAAGGCCCCCTTATCACTGGGAAAATTTGACCTCTAGCATGCAAAGCATGTCACCGAGTAGAGGGAACAGAACTTTCTGACTTTAAAGTCAATTTGGCTTTGCTTACCTTTGAAATAGAGCATTAGTATTTTGAAACTGTTTATGAGAAGTTCTCTGAGCACTGACCTGCAAACACAGATACCAAGAAATTCTGGGGCCAGAGTGTCCAAATAACTAGGATAAGGACAAATGAGTTGATCATAATAAAATCTGGCACCAACTGCTCAGGCTTTTGAATTCTCAGCAGCAATCCTTCCTGGTCCTGGGCCTTTGATCAAGGGAAAAGAGCAGAGGCTTTTGGAATAAAGTGTGTTTGAGTCTGCACCTTGCTGTTTACCAGCTGTGAGAACGTGGGTCAAGAAGCTAAGCTTCAGTTTCATCAGATATAACGGGGACAACAACATCTATTTCACAGTATTTTTTAGAGGATTAAGTGAAGTAATAAATACTTAGAATGCGCTTCACATGTTCCTTATCCCCCCCCCCCTCGTATTATAGATAAATTGAAGTCCAGAAAAATTAAATAACTTGTCCAACATAACACAGCTGGTATTATATTTTGGAACTTAGGTCAGAGTAGGTGGTCAAGAAATGCCCTTTAAAATGAGCTTAATGGCATGTTACTATGCTCCTTCAGAAATTTGCCTGCTGGGTTAAAAGAACCATGGTGCTCTTCAATATTTTCACAAATTGTATTAGAGTCAGCTTTCTTCATAGACATTCTTTGGAAATAAAAGGGAGAATGATCCCCCATTGCATTTATTCTGTGACCTTGTAACATAAACATTGTAACAGAATTAATCCAAAATGGTAGATATCAATTGCATGAACAAATATAATCTTTAGTAGAGTGTTTTGCAAGTACATTTTGATTGTATGTTTAGAAAAATTAGTCCTCTGCTATTCTAGTACAGGGCCAACAAGTCCTGGAAAACAAAACAGACATTTTATATCACTTTTAGTGTCCTGCCTGGAGGAAAGTAAACAAGCCTAGAGTTATGACAACAGGGCTGGAGTCAAGGTGACACTCTGGGAGCTACAAAATCAAATCAGTTACTTTGGCAAATGCAGTTCCAGACACTTCCATAGCACCAGATGATGTTTATTCCAACAAGAAGGTTATTACAATGTATCTCTTGGATTAAGTTTTTTCTCTTACAAAGATATCATGTCAGATTTAACTAAAATAAATTAATGCTGATTCTGTCTTCCAAATGTGGCTACTTTTCACTTAACATTAGCACACTTAAATATTTATACATTGTCTTTCTGATTTAATTTCTGGACCCACCATGACATAAATAGAGCAGGTGCTATTATTTGTGATAGTTGTGGGATGGGGCTGGGGAACTTGTGTATATTGCATGCATCTTGCAAAGTTGCTGGTTCATAATGGGTCCTCAATAAACAATAAATAGTAGCTGTCATTGAGTGCTTACTGAGTGGCTTGCACCACTATATGCACTTCACATACATTGACACATTTCTTTAAGAGGAGTTCGCCATAATTATGATGTGTGTGGGAGATTGCCACTCACTAGCCGAGTGACCTTGAGCAAGTTACTGAAGCACTTTGTCCTCAGTTTCATCATCTGAAATATGGGAATCATAACTGGGCTAACTTTATAGAGTTATTGTGACAATCAGCTGAGTTGATACACAAATAATACACATTTGGAACAATGCTGGCCTATCTGAATGCTTGATAAATACTGGCTAATATTTGTATTTATCCCCAAATAGCCTCTTGAATCATGAGCAGAACCAGGACTTGAACCCAGGCTGCATGGTTCAAAAGCATGTGTCTCTAATCACTATTTATTTTGAATGAGTAACCAAATAAGTAAATAAAAAACTTGAGTCATGGGACAAGAGAGTGGCCTGAATCTGGATCTCCTGTCACTCACCCCTCAGCTCTAGCACTAGATAAAGGTTGGGCTATGGAAAGTGCACAGATTCACTTCCCTCAAAGAAGGCAGGAAGTTTCTGGGTATATGTGGGTCTTGTGTCTTCCCTGTGACCCCAGATCATACCTCCTTGCAGGCTGCTGAGCGGGTGCCTATGCACACAGAATGCACTCCTGCTGTGTGGGATGGGACTTTTTAGCCCAATGAGGGAGAAATGGACTGAGTGAGCACTGCTAATATAAAGTGGCATTTGAATAGCACTCTCCAGTTTACAAAGGACCTTCATATCCCTTGTGTCCCTTGATCACTGGAACAAGTCTGTGATGTTGATTATTATCTTTGATTTTGAGTGCAGAGGAATCATGTGACTTGTCCAAGTCCAAGAACTGACAAACCCCAGCGTCCAGACTTCCACAGGGTCTCCTGACTCCAGATGTCATGTTCCTTCCTTGACAAAATATTTGATCCTTCACACTTGGGGAATCTTTGTCTTTGGCCTCAGAAAAATATTTTATTATGGTATTTTCAGTGTAGATTTGATTTTCTTGGGAAAGTTTCAGTTTGAACCCTCCTGAAGACAGAAAAATGGGATGAGATGAAATTTCAGATCACATCTCCACACTTGGAGTCTGTGATTCTTTTTCGAGATTTTATGAAAGAAATGAAATTATTCATTTGGAATGCTGGGTACAGGAAATATAACAGCTGTAAAGAGCTACTTATTTGGGACCATCTAACCATATGCTGTGATAGAAAAATATTTCAGAAGCAAAGGAGGGGCATCAGGAAAATTATTTCATTCACTTCATATGTTATTGTCTTACTCTTATAATATTTTATTTCAAAACTTCTGTTCACAGCCCTCTTACACATAAAACAGTACTCTCTGTGTCCTCCCCACTTCATCATGCTTCTTTCCCTCACATACATAGAGATTGTTTTTCATTTTGAATCCAATTGCTTCTTTGATTCCACAGCAAATTGCTCATCTGAGCCTGTGGCATAATTACCTCCACAGCTATGGGCTAAAGTTAAAACAGGCCATTATGTGAGAGAGACTACAGGCTGAGTGGGGAGACCAGAGTGGGTTCCTTTCAGACCTGCTAGTGTCAACAACAGCAGGACAGAGGTAGGAAATTACTGGCATCATAAATTGTTTTGTCGATAAAGGTTTTGTCCCTGTCTTTTAAAAAGTGGTGCCACATTGAGAAAATTTCTCCACATTTTTAATTGTAGATCATTTTGTGTAAGAAAAACCTCCCAGTGAAAATGGTTTAATGAAATGTGCTATGTTTGGCTTCGGCAAAGCTCCATGTCATCATAAATGAGGGCACGAAAAGAGACACAAACCATGTTTTCTCTCACACAAAAGTGTAAGCAATAATTTGCATCAAAAGCAATGTAGGAGATTGAGAAGTAGAGTGCCCATAAAGTAGAGCGACCCCTTTTTACACACTCAAGTAAAAGTAGGGATAAAGGAAGTGTGTTGTGCTGCCATCAGGTGGTGAGTCATGTTAGACGGATAACTACCAGGATCCCTCACTTATCCAGAATGCAACCTCATCTATCTGGAAGACAGACAAGAGACAGGAAGAAAGCAAAGAAGCAACTGGTAGAAGACAAGTTCTAAAGCTGGTGTGCCTTACTCAAAGAATGTTGTAGCAAAAGCTTGTTTAATGCTTATCTTAGGCATGATTCTAACAGCCTTCGTTTTCAAACCTACAGCAGAGTAGACTCAAGTAATTAGAATAGAAAGAAGAAAGGGAAGTGAAGCTAGATATTTCACACATATGTATTTTATTCTAACAATAACCAATATCAACCAATGTTACACTGGTGTTATTAACTCATTTTAAAGATGATAAAACAGCCCTGGCCAGTTTGGCTGAGCAAACAGAACGTCGGTCCGTGCACCAGAGATTCCCGGGTTCAGTTCCTGCTAAGGGCATGTACCACAGTTGCAGTTTGTCCCTGGCCCCAGTTGGGATTGAATGTGTGGCAACCACTCTATGTGTCTCTAACATCAATGTTTCTCTCTCTCTCTCTTCCTTCCTCTCTCTCTCTCCCACTCTATCTGAAGATAAATACAAAAATGTCTTTGGGTGAGGAATAAATAAATAAATAAATAAATAAATTAATTAATTAATTAAAACAAATTCAGAGAAGGTTGGTCAGTCCAAATGGTTCTCTGTCCTTATAGTCAGGATCCTATTCTTCCAAGCTCATGTCCCTTCCTCTTCTCTCCCTGACCTTTCTAAAGACAGGAAAACTGAGAAGCAAGCCTTAATGCTTGGACAAAGGTCAGGACAAAGGTCAGGACAAAGGTAGGAGACAAAATGGAATCAGAACTAAAAAGTTGCCACACTGTGGGACCCTCAAGTGCAGGGTAAAGTGGTCTCAGCAGTTCTCAATGCATCTGTTTCAGAGGACAGTCACCATGATTCTCTGTCAGTGTGAGCTGTGGGCCCATCCTGAAGAGGGGACATAGCATTCACACATGGCTTTCCTGTCACTAGCTGTAGGAATTAGGTCATCACATCACCTCATTGTGCCTCATTTCCCCACCTGAAAAACTAATGTAAGAATTATAATACCTATCTCATGAAGCTGGTTTGTGGGATTAAATGAAGCAATTCATGTGAATAGTTAAAACAATACCTGATGCTTCATAGGCATTAATTACATATCATTCTAGGAATTTAAAAAACTTTGATTTTTTTAAAGGACTAAATCTAGTTTCTTATTTCAGTTGCTTATTTGTTCATTCAACATATATTTATTAAGTATATATTAGGAGCTAGCAGTGGGTAGCCACTAAGTAAATACATATAAATAAACTGCAGCTCTTCCCAACTAGGAACTCAGACATGTAAACATAAAACTGCAGTGAGGAAGGGGGCACGGGGAGGCACTGATGTGGGAACTCAGATATGGGAACACACATTCTGTCTCCATCTGCAGGCATCAGGATGACTTCCCAGAGGTGATGTTCAGTGAGAGGTGAGGAGCAAAGGGCATTTTAGTGAGGACACAGCATGTACAAAGAAAGCTTCAGAAGGAGAAAGAGCAAGGGATTTTGCATGTCAGGGTACCGGGTATGTGTGAGGGGAGCAGAGGACGTGAGGCCAAGGATGAGGCAGGCCTGCCCAGGAGACTTACCTGCAGAGCTAAATCCTTAGGTTCATTCCATGTTTTTCAAACTTCTTTGACAATAGGTATTTTTTCTCTATCAAAATCTCGTGGATAACCTCAGCATGTAAAATAAATAAAAGCATCCTTTTTTTTTTTTTTATGGAACGTTTAGTTTGTAAGTTAAAATGTATAACAGTTACAAAACTAATCAGTGAGAATAATAGAGGTATTAATTAATACAAAAATTGTGGATTATGTGTGACAAGATCAACTTCTATTTTATACATATTTGTTCTAATTATATACTATTAAGAGAAATGATTATTCAGAGAACTAGTTGCAAAAGGTAGCTTTTCTCAAAAGAACTCAACTTGCAATTTTGAGATACTCAACTGCTCTGGCAGCTTATAAATGGTAAGACATTTTTACTTCAGATTTAAATTATATACCAACATACTTTTTTTTTTACCATAGATATAAAAGTCAGATGGGAACCACCATGATCTTAGGATCAATTCTAAAATGATTTATAACACATTATCAAGACATGATCTGGTCCATGTGCACTCATCATTGCCTGGCTGTCAGGCTGGGATGGGAACGCATACTGGGTGGTGCACCTGAGACTTGCCTGGCTTGTGAGTGAGCAAGGCCATGCCTGGGTGCTCTAGTGGGCCAGAGAACACTGTGTACTGAGCAGCTGCCACAAAATTGGTTGGTAGATTTGTAAAAATGGTAGCAGATTAAAAGAAAATTATTATTGCTATTGTTATCACTATAAGTTTGAGTGAAAAATTCAGTAAGTAGTTGGACATAAAATTGTATGTGAGCCTTAACAGCTGACACCAAGTTTTATTTATTTCCCAGTGTCCACTGCCCAGACCAGAGCCTGACATGCAGTATAGTCTCTATTGATGTTTATTGAGTGAACTGAAGTTTAGGAGGCTGTGCTGACAAAACATCTGAATTTGGACATTTCCAGAGTGTGTACATGGTAACTGAAGCCCTCGACAGCTCTTAATAACCCTTGTGGGGAGCATGTATGAATGAAAGAAGGAAAAGGTAACAGCTCCTATGGAACATCAGCATGAACAAGGAACATGCAGCAGGGGAAGCCGGTGAAGAAAACCAAGAGGCACCAAGAAGGTCACAGTTGGCTCAGGAGGTCTGAGGATGCTTTGCCAGTTTGCAGAGTGAGAATTCCTTGCCCATGTTACATACCATGTTACTCAGCACCACACTTAACCTACATTTTATTTACTTTAACAGCCTGTAAATAGGGACAAGGTAGCAATGTTAAGGGACAACTCTTAAGGATTTGAGGATTCAAGTGTATAGTCCATGCTAGTACTACAAAGCCATATATAATATGAAAGATACTTAGGCCAGGGTACCTTTGGTATGCTTTTTTATTCTTCATCCTTTTTTTTTTTTTTTTTAGTTTTAATCTTAAACCTTAAGCTGGTTCCATACAGTACAACAAGACTTCCTTTGCTGTATCAATACTGTAATGGTGATTCATCATCTCTCTTGGGAGGAACTTTCACTGGGAAGGAGTTGGTTGAATTCTAGAGGATTTGTGGGTTGGGAGCTAAGCTGGCACATATTGAAGGCATTGGACGCTCTTACTGGGCTGAATCATATGGCCCAATGGAAATTTCCCTCATCCTGGAGTCATTAATGTGTCATAACCCATCATTTAAAAATTATTGGGTGTTTAGGACTTCCTTTCTTACTCAGCCCATAGACCCTTATCCTCACACTCAAAGTGAACCTTCTGAATATCAATGAAAGAGGAAGTCTTCCCATTACCTCTTCCTGGAGCAATAATATGAGAACAGATACAGCGAAGAACCATCTATTCTGTGCTTCTTAGGAAGACAGTGTTTACCTTATATCCTTGTGTGAGACTGTGGCTTATTGTCCCCCAAATCCCAGTACTCTTTTTTTTTTTTTTTACCTTCTGGCAGGCCCTGAATGACTAGTCAAAATAAAGTACTCCTCCCACCCTAGCAACTCAATTATTTGGTTCACCTAGGGCCAACTATCAAAGGAGACATCCATGGTGAAGTGACAGAGGTCATGCCACTGAAGATAAAGTCGGTCTTGTCAGAGTTTTCCAAGTAGAGCTGAATTTCCAGGTGCCCACTATGTGTGAGCATTTTTCTTTTTTTTTTTGCTTTCATATTTGCCTTAAGAGATTATGGAATGGAGGTTGAGAGAGATGGGGTTAAATGTTTGCAAAGGTCACTCAGTTTTGTGTCTGAAAGATACAAAATACAAAAAGATACAAAACAATTCTAGGACCAAGTGGACAGTGAAGACAAGGGAAGGGTGATAGAGGAAGAGGCTTTTCACAGGTGGAAAACCTTGAGACTTCTTTCCTCTTCCCCCTCCTGGTGTTCCTTTGTGCATCCTGCTGATGAATTTAGATGTTCATGTCTATATTTAATTTTATTTGCAGAGAGAAGGGGAAATAGAGTTAGTTAGATATTTAAAAGCAGTTGTCTGTGTTTCTTATTAACTTTTAGATAAGAAAAATACCCACATAATTTATTCTTGATGAAGACTACTGGATTACTTGTTTGCCAAAGTCAAGTGACTATTTTTTTTAATCCTCACCCAAGGACATTTTATTCATTTATATTAAGATAGAGCAGGAGGGAGAGAGGAAGGAAGAGAGAGAGAGAAACATTTATGTGAGAGAAACACATCAAGTGCTTGCCACCCACACGACCCCAACCAGGGCCAGGGACAAACTGCAACCAAGGTACATGCCCTTAGCAGGAACCGAAGCTGGGACTCTCCAGTCCGAGGGCTGATGCTCTAATCATTGAGCCAACTTGGCCAGGGCGACAAGTGACTTTTAAAATTGAACAATCTGAGATGTTGCCAGAGCAAAACTCAATTTATACTAACCAATCCTCCTCCGAGTGTGTGTGTGTCCATGTGTTGTGACATCAGTCAAACCTTGTCCCTGCCACCTCTACTGTGTTCCCCATGTGGCTGGAGACTGTCCTGTTTCACTCCCTCGTCCAATGAGCCCTACTGCCTTTTGGAGGGCTCTACGTGGAGGAGGAGGGTCTCTGATATGCAAGGAAGTAAGAACCTGACAGCCACGCCTGTGGGATGAGAACATCTGTGTGACTGCTGCATTCATTTCTGCCCATGATCTCACAGAGGCCTCAATTGGATCAGGCAATTAGCATATCCAGGATCAAATGCTGCCCAATTTAATTCAATTACTTTTCACTGCAAGAGAAGGTACCATATTGGTTATTATAGTGACAGGACCTGTGTGAGGAACATCGGCTTCTGGCCAGAGACCTTGCCAACATGTTGCCAAGCTGTGAGGGATAGGAAAGGTGCAGGTGAGGATAACTGGAGGGGTGGGGTGAGCTGTACCCTCTCCAGAACATGCAAAACATGTGGTTGAGTGTCCAGCCACAATGCCTAGAGGCACCTTTCCCACAGGAACCCACAGATAATGGGGGCATAGCTGTGATCAAGGCTCAAAGTCAAGGTGTGGAGAAGCCAGGTTACATGATAGCTGTGAATTATTTACCAAATCCTGGGGAGAAAGACATGAAATCAAACAAATGACAATAGCCAGCATAGGAAAGGGAGCTACATGATCTCATTTATATGTGTAATCTAATGAGCAAAATAAACTGAAAAACAAAATAGACCTAGAGACATGGAAGTAGGGAACAGACTGACAAACCCCAGAGGGAAGGTGGCAAGAGCCAGGGAGAACGGAGTCAATGGGGGATATAGAAGAAACATTTGTAATGCTTTCCACAATAATAATTAATTTAAAATAAAAATAAATAAAATTTTAAAACTACTGTTTTAAAGAAACTGTGCTATTTATGGTTCATAAGTCTCTATGGCAAATTTGATAACTAAGAAGACAATGTGGACCTTACGCCTTTTTTTAAACTTTATCTTCTTTTGCCATTTACCTCATGGTATGTAATCATAATCAACACCACCATTTATTCTGCATTTGCTGTTGGCCAATCACTGTTCAATACTGTTTATGGGGCCAGTTCTCTTTAATCTCTCAGGAACGCTGTGAGCTGGGGACCCTCATTATCCCCATTTTATTGATGAGAAAATGAGGCTTAGAAAGACTGAGTAACCTGCCCAAGGAGACAGGTGGTTAGTGACAGAGGGGACTCCAGCTAATCTGCTGATCACAAATCCTTGTTTTTGACTATTATTATGCCTAACTTCCCATTGGCCTTATTTTCCCAAATCTTCTTTGCCTCTCTGCATATGTGTCACTGAAGAGAGAGGTACTCCCAAACACTCAGAAGTACATTGGATACCCAAGAACCAGTGTCCACATAGAATCATACCATCATTTCTTAATCAGCATGGTGGTTAAACACCCTGGCTTTAGGTTGAAAGCTCAGCTTTGCCACTTCCCAGCTGCATGAATGGGAATTTGTATATTATCTGCCTCATGTATAAATGAGGAAAATATTTCCTCAAGGGTTGTGAGGAGGGCTGACAGAATCCACACACTTAAAATGGTGCCTGGGAAAAGTGTAGAATGATTGGCTGTTATTTTCACTTCCTTTATGAAAGCAAATAATACAAAATTTGGAGGTGAGGATATTGCCTTGGTGTGTACATATATACACTTTCAGAGGTAGATGGACACATATTTGTACACATAGGTTTAAGTTGTGTGCCACAGCCATGTACAGTCATACTGCCTGAAAAGCTAGCCTCATTGGGGTGGGGAGCCTGTCGGAGACTCAGGCGACTCCTAAGCAACTCTTTTGGGGGGTGAGGTGAGGTATTTCTTTAACTTTATTCCTTGTCTTAGGTGATACCTCTTTTTACTTAGGAGCACAGCAAATGGGAGAGATTGAAGGACTCCCCCAGGGAAGGGGCAGCAGTCCCACCTTTCTCTCCAGGGCCACTTCACCCCCCACCCTCGGCCCACTGCCGCCTTCTCGCCTTCTCGGGAGGAAGGAGAGTGCGCAGTGCTGAGGCCCGTCATGGCAGGTGTCCTCCTGAGTCTGCTGGAATTCTTTAGATGAAGTACTGACTAGAAGCTCTGCAGGGTGTTTTCAAAACTCTAGAAACTCACAAGAATTTCCCCAAGGCCTCACCACACTTGCCTGGGTCATCATGGCAACAACTTCAAAAAGCCAGGGTGGGGCATCTCCAGCTTGAAGAAATGGAATGTGAATGCTTCCAGTCATACTTGTGTTATTAATGATGGTTTTTAACCACTTGAATTTCTTTTCAGGCCAGGGTTGCTTTTTGCAGGGACCATAAATCTCAGCTAATATGCATATCAGTATATAAAAGTAATGCAAGCTCTAGAACCAGGCTGTCTAATGACTTTGGGGGGGAGGATGTCAGACCTCTGCACTGAGCTGGGGACAGCTATTTCCTTGCTCCCAAAGCCTACCATAGCTCCACAGGACTCTGAGGTACAGGTCAGTGCCTGTCGTGATCACTTCTAAAGAGGGAGTGGTCCCACTCCCTCTGCTTTCGCATCCCCAGTGGAGGGTACCGAGTTCACTAACAGAAGTCAGATCTGTTTGCTTGGTTTTGATTGAGTTTTTATTGAGTTGTGACTCTGAGAGTGGTGTTTTCATAGAGCGGGAAATGGTTTACTGTTCTCACTAGAAACAACATCTTCTCGTATAGGATTGTAGCTCAAACACACAGAGTGAAAGTGAATAGAAAAGTAGGGACCTGACTCCTCTTTCTTGCTTTATACTTTATACTTTGCCTCTCAGCCTCAGTTTCTCCATTGCTATGGGAGTTAAATTAATTCCTGCAGCCCGCCCTGCCTCCTGCAAATGAATTGGATTATTCTTCAATACCCTGAGCCCTCCAATAGCCAGCACTGTAAATTTAAGTTATAATTGCTAGTATTACTCAGGCAAGGAAAAGAAACATTTCCAGTTCCAGGAACAGCAGGGCTCACAGCTGTAGCTGAGCATCAGAGGGGTAAGGCTGCCAAGCCACAGACATGCCCTGCTCTTGGGTCCTCTGAAGGGAACCTGGGGAGAAAATGGTGACCCCAGTCAGGTAGCTGTTTCAGTGTAACATGAAAAGATGTTACCTTGATTTCTACACCAGCTGAGCTCTTGAATAATTATATTTTAAGCAAAACAGAGCATGAAACAAACAAATTTACTTAGTATCTGGGGAGCCAATTGCATCCAGGCCTGCCCCAACTGGTCTTTCTTATTGCAGGGTGTGGGAGAACACAGAGCTTTGTGAGTCCCCAGGGCCTGCCAGGCCTGGAGCTGTTGCTCGGCCGTGGGAGGCCCGCCAGTTCTCAGGTCTGCTAATGAGTGTGTGGTGTCTGGCAAAGACCTGGACTGCAAGTGAGTGTGACTAATCTTGAATCTTTTCAATAATGCTGACAATTCATTCTCTTTTCTCTCCTTCGCCTCTATGCTGGAGCCAGCTGAAATAGGAGCAAATTAGCCCAATTCTGGAAAAGGCAGGGCATGATAAAGGACCCCCTAAAAGGTTTCCAGTGCTTCATGCCTGGATGTTTTGCAGTTAGTACAATTATCTGACTTGGGTAGGTAGACAGGGAACTTTTTGCTGTTGTTCCTGCCACTCAATAACAGGCAGCATCTAAAGACAATGGTGCCCTGTTACTGATTCAAAAGTTGTTTAATAAATTTAGGTTTGACACCAGCAAAGGCAGTGACATTATTATTGTATATATGCTCCAGCCCAAACTGATGACCCTCCCATTTCCTGTTCAAAGGCTATGTTTTATCTAATTATGTTTCCGTCCTCACATGGAAATGTAGTAGACCTTAAAAGTTCTGGACTTCTTAATAGGGAGGGGCAAAAGGGGGATGAATCTTTCCTCAGACTCATCTCTCTCTCCCTGCCACCCACTTAGTTGCTTGATAACTTCACTGTGCTTCTAACACCAGAGCTGAACTGTGTGTTTTCTCACAGGAAAGGTGTGTATGTGTGTCTCAAGAAAGTTGGTAATGCCATCTGTTGGTTAGTGCGCTGGAAGAATTTCAGGCTGCAAGGCAGTTTTTGCTGATGTTGGACGAAAACTTTTAGAAAGTAGTAGTAATTGTCTAATGCATGTGGTCCCCTCATCATAGACTAGACCTCTAAGGATGACTCAAATACAATTTCTTAACAGAGCCAAAGCATTTAAAATTTGAGAGATATGAGCAAGTGAAAGAAAAGGAGACATGCAAGAAAAGAGCTGAAAAACACTGAGGCAGTTTTTAACATTCCTTATTCCCTAAAATATACATACTGTCTAGCTCAATGTTTTTTTCACCCTTTAATATTCAGCCTTGGTTCTTCTCTCTTTCCCAGCCTGGTGGGACTACTACTAACTTCTAAGGTGGTCCAAAATGCAAACTAGAGCTATTAAAGCTACATTTTTAAAATTAAAACTTGAAATAAGTATCAACGTTTATCAGAATATTTGTAGAAATAAGTGAAAGTATTTAAAACCAGAGTTTTCTTTCAACATTCTGACCACAGAACTCCCTTTCAGTTTCTGAGTACCTTATCATCTTTAGAAGGTGTCATGGATCATGGCTTCATGTAGGAGTTTTAACTGGTAACCTACTGGAGGTCACATCTAGCAGTCAGCCATATTTTGTATGATACATGCAGTGCTTCAAAACCAGAAAATTTCTTATAAACATCCAAATTTCTAGTTTCTCTTTAAAAATCTTAAAATCTGGCAACTTTGACTTTATAGACCAGCATGCTAACATATTATTAGAACTGAGTGGCTGCTTCTTTTTTACAGAATACTTTGCCAAACTGCTCTCTCTAGTTTTACATCTAGCCTCCTTTTTCTGTTTCACATGATCTAGCTGGCCTCTCTAGGCATTTGAATATGTGCTTGCTGGTTTAGTCATACAAGCCATTGGTGGTCACATCTCCTGATGACCACTCACAATCAGAGAATGGATAGAGCTCCTTGACTCTTGTCATCAGATCCTATCTCAGAGCTGGTCCTCAGCACAAGGTTGGTCAAAATGTGACATTGTATACCTGAGATTTAGGGTACCACAATGCCTATGACATATTTCACCTTTGCTAATTTGATCAGAGAAGATCCCCAAAGAGGAACTCATCAATGGATGATTTGATTTGGGTCATTCCCTGATGATATGAAATGTGAGACATAGCACCTCATATATATTCTTTGTTCTGTGGTTGTTCATCACATTAGGAGCCAATTTTCTAACCACAATCATTTTTTTTGTATTTATTTATTTACTTTATTTTCTATTTTTTAACTCATCTTTATTGTTGAATGTATTACAGATGTTTCTCCCTTTTTTCCCTATTGACCCCCTCCTGTCCAATCCTGCCCTTCTTCTGCCTTCTCCATACTATTGTCGGTATCCATTGGTTATGCACATATGCATAGAAGTTCTTTGGTTTATCTCATCCCACCTTCCCTCCTCTCTTCCCTTTGAGATTCATCAGTCTAACAACCAATTTGTACTTCTTAATTCTTTCATATTTTTCACCTACCCCCCCAGCCCCCACCCATTTGGCAAGCAACAAAAATTTCTCTGTATCTATGAGTCTGTTCCTGTTCTGCTTCCTCATTTTGTTTGTAGATTCAATTGTTGATAGATATGTATATATTGCCATTTTATTGTTCATATTTTTGTTCTTCTTCACCTTCAAGACGACCCTTCTACATTTCATATAATACTGGTTTAGTGGTGATGAAGTCCTTTAGCTTTTTCTTGTCTGAAAACTCTTGATATGCCCATTGATTCTAAATGATAGCTTTGCAGGATAGAGTAATCTTGGTTGTAGGTCATTGCTTTTCATCACCTTGAATATCTCTTGCCACTTCTTTCTGGCCTGCAAAGTTTCTTTTGAGAAATCAGCTGACAGACTTATGGGAGCTCTTTTGTAGGTAATGGACTGCTTTTCTCTCGCTGCTTGTAAGATTCTCTCTTTGTATTTAACCTTTGGCATTTTGATGATGAAGTGTCTTGGTGTGGACCTCTTTGGGTTCAACTTGTTTGGGACTCTATGCTTCCTGGACTTGTATGTTTGTTTTCTTTACCAAGTTAAGGAAGTTTTATGTCATTATTGTTTCAAATAGGGTTTCAATTTCTTGCTCTCTCTCTGCTCCTTCAGGCACCCCTATGATGCGAATGTTGGCATGCTTGAAGTTATCCCAGAGGCTCCTTACACTATCTTCATTTTTTGGATTCTTTTTTTCTTTTTGCTATTCTGGTTGGGTGTTTTTTGCTTTCTTATATTCAAAGTCAAAGGTTTGGTTATTGGCTTTACCTACTCTACCATTGATTACCATTAAATTCTTTTTTTTTTTTTTATCCTCACCTGAGGACATTTTTCCATTTTTTGTTCAGATAGAGCGGGAGGAAGAGAGAGATAGAGAAACATCGATGTGAAGGGACACATCGAGTGGCTGCCACCCACACGACCAACCAGGGCCGGGGACAAACTACAACTGAGGTACGTGCCCTTAGCGGGAACCGAACCCGGGTCTCTCTGTACCGCAGGCCGACGCTCCAACCGCTGAGCCAAACCGGCCAGGGCCATTAAATTCTTTTTTTTTTTAATCCTCACCCGAGGACATTTTTCCATTTTTTTTGTTCCAATAGAATGGGAGGGAGAGAGAGGTAGAGAGAGAGAGAGAAACATTGACGTGAAAGGGACACATTGGGTGGTTGCCACCCGCACAGCCCATCCAGGGCCGGGGACAAACTGCAACCGGGGTATGCGCCCTTAGCGGGAACCGAATCCGGGTCTCTCTGGACCACAGGCTGATGCTCTAACCGCTGAGCAAACCGACCAGGGCTAAATTATTCTTTATTTTAGTTAGTGCATTCTTTATTTCTGACTGATCCTTTTTTATATTGTTGATGTTCTCACTATGTTCCTTGAAGTTCTCACTAAGTCCCTTGAATGTCTCGCCAGGTTCTTTAATCAACCTTATAACCTGTGTTTTGAACTCTGCATCTGATTGATTGCTTATCTCCATTTTGTTTAGTTCTTTTCCTGGAGTTTTGTTTTCTTTCATTTGGGACATGTTTCTTTGTCTCCTCATTTTGGCTGCTTCCCTGTGATTTTTTCTATGTATTAGGCAGAATTGCTATACTTCTTAGGCTTCATAGGGTGGTTTACTGTTGTAGGTGTCCTATAGGATTCAGTGGCAAAGTCTCCTTGATCACTCCAGCTGGGCCCTCGAGGTGCACTCCTAGTGTGGACTGCACACCCTTCTGTTGTATTTGAGTCTTGATTTCTGTTGGCATGTCAATGGGAGAGATTTACTCAGGCTGATCAGCAGCAAGGACTGGCTGTGACCACTAGCCACTGGCTTCTGATTACCTTGGAGGATCAGCTGTGTAGGGGCCCACCACACAGAGTAAGACTTACTTCATCAGGGCTCTGGCACCCACTGAGTTCACTCATTGAGTGTCACTTGTGGAGGTGGCTGGGTCATGGTGTTTTGACGTTGTCTGAAGCTGTCCATTTGGGTGTGCTGGCTCTGGGGCAAGGTCAGCCATTGCCTGTGTTCTATCCAGGGCATACGCTACAAAGTGATCTGCTTCTTGTTCTGGGCTTGGAGGTCTCCAGAAAAAGCCAAGTTGTGAACCAAGGCTGGTTGCTTCTAGTGCCAGACCAGGGGCCACTTAACAAGAGATATGGGGCTTGCTGAGATTAGATGCTACTTGTTTGAGAGATTTTAGGAACCTCTGAAGTAGGATCCAAGACAGGCCAATCCTATGGTGAAGCTTTGTAAACAGCTTCGGTGGGTCCAAAAGTTGGGTGGGGTGGGTCTTCAGGGAATCACCAGGGTGGGGCCAACAATGTGGGACAGGTTGCTTGAGTCCCAGATATGGTGGCTGTCTGCCCCTCAGGGAAGGGTTCACCGAAGGAACAAGGCCTCCGACAGCACATCTGTCCAGAAGAAAGCTGCCCCTCCAATCCTCGTTCTGAGGCCAAACAGCTCAGTTCTTCCCTGTATGTCTCTGGTGCCCCTCAAGCTGCCTTCCCTCCAAGCTCAGAGGGAGCGAGTCTGAGTAAGTCTGTGCGTGGGCCCTTTAAGAGGAACTGCCTGGGGCTCCAGCAGCCTTAGCCTCCCTGAGCCTCAGTTCCCCCTAGTTTTACAGCCAGAAGTTATGGGGACTTCTCTTCATGGCACTGGAACCCTGGGCACCTGATGTGGGATGGGCCCCCCTCAGTCCTCAAGGAGGATCTTCCCAGCCAGGTGTCCCTCCTGATTTTTATCTGCCACACATGGGTGTGGGACCAGCCTATCTGTGCCTCCGCCCCTCCTACCAGTCTCCATGTGGCTGCTTCTTTAATTTCGTAGTTGTGGAACTTCCACTCAGCTCTGTATCAGGTCGTTCTGAATGAAGGTTGTGTTGTAGTTTCGTTGTAATTTTGATGTGGTTGTGGGAGGAGGCGATACCACATTTACCTAGCCATCATCTTGACCGACAGCAATTGTTTTTAGATGAATAGAACTGGGTCAAGAAATGGGGCTGGAAATTTTTTTAAAAAGTATTTGGCTTTCAGATAATAATAGTGATCAATTATAATGAATTGAGTAAATGGGTGCTTCTTACAGTGTTTCAAACTGTTTCAGTGAGGAGAAACAGTGGTGAGTATGTACAAGTTGAGGATTTAGAAGGGAGTAAGTGTGTATGTGAGTACACATATGACTGTGTGTGTGTGTGAGATTGTCTTAGACAGTCTTCTATTTTCCTGGGAACAATATTATGAATACTGTCTCTATCATTTTACTATAAAAACATAAATCACAGATATAACTTAGATTTTTAACAAAACTCTGGAAAATGAAAAAGAGATTAACATAAATAAAGGAAGATAAATCTGTGTTTGTGAAAACCATGTCATTTAAGAAACTTGTCAGCTAGTAGTAGGTCAGTGAGAAAAAAGTGTGTTTAATCACCCATTCGTTTATTCATTCATTCCTTTATCAGCAGGTAATGCCAAGAACCCCCTCTAGGCTGAACCACATGAAACTGCCAACATTTGAGTTTTTAATCTGTAAAAACAGAAATCTCATGTGTTTAACATGAAACATACTAGGTGCAATGTTAGATAGTAGGAATACAAAAAAATAAGACACAAGAAGACAGACATGCAAACAACAGTGGGTTATACGTACAGTGATAGGCACATGGAGGAAGACTTCTGAGGACCTAGAGAAAAGGAAAGTCAGTTTTACTTTGGGAGCAGGATTAGTGAAAGTCCTCAAAATGAAGGGGATGCCTAAAACGAATCCTGTAAGAAATCCAATAATATTGAAACACCTTTGCATGTGGTAAAGAGAGAATGTATATAGATGGGACTGGAGGTCAGGATCAGCATTCAAGCCTAAGAAAAGAGTGAATAGAGAGAAAAGCACACTATGAGATTCATGGTTTCTGATCAGTTTGAGCATGGGGTCAAGGTGGGCACTACACCTTGTAAGACTAGACTGGTGGGCTTGAGTACTTACAGATCACCTCAGGAGCTTCTCATGATTGAATTAGAGAAAAAAGATTATTGGAACATTTTCAGCAGGTGTGGGGGCATGATCAAACTCGTCCCTTAGGCTTTCTCACTGTGGCTTGTGGCAGGAGGCAGGTTGTAGACAAGGAGGCATACAGGTACCATTGACTTGACCTAGTCAAGAACCCAGTGAGGTAGATAAGTCAATATCACCTTTCTTTTTTTAAATATGTTTTTATTGATTTTTTTTTTTTTTTTAGAGCAAGAGGAAGGGAGACAGAGTTAGGAAAATGGAGGTGGGAGAGAAACATTGATAGGCTGCCTCCTGCTCGCCTCCTACTGGGAATCAAGCCCACAACCCAGTCATGTGCCCTGACTGGGAATCAAACTGGGGCCTTCAGTCTATGTGATGATGCTCAATTCACTGAGACACACTGAGTGGACCATTCACCCTTATTATATGGCTGAGGAAGCTCTGGTAGAGACTCATGGACTATTCAACATGAACAGTCTTTCGTGATAAATGTAGTAAACTCCTTGGTAGATGATGAAATCTTTTTATAATTATTAATAGTGTTAGCTAATATAAATTAAGGGTTACTATTACAGCACTGTGTTAAGGATTTTATATTTATCTCATGTTATCATCACACAACTATGAAGTAGGTATCATTACAATTCTCATATTTCAGAAGAGAATGCTGAAAAACAGAGAGGTTAAGTACCATGCCCAAAGTTACACAGCTTGTAAGTACTGGAACCAGGATCTGCACTGAGGCAATAGAGACACAGCATTGCACTAGTTGTGAAATAGCAGTGACAAGAACAAAGACTTCTGACCTTTCATGTCAAATTTTTCTGGAGATCTATAATCAACTCAGTTTCAGTCTCCAAGATGCATTTTTTAGATACCAGTTTAGACCATTGGTGTTGAAGTAAATAGGAATACACACTCTCACACTCATGCACACATTTACATGTGTGCTCATGTGTACACTGACCCCATTCTGACTCTTGAACTTTACACACTCAGGAACACAACAAAAGGCAATAACATGTGGTACTGTTTCTCAAGCAGGTTTCCTATTAATTAAATGGAACTTAGAATGTTGCCATGACCTAAATTCCAGGGCTAATTGCATAAAGGAGCCAGGTACCATTTTGTATAGGGATTGATTCTCCTTAGAAGAATGGAAATGGTATTTATTCATTGACATAGCCTCAGGGAATAAAAAAAAAAATGCAAGTTTGACCCCCTTGACACTCTTCATCAATCACCACTTTATCATGAGCACAATGAGATTTGATTTCCTGGTGTTCTTAAGGCTGTTATGCAGCAAGCCCCTGGCTCTGACCTTTCCAGAAAGAGTCCAGAAGTTGCAGCATGGCCTGACTGCCGACCTCAGCAGACCACTGACAGCCAAGCCTCAGAGTGTGGTTCAGGTAGTCTCAGGATAGAGAAGGGGAAACAATGTGGAAGTGAAAACGGTGAAGGAGAGAGCACTCTCAGGGGACTGATCCTCTATCACTGTTTCCTCCTGGTACTTCCTATACTCCTGAACTCAGTTTCTAGCAGCAGAAGTCTCGGTATGAAGAAAACCAAGACTCAGTCTCTAATGGATTGACAGGAGATTCAAAAGACAGGGAAAATGTCAAAGAGAATATGTGGAGACCAAAGAAATAGAGAAGGAGTCATGAAAAGAGCCTTCTTATCAATTCACATTAGTGAAAGGAAATTATAGTGGGGAGAGGAGGAAGAGGCTTTCTGTGGCTGATACACCAGAGTCTGCCATGTTGATGAAGCCAGAGCTAATTGTGATAACAGGGAAGTCCCCACATTTCACTGGTTTAGCACGAAGTTTATTTTTTGTTTAAAGATCAGTCAAAGGTGAGTCCTCCGCAAACAGCTATTCAAGCAACGTTACAGGGACCCAGGCTCTTTCTACATTGTGGTGCTAGGGCCTGGTGCTTTTCAGATCCTTCACTTCCAGCCAGCAGATAGAAGATGAAGGTGAGCTTGAAAGATCATAGGCAGGTTTTCTTGAGCCAGGCCTGAGTGACATGTTATTTCTACCTACATTCTTATACTCAGAGAACTGAGTCAGCATGGACCCAGTTTTTGGCCAGAATTCTACACTGTAGGAGGTAGCCTGAATCTTTGGTAGGTAGCTGGTGTATTTGATACAACTGCATACATTTCAATATAGCTAATGAGTTTCCAAAGACTATTTCAGAGGGTCCTACCCTCCAATGACTGACCCATTTCAAGTGATCATTAACATGCCGTGCAATTTACAGCAGGCCTCTAGTTTATCCCATAGGTTAAACAACTAAGAAAGAAATGTGTGATTTTTATCATTATTTGTGAGATAAATTATATTTACTATAAATACCACTTTTTGTATGCTGCTAGAATTTTGAAACATTTTCTGTTTGATTCCAGATCCCTGGAAATGTTACTGTATTAACTACTTTCAGAATTAGCCTTTTTATGGTAAATTTATAATATCATGAACACTTTTTTTGGTTTATGTATATTATAGGAACACTAAAAGGATAGTATGTTTGTGTCTGTATCTATGTGGTGTCAGTATTTGTAAGACACTTAAAGTTAAGAAAAGGATTTGCATTTAATGAATCTTCAAATCATTTTCTTTATGTCTTAAGATGTTATCTTGATAACTTATGAGGTTGTGTCTGTTAAGCAGGAAATAGACTCCTCAGACAGAAGAGAGGGACCTGCCTTCTGCCTGCTTACCATCTGTTGATATGTGATTAATGAGGGGCCCTCGATGAAAAGATAGTGGGAGCAGAGCATCAACAATTCTTTACAGCTCAGAAGGGTGAGGGGCTGTTCTCCATCTTGTTCTTTCTGAACATTTCAGTTCTGAACACATGAACAGCTGGAATTCTGAGTGTATAGGGAAGTGATAATTTATAATCCAGTATAATATACCTATCCTGAAACTGGTCTAAAACATATCTGTATCAGAAACTTCCAGTCAAAATGATAAAGTAGTTAAAAGTGTACTGGCCTCTCCCATGACCACATTCAAAGGTACAGCTAAGTTATGGAACAACCATCCTTGAGTACTGCCTGGAATCTAGCTGAACAGAACTGCTATAACTAAGGATCTACAGAAGAAGCCACGGTGATACTGGTAGGAGTGAAGGAGACTTTCAACAGGCTGGCCCCACACCCACATGTGGAAGTTAAGAATAGAGAGAAATGTCTCTGCTGTGGAGGTCCCCACTGAGAACGAGGGGTCCCAGGCCAACACCTGGCCTCCCAGCCTGGAGCATCAGTGCCAGGAGAGAAGTCCCCACAATAACTGGCTGTGAAAATCAGCAGGAACTCAGCCTCAGTGAGAGGCATGGCTGCTGGAGTGCCAGGCCTTCTGCCTATGGTGCTCATGCAGACACAAACACTCATCCTAAGCTCCAGGAAAGGAGCAGCAGTTCAAAAAGTGCCAGGGACATACAGGGAAAAACGGTATTGTCTGGCTTCAGGCCAGAGGTTGAAGGGGCAGCTCTCTTAGGACTAAAGTACCCTTGGCAGGTGCCATTGTTGCTTTGTTGAGTCCTCCCACAGCTGGCAGGTGCAAATGGGCAAAAATCCTTAGTCTCCATCAACCTAGCTGACACCCCCCTCACCTGGCCCTGGTCCCACCCAGCTTGCGCACTAGCCTGAACTTCTGTTGGCAGCTACTTCACAAGCTGCCAGCCTCAGCACATGCTGCAGACTTTCCTAATATCTCTCCAAGTTTCCCAAGTGCCAGACAAACAGCATCTGGCCTCTGCATGCTCTGCATCTCTTGCTAAGTGGCCCCAAGCCTGGCACTGTGGCAGCCGGCCTCAGTTCGCAGCTTGGCTTCTCCAGAGTGCCTCTAAGCCCAGCACAGGCAGCTGCCAATTGTAGATCACTTTGTAGCTTCTAAATGCTGATCTTGGCCTACACCAGAAACCCCTCCTAAGAGGCCTTAGAACTAACACATCTGGTGTCCGGCTTCAGACCACACAACAGCCTTACACAATTAGCTCCACAAACAACACACCCAAAGGGTGAATTCAGCAGACCTTAGCAATCAGGCTCACAAGTATCACCAGGAATTTTAGTGCTTGGAAGGGCATTGGGAACATACACACACTTTAGAAACCACTGGCTTGAGGTCAACCCCACTTCTCAACCCCACTTTCCCAGAAAAGGTTTCTCTGCATAGCTGGGGAAGAAATGAATGGGGTCAAGTTAAATTCAATCATAGACAGTATGAACCTAGGAAACTCTTTAAACAATCCATGAAATGTTATCAAAGTACCTCAATTTACTAGGCTGATTCCCTAATGCTGCCGAATACAAAAATGACTTGCATCTTGTCTCTCCCCATGTCTTTCTCCTTCCTTCTAACTCCTTTTGACTGACCATGGGGAGTAAGTTCATTGCCTAAGTAGAATTAGGCCAGACTCAAGCTGAATATCAAGCTGAAAGAAGGGAATTTGGTGCCAATGTTGATTAAATAAGAAGTGAAAAGAAAGATTTACTCTGAATCCAAATATGGGAATTTAGAAAGGAAAAGACTAATATTAGACTTAATATTAGTACGGAAAGATACATTTATTTATCAGAGAATCAGGTAGTTGTTATGTCAATACTTTATTGTATTGATATAATGTATATATTTATAATAGTGTATATTTATATATAATATATATTCATTGTATATATTGATAGATGTTTATAATACTCAAGCTTTAGCTATTAGGATGAGAATTGTTCATTTGTTTTATGGAAAGTCTCAAAAAGCTGTATTTATTACTGCTCTTCAAATATACATCATTGCATGTATTACTACTGCAGAACTATTTTTTAAGAGTGTTCTAACTGCCACCATTCTGTCTCAGAACTGGAAGAGCAGAAAGGGACAGCTTTTGAGAGCCCTGCTTCCACATAGTGATGACAATCTCATTGATGATGCTAAGTTTACACTGTAAATATATTACCACTCTCACATCAATTGCTTATGGCAAAAAAAAAAAATTACTAATCAGTTTTAGCAAAAGTATTTTAAAAAGGTAGCTAATTTTAACTATTTTCTTCCTCCCTCTTTTAGAAAAAATAATTGAGTGATTCAAAGAAATCTGTTACCTGGAGGAATTAAGAATGCTTTAATGATCTTTGATTAGAGTTTTGAAGACTCATAACAGTTGTGTCTCAGGTAAGAACAAGAAGTAAGTTGCAGCCTGAAGCTTGTATCTTTCTCCCCAAAATTTAATAAGAAAAAGTAAGTCTATGTAACTGACTTGACCTTTGTTCCTAATTTATCTATAAGATGCTTTATATGATGCTGCCTGGACACATCCTGCTCTCTGACAACAGGCTCAAATCCTTCTAGATCTATATCTTTCTCTTCCTCCCAGGATACCTATTAAGTCTCATACACACATCTAGCCCTTTTACCCATATCCTTGCTCTCTTTAGATGCATCCTCCCCTGACTTTGAAGCCTCCCTATTTAGCCTAGACCCCAAGATGAGATATTTTTAACCTATCTCTCCTTCAGACCCTATTCTTCCTCATTGATCTTGTCTTCTGATATTTTCCAGCAAAACACAAACCCAGAATCAATCAACCATGTATCTGTCTTCTCTACTTTTAAGCAGGACTGCCAGATACTGCTGGAGAAAATTACACATTTTTGTCTATTGGTTCTACTACAAATTGTGGTTTCTAATATTGGTTCTTATTCTCAATATGTCCCAGAAATCCTATCTGTTTCCAAAGAGCTTTTATTCTTCAACACGATAGGACTGAACTTCACTATTCACTATTCCCTGCTGCAACCTGGCTTTGGTCCTAGTACTGGCTAGGCTCAGTTCTTGCCAAGCTTCACATGACCTTCTCTTTGCTGAGTCTGACTGGACAACTGGGCCTCAGTCTCACTCTGACCCTTGTCAGTTGTATCATTTTGGCAACTTTCTTCACTCTCTGAACTCTGCATTTTTTCACCTGTAAAACAGATATAAAAAGGGAAGAATTTTAAAAAATTAAGTGAATACTATGGATATAATTTAAGATTCAGTCAATAAACTTTCTTTTAATTAGAGTAGTCCATTTTCTAAATACTCAATTTAACCACTGGGTTTAAAATTTCCATCTTAGTAATTGTTTTTTATTTGCCCCACCTGTTCCAGGTTCTTATTTTTTTAAACCCATTCTTGCCTTTTTTTGAATTGATCAAGTATCTCTTTATTAATATATTTTTCCTGTAGTCATGATTAATATTATTTTGTTTGAATTAGGTTACTACCATACTGTGGGATTAAGGATTTCCTTCAGTGAAATTGACAAGTATGAAATTCTTGATCTGGGCAGCATGCTACCATTCTTTTATTTATTGAGCACCACTCTATACCACATTTTGTTCAAGGCTCTGGGAATTGAGCAGGGAATAAAGACAGGAAAATGCTCCACCATCATGCAGTTTATTTTATAGTCTAAAGAAAAAAGAGCACGAACTCTGAGGTCAGTCCTGGGTTCACAAACTTTTGTTGTACTAACTAGTTGTATGACCTTACGCAACTGTCTACATACAGTTTCTTTAGCTGTGAAGTTTGGGATAATACTTTCTTTGGAGGGTTATTTTGAAGACTAGAAATACTGTATAGAAAGCTCTGGCACAATTGGGGCACATAGGTGTTAATAAATGGTGCTATAATTATTTTTATTATACCAAACTCTAACCATCTGAACCTTTTGCTATATACAGTATTATTAAATAGATGCCAAACGGAGACCATTTTACTATTACTTGCACTCTTTTACTGCTTACACAATAAACCTGTTATATATGTGTCTCAAATGTTGGTTATTTTTCTGCACTCTGATTCTCATTTTAGCACATAAGTTTGCAACAATAATAGGATTATGAATAATAACAACCATGTGCCACATATGGTCACATTTGTCATCTTCCTTGTGAAGGCAGATGTTCGAAGTTACTATCATATTACTTCTAATGATTATCATTAACTACTAAGTTTAATGTTTATGCCAAAAGAAGAATTATGACTTTAAAATAGTGCTATCTACAAATATATCTACATGGTATTACATAACGAATAAACATGAAATCACTTTTTAAATTATCTGGCTCATGACTACAAGTTTTCAGATTGGAACTACTAGAAATTCAAACTTTATAATTATCCTCATGTCAGTTATTATTGGTGCTTTTATATATTTAATACTTATTTGATTTTTATCTAGATACCATCAACTGAATGTCTCATGATTTTCAATAAAATATGTTTTTTATTTTACCTCTCAGGAAAGTACAATTTAACTGGAAAAAATGTGACTAATTATATCGCCAGGGGAGAATATTTGTGGTGGTTCTGGAATTTAACTGTACATAAGTATCACCTGGAAGGGAGCAGAAAGTGAAAAAGGGTGTGTTTGAAGATGGGGATTGGGGATTTTTATAAATGCAGATTCCTGGACTCCAGCTCCTGAGACTCCACTTGAGAGGTTGGCCTTGAATAATCTCTTATTCTAAAAAGGGGCACCCATCCATAGGTAGATGTGTGGATAAAAAAGCTGTGGTACATATATACAATGGACTATTACTCAGTCATAAAAAAGAACAAAATCTTACCATATGCAACAGCATAGATAGACTTGGAGAGTATTATGCTAAGTGAAATAAGTCAGTCAGAGAAAGACAAATGCCATATTATTTCATTTATACATGGAATCCAAAGAACAATATAAATTAACAAATAAAACAGAAACGGACTCATAGATACAAAGAACAGACTAATGGTTGCCAGAGGAGAGGGGTGTTGGGAGACTGAATGAAAAAGGTGACAGGATTGAGAATTACAGATTGGCAGTCATAAAACAGTCATAGGATGTAAAATAAAGCATAGGAAATATAGTCAATAATATTGTAGTAACTATGAATTGTGCCAATTTGAAATATCAGGGGGAACACTTTGTAAAATCTATGATTGTTTAACTACTTTGCTGTACACCTGAAACTAATATGAAATAATACTGAATGTAAACTGTATTTCAATAAATTAAACATTTTTAAATAAATAAAATAAAGAGGGGCACCCAGTGGAGATCTTTACTCCCTGTACGTGTATCCAGAAATCAGACTACAAGTGGGAAAGCTACTGAATTATTCCACTTCAAAGCTCTTATGGTTTCTCTTGTGGTTGTTCCACTCCAGTAAGCTCACAGCTTTACCTTGAGCCCTCTTTATAGTTTCATAAGTATTTATTTATAAATAAATTATATGAGCCAATTTCTTGAACTAAAAATTAAGCCATACAAATGGATAATTTTAACTATAATTTCCAGGAAAAATATAAAATTAGAAATATTAAATTGATTATTGGCAAAACTAGAGTTCAAATCAGTTCAATCACAAAAATATTTATTGAAGGCTGATTGGGGGCCAGCCAATTCACTAGGCCTGGTATAGAGAAATCTATGAGATGTCAAGGAGTTCAATATTAGGCAAGAAAAACACATAAACGATAATTAATGATATACAGTTTTAAGCATTGAGACATGGAGAAATATATCATAGGAACAATGATAAGAAACAATTTAATCTGATGTGCAAGAATGAGGTGACATTTAAGTGGACTTTAAAAAATAGGTAGAGATTGACTAAGTAGTGAAGGGAGAAGTGCTATCTAGAAAGCAGGAAAAGCACATTTTAGTATGTGGCCAGGCACTTGGGTTATTCTGTTGAAACAGACTGAGCAAATGAGCTGAGCCAGTTATGAAGGGCCATGCATGTGTGCTAAGGAACTGGGACATTTTTCTATAGGGGGACAGGGTACTGTTAGAGGCTGTTGAATAGAATGACATGATCAGATCTGTGTTAGAAATAACATACTTGCTATGTGCAAAGCCAAAATGGGCCATGATTTCTCTTGACCCTGGATCTTTGCATGCCTTTCTCCCAGCATGCCTTTCTGCTGGCATGCCTTTCTCCCAACTGTGACCCTGGATTATACTTCCCAACCCGTTTTATGCTATGTCCTAAAGCACCTGGTTGAGTGGTTTGGTCTACTTAACTCCTGCTTATGTTCAGGTTTCAGCTTTAGATATTTGTTTTTCCAGGAAATCTTTTCTGACTCCCTACCCTACCCTCAAAATGGGTCAAATGCACTTCACATGTGCTTCACAAATGCCCTGTGATTACCTCTATCAGAGTCTTGGTCAGATGATATCAAATGCCCTGTCTTTTGTTAAAGAGCTAATTCAATTTATTTATTTATTTAAAGTTTTTGAAGTAATGCCATATTGTTTTCCATAGTGACTGCACCAGACTGCATTCCCACCAGCAGTGTACTAGAGTCCCCTTTTCTCCACACCCTCGCCAACACTTGTTTAATAATTTGTTGATGGCGGCCATTCTGACAGGTGTGATGTGATACCTCATTGTTGTTTTAATTTGCATCTCTCTGATGATTAGTGATGTTGAGCATTTCTTCATATGACTCTTGGCCATTTGTATGTCCTGTTTGGAGAGGTGTCTACTCAGCTCCTCTGCTCATTTTTTAATTGGGTTCTTTGTCTTCCTTTTGTTGAATTGTATGAGTACTCTATATATTTTGGAAATTAACCCTTTATGTGATATATCATTGTCAATGATACAGTGGGTTGCCTTTCCATTTTGGTGGTTGTTGCTTTTGCTGGGCAGAAGCTTTTTAGTTTGATAAAGTCCAATGTGTTCATTTTTTCCTTTGTTTCTGTTGCCTCAGGTGATGTATCAGTGAAAATTCTGCTACCTATGATGTCCAAAATTTTGTTGCCTACATTTTCTTCTAGAATTCTTATGGATTCAAGGGTCACATTTAAGTCTTTTATCCATTTTGAGTTTATTCTTATGTAGGGTGTAAATTGATGGTCTAGTTTCATTTTGTTGCATGTAGCTGTCCAATTTTCCCAACACCATTTATTAAAGAGGCTGTCTTTACTTCAATGCATGCTCTTGCCACCTTTGTCATATATTAATTTAGCATATTGCCTTGGGTCTATTTCTGTGTTCTCTGTTCTGTTCCACTGGTCTATATGCCTGTTCTTGTGCCAGTACCAGGCTGTTTTAATTACAGTGGCTTTGTAGTATAACCTGACATCTGGCAATGTGATCACTCCAACTTTGTTCTTCTTTTTCAAGATTGCTGTGGCTATTTGAGGTCTTATTTGGTTCCAATCAAACTTTTGAAGTATTTGTTCTAGTTCTGTGAAGTATGTCGTTGGTATTTTGGAGATTGCATTGAATCTATAGATTGCTTTGAGTAGTATGGACATTTTAATGATGTTAATTCTTCCAATCTATGAACAGGGTATGTGCTTCCACTTTTTTATATCTACCTCTATTTCTTATTTTAATGACCTGTAGATTTCTGCGAATAGGTCTTTTATTTCTTGGGTTAAGTTTATTCCTAGGTATCTTAATTTTTTTTGCCATGATTGTAAATGAGATTGTTTTTTAGTTTCTCATTCTGTGAGTTAGAGAAAGACAAGTACCATGTGATTTCACTTATACGTGGAACCTAAAGAACAAAATTAACTAACAAAGTGAATAGAGATTCATGGATACAGAGAACGGACTGACAGCTGTCAGAGAGGGGTTGGGGGCTGGGTGAGAAGGATTAAGGGATTAAACACACACACACATAAAGAAGAAATACTTGTAGACAAAGACAACAGAAAGGGGGTCTGGGGGTAGGTAGAAGAAGGAAAAGGGGGCTTAAAATGGTGATGGAAACAGACTTGACTTGGGGTGGTAAATACACAATACAATATACAAATGATGTTGTAGAATTGCATATTTGAAACCTGTATACTTTTACTAACCAATGTCACCCCAGTAAATTCAATTAAAGTAAATAAATAAATAAATGGCTTAGATATCAGCTCCTCGGGTTATAATTCAACAGGTCGAATCTTTTAAAGAAATTGCCTTTATAGACTGTATATCACTAATCGTTACTGTTGTTTTATTTGACATCTATTTACTATAACACAATTGTCTATAAAGTAAAAAATTAGATATCTATAACAATTTTTTAAAACTCTAAATATCAATTGAGCATATTAAAAACAGTATGAGTGTACAACAGTTTTTATTTTGCCACAAATCACATTGTATTTACTTATTCTCAAATCTATTTAATCCCATGAAACTAAATATTTTCTAATAGTGCAGAATAATAATACCAAATAAGAGTACTATTGAAGAACTGTCCCAGAAGAATCATTGGTGTTTCAAATCCATTTCATGAAAATATAATTTTTTTCGTCATTCTTCACCCCAGGCGAAATGAGATTAAGTCTTAACAAAGCATTTTGTTTATTGTTCCTTGTTTATTAATAGGGGATCAATAAGGCCTTTTAAATGATATGCAATTCAATAAAATTAGTTTAAAAATAGAGAGCATGTAGTTAACTTTGCTTCTGCAATTAACCTATCAGATGCAGATCCCTGTGAAGCATCCTAATTCACAATTCTCTGAATCATTGCATTTGGCAGGCAATTGCCAGTAATTTTCATTTCACAGCACTGTGCCTCAGACAATAATAAAGCAGAACAAAACACATGCAGGTTTAATCAGATAACCAAGCATGTCAAATACTTATCCTAAAACAAGGGAGTCTGGCACATGAAGTGTGAACCTCCAAGAAGTCCCTGAGGGGATATTATGTTCTCTGATCCGTGCCTTTTCACAGCTTCAGCTGACACCTTTAAGAGGAAAAAAAAGTCTCACTTAGAATGGGCATTGGTATTCAAAACAAGTCATTCTCAATGAAACTTCTGGGACCCAAAGATACAAACACTAGAGTGTGTCCGCGCTCACATGCATGTACACACACACATGCACAGATGCATAAATGCACATATGCACACATGTGCATTCACACATGAATATATATCTGTACAAATATAAATGTAAATATATTGAATTAAGGATACTTAAAAAGTGGTATTTGTTTATTGTCAAGTACTTTTGGTCCAAATATCATAAGAAGCAAAAATGCTGTATTTAATACTTAGGAAGGTGTGTAAAAGTTTGACATTGGCCTACAGAATTCCCAACTAGCTGCCTTAGAGCCCAGAAATAAGACTTAAGTTATCACTATTGGATGGAGAATCAAGAGGCAGGAAGACTTTCCATGGCTCTTAAGGGCAGTTTCAGGAATCCTAAGTATAGACCTGACACCCAAGGTCAAAGAGATGGAGGGATGGGATTTAAAAAAGTGTAAAAACTGGACTTCTAAGGGGAAAAGTTGCCTGACACATATTGGGAGCTCAGTAATAGTTGTTGAACAAAAGATTCTTCTGTCCTTAGGAGAAAGCAATGGCTCACTTTATTTTAATTTAAAAATAAAGATTAACCCATGGACACGGATAATAGAGGAGTGAAGGCCTGGAGGGGAGAGAGCAGGGGGTATAAATGGGGGCAGAAAGGGGGGACATCTGCAATACTTTTAAAAATAAAGATGAAAATAAACAAACAATGCCTGAATATGTACATATTTTACTATCATACTGGCAAACTCTATGACTGGAATAAACAAAAGGAAGAGCAAGAAATGGGGCCTGGGTGGGTAGTGGTGCCCATGAGTTGCAATGAAAAAATTATCATCAGGAAGAAAAGTCCAGGAGCCCAAGTCTCTGGCCTGAACTAGCCTGTTGAGATGCCTGGTAAGACAATCCCTCAGCAAAGTCCAGGCCACAGGACAGAGCATGTGGCAGCCTTCTCCAGAAATGACTAGACCTGGTGACTTAGAGCAGAGAGAAAAAACTTTAAATGGGGGCCGTGGAGGTGCTGGCCACAGATGTTTGAACAGCTAACGTGCTTCCAGACCATTATCTTTTTTTTCCCACCTCATCTTGAGCTCTCCTACATGAAAAATAAAATAGTAAATCAATAAGAAGTTCTAGAATCATGAGGCCTAAAATGGAAGGTGTAACCCAGCATTCTGACCAGTGATCTAACCACAGCATCAGCATTATATGCTTGATATCAGGAAAGTCAGCACCTATGGCCAAAGCACCTAGATTAACAAGAGGTGAGAGGGCCCTCCTGAGTACCTTACATCCTCCTTATATCCTTCCAAGGACAATGATAGCCACAGTCAGAGTGTGCTGTCTCTTTCACTGTTTATTGTAACTGGATACCAAGTAACAGCAGAGATATTATAGAGTAATTTCAACTACAGATAATGGGTAGAACAGAAATGTTTTAAAGGTCATTCCTAGGTAGAGATTCTATGATTGTGTAACTGCTTTACATTCCCACTTTTCTTTCCTACATCCCACTCACATTAACTGATGCTGGAATCAAGGATGTATACATGAATAATATTCAACTTAGTCGTAGAAAGAAGATTCATCTCTCCACCCCTTCTCCAGTATATCTCCCCTTCCTCTAGTAAAATGTTGCATCAGTAACTAAAGTTGAAGATAAAGGTCCAGTATAGTGTCATGTACTTGAGCTTTGCCTCTGGTGACATATGCTCCAATGAAGTATAGTCCAGAGCCAAACAGACAGTATTCTCTGAAGTTCTTCTATAGATACAGGATATTACCAAACTGCCATTTTCTCCCTATCTGTCAAGGCCACCAACTTCTTTTTTTTTTTTTTTTTGCATTTTTTGTTCAGACAGAGCGGGAGGGAGAGAGAGGAAGAGAGAGAGAGAGAAACATCGATGTGAAGGGACACATCGAGTGGCTGCCACCCGCACGACCAACCAGGGCCGGGGACAAACTGCAACCGAGGTACATGCCCTTAGCGAGAACCGAACCCGGGTCTCTCTGTACCGCAGGCCGACGCTCTAACCGCTGAGCCAAACCGGCCAGGGCCCAACTTCTTTTCTTGGAGCAAAGGACACACATGAAGTGATCTTAATCACATGACCTTGCAAGGAGCACAGTGTTTGCTTTGCCCCCCTAAGAGTGACGAAACAATAAAGTCCATTATACAGATTGTTCCCAACAAGAAGATCCTCAAATGGTGTAATTTTTTTTTCTCTTAGCAAGATTTTGAAAAAGAAAAACAAATTTTGATATTGTCCAAAAATATTTTTAAACTTTGAAGTGAAGACTAAGTGCTCGTTTCCTCTGACCCTGATCATGGCCAACATGCTCTATCAAAACAAACCTTGGGTTACTGGAGGAGATACAGAGGCTTGGAGAGAAATAACAGAAAGGAATGGGCACTTGATAAAACAGTAAAAAGAATAAGATGAAAAATTCCATTCAGAGAAAAAGCTTTCACGGATTTTTTTTTTTTTTTTTTTTTAGCTCTACTATTTTGGACTTTCGAAAGTAATGAAAGCAGTGTTATAAAATACTTGGACTTAGCTCAAACAGACTGTATCATTTCAACCCAACTGATAAAGACTCCTTGAACTTTTCCTGATATGAATTAAATTCCTTCTGTTGGATCAGTTTATAAATATTTAAGTGAAAACTCAAGTTGATCAAGAATGTTGCTGGGATATTATTTCTTCTGTATAATGAATTGTTATTAATAAGGATTTAATGTTTACTTTTCACCAACAAATAGACATCAGATAAAAAGAAAAGCACTACATATTGTTTTTTTGTTTGTTTTCTTGATTTTGTTTTTGCCCATTAGACTTTAGACTTCACTTTTTACTCTCTCTCTCTTTTTTATTGTTCAGAGTATTACAAATTTCCTCAATTTTTCCCTCTTCCCCACTCCACCATGTTCCCACCCCACCTCAGGCCTTCACCTTGATATTGTCTATGTTCGTTGGGTATGTATATATGCATATAAGTTCTTTGGTTAATCTCTTTCCACCCTCCCTCTCCCCTTCCTTCTGAGATTCGTCAGTCTGTTCCTTGCTTCCATGTCTCTGGACTTACTCTGTTCGGCAGTTTATTTTGTTCATTAGATTCCACATACAAGTGAGATTATATGATATTTATCTTTCTCTGAATGACTTATTTTTCTTAGCATAATACTCTCCAGGTCCCTCCATGATGTCTCAAAAGAGTTACTTCTTTTTTATAGCTGCATAGTATTCCATTGTGTAAATATACCACAACTTTCTTATCTACTCATCTACTGATGGGAACTTGATAGTTTTAGATCTTAGCTATTGTAAATAATGCTGCTATGAACATAGGTGTGCATTACAATAAATAAAACCATATGCACCAGCCCTTAGAATAAAAATGCCTGAATGTTAAATGAATGTCCCCTCTTATTGTTTCACAAGGGAGTCAGTGACATTTCTGAATGAGGCACATTTCTTGGCACTTTTATCACAAGAGTGTCTTCTTCTTTCTATATGGGGGAATTCCTTCTGCTACTAACAGGCAGGAGTCACCAGGAAAACAGACAGGGAGGCCAGGGAAATGGTCTGTCCTCTCTGTGGCTGCTTTGTGTGGTGGGTATACCCTGATGTCAGGATATTTTCAGGTAGAGCCATGGGGATAAGTGGCAAGGTGAATCTCCTAGTTTACCAACAAATTTCACTGAAGAGGAGTTAAAATACACTTTTATTTCCCTACTAACCACTCTTCTGTGGGGAAATATGAATAGTTGTCAAAACAACAAACTTGTAGATATCAATTTGGAAGCCTCATCTCTCTTGAAAAGTTGCAGGATGGAACATCATTTCAATAATAATTTCTCTTTGTAACGGAGTCATTGACAGAAAGGGAGCCTTTATTGTTGAGCTGATTCGTGGTTTGAGTTCTGAAGTCTGTGATATCTAAGTGTGTCCATTGGAGAAGGAGACTGATTGACTCCTCAATTTTCATAAGACATTTACACACATTTTGGAAAGTCATTCACTGTGGAAGGGTTAATGAGAAGGGCCACAGGAGCTAAAAATATGGTTCCTACTCTAAAGAGTCTCTACTATAAGGAAAAAAGTCATTCATTTTTAGACCTTGAAGGAATCTTGGAGGTGATGAAACCTAAAATCTACACTTTAAAGTTAAGGAAATCAAGGCTCAGAAAAGCCAACAATCTGCTCAAGAATACATGGCTGGCGATAGGACTAGTATTTCAGCTCTTCATCTAGTAATCTTTTCAAAACAGTATACAGGTACTTCTTCTATGAAAGAGAGAAAGAGAGAGAAATACTCTTTGATGATGTGATGAGCCAGGTATCAGAAAGGAAAACTCTCCACCTACAGGTCTGGGGTTACTTATGAGTAAGTGCTATGCTTTGCTTCCCACCATAACCAGCCTTCAGTTGAGTAAATCTTGATGGTTGAGTAGGGTTTCACTTTCAGCCTCAGGCTGACAGAAATGTTCATGATTCACCCAAATTCCCTGTGAACAGAAACGACTTGGCTTCTCACACTTCCAGTGAAGGCTGGATGATGATGGTGGACGGCTTCTGCTCTCAGTTCCAAATTCTTCTGGTCACTTTGATGTGATTGAGAGCATTATTTTGGGTTGGCCATCCATGCTGTGAATTACACTTCACTCACTGACATGGAGCAGACACAGCTGGTTAGTGAAGATAGAGTTCCTCCTGTGTATGGACAAATTCACTGTGCGTTGTCAAAACCCACCTTAGCTGCAGAGTAGTTTGAGATTGGTCATTGTTCAATGCTCTAATAAAAACAACAACTCCACTAATGACTGAGCGCTGGTCTCTTTTTTTAAAAGTTCTGCTCAGCAAGTGGACTCAGCCTTAACAGAAAAGGATGCCCAGGAACAATCAGGAAGCTAGTTTTTTGTTTTTGTTTTTTTCTGAAGAAATTTTTAAGAAGTCTATTTGTCTTATGAAAAGTCTTGTTGAGAATGCTCATGTGTTAATGGCATCGCTAGCTTTTCTGAGACAGGTTACTCAGATTGTATGATTTCAGGCATAGGGATCATTTGGTTCCGAGTTACAGAGACACACTTCAACTAACATATGCTAAAAAGTAAAATTTATTGGAAGGATATGAGGTTACCACTTGATACCAAGAGCAGAAAGAGATGCCTCGAATGAGGAACTGGAATAGAGACAAGAACAAGCATCTTCTCTGGGGACCAGCAGTTACTCACCCTTGCTTCTCTCTGCATATGGGCATTATTTCTCTCTCTCTACAAATTGGCTCTTCCTGCTTTTTGGAAACTTGGCTCTACATCACTTCCCAGTCTCAGAGCTGTAGGCCACCTCACCCAGGTTCTAGGTTCTCTTCCCATATTTCTGAGGAGGAGACTCTAGTAGGTTCAGCTTAAGTAGAGATTGGCTTCCCTTGTCCACCCTCGGTTCAACTAACTCTGGCCAGAAGCTCAGCAGCATGTTGAATGATCTGGCTGCTAGGGCCCAGACCTGTGGGTGGGAGAGGTATTCCTCAGAGGAAGGAGGTTTTGGCTAGGCATCCATCCTTAAAGCAGTTCCCAACAGTTGTCATTCTAGGAAGGAGCTCAGAATGATTCATAGACATGATTGTAGAATTTATTCTCTCAAGATCTTCTTAAATTTAGGAGGGTGACCAAAACTGTTTTACAGATAGGAAAATGAAAGCAAGGAGTTGTCAGTAAATTGTCTACATCAATTTGAAACCTAGGTTTCTGGCTCCTGACTCAGGCTTTGCAATGTCAAATATTTATCTCTTGCTTTGTGAGGGCTCACTAACTATAGATGCTCGGTGGCTTTCACAGAGGGTTGGTGAAGTTTGTCCAGGCAGAAGATCAAGTAGATCCATTGTTTTCATTTCTCTCTCCCCCCCCACCCCCCAACACACACAATCTCTTCCCAAAAGTGCAGTCTGGCTCACTGGGCAGTGTCCTGGTTCCTTGAGAAAGTATTGGTCTAAGATTAAATGGTACTGGCTCAGCTCAGTCTGGTTGAGCCTAGCATTTTTTTTAATCAATAAAAAAGACTTGTTAAAATTCATGTTGAAATATTCTTCCATCATTCTGAAAATATGCAGTTTGCTCATCTGAAAAATATAACCAACTTGCCAATTTCTAAGTTGAAATTGTGTGTACTGCCTAGAATAACATTGACTCAGTATTACTTTTAATATCAAGCTTTGATAATGTTGCCGCTTTCAGTTTTTCTCTTCCATATCCACCTTACAGTCTCTATACATGGGTTCATGCACACACACACACACACAAACACATGCACACATGTGTGTATGTGCTCATGTGCAGAGGTACACGGACTTTTTCTCTCCTGTGTGTCACAAATTACAAGGAATTGATGGATACGGAGTATTTTGGACTGACAAAGCTCTAACTTTTTTATGTCAGTGGTTAAAGAGTCCAGGTTCAGAAGAGTTGGTGCCTTCTTACTCTGGGCACCTCATTCCTCCTCTGCAGAACTTTAGTGCTGCTGATAGATTTCTACATCATAGTTTGTTGTAGAAAGTGTTTGGCAGCACATCCAAGTGCGTTTCAGCCAGAAAAGGTACAGTGCACTTTTATTAGGAAAGAAACATTAAGTTCTAGAGGAATTAGTACAATAATCCCCTATTTAAGAATAAAGTTTATGAAAAACTCCTGAATGGATTATAGGCCCTGTCCTTCACTATTTTCTGATTCAAAACACCTGTGCAGGATTAATGTTTATAAGAATTATTGCCTCCCAAGCACATGTAATAAAAATAAAAACACAGAAAAACCTCAGGGCTCCAGATGTGGAGACACTCCCTTAGCCAGAACCTTCTCTAAGATCTATCATTCACAATAGTTATTTCTTTGCTCCAGCATCTTACTGCACCCCACACACAACCCCACTCTCACCCTACCCTATGGCACTGGGAGGGCAAGTGCATTTCTTTCTGAAATACCTACAAATAATAAATGAAATAGTGTTAGTTACAATTAAGATTTCTGAACCCTTTCTATTTGGCAGTCACAGTGCCGGAGCCATGACAGATGTGATTGCATATCTCCCTCACTCAGCCCTGGGCATTCCCAGGCTCAATGTGAGACCTGCCCGACTCCAATCCCCATGACTACAACCATTAATCTAATTTTTTTATTCACAACAATTTATTTAATAAATTATTTAGACTATTTAAAGTAATTCTTTTGTGCTCTATCCAAGGATGTTAAAGTGAGACAGAACATCGATGGGCATTCTATGACGAGCATACCCAATCTTCAGCTCCAGCTTTGTCCTCCTTCCTAACCTCCGACCCACAGAGCAGCTGACACACCTGGGCTCAGATAAAATGTTTGGACTGGACTGTTGAGAAAATGCCATCCTTGGATGTAAAAATAGCTGTGAGATCTGGGATTGGCACTACTTCCTCATGAAAAATTATTTTGCATTTTTATTTATTTATTTTTGTTACAGATGTTTCTCCTTTTCCCCTCACTGATTCCTCTCTCCCCCTCCATCCCCACCGTGTCCCCAGCATTGTTGTCCATGTCCATTGTTCATGCACACATGCATATGAGTTCTGTGGTTTATCTCTCTCCCACCACCCCCTCTTCTGAGGATTGTCAGTCTGTACCCCACTTCCACATCTCTGGGACTACCCCATTTCTCAGACTTTTATGTTCATTATATTCCACCAATAAGTGAGATCATATAATACTTGTCTTTCTCTGTTTGGCTTGTTTTGCTTGAGATAATACTTTCCAGGACCCTCCATGTCGTCTCAAAGGATATGAGATCTTTCTTTCTTACAGCTGCGTCATACTCCATTGTGTATATGTACCATTGCTTTTTTATCCACTCCTCTACTGATGGACATTTAGGCTGTTGCCTGATCTTAGCTATTGTAAATAGTGCTGCTACGAACATGAGGGTACATATATTCTTTCTGATTAGTGTTTCAGGCTTCTTAGGGTATATTCCTAGAAGTAGGATCACTGGGTCAAATGGAAGTTCAATTTTTAATTTTTTGAAGTAACACCACATTGTTTTCCATAGTGGCTGTACCAGTCTGCATTCCCACAAGCAGTGTACTAGAGTCCCCTTTTCTCTACACCCTCGCCAACACTTGTTGTTTGATGATTTGTTGATGGCAGCCATTCTGACAGGTGTGAGGTGATACCTCACTGTTGTTTTAATTTACATCTCTCTGATGATTAGTGTTGTTGAGCATTTCTTCATATGTGTCTTAGCCATTTGTATGTCCTGTTTGGAGAGGTATCTATTTATTTCCTCTGCCCATTTTTTCATTTTTTTTTTTCGTCTTCCTTTTGTTGAGTTATATGAGCACTCTATATATATTGAAAATTAACCCCTTATCTGATGTATCATTGGCAATTATGCTCTCCCACAGAGTGGGTTGCCTTTTAATTTCGGTGGTTGTTTCTTTTGCTGTGCAGAAACTTTTGAATTTGATGTACTCCCATGTGTTCATTTTCTCCTTTGTTTCTGTTGCCTTTGGTGATGTATCAGTGAAAATTCTGCTGATATAATGTCTGAAATTTTGTTGCCTACAGTTTCTTCTAGAAATTATAAAGATTCATGAGTCACATTTAAGTCTTTTATCCATTTTAAGTTTATTTTTGTGTATGGTGTAAGTTGATGGTCTAGTTTCATTTTTTTTGCATGTAGCTGTCCAATTTTCCCAACACCATTTATTAAAGAGGCTGTATTTACTCCATTGTATGCTCTTGCCATCTTTGTCAAATATTAATTGAGAATAAAGTCTTGGGTCCATTTCTGAGTTCTCCATTCTGTTCCGCTGGTCTATATGTCTGTTCTTGTGCCAGTACCATGCTGTTTTGATTACAGTAGCTTTGTAGTATAACCTGATATCTGGTACTGTGATCCCACCTACTTTGTTCTTCTTTTTCAAGATTGATGTGGCTATTCAGGGTCTTTTTTGGTTCCATATGAACTTTTGAAATATTTGTTCTAGTTCTGTGAAATATGTCCTTGGTATTTTGATGGGGATTACAATAAATCTATAGATTACTTTGGGTAACATGGACATTTTAATTATGTTAATTCTTCCAATCCATGAACAAGGTATGTGCTTCCACTTTTTTATATCTTCCTCTATTATTTTTTTCACTGTCCTGTAGTTTTCTGCATTTAGGTCTTTTACTTCTTTAGTTAAGTTAATTCCTAGGTATCTTAATTTTTTTTTTTTTTTCCGCAATGGTAAATGGGATTGTTTTCATAGATTCTTTTTCTTATTCGTCATTGGTGTATGAGAATGCCATCGATTTCTTGACGTTAATTTTGTATCCTGCTACTTTGCCCAATTCATTTATTCAGTCTAATATATTTTTGAGGAGTCTTTAGGGTTTTCTATGTACAATATTATGTCATCTGCAAATAATGACAATTTTACTTTCTCCTTTCCAATTTGGATCCGTTTTATTTTTTCTTCATGTCTGATTGCTGTTGCCAAGACTTCTAGTACTCTCTTATATAAGAGTGGCAAAAGTGGGCATCCCTGTCTTGTTCCTGTTCTTAAGGGAAATGCTTTTAGTTTCTGCACATTGAGTATGATGTTGGCTGTAGGTCTTTCATATACGGCCTCTATTATGTTGAGATATGATCTCTCTATTCCCACATTGCTGAGCTTTTTTATAGGAAATAAATGCTGGATTTTGTTGAATGCTTTTTCAGCATCTATTGATATAATCATGTGGTTTTTATTCTTCATTTTGTTTATGTGGTGTATCACATTTATTGATTTGCAAATATTGTACCAGCCTTGCGATCCTGGGATGAATCCCACTTGGTCATGGTGAATAATTTTTTTGATGTATTGCTGGATCCGATTTGCTAATATTTTGTTCAGGATTTTGGTGTCTATGTTCAACAGGGATATTGACCTGTTCTTTTCTTTCTTTGTATTGTCTTTTTCTGGTTTTGGAATTAGAATTATGCTGGCCTCATAAAATGAGTTTGGAAGTCTTCCTTCTTCTTGAAGTTTTTGAAATATTTTGAGGAGTATTGATGTTAGTTGTTCTTTGAATGTTCAGTAAAACTCCCCTGTGAAGCAATCTGGGCCTGGCCTTTTGTTTGCTGGGAGAGTCTTGATTTCCTCTTCAATTTCCTTAGTTGTTATTGGCCTGTTCAAGTTTTCTATCTCTTCCTAGTCTTCCTTTTGGGAGACTATGTGTTTCTAGAAATTTGTCCATTTCACTTAGATTGTCAAATTTGTTTCCATATAATTGTTCATTGTATTTGTTAACAACCCTTTGTATTTCTGTGGTATCAGTTGTTATTTCACCTCTTTCATTTCTGATTTTCTGTATTTGGGTTTTCCCTCTTTGTTTCTTGGTGAGTCTAGCTAAGGGTCTATCAAATCTTGTTTATCTTTTAAAAAAAACAGCTCTTTGTTTCCTTGATCCTTTGAATTGTTTTTTTGGTCTCTATGTCAATTATTTCTGCTTTGGTCTTTACAGTTTCCTTCCCTCTACTTGCTCTGGGGTTTTCTTTTTTTTGCTTTCTAATTTTATAAGTTGTGAGTTTAGATAGTCTACTAGAAATTTTTCTTGCTTCTTGAGGTAGGCCTGTAATGCTATGAACTTCTCTCTCAGAACTGCTTTTGCTACATCCCATAGATTTTGTGTGTTGTGTGTTCATTTTTATTGGTTTCCAGGAAGTTTTTAACGTCTTCCTTGATCTCCATGGTAACCCATTCATTGTTTAATAACATGCTATTCAGGCTACATTTTTTAAATGTCTCTGCATGTTCTTGTTGCAATTGATTTCTAGTTGCATGCCATTGTGATCTGAGAAGATGTTTGATATGATTTCAAAATTCTTGAACTTGTAGAGACTTAGTTTTTGCTGTAACATGTGGTCTATCTTTGAGAATGTCCCTTGTGCGCTTGAGAAGAATGTCAGTTCTGCTTTCTGGGGTGTAATTTTCTATAGATATCTATGAAATTCATTTGATCTAGCGCTTCATTTAGAGTCTGTGTTGTCATGTTAATTTTTTATCTAAAGATCTATCCAGTGAGGTATTGAAGTCCCCTGCTATGATTATATTGCTGTTGATTCTCTTTGATGTCCTCCAGAATTTTTTTAGTATATATTGGTGCTCCTATATTGATTACATATATGTTTACCGAGGTTATATCTTCCTGTCGGATAGATTCTTTCAATATTATGTAGTGGCCTACTTTGGCTTTTATTTTGAAATCTACTTTTTCAGGTATGAGGACTGGTACCCCAGCTTTTTTGCTTTCTGTTTGCTTAAAAGATTTTTTCCCATCCCTTCACTTTCAGCCTATGTGAGTGTTCTGTTGTGAGGTGGGTCTCTTGTAAACAACATATAGGTGAGTCATGCTTTCTTATCCTTTCAACTACTCTGAATCTTTTTATCAGAGCTTTCAAACCATTCCCATTTAAGGTGATAATTGATATGTACTATTTGTTGCTATTTTTGTTTAGTGTGGTTCTATTTTTCTTCCTATTTCTTCTACTAATTACAGCAGTCCTTTTAGCTTATCTTGCAGTGCTGGTTTGGTGTTAATATATTCCCTTAGCCCTTTTTGTCTGGAAAGCTCTTTATTTGACCTTCTATTTTGAATGATAGCCTTGCTGGATAGAGAAGTCTTGTATTCAGATCATTGATAAATTTCTTCCACTCTCTTCTGGCCTGTAGTGTTTCTGTTAAGAAGTCAGTTGAGAACCTTATGGGGTTTTCTGTGTAAGTAACCTCTTGCTTATCTCTTGCTGACTTTAGGATTCTCTCTTTGTCTTTAATTTTGAGCATTTTAATTACTATGTGCCTTGGTGTAGGCATGTTTGGGTTCTACTTACTTGGGGCTCTCTATGCTTCTTGAACTTGAATGCCTTCTTCCTTCAACAAGTTAGGAAAGTTTTCTGTCACTATTTCTTCAAATAAATTCTCTAATACTTCCCCATTTTCTTCTTTTTGGGGGACTCCAATTATGTGAATATTATTACATTTCCAGTTGTCCCACAGTTCTCTTAAGCTTTTTTCCTGTTTTTCATTGTTTTTTTTTTTTTTTCTTTTGGTTTTCTGATTGGTTGATTTTTCTCTACCCTGTATTCTAATTCACTGATCTGGTCCTCCGCTTCCTGTACTCTGCTGGTTAGTCCTTCCAATTTGTTCTTAATTTCTGCTATGTCATTCTTCATTTCCACTTGGTTGCTTTTCAGTGTTTCTATATCTTTACTCATGGTGCTCATGTATTTACTCATGCTGTTGAGCTTCCTCAGATCATGGCTCTGAACTCTACCTCTGTTAATTTGCTTAGTTGCATTTTATTTGTCTCATCTTCTATTGATTTCTTTTGTTCTTTCATTTGTGATTTGTTTATGTGTATCACCATTTTGGCTATCTCAGTGGGTTTTGGAGCCTGCCAAATATTCCCTGTAGGTGTTGGTGTTCTGCTGTTTGTGGCTCCCTCTGCTGGGTTTGGATGAGCATGGGTGCACCCACGTTAATCACCACTGTCATGTCTTACTTTCCTGGGTAGATTTGCAAGAGCAGGAAAGGTTCAGTTATCCTCTAGCTTTTTGCCTGGACACTAGTAGTCTCAGTTACTCAGTGCCTTTGAGTATAGCCCTGGTGTTCTGCATAAGAGCATTTCCAGAGGGTGGGATAGATGCTGGTTATTAATGAGCCTCAATTTGCATTTCTTTGCCTCACCTGGGAAAGGCTGAATCTCCGAGTGTGGGTGTTGCTGGTCAGAAACGAGCACACTGGCCACGTCCTTTGTGGCAGCAACTCAGCAAAAGCTCTGAGTACCCTTCAAAGCCCAGGTGTCCCCACAGAGTTCTAGCCCAGTCTGCCCTCCCTCTACCATAGTCCCCAGGTGAGTGGCTGTGGCTATTTTAGCACTCTTTCCCGGCTCTGCACTGTGGAGTGGGCTTTGTCTTTCTTCCCCAAAAGCGCTGCTCACAGCTAAGACTGCTCTGTCCCTGGGCTCCCAGCCCACAACCTTCTCGCGCCTCTGCAGATTCTACCAGTGTCTCTGGTTATATGGTCCTGTCCTGCTACTTTTCTTTTACTTTTTTCTTAGGATTTGTCTTTATTTTAATTGTAATTCCCGTTTGGTCCTGGGAGATTGTCTGCATATCTTCTATTCACTCTGCCTCCATTTTCACATCCTCTATGCCTATCTCATGTGCAACTGGGTTTTACAGGCCTATCTGGTGCCCCTGCACACTGCAGGTCCCATGGGTAACTGCATCACACAGTCCCTTTGTTGACTGGAGTCTATGCTTATGTTATGGGCTGCTGTGTCCCACAGGACTCTCTGGTGCTTCAGCACAGTGCAGTTCCAGTGGGTAACTGGATGGCACAGTCCCTGCTGGGTCATGAAAGCCTCGCTGGTGCTTCAGCACCCCACAGGTCTCGTGGATAATTGGATGGCACAATTTCTGCTGGGTTGCAAGGGCTCTCTCGTGCCTTAGCACCCCACAGGTCCTGTGGGTAACTGGATCACACAGTCCCTTTGGGGACCTGGCTTTATGCCTATCTTGTGCACAGCTGCATTACACACAGGCCTCTCTGGTACCCCTGCACCCTGCATGTTTCACGGGTCAGCAGCTGGATCGCACTGGTCTCTCTCAGGCTCTGGCTTCCCACTGCTCTTGTGGGCTGCTGGGTCATTCAGGTCTCTGTGGAACCGCAGGTCTAGCTGCTGTTGGCTGGGGAGTGCTCCTGCCCCATGGGGCTCAGCTCCTGCTCAGCCTTTTCTGTAGTTTTTGGGGATGGGTCTCAGCTGCTAGTCTGTGCTTCTGTTGCCTGAGGATGGATGTCTGCTCCCCAGCCTCTGTACCTTGACACTGATCAGGCTGCTATTATGGGGGATGGTGCTGGTCTCCTGGCTGTCTGAAGCTTTCATGACCAGCACCTTGGCAGCTCCACTACTGTGCACTGGTCTGTGTTGACACAGAGTGTCCACTGGTCTGTGTTGACACAGAGTGTCCACTGGTCTGATGGTGCCAAGTGCGCTGGTGGGCTCAGGTTGCTGGGCCCTAGCTGCTCCCACTGCCTCTTGCCAGGGAAGACCCAGGATCTTCCAAAATGGTGGGACCTCCCCGCAGCTCAGGGAGAAGCGCCCTGAAGAGCTGCTTACCATGGTAGCTGTCTGCTCCCATCCACAGCACAGGAACCTTCTGCTCCACGTCTCTGCACTGCATGAGTTTGGTCGTCCACCTTCACATCCACTCACACTCTCTCACACACTCGGTCACTCTCTCACACTCACCCTCCCTCCTGTCCTGCCTGCAGCCATCTCTTTTGCATTTTTATTTTTTAACCATTTTTTATTTTTAGCCAAAAAAGGGGGGAAAAAAGTGTGCCGTCCTAAGGAGAAAAAGTGAATCTCATAAAATGTGTTAAAAAGAGAAATATTTTGAAGTAAATATTAATATTCTTTAGATTCACAGTAAAATAAATAAATTATTACCATAGACTCACAGAGTCTTTAAATCGAAAGTGCTTTAAACCTCATTTTATCTAATCATTTTTATTTTACAGGCAGGGACACCTAAGAGAGAAGCAAAGTACCTTAACTTGGCTACTCTGCTCTATTCCATGAGGCTGAAGATAATCAAAACACCTTTGGAAATGTGGCACAACCTGATAATCATCCTTTAAAGAAAAACTGTAGATTTTGATAAAATGATAGTAAAATGCAAAATGTTATTGGTACTCAAAATATTAATAATACTACTGTATAAATTATAAGGCTAATAATGATCAAATAAAATAATTTAAAAAGATCGTTTAATAGCAAGGCTTTCTAGCCCAGCTGGTATAGCTCAGTGGTTGAGCATCAACCCGTGCACCAAGAGTTCATGGGTTTGATTCCGGGTCAGGGCACATGCCCAGCTTGTGGGCCCAATCCCCTGGAGGTGGCAAATCAATGTTCTCTCTCATCGATGTTTCTCTCTCTCCCTCTCCCTTCCTCTCTCTCTAAAAATCAATAAAGAACAAAAAATTGTTAAAGGCTCTCTATAGGGGCATACTTTATTCAACTCCAGTTCCACAAATATTTACTGAACACCTGCTCTATGTCAGGCACAGAGCAAGGATCTATGAGCTCAGAAATGAAGGCATAGTACTTTCCTGTTGCAAATCTAGTACATAATTACCAGCTTTTACATATAGCAATCTCCACCACTGTTAATTTTTTAAAATTTTAGTAATTTTGCTAGTTATCAAAAGTTTCAAACTACTTCATTAACATCGAAGACCACACACACACACACACACATACACACACACTATAAATACCCTTCCAATACATATCAGTGTGACTATCAAAATTGTGAAAGGTCTGAAATTTTACTCTATTTGAAAGCTAAGACGTTAGTCTGTCAATCTCATGTGTGCTGGCAGAACACATGAGACTCCTGAACCAGAGACAGAGGACTTTATTATTCACAGTAGTAGTAATATCAGTAGCAAGCGTATCAGCATTTCCCTGTGCTGATTCCCCAAGTCTCAGTCCCTACATAGACAAATAGAGGGATGAAGAATACTTGTAGACACTAAGGCTTACATTACAAAGAGGAACCCTGAGCTTGGGGAACCTATATATATAATTTTTTTATCCTCACCAGAGGACATTTTTCCTTTTTGTTGTTGTTGTTGTTGTTCAGATAGAGTGGGAGGGAGAGAGGAGAAGAGAGAAAGAGAGAGCAAAACATCTACGTGAAAGGGATACATTGAGTGGCTTGCCTCCCACAGGATGCAACCAGGGCCAGGAACAAACTGCATCCTAGGAACATGCTCTTAGTGGGAACTGAACCCGTTTCTCTCTGGACCACAGGCTGACGCTCTAACTGATGAGCCAAACCGGCCAGGGCAACCCATATTTTTTTTATAATGGACAGTAAGCATGCCTTCCCTTTGCTTCATGGGGAGATGTTACCTTTACTATACTAGCCAATAAGTACACCTGTCTTTGACTTGGGAAGAAAACACTATCTCCATCTTCAATGCTATAAGCAAACCTGTTTGCTCTTGGAAGATTCATTATCTATTTTCTAAGGCTGTTTGATATAAAAACATTCTTGGAAAAGTAGTCCAGAATAAATACAGTCAATGTTTCTACTTACAAGACATGCAGAAACCTAAGAGATGTATGTAAATTTTTCTACCAATAATTTTTTAGTTACTTTATTACAAATATTATAGACATTTTTATCACTAAAGTTCACATAAACTGTTAGAGCTGCATGTAAAGGCTCCTGGTAATTGCCCAGTCATGTAAATTCTTGTTTAAATGACCACCAAATCAATACATTGCATTCATGTTGACATTCCTTTTCCAAATCTCATGACTGGTTTTACTCATAAAAGGAAATTAGCATGCTAGAAATTTGAAACTGAACACCTACTTATCATTCCTGTAAAACAAGCACCAACAAGTTGTGTGTCTTCCATAGCTAAGGTAGCAAAATGTTAGCTTTAATCCCTCAGTTGTGAGGGACTCAAAGAAAGGCTATTAGTTCTTAGACAAAATTAGTTAATTTGTTAAGCTCCCAAGTTTCAAATTAACAAGTACATGTCTATCTAAAACTAGAATACATGTATATGCATTTCCTCATATAAAAATTGATGTTGATTGATAATTGGTGTGGTATATAGACTTTAAAAACTTTCTTAAAGGAAAAGAAAATCAAAGTTAAAGGGGAAAGAAAAACTACTTTGCTTAAGAACCTAATCTCAACCACTATTATAATAATCATGGCTGTCTTCTATGGAGTCATGTTTCAAAAATGAAATGGGCACCCCAGTGGGTATGCCTCAGTTGGTTGAGCATCATCTCATGCACCAAGAAGTCACTGGTTGATTTCGGTAAGGGCACATCCCTGGGTTGTGGGCTCTGTCCTCGGTAAAGGATGTGCAGGAGGCAAGCCCATTTTCTCTTGCATGTGCTCCCTCTCTCTAAAAACAAAAACAACAACAAAAAAACCCTGGCCGGTGTGGCTCAGTGTCTAGAATGTCAGCCCTCAGACAGAAATGTCACGGGTTCAATTCAGGTCAAGGGCATATACCTGGGTTGCAGGGTCGTGCAAGAGGCAATCAATTGATGTGTCTATCTTACATCTATGTCTCTCTCTCTCTCCCTCCCTCTCTTCCACTTTCTCTAAAAAATTCAATGGAAAATTGTCCTTGGGTGAGGATTAACAAATACACAAACAAGCAAAATCAATAAAAACATACATATTAAAAATGAAATGCATGATTATTTTTCTAAGACGATTTACATTGTGGATGAGATGGCTAACTTTCAGGATTCTGACCTTCTATGATGTAAACATTAGAGAAGGCCCCAAACTTGGGTTCAGAGAAATGCTTACTACCTCATTCTTTCCCATTGTTCTCAGGACATGTTATTGCCAATTTCTATAACTGATCTATAACTGTGGTGCTTTTCAAGAACATTCAAATCCATCCTTTTGCTCAGCCAACAAATTAACTGGCCATAACTTAAATGGAGCAATTGTTCCCTAGGGCATCGAAAGTGAGGAAATCTTTAGTTTTAGTTCTTCCAAGGCAAAAAAAAAATATATATATATATATATTACTAATAAATATTTTTAGTGACAGAGACTGGTTTAGGACCTCTCATTACTTTTAACTTTTTTTCTTAAGGGAAACATTTTCCTATAACCTATAAAGAAAGGAGCTAGATAATAGATTATTAGATATTAGATTATCACATCTCTGCAATGCTCAGAACACCAGGATTTTGCCACACTTTTCAAAGACGTGAGAAAAGTCAGGACTTGTTTAAAATATTGTCATTTTAAAATCTTTTAAATTACATAGGTTCAGAAAAGTACCTTTGGAAAACATTGACTGGTAACTCTGAAACGTATAAGGTGGATAGACTGATGTGAGGAACTTTACTTCTGTAATTCAGAAAAAAAGTATATGAGTGTCTCCTACATGTTAGAACTTTGATTTAAACTCTTTAACTTCCTTATATTAATCCTTTAAGGCAGAGATTTTAATATCCATTTTTATAGGCCAGGAAACTGAGGTTAAATAGCATGTCCAAGGACAAATAGCAAGTCGTTCTTCTTTGCCACAATGGTTTCTTTTTCCATTGATGAATAACTACACCCACAAAAATGAATCCTGCTTCTATAGAACCATGGAACTTATGTTCAACTTAAAAGGTTTGTGTATATAAGTATATAAATGACCATAACATGAATATTTATATGGATACATATAATTTTCAGCAATTATTATATAGATGTATAATTTTAAACATCTTTCCAAGTACTTCACATGTATTATTTCATTTAATTGTCATAACAAAGCTGTCAGGCAGTATTACTATTACATTTCAAATTAAAAATTAAGACTAGGGATATATTCTGAAACAATTTCTAGAATGATCACTGCTCTAATCTTGCTTGCATCAACAATATCCTTTTCCAATTAACCCCTTATCTGATGTATCATTGACAATTATGCTCTCTCATACAGTGGATTGCCTTTCCATTTTGGTGGTTGTTTCTTTTACTGTGCAGAAGCTTTAGCGTTTGATGTAGTCCCATGTGTTCATCTTTTCCTTTGTTTCTGTTGCTTTAGGTGATGTATCAGGGAACATTCTTCTGCGTATGATGTCTGAAATTTTGTTGCCTACAATTTCTTCTAAGATTTTTATGAATTCATGAGTCACATTTGAGTCTCTTATCCATTTTGAGTTTATTCTTGTATATGGTGTAAGTTGATGGTCTAGTTTTAATTTTTTGCATGTAGCTGTCCAATTTTCCCAGCACCATTTATTAAAGAGGCTGTCCTTACTCCACTGTATGCTCTTGCCACCTTTGTCAAATATTATTGAGCATATTGTCTTGGGTGTATTTTTGGTTTCTCTATTCTGTTCCATTAATCTATCTGCCTGTTGTGCCAGTACCAGGCTGTTTTGATTACAGTGGCTTTGCAGTATAATCTGAAATCTGGTATTTGATCCCTCCCACTTTGATCTTTTTTTTTCAAAATTGCTGTGGCTTTCAGGGTATTCTTTGGTTCCATATGAACTTTTAAATCATTTGTTCCAGTTCTGTGAGGTATGTCGTTGGTATTTTGATGGGGATTGCATTGAATCTATAGATTGCTTTGGGTAGTATGGACATTTTAATGATGTTAATCCTTTCAATCCATGAAAAGGGTATGTGCTTCCACTTTTTTATATCTTCCTCTATTTATTTTTTCAATGTCCTGTAGTTTTCTGCGAAAAGATTCTTTATTTCTTTGGTTATTCCTAGGTATGTTATTTTTTTGCTGCGATGGTAAATGGTTTTTTGTTTTGTTTTGTTTTTTTGTTTTGTTTTTTTTAGTTTCTCTTTCTGTGTGATCATCATTGGTGTATAAGAATGCCATCGATTTCTTGACCTTAATTTTGTATCCTGCTACTTTGCCAATTCATTTATTGTCTAGTAGATTTTTTATGAAGTCTTTGGGATTTTCTACATATAGTATCATGTCATCTGTGAATAATGACAGTTTCACTTCCTCATTTCCAATTTGGATCCCTTTTATTTTTATTTTTTCATGTCTGATTGCTGTGGCTAAGACTTCCAGTACTATGTTAAATAAGAGTGGTGAAAGTGGGCATCCTTGTCTTGTTCCTGTTCTTAAGGGAAATGCTTTTAGTTTTTGCCCATTGAGTATGATGTTGGCTATAGGCCTTTCACATATGGCCTTTATTATGTCAAGATATGATCCCTCTATTCCCAGATTGTGGAGCGTTTTTTATCAGAAATGGGTGCTGGATTTTGTCAAATGCTTTTTCAGCATCTATTGATATGATCATATGATTTTTATATTTCATTTTGTTTATGTGGTGTATCACATTTATTGATTTGCAAATATGGTACCATCCTTGCATCCCTGTGATGAATCCCATTTAGTCATGGTGAACAATTTTTAAAAATGTATTGCTTAATTCGATTAGTTGGTATTTTGTTCAGGATCATGTCATCTATATTCATCAGGGATATTGGCCTGTAGTTTTCTTTCTTTGTAGTGTCCTTTTCTGATTTTGGAATTAGAATTATGCTGGCCTCATAAAACGAGTTTGGAAGTCTTCCTTCTTCTTGAATTTTTTGAAATAGTTTGAGGAGAATGGGTGTTAGTTCTTCTTTGAATGTTCGGTATAATTCCCCTGTAAAGCGATCTGGGCCTGGGCTTTTGCTTGCTGGGAAAGTCTTGATTACATCTTCAATTTCTTTTGTTGTTATTGGTCTGTGCAAGTTTTCTATCTCTTCCCCATTCCGTTTTGAGAGACCATGTGTTTCTAGAAATTTGTACATTTTGCTTAGTTTGTCAAATTTGTTGCCGTATAATTGTTCATAAAATTTGTTCAAAATCCTTTGTATTTCTGTGGAGTCAGTTATTATTTCTCCTCTTTCATTTCTGATTTTGTGTATTAGGGTTATTTCTCATTGTTTCTTGGTGAGTCTTGCTAAGCGTTCATCAAGTCTTGTTTATTTTTTCAAAAAACCAGCTCTTTGTTTTATTTATCCTTTGAATTGTTTATTTTTATTTTTATTTTTTTGGTTTCCAAGTCATTTATTTCTGCTCTGATCTTTACTATTTCTTTCCTTCTACGTGCTCTGGGGTTTTCTTCTTGTTTTCTTCGTAGATTTTAAGTTGTAGGGTTAGAAATTCAATTAGGATTTTTTTGTTGTTACTTGAGGTATGCCTGTAGTACTATGAACTTTCTTCTCAGAACTTCTTTTCCTGCATCCCATAGATTTTGTGTGTTGTGTGTTCATTTTCATTGGTTTCCAGGATGTTTCTAATTTCTTACTTGATCACCATGGTGACTCATTCATTGTTCAATAACATGCTATTTAACCTCCATGTTTTCAAATGTCTTTGTTCTTGTTGCAATTGATTTCTAGTTTCATGCCATTGTGAACCGAGAAGATGCTTGATATGATTTCAGTCTTCTTGAACTTGTAGAGACTTTGTTTGTGCCCTAAGATGTGTTCTCTCTTTGAGAATGTCCCATGTGCACTTGAGGAAAATGTGAACTCTGCAGATTTGGGGTGTAATTTTCTGTAGATATCTATGCAATCCATTTGATCTAGCGCTTCATTTAGAGTATGTGTTTCCTTGTTAATTTTTTTTTCTAGATGATTTATCCGGTGATGTTAGCAAGGTATTGAAGTCCCCAGCTATTATTGTATTGCTGTTGATTTCTGCTTTGAAGTCCTCAAGAAGATTTTTAATATATAGTGGTTCTTTTATATGGGTGCATATATGTTTACCAAGGTTACATCTTCCTGTTGGATAGATACTTTCAATATTATGTAGTGGCCTACTTTGTCACTAGTTATGGCTTTTATTTTGAAATCTACTTTATCAGATATGAGTATTGCCACCCCAGCTTCTTTTTTTACTTTGCATTTGCTTGAAAGATTTTTTTGCATCCCTTCACTTTCAACTTATATGAGTCTTTTGTTGTGGGGTGGGTCTCTTGTAAACAACATATATGTGAGTCATGCTTTCTTATCCCGTCAGCTACTCTGGGTCTTTTTACCAGACCATTCAAACCATTCACATTTAAAGTGATAATTGGTATGTACTTATTTATTGCCATTTTTGTTTAGTGTGGTTATATTTTTCTTCCTATTTGTTCTACTAATTACTGCAGTCCTTTTAGCATATCTTGCAGTGCTGGTTTGGTGCTAATATATTGCCTTAGTTTGTTTTTTGTTTGTTTATTTGTTTGTTTGTTTTTTGTCTGGAAAGATCTTTATTTGACCTTCTATTTTGAATGAAAGCCTTGGTGGATAGAGTAGTCTTGGATTTAGATCCTTGTTTTTCATGACCTTGATTACCTCATGCCACTCCCTTCTGGCCTGTAGTGTTTCTGTAGAGAAGTCAGCTGAGAGCCTTATAGGGCTTCCTTTGTAGATAACCTGTTGCTTATTTCTTGTTGCCTTTAGGATTCATTTTGTCTTTAATTTATGTCATTTTAATTACTATGTGCCTTGGTTTCGGCCTGTTTGGGTTCTTCTTACTTGGGGCTTTCTGTGCTTCTTGAACTTGAATGCCTTCTTCCTTCAGCAAGTTAGAAAATTTTCCTGTCACATTTCTTCAAATACGTTCTCTAACCATTGCCCATTTTCTTCCTTTTCAGGGACTCATATGATGTGAATGTTATTACGATTCCAGTTTCCACAGTTCACTTAGGCTGTCATGCTGTTTTTTTGTTTGTTTGTTTGTTTGTTTGTTTTTGTTCTTTTTTTATTTATATATTTTTATTTAATTGATTAATTTATTTTTGTTACAGATGTTTCTCCTTTTCCCCCCACTCATTCCCCCCTCTCCTTCCTTCCCTGATCTGTCCCCAGCTTTATTGTCCATATCCATTGTTCATTCATACATGCATATATTTCTGTGGTTTTTCTCTCCCCCACTATACCCTCTGGTGGGGATTGTCAGTCTGTACCCCACTTCCATGTCTCTGGGACTACCCAGTTCCTTAGGCTGTTATGTTCATTATATTCCAAAAATAAGTGAGATCATATGATACTTGTCTTTCTCTGTTTGACTTGTTTCACTTAGGATAATAATTTCCAGGTCCCTCCATGTCATTTCAAAGGATAAGAGATCTTTCTTTCTTACAGCTGCACAGTACTCCACTGTGTATATGTACCACTGCTTTTTTATCCACTCGTCTACTCATGGACACTTGGGCTGTTTCCAGATCATAGCTATTGTAAATACTGCGGCTACAAACATGGGGGTACATATAATTTTTCTGATTGGCGTTTCAGCTTTCTTATTGTATATTCCTGGAAGTGGGATCACTGGGTCAAATGGAAGTTCAATTTTTAATTTTTTGAAGTAACACCACATTGTTTTCCATAGTGGCTACACCAGTCTGCATTCCCACCAGCAGTGTACTAGAATCCCCTTTGATCCACACCCTCGCCAACACTTGTTGTTTGATGATTTGTTGATGGCAGCCATTCTGGCAGGTGTGAGGGGATACCACATTGTTGTTTTAATTTGCATATCTCTGATGATTAGTGATGTTGAGCATTTCTGCATATGTCTCTTAGCTATTTGTATGTCCTGTTTGGAGAGGTGTCTATCTAGTTCCTCTGCCCATTTTTTCATTGGGTTCTTTGTCTTCCTTTTGTTGAGTTGTATGAGCACTCCATATATATTGGAAATTAACCCCTTATCTGATATATCATTGGCAATTATGCTCTCCCATACAATGGGTAGCCTTTCCATTTTGATTATTGTATCTTTCACTGTGCAGAAGCTTTTGAGTTTGATGTAGTCCCATGTGTTCATTTTCTCCTTTGTTTCTGTTGCTTAGGGAATGTATCAGTGAAAATTCTGCTGCGTATGATTTCTGCAATTTTGTTGCCTATAGTTTCTTATAGGATTTTTATGGATTCATGAGTCACATTGAAATCTTTTATCCATTTTGAGTTTATTCTTCTGTAGGGTGTAAGTTGATGGTCTAGCTTCATTTTTATTGCATCTAGCTGTCCAATTTTCCCAGCACCATTTATTAAAGAGTCTGTTTTTACTCTAGCATATGATCTGGCCACCTTTGTCAAATATTAATTTAGCATATTGCCTTGGGTCCATTTCTGGGTTCTCAGTTCTGTTCCACTGGTCTATATGCCTGCTCTTGTGCCAGTACCAGGCTGTTTTGATTAAAATGGATTTGTAATATAACCTGAAATCTGGTAAAGTGATCCCTCCTACTTTGTTCTTCTTTTTTAAGATTGCTGTGGCTATTCGAGGTCTTTTTTGGTTCCATATGAACTTTTGAAGTATTTGTTCTAGTTCCGCGAAGTATGTCATTGGTATTTTGATAGGGATTCCATTGAATCTATAGATTGTTTGGGTAGTATGGACATTTTAATGTTGTTAATTCTTCTAATCCATAAACAGGGTATGTGGTTCCACTTTTTTATATCTTCCTCTATTTCTTTTTCAATGACCTGTAGTTTTCTGTGAATATATGTTTTATTTCTTTGATTAAGTTTATTCCTAGGTATCTTAATTTTTTTGCTGTGATGGTAAATAGGATTGTTTTCTTGGTTTCTCTTTCTGTGAGTTCATCATTGGTATATAAGAAAGCCATCGATTTATTGACATTAATTTTATATCCTGCTACTTTGCCAAATTCATTTATTAAGTCTAGTAAGTTATTGATGGAGTCTTTGGGGTTTTGTACATATAGTATCATGTCATCTGTGAATAGTGACAGTTTCACTTCCTCCTTTCAAATTTAGATCCCTTTTATTTTTTTCTTCCTGTCTCATTGCTGTTTCTAAGACTTCCAGTACTATATTAAATAAGAGTGGCAAAAGTGGGCATCCTTGCCTTGTTCCTGTTCTTAAGGAAAGTTCTTTTAGTTTCTGTCTATTGAGTATGATGTTGGCTGTCGGGCTTTCATATATGGCCTTTATTATGTCTAGATATGATCCCTCTATTCCCACATTGCTGAGCCTTTTTATCAGAAATGGATGCTGGATTTTGTCGAAGGCTTTTTCGACATCTATTGATATGATTATGTGGTTTTTATTATTCATTTTATTTATGTGGTGTATCACATTTATTGATTTGTGAATCTTGTACCAGCCTTGCATCGCTGGGATGAATCCCACTTGGTCATGGTGAATAATTTTTTGATGTATTGCTGGATTCGATTTGATAGTATTTTGTTAAGGATTTTGGCATCTATGTTCATCAGGGATATTGGCCTGTAGTTTTCTTTCTTCGTAGTGTCTTTTTCTGGTTTCCGAATTAGAAACATGCTGGGTTCATAAAGCAAGTTTGGAAAACTTCCATCTTCTTTAATTTTTTGAAATAGTTTGAGGAGAATGGGTGTTAGTTCTTCTTTGAGTGTTCGTTAAAACTCCCCCATGAAGCCATCCTGGTCGGGGCTTTTGTTTGCTGGGAGAGTCATGATTTCATCTTCAATTTTTTTGTTGTTATTGGTCTATTCAAGTTTTTTATCTCTTCCTGGTCCAGTTTTGGGAGACTACTTGTTTCTAGAAATTTGTCCATTTTGCTTAGATTGTCAAATTTGTTGCCATACAATTGTTCATAGTAGTTGTTAAGAAACTTTTGTATTTTTGTGGTTTCAGTTGTTACTTCTCTTCCATGTCTGATTTTGTGTGTTTGGGTTGTCTCTGTTCGTTTCTTGGTGAGTGTAGCTAAGGGTCCATCAATCTTGTTTATCTTTTTGAAAAAAACAGCTCTTTGTTTCATTGATCCTTTGAATTGTTGGTTTTTTGTTTTTTGTTTTTTTGACTCTATGTCATTGATTTCTGCTCTGATCTTTGCTATTTCCTTCCTTCTACTTGCTCTTGGGTTTTCTTTTTGTTTGCTCTCTAGTTTAAGTTGTGAGGTTAGATAGTCTATTAGGAATTTTTCTTGTTTCTTGATGTAGGCCTGTAGTGCTATAAACTTCCCTCTCAGAAGTGCTTTTGCTGCATCTCATATATTTTGTGTCGTTGTGTCTACATTTTCATTGGTTTCCAGGAAGTTTTTAAATTCTTCCTTGATCTCCTTGGTAACCCATTTATTGTATAATAACATGTTATTTAGCTTCCTTGTGTTCAAATGTCTTTGCATGTTCTTGATACAATTGATTACTAGTTTCATGCCATTGTGATCTGAGAAGATGCTGGATATGATTGCAGTCTTTTGAACTTGTAGAGACTTAGTTTGTGTCCTAAATGTGGTCTATATTTGAGAATGACCCATGTGTACCTGACAAGAATTTGAATTCGGGAGTTTCGGGGTGTAATTCTCTGTAGATATCTATTAAATCCATTTGGTCTAGTGCTTCATTTATAGTCTGTGTTCCCTTGCTAATTTTTTGTCCAGGGGATCTATCCAGTGATGTCAGGGGGTGTTGAAGTCTCCTGCTATAATTGTATTGCTATCAATTTCTCCTGTGAAGTCTTCCACAATATTTTTAATATATTTTGGTGTTCCAATATTGGGTGCAATAAGTTTATCAAGGTTATATCCTTTCAAAATTATGTAGTGGCCTTCTTTGTCTCTAATTATGGCCTTCCTTCTGAAATCTATTTAATCAGATAGGAGTATTGCTACCCCACCTTTTTTTACCTTTCCATTTGCTTGGAAGATTTTTTTCCATCCCTTCACTTTCAACCTATGTGAGTCTTTTGTTGTGAGGTGGGTCTCTTGTAAACAACGTATAGATGAGTCATGCTTTCTTATCAAATCAGTTACTCTGTGTCTTTTTATGGGAGCATTCAATCCATTTACATTTAACGTGATTATTGATATGTACTTATTTATTGCCATTTTTGTTTAATTTTGTTCTATTTTTCTTCCTATTTCTCCTGCCAATTACAGTAGTCCTTTTAACATTTCTTGCAGTGCTGGTTTGATGCTAATCTATTTCCTTAGCCTTTTCTAGTGGGAGAACCTCTTTATTTGACCTTCTATTTTGAATGATAGCCTTGCTGGGTAAAGTAATCTTGGATTCAGATCCTTGTTTTTCATGACCTTGATTACCTCTTGCCATTCCCTTCTAGCCAGTTATGTTTCTGTTGAGAAGTCCACTGAGAGCCTTATGGGGTTTCCTTTGTAGGTAACTTGTTGCTATTCTCTTGCTGCTTTTAGGATTCTCTCTTTGTCTTTAATTTTTAGCACTTTGATTACTATGTGTTGGTGTGGGCCTGTTTGGGTTCTTCTTACTTGGTGCTCTCTGTGCTTCTTGAACTTGAATGCCTTCTTCCTTCACCAAATTAGGAAAGTTTTCTGTCACTATTTCTTCAAATATATTCTTTAACCATTGCTCATTTTATTCTTCTTCGGGGACTCCTATGATGCGAATGTTATTATGTTTCCAGTTGTCCCACAGTTCTCTGAAGCTGTCTTTCTGTTTTTTACACATTTTTTTCCTTTTTGTTTTCTGATTGGTTGATTTTTTTTCTATTCTATCTCCTAATTCACTGATCCCGTCCTCAGTTTCCTCTACTCTGCTATTTAGTCCTTCCAATGTGTTCTTTATTTCTGATATGTCATTCTTCATTTCTTCTTGCTGGTTTTTAATTTCCAACTGGTTGATTTTCAACATTTCTATTTCTTTACTCATGGTGCTCATGTCCTTACACATGCTGTGGAGCTTCCTCAAGATCATGGCTCTGTATTCTAGTTCTGTTAACTTGCTTAATTAACTGCACCACATTTATCTCATCTTTAGTAGAGGTCTCTTGTTCTTTCGCTTCGCTTTTATTTCTGTGTTTCACCATTTTGGGTATCGTAGTGGGCTTTGGAGCCTGCCAAACTTTCTCTGTGGTTGTTGGTGGTCTGTTGTTTGTGGCTCCCTTTCCTGGGTTTGGATGAGCCAGGGAGGGCCCACGTTAAACACCACTGTCAAGTCTTAGTTACTGGTCAGAGTTGCTAGCCCCGGAGTGGTACAGTTATCCTCTAGCTTTTTGCCTGGAGGCTATCACTAGGCATTAACTGAAGTTCCTTGGCTTCTGAGTTGAATGAAAATTCCCTCAGGTGCTCAGAGTAAGGGGATTTCCAGAGGTTGGGGCAGATCCTGGTTGTTAATGGACCTCAATTTGCATTCCAATGGCCACAGGGTGGGGTTGAATCTCTGAGGGAAAAAGTAAGATGACCACCATCTTGTGTGGCAGCAACTTAGCAAAGGCTCTGAGCACCCTCCAGATCCTGAGTGTCCCCACACAGTTCCAGTCCAGTCTGCCCTCCCTCTGCCAGAGCCCAAGGTGAGTGGCTGTGGCTATTTCAGCCTGTCCTGTCTCTGCGCTGTGGAGCCGCTTGGGACTTTAACCCGAGGGCGCTGCTCCCAGCTAAGGCCTCTGCTCACAGCTCAGGTCCCTGCTGTCTGTGGGCTTTCAGCTAAGGATGCTACTCCCAGCTAAGGCGGTTGCTCACAGCCAAGGCCACTGCGGTCTGTGGGCTCCCAGCTAAGGCCGCTGCCGACCGTGGGCTACCAGCCCCCTTCTCGCATCATCGCAAGTCTACAAGGATTGAGACAGTGTCCCTGGCTATGTGGTCTTCCAAGCTGCTTTTCTGTTGCTTTTTCCTGACGATTTGTCTTTATTTTTATTGTAATTCCAGTTTGGTCCTAGGAGATGGTCTGTGTAGCTTCCATTCACTCTGCTGCCACTTTTTCTCCTCTCATCCTGTTTTTTAATTGTTTTTTTCCTTTTGGTTTTATGATTGGTTGATATTTTCTACCTTGTCTTTCAATTCTATGATCTGGTACCTCAGCTTCCTCTACTCTGCTGGTTAGTCCTTCCAATGTGTTCTTTATTTCTGCTATGTTATTCTTCATTTCCACTTGGCTGGTTTTCAATGTTTCTATATCTTTACTCATGGTGCTCCCTTACTCATGCTGTTGAGCTTCCTCAGATCAGGGCTCTGAACTCTACCTCTGATAATTTGCTTAAGTGCATTTCATTTTTCTCATCTTCGATAGATTTCTCTTGTTCTTTCATTTGGGATTTGTTTCTTTGTTTCACCATTTTGGCTATCTCAGTCTGTTTTGGAGCCTGTCAAATCTTCCCTGTGGGTGTTGGTGTTCTGCTGTTTGTGGCTCTCTCTGCTGGGTTTGGATGAGCCTGGCTGGGCCCACGTTAAACACCACTGTCAAGTCTTACTTTCCTGGGTAGATTTGCAAGCCCAAGAAAGGTTCAGTTATCCTCTAGGTTTTTCTTGGTGGCTAGTAGTCTCAGTTATTCAGTGCCTTGGAATGTAGCCCTGGTGTCCTGCATAAGAACACCAGAGGGTGGAATAGATGCTGGTTATTAATGAGTCTCAATTTGCATTTCTTTGCTTCACTGGGGAAAGACTGAATCTCTAGGGGGTACGGGGGGGGGGGGCTGCTGCTTTTTTCCACAGCTCAGGGAAGGAGCACACTGGCCACGTCCTTGTGGCTGCAACTCAGCAAAACCTCTTAGTGCCCTCCAAATCCCGAGTGTCCCCTCAGAGTTCCAGCCCTGTCTGCCCTCCCTCTGCCATAGCCCCCAGGTGAGTGGCTGTGGCTATTTTAGCACTCTGTCCTGGCTCTCTGTGCTGTCAAGCAAGCTTGGTCTTTATTTCATGAGGGTGCTGCTCATAGCTAAGACTGCTGCTATTTGTGGGCTCCCTGCCCACCACCCTCTTGTGCCTCCACAGATCCTACCAGTGTCTCTGGTTATATGGTACTGTCCTGCCACTTTTCTGTTGCCTTTTTTCTGAAGATTTGTCTTTATTTTAGTTGTAATTCCTGTTTGGTCCTGGGGAATCATCTGTGTAGCTTCCATTCACTCTGCCACCATTTTCACATCCTCCAAGGTGAAGTTTCAATTGTTTTAGAAAACATTCTTTTTCTGTGGCCGGAATTTCCTTCTGTGACTGCTGTTCAGGGAAAATGTACGGTTTAGCACTTACAAAGGCTATGAGGCACTTGAGGAAACACAGTACCTTTTGGATTTCAATGCCTGGGTGCTGGAGGGCAGTTCGCAGGAGTTTGGAGGCTGAAACCAGTAGCTTCGCCCCTTGGTCCCTCCCACAAGGCTCTGCAGGGGCATTGGGCAGGCGGGCCCTGGGGCACTGCTCTTGATCAGCCTTTGTTGATGCCTCTGGGGATGGTTTCAGCTGCCAATCTGAGCTGCTAATACCTGTTGGGGGTGGGGCTGTGATTCCTGGCTCCTTTTGGCTACCACTGCAGGCACCTACTGTGTGATGACTGTGCCAACACAGCTGAGTCCACTGGACGAATGGTGCAGGGCGCTCTAGTGGACTCAGGTCACTGTGCCCCAGCCGCTCCCCGTTTCCTCCTCCCAGGGAAGACCTGGGATCCTCCAAATTCTGTTATATACATTTTCAAAAATCTACATCAACCTGAACCCCAGAAAGCATTTTTAAGGAGGTGCTCATTCACACTTTTTAGAATGAGTACAATTGGTAAATATTTGTGAGAAGATCTCAAGCACATGTATTGGAAATAGTTAGTCTACTACGTGAGCACACAAAATATATTTCTAAGCAAATACTTTTTAAACACAATATACCAACTGCCAGCAACAGCAACTTAAAAAAAATAGAGAAATCTGATATTACTAAGAACACTCTGAACATAAGAAGGTAATCAACAAATGGCGATCTGGATGCCACCTTATGAAAACCAATGAATTCTGAAGTGGTGGCAAGTGACAGAAGGAAATAAAGTTAACTGGAAAATAACCTGTGATGTTTGCTTTTCATCTTTGTGCTATTCTATTTCCTTTATTATTATTATTATTTGTCCTCCTCATGAAAACTTTCTCTTTCATTTCTTAGATGAGTAATTAAACCTTATCCTCAGGTAAAAGTTCCAAAGGCAGTTATCAATAAAAACTAATCACAACGTAACTTCTGGTCTTCTTTTTGATGATGATTCACCATGTGATCTTAAATTGTCTGTAAAGTACTCTTAAGTTCTTTGGAAGAAAAGCACAACATGAAGCAAAGGATTATTATGGCAAAAATACTACTATTATCTAATAATAATCTCAGTTTCACTTCTAATGTCCAGAAGCTTCTATTTTCTCTTCCTCTATTTTCTATTTTTGTCTCTTTCCACTCATGAAACCTCCAATAAAACAATAAACAAATTCATGGGGGAGCAATAAATTCAAGATTCAAAATAGCAAAACATATTTGCACAAATCTACATGGTTGTGGACACTAAAGAGCCTTTTATTAAGTGTTCAACACATTGAGATAGTAAAGGAATGTGCAAGAATATTACAAAAAGGTGTTTTTATTACATTAGAAGGCACTAGATGTTCATTTAAATGTAATATACATCACATATAACCAAGTTCTAGGAGCATGGCTACAAGGCAAAGCCTAAACCATACATATTATCAGAATTTGGTGAACTTGATCTCATGATCAAAATGTTTTCCTTACCTCATTGCTCTTTGCTTTGCAATTTAGAGATAAAAAGTACCTCATAATGGAGAGTGCACAGAAAAATAGCTGTTTCATTACACTAAAATTGTTCTCCTGAGGGAAAATATTTAAATATCTCTAATATATGTATATTTATTTATTCATAAATCACTTAACATATGAAATAGTATGTAAATTAAAACATACAAAGATAGAGCCAAAATTTCCTAAAAATATAATATTTTTAAGGATAAAATAGGCAATATGTTTAAATGTTTTACAAGTCCCTATTTTAAACAATCATCTTGATAATGCCACATGTTTTCTGCTCATTTCTTCTTAGCTGTGATAAGACCATCAATGCCTTAAGCCTATAACATAGCTGACAAAGAGCCTTTACTAGGAAGAAAACAAAGGTCAATTCTGCCATCTTATTTTTCTTTCCTTTGCTTGCTTCACTGTTATATTTCATCATAGGCTCACTGAAGTATTAGTTATAAGCCACTATTTTGTGATGATTGATTTAATTAAAATTAGATCATATAATCCATACATTCTTTCTATAAGGGCACACGTAAACACCATATACTAAGACATGCTAAAAGCAATAGAAGCACCAGGCTGGTGTGGCTCAGTGGTTGAGCATTGACCCATGTGCCAAGAGGTCACTGGTTTGATTCCTGGTCAGGGCACATGCCCAGGTTGTGAGTCAAATCCCCAGGGGGGGCATGTGGGGACAGCTAATCGTTGTTCTCTCTCATTGATGTTTCTATGTTTCTCTCTCTCTCCCCCTCTCCATTCCTCTCTCTCTAAAATCAATAAGAAAAAAAATGCAATGGAAGCTGAGAACAATGGTGTCTCTGGGTGGTGGACCTCCTCTTCTTCTCTCACCTAACTTCTGACTGTGGACTCAGGGGGCCATGGCAATCCACATCACAATAATAGTCAAGTGCAAGATCTCTCTTATTTCTTAGATAAGTACAGAAGAGGTCATACAATGCTTTCCAATCATTCATGTGGGGCATTCACATTGGACACCACTGTTCTAAAGAATTTTTTAAATAGAGGTGCCTCCTAATTTTGAAAACACACTTAAGGCAGTTCATGACTCTGGTAGTACCAAATTTTAATTTTCAGATATCTGCATGAAAATATCATACTAGAATAAAGCTATTGAGCCAATACTGGTCTACTTTTTTCCAGTCTGAGGTGACATAATAGCCAAAAGCCAAGTTTTACTGTTGTCATGTTTTGTTTGTTTGTTAGTTTTTAATATGTTTTTATAGATTTTTTTAATGGAGAGAGGAAGGTGAGAGAGAGATAGAAACATCGAAGGGAGAGAGAAACATCGAATGGCCACCTCCTGCACGCCCCTTACTGGGGATCAAGCTAGCAAATCAGGCATGTGCCCTGACTGGGAATCCACTGGGACCTCTCAGTTCATGTGACAATGCTCCACCCCCTGAGCCACACTGACCAGACTGTCATGTTTTATTCTTATTTCTGCTATCAGCTGATAATGATTCTTCATTATCAATGTTGTGTTTATAATTACCAGTATTTCTTTTTAAAAGGTTGATAATGTAAGTGATTTCTTCATATGATGTATAGAACCAGTGCAGTCAGTAAGGTAATCTTTCAACTAAATGATTAGAGTGTATTAGGGAATAAACTACCAGTACAAGCACCAATATGAATAGATTTTTTAAATTATAAAAGAAAACATCTGAAAAGTAGAACACACTCTATCATTTCATTTATATGAAATTCCAGAAAAGGCAGACCAATCCATCATGATTGAAATCAGGTAGCTGTGCCCTCAGGAGCAGAGAGGTGGTATTTACTGGGAAGGGACATGTGGGAACTTTCTGGAGTAATGGAAATGTTTTATATCTTGATAAAGAAGTAGATTAAATGAGTGTATGCATTTTCCAGAATGAATTTAGCTGCACGGTTCATATGTATGCATTCAATTGTTTGTAAATTATGTCAATAAAAATTTAGGTACATAAGACAATAGTTTCTCATGATAGGTTTATGCAGTTTTATGATGTCTTACTCAGAAACTGAATAGGTATTTCCATTTAGTTACAATCAAGTAAAGAGGCTTCAACTGGTAAAATCTGAACATTAGGTGTCAGACTACAGTGGTAATAATAAGAAGAAGAAGAAGGGGAGAAGAAGAAGGAGGAGGAAGAGGAGGAGAAAGATAATAAGAAGAAGGATAAAAGGAGGAGAAAGGAGAAGGGGAGGGGGAGAAAGAAATTGATTTTATATTGACTATATGCCAAGCACTATGCTATTGTTATCCCATGGGGAAGAAAACACTCAGGCATAGAAAATGTGAGTAATTTTCACAAAGACATCTAAGTGATAAATGGCAGAGTTGAACTTGGAACTCAGGTTTCTCTGATCATGGAGCCCCTGACTTCAACTCCTAGGGCAAATGTGATCTCTTCTTAGAGAAGAATGTGAGAAGTTTTAGTGTTCAAGGATGCAATATAAAAATGAGTGTGCACTCTGTGCCAGGAGCCATGCTAAGAGTTTCCTGTCACTATCTCTGTAGAATTACTCATTTTATTATCTCATTTATTACAGATGAGAAATTTGAAGCTCAAAGGGATTAAACAACTGGCTCAAGATCACTCAATAAGTGGAAGATATCAGATTTCATTCCAGAGCCATTGAAATCAAAGTTAGTTCTTAAATAGCAGATACCTCAGAATCAATGGTAGAAATATCTTAAACTACAAATTATTTCTGGGCCTGCCTTGGATGTTTTTATACTGTAGATTTAAGGAGGACTTGGGAATTGGTGTTTTTTACAAAGCGTGGTGGTAATGCTAAAGAAAATTCTATCTAAAAACCACTGTACAAAGTTGTCATTGGTTCTTTAAACAAGACCCCCTACTCTTCTTAAAATGTCTATGCATTTATTTTATTGTAAAAATTAAAGAGAAGAGGATTTCTGTAATGATAAACAGGTAGGAGTAAATCTCAGTGGATCTTGGTGGAAATCTCCCTTCTGCCATTAACTGGTTGCAGGGTTTTAGGTAATCTCAGTGAAATCCTCTGGGCCATGGTTTTCTCATTTGTGGTAGTAAAGAGTTGAACACACTTACATTTTAAATTCCATCTAGTTCTAACATTCAATAACTTAACACAAATTTTATTTGTTAAATTCTGTGACCTTCTTTGAAGTATCAGGAAGGACCCTGGGGTATTTATCATACAGTTAGGTGAGAATTTATTGAAATATTAAAGATCAACATATAAAATAGCTTAAGTATAGTGAGATTTTCTTGGGGAACCTAGAAGTATCATTGGTTTTTAGCCAAACTGATTTGTCAAAGAATTCCAAATCTCTGTTGCTTCAAAAAAAGGTAAATAGAAGCAATCATTCTATGTTTTACACGTTATACCATATTTATAGCACTGTTTTTCCCTGGCCAGATGGCTCAGTTGGTTGAAACATTGTCCCATAAACCAAAAAGTTGTGGGTTAGATTCCCAGTCAAGGCACATACAGGCGGCAATGGATCAGTGTTTCTCTCTCTTATGGATGTTTCTCTCTCACTTCCTCTCTCTCTAAAAATCAACAAAAACATATCGTTGGGTGAGAATTAAAAGAATTTATAGCACCGTTTGGGTATAAAGATATAAGAAGTGATCTTTATCTTAAAGTAGAGTAAGAAAGATTTAAAAATTAGACACAATTAATTGACAAGTGAGGTGTATTAACAATAAGTGCTTATAATTATATTCAGGGAATGACAAAGTTAGAGGTTGTTGCCACTGGGCCACAAGTCATCTGATTTGGAATAGAAAATAAAGGTTAGGACTTTTAACTTGCTGTGTCAAGTGTATGAGGCCAGCCACAGACTATGGAGGATAAAATCTGAAAAGAAAAAATACATCAGTTGATTTGTAAAATTGAAGAACTAATGCACATATGAAAGAGCTGAAGTCATGAAGAAAACGTAGATAGATGATAGATAGATAGATAGATAGATAGATAGATGATAGATAGATAGATAGATAGATGATAGATGATGATAGATAGATGATAGATAGATAGATAATAGATAGATGATAGATAGATAGATAGTAGATAGATAGATAGATAGATTATAGATAGATGATAGATCGATAGATAAATATATAGATGATAGATAGATAGATAGATAGATAGATAGATAGATGATAGACAGATAGACAGATAGATGATAGATAGATAGATAGATAGATAGATAGATAGATAGATAGATAGATGATAGACAGATAGATGATAGATGATAGATGATAGATAGATGATAGATAGATGATAGATGATAGACAAATAAATAGATGATAGATAGATGATAGTAGATAGATGATTAGATAGATAGATAGATAGATAGATAGATAGATAGATAGATAGATAGATAATAGATAGATGATAGATATGTGAAGGGTTGAGAAAAGCAAAGGAAATATTTCAGTGACTGCTGCCTACTTATGCCCCACCAAAGACATATTAGGCAGGATAAGAAAAGTACCTCATGTCCAATGGGTCCACCTGCTTGAGACCCATTTCAGTCTCAATCTCTGCTTCTCCTCTGATAACTCTACTTTGAGCCTGCTTGTTCTATATTTATTCTTTCTTTATCACATGGGCTGACTCAAGTCATCACCTGTCATTTGGCAACAGCCTGCTGCCTTTTCTCTCATGGCTTCTATATCCCTTTTCCTGCTCCGGTGACTTCCTCAGACCTGAGCTGAGCCCAGTTTCTCCCATGGGGAAGCCTGGATGAGGGACAGGTGTGGGTGAGGGAAGTCAGAATCTGTGTTACTGATTTGAGAAGAAGAAAACCCAGAGAAAATATTACACCTTTGAGACCCTTTCTCAGTTTTTCCTTTCAGTCCACTCCCTCTATTTTTCCTAATCATGGTCTCAACAGCCTTGATAAAAAGTTGAAAAGATTCATCTTTAGGAGAATCACCTTAGGGGATCTGCTCTCTTATCATAGACTTTTGCTCTTTCTCCCTATTTTGTACTTTCCAAATAAGAGGTTTTACTTGTTTGTTTGCTTGCTTGCTTTTTAAATATACAGCACTGTATTTAGGAAGAGCTCTACATTAAATCTTACCTCATGGTCCACAGGTTTCCATCACACCCAAACCACAGATTTCTGCCAACAACTGAGGCTGTTCTCTTGTCTCTCAGATGTGTCCAAGATTGCAGTTACACCCCTTCAAGTAAGACAGTTTATAGATGAAAACATCAAAAAGCTCTTTGATTATTTTGTTTTAAATGGAAGCACTGGATAGAATTATCAGAGTTTCATGAACTTTTTATTTGTGTAGTTAGAAATAACTGGATTCCCCAGAGTTCTAGTTAATTGAAACAAAGAGAATACCGTGTTTCTCTTCAATTAAGCTTTTCCATTTTAAAACACTAAGTGTAAGTTTCAAGAACATATAGTTCAAATACAAACCAAATTTTAAAACAATGTTTACAAAAATATGCACAATAAGGTCTCTAAAGCATTGGCTTTTTACTGAAATACAATTTATGTGCAGTAACAATCAGTTATTTTAAGTTGTTGCTTAAAATAACTTTGATGGCCTGGCCAGTGTGGCTCAGTGATTGAGCATCAACCCATGCACCAAGAGGTCACCAGTTTGATTCCAGGTCAGGGCACATGCCCAGGTTGTAGACCCAATTCCTAGTTGGGGGCATGCAGGAGGCGGCCAACTGATGTTCTCTCATTGATGTTTCTCTCTCTCCCCCTCTCCCTTCCTCTCTCTCTAAAAATCAATAAAGAAAAAAGACCATTTAAAAAATAAAATAACTTTGGTGTTGTACATAGCTTTAGCTCTGGTATTGAAGGGCACTGTGACATTAACATTATTGGTAAGTTTTATTTGATGATACAGATTATTTATTTATTTTTACCAACAAAGTTTTAAGTGCCTTAAAGTCATTAGATAAAACATTTTTGTTTGTCTCTCCATTTGCCCTGTTCTTTTTCACTTGCTTTTTCTACTAATAAGAAATAATAAAAACAGAGTGTATGAGTGATTGAGTAATGATTTGCCCATGTATGAAGTCTTCTTTCTTACTGGGTGATATTCATCCTCCTTTGAAGTTAGGCATAGCCACCTGATCTTTTTGGCTAAAAAAATGTGAGCAGAAGTGATGTTTGCTCCTTTGAGAGAAGCTTTCAGAGTTTCAGTCCTCTTTTCCTACCCTAGTGATTATAAGAGCATGTATGGAGAGAGATCATGGGTCCATGCATGTCTACAATCAACAGAGACCTCTGCCAGCTGTGTTGGACATGAAGCATGAGCAGGAAATAACAAACTTTAGCTACTGAGTAATTTTAGTTTTGACTGTTACTGAAACATATTTGCATGCTAGTTGACCTTGACTGAAAGAGGAAGAAAGTGACCTGGCTATATGAATAATTTATGCAGTTATTGTCATATTTCAATTAGAGAACTATTAATCTTTTCTTTCTGTATTACTCAGCAGCTCCAGAATAAACTTCTTCCTTTATGATTCATTGCTTGAAATTTACATTGAAATAGTTAATGTATCTATTAAACATTCACTGCAGCTGGTTCTCTGACAGAGATTATCATTCCTCAAAGAGATCATGTCCATGCTACATGACATTAAATTTTTTTTTAATAATCACCTGAGGATATATTTCTATTTATCTTCAGGTAGAGTGTGAGGAAGGGAGAGAGAGAGAGAAACATCAATGTAAGAGGGACACATCAACTGGGTTGCCTCCTGCACGACCCTGACAAGGGCCCTGGATGAACCATAACCAAGGTACGTGCCCTTGACCAGAACTGAACCCAAAACTCATTGGTCCTTAGGCCAATGCTCTAACCACTTAGCAAACCAGCCAGGGAAGGATTTTAAACAGTGTAACAGGCATAAAATAATTCCTCATTGGAAGAATATAATAACTAGAAACAGCAGGATCTGTAGCAGAAACTTCTAGTGCTCACCAATATCTGTGATGTCCTCTTCTTCATGGGCACAACTAAATTACATCTTCCCACCCTTTGCATGTGAGTTACCTTCAAGTCAAGGCAGGTAAGAGCAGATGTGTTTCTCCATCCTTTCTCACTTTCCTTGTTTGAATGACTGAATGCAGAAGAGGACAAGGCCCCAGAAGAAGGTAAGTCAACACAAGAAATGACAACATGAAACCTACTCACTTCCCATTCCACCAACTTGCATTGGGCACTTTTGGGAGCCAGAAATAGACCTATAGTTTGATGAGCGCCTGAGGTTTGGTTTTTCTGCTTGTTACATCAGCTAATATTAGTTATCCTGACTAATATAGGATACTTTAACAATGCTACAAACTATAGTTTGCAAGCATAAATTTTTCCACTCAATTTAAACTAAATTAACACAACCCTGTAAACCCCACTTCTTTTGTGTAGAAGCAAAACTTAATTTGGTTTGTCAAAGCCTCATAGAGGATAAATTGCAAGTATAAAAATTCATTTTCAGTCTTAAATTTTGTGCTCCAATTACACCATGCAGTAGCAATCAAAGGCTGAAGTTTCTTGGCAATTTACTGTCTCAGATTTATTATTAAATATATGTGTGTGTGTGTGTGTGTGTGTGTGTGTGTGTGTGGTATCTCCAGGGAATTGGCTAAAACAGTTGTGGGGTTTAAGGCATCTCTTTAAGGTTTTGTCTCTGTATCTGATGTGGAAGTTGAGGTACACAGGGAGTAGTCAGGAGGGGAAGATCATGAGAATGCAAGAGACTCCAAACAAAATTGGGAAGCCCACAAGAAGGACTGACACCACGGCTGCTCTTGTTCCTTCTGACTTTTGTGATGAAGATATTCTGAAGCAGAAGTCATATCTGATACAGGGGTATGAGAAACTGAAGGAAGAGTCAGGGGAAGGTGGAACAGAAGCTGCTTCACAGCATCAAAGTAAATAAGAAGGTCTAGAACAGTGTGATTGAGCTTCAGAATGGCCACTGATGCCTCTGGGCCCCCCTCATCTCCCAAGACTCTTTCTTATGACACACTAAAACTAGAAAATAGCAAGAAAGGGTATTTTAGGAAACATATCAGCCTAGTCAAATTGTCACATTACAAAGCCACCACAAAAGCTTTTAAGATTTTACTTTCTTTTGATATTTAATAGTTTTCAAGTACTGATCAGCCAGTGATACTAAAACACTCTGTCTCAAAGCAAAGTTGCTAAATAGGTAGAGTTTATCTGAGCCATTTCCATCCGCCATTTTTAGCTAACCTTAGTATTTTGCTGGTGTCCAAGCCCTGAATGGCAGTGATTTAACTTTTTCAAAACCTTCTCTCAGGGAAGATGCTGATTCTGTTTGCAAATAGCTTTAAGTTACAGCTATATGCTGAAATACTCACATGGTAAGTCTCTTTTTCATTTGAAAACCACAGGTCTCTGCTGTAGGAGAACACAGAAATGTGATCTTTGGAAACCATGCCCAGTGGCAGTGTTTCTCAGAAAATAGGACAGGTAGCCCTAGTGGTATGTGAAATAATTTTAGGCAATACAGAGACATGGTTATTTCAATAGGCATGTCCTTTTATATGTTTAATGAAAAATAAATCAAGAAAACTAATCAGTAGCAATTTAAAGTTTTCTTTTGCAATAAATAGTTTTACATTATATAAAGTGAACATCTGCAAATTTACTAACTGAATGATATTATGTTGATGTTTAAAAATATGAAGTAAATACCACTGCAAATGGTTCATTGGGATGTCAATAATTATTATGGTGGAATTCAACTACTAAATTTTGAGAAATACTCCCAGGTGCGTGAATCAAAGTCCTGGTCTTTAGAACAGTTCAGTGAGAATCTGTAATTTTATGAAACAGCCAGTGGTTCTCACCTCTGAACTTTCCAGCCCAATCTTGGCAACTGTCTCCTAAGTGGAGTTCAAGTGCTCCTGACTGCACGGTAATCTGTTGAAGGCACTGACTGCGTCATGTACTCTGGTTTGTATTGAACTAAACAGAGGGTTTGCACAGACACCAGCTCAAGAAGAACCTATTCATTGAAGCAGCCACACCTGGTTGTTTCAGAAGGCCTCGGGATCAGTGACTACATGGTGTCTTCCAAGAATTCAGGAAATACAAGTAGAATATGCCTATATACGTGTATGCCAACCTTCTTCTAAACCTTCCTACATGCAAAACTCAAGATGAATTTTCCGTCCTTAAATTCCTAAATTCACTAAAGCTATTGAAGAATAAAGTGTCTGAATCCAAAAAAGGAGGACTTCCATAAAGGGAGTGTGCTTTTTTAGATTAGCCTTTCTGCTGATATATTCAAAGGGCAACATTTGGTGTTTGGCTTCAGGGGAGACAGAAAACAAGCTCCCAGTGACATTCATTCTTATGATTCAGCCATTCTTGGCCACTGTTTATAAGTTTCTATTCCTTTGTCTCTATAGTTTTGCCTTTATGGAGAGTTTTGGGGTACAGGATATCTAGGTGCACCAGAGGTTTTCTGAAGCTGGTGGCCCCAGTCACACCTCAGCAGCAGCCAGCTAGCCTCTTTCTCAGCCTGGCAAAGAGTTTTCCTAATGGATTAGCCATGTCTCAACACACAGTTCTGATTGTTCTTGATGTCAACACAGCAGTCCCCAGAGTTTGGCCTTCTTGATTAATGGCAGGAAAAAAATGGAGACAAGAAGCAACTAGTCAAGATGGTCCAGAATGGTTTTCTTTCTTTCTTTCTTCTTTCTTTTTACATTTTATTGCTGGGAGTATTACAGATGTCCCCCCTTTTTCCCCATTGACCCCTTCCTTCCTGCTCCCCCCCTCCTGCTTTCCTCAACCAACCTGTGTTGATTGGTTGTGCATATATATATATATATATATATATATATATATATATATTTGGGTTTATCTCTTCCCACCCCTCTGAGGTTTGTTAGTCTGTTCCCTACTTCCAAGACGCTTGATCTCTTTTGGTCAACAGCTTATTTTTCCATTATGTTCCACAAATAAAAGAGATCATGTAGTACTTGTCTTTTTCTGACTGGCTTATTTCATCTAGCATAATACTCTCTAGGTTCCTCCATGTTGTTTCAAAGGGTAAGAGATCTCTCTTTCTTACAGCTGCATAGTATTCTATTGTGTAAATGTACCAGAGCTTTTTTATCCACTCATCTACTGATGGGAACTTGGGCTGTTTCCAGATTTAGCAAATGTAAATAGTGCTGCTATGAACATAGTGGTGTATATAGTCTTCCGAATTGGTGTTTCAGGCTTCTTAGGATATATTCCAAGAAGTGAGATTACTGGGTCAAATAGCAGTTCAATTTTAAATTTTTTGATAAAACACCATATGGTTTTCCATTGTGGCTGCACCAGTCTGCATGCCCACCAGCAGTGTGCTAGAGTCCCCTTTTCTCCACATCCTCATCAGCACTTGTTGTTTAAGGATTTGATGATGGCCACCAATCTGGAAGGTGTAGGATGATATCTCATAGTCATTTTAATTTGCATCTCTCTGATGATTAGAGATGCTGAGCATTTCTTCATATGTCTCTTGGCCATTTGTATGTTCTGTTTGGAGAAGTATCTATTCAGGTTCCTCTGCCTATTTTTTATTTGGATTGTTTGTCTTTCCTTTGTTGAGTTGTATGAGTGCTCTATCTATTTTTAATATTAACCCCTTATCCAATGTTTTGTTGGGAAATGTGTTCTCCCAGAGAGTGTGTCCCCTTTTTATTTTGATGCTGGGTTTTTTTGCCATGCAGAAGCGTTTTAGTTTGATGTAGGCCCATTTATTAAATGTTTTCTTTGTTTCTCTTGCCCTGTGATGTTTTAGTGAAAATTCCTCTACATATGATGTCTGAGATTTTTGCGCCTACATTTTCTACTAGGATTTTTATGGTTTTATGAGTTACATTTATGTCTTTTATCTCTTTGGACTCTATTCTTGTGTATGGTGTAAGTTGGTGGTCTAGTTTCATTTTTTTGCATGGAGCTATCCAATTTTCCCAACACCATTTTTGAAAGAGACTGTCTTTTCTCTATTGTGTGCTCTTGCCTCCTTTGTTGAATATTAATTGCCCATACTGCCTTAGGTTTGGATCTGGATTCCTTGTTCTGTTTCATTGATATATATGCCTATTCTTGTGTCAACATCAGGTTGTTTTGATTACGATGGCTTTTTCATATAACCTGATATCTGGTATTGTAATCCCTCCCACTTTGTTCTTCTTTTTCAAGATTGCTGTGGTGTTTGGGGCTTTTATGGTTCCATATAAACATTTACAGTATTTTCTCAAGAGCTATGAAATATGCCACTGGTACTTTAATAAGAATTGCATTGAATGCATAGATTGCTTTGGATAGTATGGAAATTTTAATGATATTAATTTTTCCAATCCATAAACATAGTATATGATTTCGTTTTTTTATATCTTCCTCTGTTTCTTGTTTCAATGTCCCATAGTGTTCTAAGAAAGTATTTTATGTCCTTGGTTAAATTTATTCCCAGGTATATTTTTGTTGTTGTAATGGTAAATAGAATTTGTTTTAGTTTTCCTTTCTGGGTGTTTGTTATAGGTGTATAAGAATGCCATCAATTTCTGGATAATAATCTTCTATCCTGGTACTTTGCCAAATTCATTTATTAAATCTAGTAGATTTTTGATAGAGTCTTTAATGTTTTCTATGTACAATATTTTGTCAGGGTCCCTGGTTATATGGTCCTTGCAAAGTGCTTTTCTGTTGCTTTTTCCAGGTTACTTGTCTTTATTTTAATTGTAATTCCAGTTTGGTCCTGGAAGACGGTCTGTGTAGCTTCCATTCATTCTGCTGGCATTTTGGAATCTCCCTTGCTTATTTTTTATTTTTATTTTTTAATTCTTCATTTTTGCTACAGATATTTCTCCTTTTTCCCCCATTGACATCCCCCTACCCCTCCCATCCTGCCCTTTCCTGAGTTTTGTTTTGTGCATGTCCATTGGTGATGCATACATGCATATAAGTTTTGTGGTTTATCTCACCCCCCCCAACCCTCTTCTGGGGATTGTCAATCTGTACCCTACTTCCACATCTCTGAGACTACCCTTCAGACTGTTATGTTCATTATATTCCAAAATAAATGAGATCATATGATACATGTCTTTCTCTGTTTGGCCTGTTTTGCTTAAGATGACACTTTCCAGGTCCCTCCATGTCATCTCAAAGAATAAGAGCTTTTTCTTTCTTACAGCTGCATAGTACTCCATTGTGTGTATGTACCACAGCTTTTTAATCTATTCGTCTACTGATGGATATTTGGGCTGTTTCTAGATCTTAGCTACTGTAATTAGTGCTGCTACAAACATGGAGTTCCATATATTCTTTCTGATTGATGTTTCTGGCTTCTTAGGGTATAGTCCTAGAAGTGGAATCACTGGGTCAAATGGCAATTTAATTTTTAATTTCTTGAGGTAACACCATATTGTTTTCATCGTAGCTACACCAGTCTGCATTCCCACCAGCAGTGTATTAGAGCCCCCTTTTCTCAACACCATTGCCAACACTTGTTGTTGATGACGGAGTTTCTGACCGGTGTGAGGTGATACCTCATTGTTGTTTTAATTTGCATCTCTCTGATGATTAGTGATGATGAGCATTTCTGCATATGTTTCTTAGCCATTTGTGTGTCCTGTTGGAGAGGTATTAATTTAGATCCTCTGCCAATTTTTTAATTGGGTCCTTTGTCTTAGTTTTGTTGAGCTGTATGAGTAGTCTATATATTCTGGAAATTAACTCCTTATCTGATGTCTCATTGACAATTATGTTTTCCCATACAGTGGGTTGCCATTCCATTTTGGTGGTTGTTTCTTTTGCTGTGCAGAAGCTTTTGAGTTTGATGTAGTCCCATGTGTTCATTTTCTCCTCTGTTTCCGTTGCCTTAGGTGATGTATCAGTGAAAATTCTGCTGTGTACGATGTCTGAAATTTTGTTGCCTACATTTTCTTCTAGAATTTTTATGGATTTATGAGTCACATTTAAGTCTTTTATTCATTTTGAGTTTATTCTTGTGTATGGTGTAAGTTGATGGTCTAGTTTCTTTTTTTCTTTTTTGCAAGTAGCTGTCCTATTTTCTCAACACCATTTATTAAAGAGAGTGTCTTTATTCCATTGTATGCTCTTGTAAACTTTGTCAAATATTAATAGAGCATAATGTTTTGGGTGCATTCCTGGGTTCTCTGATCTATTCCATTGATCTATGTGCCTGTTCTTGTGCCAGTACCAAGCTGTTTTGATTAGAGTGGCTTTGTAGTATAATATGATATTCAGTATGGTGATCCTGCCTACTTTGTTCTTTTTTTTTTTTTTTTTTTCAAGATTGGTGTGGCTATTTGGGGTCTTTTTTGGTTTCATATGAACTTTTGAAGTATTTGTTCTAGTTCTGTGAAGTATGTCATTAGTACTTTGATGGAGATTGCATTGAATCTATAGATTGCTTTGGGTAGTATGGACATTTTAATGATGTTATTTCTTCCAATCCATGAACAAGGTATGTGCTTCCACTTTTTTATATCTTCCTCTATTTTATTTTTTTCAATGTCATGTAGTTTTCTGTGAATAGGTCCTTTATTTCTTTGGTTAAGTTTATTCCTCGGTATCTTTTTTTTTTTTTTTTGCTGTTATGGTAAATGGGATTGTTTTTTAGTTTCTTATTCTGTGAGTTCATCATTAATGTATGAAAATGCCATTGATTTCTTGATGTTAATTTTTTATCCTGCTACTTTGCCAAATTTATTTATTAAGTCTAGTAGATTTTCCATGGAGTCTTCAGAATTTTGTACGTATAATATCATGTCATCTGCAGATGATGACACTTTCACTTCCTACTTTCCTGTTTGGATTCTTTTTATTATTTCATCATGTTTGATTGCTGTGGCTAAGACTTTTAGTACTATGTTAAATAAGAGTGGCTAATGTGTGCATTCTTGTCTTGCTCCTGTTCTTAAGGGAAATGTTTTTAGCTTTTGTCCATTTAGTATGATGGTGGCTGTAGGTCTTTCATATAAGCTCTTTATTATTTCAAGATATGATTTCTCTATTCCCACATTGCTAAGCATTTTTATCAGAAATGAGCGCTGCATTTTTTTTAATGTGTTTTTGGCGTCTATTGATAGGATCATATGCTTTAATCTTTAATTTTGTTTATGTGGTTTATCACTTTATTGATTTGCAAATATTGTACCAGCCTTGCATCCCTGGGATGAATGTCACTTGGTCATGGTGAATAATTTTTTTGATGTATTCCTGGATTTGATTTGCTAGCACATTGTTCAGAATTATGGTATCTATGTTCATTAGGGATATTGGCCTATAGTTTTCTTTCTTTATAGTGTCTCTTTCTGGGTTTGGAATTCGAATTCGAATTATGCTGAATTCATAAAATGAGTTTGGAAGTCTTCCTTCCTGACGCTGTCTGCCTGTGGGGCCTGGAGGGTACAGGGGCACAAGAGAAGCCTGAGTGACCCAGCAGAGATTTTGCAATCTAGTTACCCTCAGAACCTGCAGGTTGCTGAAACACCAGAGAGGCCTGTGTGACCCAGCAGGAACTGTGCCATCTAATTACCCTCAGGACCTGGGAGGTGCTGAAACACCAGAGAGGCCTGTATGACCTAGCAGGGACTATGTGATCTGGTTATGCATAGGGCCTGTGGGGTGCTGAAGAACCAGAGATGTCTGCCTGATCCAGCAGGGACTGTGCCATCCAATTACCCACAGGACCTGCAAGGCGATGAAGCAACAGAGAGGCTTGTGTGACCTATCAGGGACTGTGCCATCTAATTACCCTCAGGACCTGGGAAGTGCTGAAACACCAGAGAGGCCTGTATGACCCAGCAGGGACTGCATGATCCAGTTACTCACAGGGCCTGTGGGGTGCTGAAGCACCAGAGAGGGCTGAGCGACTCACCAGTAACTGTGCCATCCAGTTACCCGTGGGACTTGCTGGGTGCTGAAGCACCAGAGAGTCGGTGTGACCTAGCAGGGACTGTGCCATCCAATTACCCACAAGACATGCAGGGTGCTGAAGTACTAGAGAGGCCTGTGCAACCCAGCAGCCCATAATATAGGCATAGAGCCAAGTCCCCAGAGGGACTGTGCCATCCAGTTATCTTGGGGACCTGCAGGGTGCTGGGGCACCAGGAAGGCCTGTGCAACTCAGTGGCACACAACATAGGCATAGAGGATGTGAAAAATGGAGGCGGAGTGAATAGAAGCTATGCAGATGATCTTCCCCAGAACCAAGCTGGAATTACAACTACCATAAAGACAAATCCTCAGAAAAAAGCAACAGAAAAGCAGCAGGACAGGACCATATAACCAGGGAAAATGGTAGCATCTGCAGAGGTGCGAGAGGGTGGCGGGCTGGGAGTGCATGGACAGCAACAGTCTTAGCTGTGAGCTGTGCCCTTGGGGAATAAAGACCAAGCCCACTCCAAAGTGCAAAAAGCTAGGACAGAGTGCTAAAATAGCCAAGACACTCAACTGGGGGCTATGACAAAGGGAGGGCAGACTGAGCTGGAACTCTGCAAAGACACCCGGGTTTTTGCTCAGAGTTGTCTTTTATATTTGGCATTTTAATTACTATATGTCTTGGTGTGGGCCTGTGTTTGTTCTTCTTACTTGTAGTATTCAAATGTCTTTGCATGTTCTTGTTGCAAGAACTCAGAGTTTTTGCTGAGTGCGGCCACAAAGGCCAGTGGGCAGAGTGCCACTTCCCAGAGCTGTGGGAAAAAGCAGCAGCCCCCACCTTGAATGTTCAGCCTTTTCAGGTGAGGCAAAGAAATGCAAATTGAGGCTCATTAATAACCAGCATTTATCCTACCCACTGGAAATTCTCTTATGCAGAACACCAGGGCTACATTACAAGGCACTGAGTAACTGAGACTACTGGCCACCAGGAAAAACGTAGAGAATAACTGAACCTTTCCTGGGCTTGCAAATCTACCCAGGAAAGTAAGACGTGACAGTGGTGTTTAATATGGGCCCACTCAGGCTCATCCAAACCCAGCAGAGGGAGCCACAAACAGCAGAACACCAATATCATCAGGAAAAATTTGTCAGGCTCCAAAACCCACTGAGATAGCCAAAATAGTGAAACACAGAAACAAATCCCAAATGAAAGAACAAGAGAACACTATCAAAGATGAGATCAATGAAATGCAGCTAAGCAAATTATCAGAGGGAGAGTTCAGAGCCATGATCTTGAGGAAGCTCAACAGCATGAGTAAGCACATCAACACCATGAGTAAAGATATAGAAACATTGAAAACCAAGTGGAAATGAAAAATGATACAGCAGAAATTAAGAACATATTGGAAGGGCTGAAGAGCAGAGTAGAGGAAGCTGAGGACCAGATCAGTGAATTGAAAGACAGGGTAGAAAAAATCAACCAATCAGAAATCCAAAAGGAACACAACACTTAAAAAAAAATAAAGGAAGATAGCTTAAGAGAACTGTGGGACAACTGGAAATATAATGAAATTCGCATTATAGGAGGCTCCAAAGAGGAAGAAAATGGGCAAGGGTTAGAGAAAATATTTGAAGAAATGAGACAGAACACTTTCCTAAGTTGGTGAAGGAAGAAGGCATTCAAGTTAAAGAAGCACAGAATACTACAAGTAAGAAGAACAAAAACAGGCCCACACCAAGACATATAGTAATTAAAATGCCAAATATAAAAGACAAAGAGAGAATCCTAAAGCAGCAAGAGAGAAGCAATAGGTTACCTACAAAGGAAACCCTTTAAAGCTCTCAGCTGACTTCTCAGCAGAAACACTACTGGCCAGAAGGGAATGGCATGAGGTCATCAAGGTCATGAAAAACAAGGATCAAAATCCAAGAGAAGGTCAAATAAAGAGCTTCCCAGTCAAAAAAAATTAATAAATAATATAAAAAAGTCTAAGGGAATATATTAACACCAAACAAGCACTGCAAGATATGCTAAAAGGACTGTTGTTTTTTTTTTTGTTTGTTTTTGTTTTGTTTTTATCCTCACCCGAGGATATTTTTCCATTTTTTGTACAGATAGAGTGGGAGGGAGAGAGAGGAACAGAGAGAGAGAGAGAGAGAAACATCGACGTGAAGGGACACATCGAGTGGCTGCTACCCGCACGACCAACCAGGGCTGGGGACAAACTGCAACCGAAGTACATGCCCTTAGCGGGAACCGAACCCGGTTCCCTCCAGACCGCAGGCCGATGCTCCAACCGCTGAGCCAAACTGGCCAGGGTAGGATTGTTGTAATTAGAAGAAATATGAAGAAAACTATAACCACACTAATAGATATCTACAGAGAATTGCACCTTAAATCTGCAGAATTCACATTCTTCTCAATTTCACATGGGACATTCTCAAAGACAGACCACATGTTAGGACACAAACTAAGTTTCTACAAGTTCAAGAAGATTGCAATCATCTCAAGCATCTTCTCAGATCACAATGGCATGAAACTATAAATCAATTGCAACAAGAAGATGCAAAGACATTTGAAAACATGGAGACTAAGTAGCATGTTATTGAACAATGAATGGGTTACCGTGGAGATTAAAGAAGAAATTAAAAACTTCCTGGAGGCCGCCATCAACAAATCATCAAACAACAGGTGTTGGCGAGGGTGTGGAGAAAAGGGGACTCTAGTACACTGCTGGTGGGAATGCAGACTGGTGCAGCCACTATGGAAAACAATATGGTGTCACCTCAAAAAATTAAAAATTAATCTTCCATTTGACCCAGTGATCCCACTTCTAGGAATATACCCTAAGAAGCATAAAACACCAATAAGAAAGAATATATGTACTCCCATCTTTGTAGCAGCACTATTTACAATCGCTAAGATCTGGAAACAGCCCAAGTGCCCATCAGTAGACGAATGGATCAAAAAGCTGTGGTACATATACACAATGGAGTACTACACAGCAGTAAGAAAGAAAGATCTCTTATCCTTTGAGACTACATGGAGGGACCTGGAAAGTATCATCCTAAGTGAAACAAGCCAAACAGAGAAAGACAATTTCATATGATCTCACTTATTTGTGGAATATAATGAACATAACAGTTTGAGGAATGGGGTAGTCCCAGAGACGCAGAAGCGGGGTACAGACTGACAATCCCCTAATGAGTGGGGAGGTGGGGGAGGGATGAACCACAGAACTTATACGCATGTATGCATGAACAGTGGACATGGACAACAATCTGGGGAAGGGGCAGGGAGGGGAGGGGGAGGGGGGAATCAGTGGGGGAAAAAAGGAGAATCATCTGTAACAAAAATTAATCAATAAAAAAAAAAAAAACTTCCTGGAAACCACTGAAAATGAACACACAACAACGCACTGGAAGTTTTAGCCATAGCAATCAGACATGACGAACAAGTAAATGGGACCCAAATTGAAGAGGAGAAAGTGAAATTGTCATTATTCGCAGATGACATGATACTATACGTAGAAAACCCCAAAGACTCCATCAAAAATTTACTATACTTAAATCAATTTGGCAAAGTAGCAGGATACAATATTAATGTCAAGAAATTGATGGCATTCTTATACATCAATAATTAACTCACAGAAAGTGAAACTAAAAAAAAAAAAATTTCATTTACCATTGTGGCAAAAAATTAAGATACCTATGAATAAACTTAACCAAAGAAATAAAGGACCTATTTGCAGAAAACTATAGGTTATTTGAAAAAACAATTAGAGGAAGACATAAAAAGTAGAAGCACATATCTTGTTTATGGATTGGAAGAAGTAACATCATTAAAATGTCCACATTACCCAAAGCAATCTATAGATTCAGTGCAATCCCCATCAAAATACCAATGACATACTTCACAGAACTAGAACATATTCTTCAAAAAGTTCATATGGAACCAAAAAATATCTCGAATAGCCACAGCAGTCTTGAAAAGGATGAACAAAGTTGAGGGATCACATTACCAGACTTCAGGTTATACTACAAAGCCACTGTAATCAAAACAGCCTGGTTCTGGCACCAGAACAGGCATATAGACTAGTGGAACAGAATAGAGAACCCAGAAATGGACGCAAGGCAATATGCCAAAATAATATTTGACAACATTGGCAAGAGCATACAGTGGAGGAAAGACAGCCTCTTTAATAAATGGTGTTGGAAAAATTGGACAGCTACATGCAAAAAAAAAATGACACTAGACCTTCAACTTACACCATACACAAGAATAAACTCAAAATGGATAAAAGACTTAAATGTGACTCATGAATCCATAAAAATCCTAGAAGAAAATCTAGGCATCAAAATTTCAGACATCGTACACAGCAGAATTTTCACTGATACATCCCCTACGGCAACAGAAACAAAGGAGAAAATGAACACATGGGACTACATCAAACTCAAAAGCTTCTGCACAGTGAAAGATACAATCATCAAAACGGAAAGGCTACCCACTGTATGGGAGAGCATAATTGCCAATGATATATCAGATAAGGGGTTAATTTCCAATATATATAGAGTACTCATACAACTGCACAAAAGGAAGACAAAGAACCCAATTAAAAATGGGCAGAGGAACTAGATAGACACCTCTCCAAACAGGACATACAAATAGCTAAGAGACATATGAAGAAATGCTCAACATCACTAATCATCAGAGAAATGCAAATTAAAACAACAATGAAGTATCACCACACACCTGTCAGAATGGCCGCCATCAACAAATCATCAAACAAGTGTTGGCAAGGGTGTGGAGAATAAACTCAAAACTGCTGGTGGGAATGCAGACTGGTGCAGCCACTATGGAAAACAATATAGTGTTTTCTCAAAATATTAAAAATTGAATTGCCATTTGATAAAGTGATCCCACTTCTTAGAATATACTCTAAGAAGCCTGAAACACCAATCAGAAAGAATATATGTGCCTTCATGTTCGTAGTAGCACTATTTACAATAGCTAAGATCTGGCAACAGCCCAAATGTCCATCATTAGACAAATGGATAAAAATGCTGTGGTACATATACATAATGGAGCACTATGGCGCTGTAAGAAAGAAAGATCTCTTATCCTTTGAGACGACATGGAGAGACCTGGAAATATTATCCTAAGCAAAACAAGCCAAACAGAGAAAGACAAGTATCATATGATCTTACTTATTTGTGGAATATAATGAACATGAGAGTCTGAGAAATGGCGTAGTCCCAGAGATGTTGAAATGGGGTACAGATTGACAATCCCCAAAAGAAGGGGTGGTGGGGGAAAGATAAACTATAGAACTTATATGCATGTATGCATGAACAATGGACTTTTGCAACAAAGCTGGGGACAGGGTGAGGATGGGGGGGGGGGTAACAGTGCGGGAAAAGGGAGAAACATCTGTAAGTAAAATTAATTAATTAATTAATTAAAAAATAATAAATAAATAAATATGATACATCACATAAACAAAATAAAAGATAAAAACCATATGATCATATCAGTAGATGCTGAAAAAGCATTTGACAAAATCCAGCAGCCATTTCCGGTAAAAATGCTCAGCAATGTGGGAATAGAGAAATCATATCTAAACATAATAAAGACCATATATGACATTCTTTATTTTAAATCTAATTTAACCCCTTTTAACTGTTCTAATTAATTGTATTTCCCATAGTTATAAGATCCTTTGCTTGCTAATTCCAATATTTTTTTTTTTTTTTTTTTATTGATTAATTTTTGTTACAAATGATTCTCCTTTTTTCCCCCAGTGGTTCCCCCCTCCCCCTTCCCTCCCCGCCCCTTCCCCCGATTGTTGTCCATGTCCACTGTTCATGCCTATATGCATATAAATTCTGTTGTTCATCCCTCTCTCAGCTCCCCACTCCTTAGGGGATTGTCTTCAAACTGTTATGTTCATTATATTCCAGAAATCAGTGAGATCATATGAAATTTGTCTTTCTCTGCTTGGCTTGTTTCACTCAGGATGATACTTTCCAGGTCCCTCCATGTAGTCTCAAAGGACAAGAGATCTTTCTTTCTTACCGCTGCGTAGTACTCCATTGTGTATATGTACCACAGCTTTTTAATCCATTCGTCTACTGATGGGCACTTGGGCTGTTTCCAGATCTTAGCGATTGTAAATAGTGCTGCTACAAAGATGGGGGTACATATATTCTTTCTGATTGGTGTTTCAGGCTTCTTAGGGTATATTCCTAGAAGTGGGATCACTGGGTCAAATGGGAGTTCAATTTTTAATTTTTTGAGGTGACACCATATTGTTTTCCATAGTGGCTGCACCAGTCTGCATTCCCACCAACAGTGTACTAGAGTCCCCTTTTCTCCACACCCTCGCCAACACTTGTTGTTTGATGATTTGTTGATGGCGGCCATTCTGACCGGTGTGAGGTGATACCTCATTGTTGTTTTGATTTGCATCTCTCTGATGATTAGTGATGATGAACATTTCTTCATATGTCTCTTAGCCATTTGTATGTCCTGTTTGGAGAGGTGTCTATTTAGTTCCTCTGCCCATTTTTTAATTGGATTCTTTGTCTTCCTTTTGTGGAGTTGTATGAGCACTCTATATGTATTGGAAATTAATTCCAATATTTGAATCAACTGGGTGACACAGTTCGTGTTTTAATTTTTTTCATCACATTTTTTAGTATTATGATTCTTTCTAGTAATTTTATTATTTAATGCTGGACATTGGTAATTAAACTTTTAAAAGTGTCCAGATGATGTTATCTTCTTTCAGAGACCCATCTCTGTTTGTCAGATAGTATCTTAATTCACATATGCAGTGAGATTATTAGAAAATTTTGTAAGAAGCTGTTTATCCCTGAGTTACTTTTCTTCTAAGGATTAGCCCTATTGCTATCCTATTGTTTTCTATTACTGCAATAACAAATTACCACAAATTCAGTGGCTTAAAACTGTACAACTTAGTTGTCCATGCAGCTGACTGACCATTGGAAGGCAGCTGGATGGATGCTCATGAGATAGAAAATGAAGCAACTTTGAATTTTAATAAATTTGTATTAACCAAAACAAACAAACAAAAAAAAACAGTGCAATATACTGTTTCACTGTTCTGTAAGTCTGAGATAGTTTCCACTGGGCTAAAAATCAAGGTGTGGACAGGGTTGCCCTCCTTTCAGGAATATCTAGGGGGGAATCCGTCTTCTTGTCTTTTCTAGCTTGTAGAGGCCTGCATTTCTTGGCTCATCGCTCCTTCTTCCATCTTTAAGGCCAGCTCTGTAATAGCCTCCAATCCATCTATTTCTCTGCTTCTATATAGCATTTTTATTTCTGCCTTTGACACTCCTGCTGATTTCGTTTAAGGACACTCATGATTAAATTGCCTTTTCCCACAGATAATTTCCCTATCTCAAATTCTTAATTACATTTCCTAAGTGTCTTTTGCCACATAAGGTAATACATGCATGAGTTCTAGGATTAGGGTGTGGACACCTTTGGAGGCCACTATTCTGCCATCATAAATGCCAAGTAGGGATGCCAAATTTAACAAATAAAAATACAGAATGATAATTGAAAATTGAATTTCATATAAACAGCAGCAATTTTAAGTATGTCCTAATTATTGTAAAGATAATACTTAAAAATAAAATTATTTATTGTTATCTGAGATTCAAACTGGACTGGCCCTTGTCCTGTATTTACTCTTGCAGCTCCTCTTCCAATTCCAATATTAAGAACCTGATATACTAATTGGGACGATTTGTTCTGGATCATCCTTAGCTCTCATCCTTGTCTCCTTGCTATGGCAAAATTACCAATAACTTGATATGCTTTTAGAAACTTCTTGCTCAGTTTCTTAAACTCCCAGAATTACTTAAATATCTTGAAGGGAAAACTTTCACATGCTAGGCTTATTCTCTGACCCAGTCTTTTCACCATGACCTTAGTTTATCAAGTCTCTAATTTTGAATTTTCAGCCATATCACTGCCATATTTCTGTTGGTTTTTCCTTTTTTGTAGTGGCCTCTGCTCAGGGAAAGCTCAGCTTCTTTTCCTGTATTCAGAATCAACAACTGTTCCCAGAGGGAAAGTTGTTTATGACTCTCAGTTTACCTTCCACTGCTTGGCCCCTTTTCAGAATTTTGAAACCCTCAATTCTGGTTGTTTCAACCTCTGAAGCACATAAATTGAGTTTTCATAATTTACCAGAAAAAGTACTGTTCAGTTGCACACTACTTTATCAACTCAGGTTCTCTGATAGCAAATGCAGTGCTTCTCTTGGATTATCACAGCTGTGGAAGTGGTAGGTGGAAAGAATGGAGGTAGTGTGATCATCATTGTACACACAGTGTGGCTGGCAGACCTGGTAGTTGGCTGGGCCTCATAGACCTTGGCCATGATGTCTGCTCTATGACTGAGCCAAGCAGGTCCCTCTGATTAATGAGAAGTTGGAAATGGTCACTTCTTGTATAACTAGTTCTCCTTTTGGGGAACTTCAATGAAAACAAGTCAAGGAAACTGGTCGAGGACTAGAGCCTTAACTGGCACAATAATTTAAAGAAGCAAAATTTTAATATAATGATTTTTACCTTTAATTGCCCTCTTCTATCAAAAAATTTACTATCTCTGCTTCTCTAGTGATAGTGGTAATCTTTCTCCTGGCCTTAAGTCAGACACCAACATGGTCAGTTTTGAAGATGGATGTGGTTGGATATCTAAGGTCAAAGGGATGAAGGTTTCTAAGTCTGGGGGCTTCTCCTCTTCCTTCCTCCTTCCCAGCTGTGGTACTTTTTTTACTATTTTTTTGCACTTAGAACACACTTTCTTGCTATTGGACACCAAGTCTCTATCCTTCAGATTTTAGGTGCTATAATTTCTCTCCTCTTCGTTAACAAAAGCTTTTCAAGGAATTCTGAATTAATTAATATACATTGATAAGGAAAGGTGGGAAAATTAATGGATAAGACTTTATCTTATTCTGAAGAGTTCCCATTTTGTGGGGCTAAGAAAAGCCTTGGCCTTAAAGCCTGAAGTACTGACCAACTCAAATGACTCTCTGATATAGAAAGCACTTTTTTTTTGGTTTCTAATTCTTTATCCTGAAATAGCAAAGTGTCATTATCTATGTATAATGGGATACTCAGAATAAAATCAAATTTTTAATCAATAAAATATTTGAAAATTGAGTAGGGGACCATACATTTCTCAAGCAAAATAAATAGTCTGGGAAAACATTGAGTTGATATCATGGAATAGAGATACATAAAATATTATTTTATAAAGTATTTCATATATGATAACTAAATGTAGTGGGATCTGGAACAGAAAATAGTCATTGGGTAAAACTAAGGAAATATGAATAAAATATGGACTTCACTTAATAATAATATATAAATTTTGGTTTAGTAGTTGTGACAAAAGTACCATCCTAATGTAAGATGTTAATAATAAGGGAAACTGGAAGTTTTCTACACCATCTTTATAGCTATTCTGTAAAATTAAAATTATTCTGAAATAAAAGTTATATTAAAAATAATTTTATATACATAGAAGGTGTTAACAAACACAGGGAGGAGAGACAACAAAAGGTCTTACTCATTAATATTCCATGCAGATTTATAGAAATGATCGTGTTCACCTAGAAATAGCATGGTGGAAATAGAGCATTTCAAAGGGAATAGCAAAGTTACAAAGCCCAGCAACACCACCAAGTCCTTGCTTACTTACTAATAACCCTGAGAAACTTTCTGTGGATAAAAGTATATAATTCCCAGTTTTTAAAGAGCTACAGGCTGGAAGCCAAATAATGTTCTTGAACTCCTTTCAGTTTCTTAAAATTAACCTATTGGAATGAACTATTCAACTTAGCTGTTTGAAATCAGAAGTCCATCTCTAAAAATATCTGTTTTATTCAAGTTTTTTTGAAACATTTTTATGAACAATTTTCAATACATACACAAAAGTAGACAGAACGGTATAATAAACATCTATGTGTTCATTACCTAGTTTCATTAGTTCTCAAAACTCACAAGCTTGTTTCAGCTACCCCTTCAACCCCCTCCCCATTTCCCCCTAGAATAATATAAATCAATTCCCTGCTGTCAGAGGCATTTTATTAGCAGCAGGAAAATGACACCAGGTAGGTGTCAACCTCGGTTCAGCAGCTTCAGTTCTTGAGTTCTAAGAGAAGAACTCAGAGACAAAACTCAAATTATAAGAGAAAGTTTATTTAGGAAGTCACAGAGGTAAAAGAAGTGAGCCATAGAAGAAATGGTTGAAAGAGGAAGGGGAGGTTTGTGCATGCCCTGTGGAAAGAAGGGACTGGGGAAAGGTGCAGGCATGCTCCATGGAAAGAGCTGCATTGGTTCTTCCATCCTGAGGACTTTAATTTGAGGTCTCAGAGGAGCATTTCAGTAGAATATTCATTACCTTTCTGGTGTGTCTCCTCAGGATCCTGATCTTCACTGATTGATTGGGGCCAGGGCAGGGGGTCATTAGTCACTGCATCTGATCCTGAGGTCAGCCATGGTGTCACTCGGCCAGCCTGGTTTTCATCTTTTCTGGGCCTGGAGCTGAAACACAGAAGGGTTTAGATGTCATCTCCAGGGGTTAATGCTTAAGGAAGTGGTCCTCAAGGGCTTGTCAGTTTACCCATTGCTAGGGACCTGGGGCTCTCTGCCCTGGTAACCCTCAGCAACTGGCCTGTCATTCCTATTCTGCTCATGCCTGGCTAACTGCCTACTACAGTTTGATTTTTAAATACACTGACATTTTAGGCATTCTTCTGTAAAGTTTAATAGAATGCCTATTCGTAAGGCAACTGTTTTATTTGGTAAACATGGAAATAAGTCAGATATGGAATTTGCTTGAAAAAAGAAGTTTGGTTTAGTAAGGGAACTAAGATATAAATATAAAAACCCATTCACCATACAGTGGGATTCAATGCTATCCCAGAGGCACAGACGAAATGCTATGGGAGCTCAGAGTAGGGTGCAGAGAACTTCAGAGAGTTTTCTAGTGGCGGTTGCATCTGAGTCAGACTGTAAACATTGACCAGAATCACACAGCAGAACACAGGGTGAGGGAGAGCTGCCTGTTGCCCCTAGCCAAACCTGGCCCCTGCTCCTTCAAATACACACTCAGGGGAAGGAATAGCCCAGAAGAAAACTGCTTCTCCAAAAAACAGACCCACCATAATAGGCCAAATATTAGAGTCAACTTCAGCCTAATTTGATGAAAGATAACTTAGAAAAGGTTTTCTATGAACCTGAAAGAATGGGGACTCTGAAAGAAATTAAATGACTATAAAAAGTCAAGATAATTCTGGATCTTGCACCCCTGAGTTTGATATGTGTATCTGCTGTATTTCAAGATGTTGGAGTGAGAATAGATCATTTTAAACTTAAATTTTGACTTCAAGTTAGCAAAGTGTCTAAGAATAAAGAGTATAGTGACAGAGCAAACCTTGGAAATGAGGAGAGCCACTTCTTCAGGGTGTTTGTATTGAGATATAAAGGAAAACTGGGGATGAGAAAAGAAACAAATGATTATTATAATAACTTGATTTTTTTCAGTGAAATGGAAGCAAGTCATGTGCCAACAATGTGAATCATTGAACTGGAAGCAAAGGACTCATCCACTGATGGTGACTGCAGTGGTGCTGTCTGTACACCCTAAGATTCCCCTATAACTTCTAGCCAACTAGAAATTAGGTGAGACCATGTGGCTAGTCCTGGCCCATAAAATGTGAACATCAATGATTTGTGTTGCTTCTATGATAAAGAACTAGAGAGCTGAATGTCAACTTCAGCTTTCTCTTCCCCGCCAAAGCAACCCTGAGAACCACATGGTGAGATGGTGGTATCACAATTGTATGGAGAGGAGAGCCCAACCAACAGACCTTGGACATTACATAACTGAGATAATGACCTTTTGTTCTGACATCTTGAGGTTAATTTGTTAGTATAGCATAACATAGCCTATCCTCACTAGAATGACACTTACTTGTCCAGCTGATGTTAGTGTACATTTATAGGAAGCTCCTATGGTTTTCTCTAATATATGTCTTCTGGATCTCGGCAATTACATAAAACTCTAAGAACAGAGACCATGTCTCACACTCCCCTCAGAGGACCTCACATAGTGTTTTACAAAGATTCATTGAATGTGAAAATGAATTGGAAAAAGCCTTGGAGATTAAACTTTCAGAATTCTCATGCTTCATAAAGGGTAAAGAAAAAAAAACTTAGATGCTTCAGTTAGAAAAATAAGGCGGTGGTCTAAAGAAATCACTCTTGGAAGAGTGTTTAAATTTTCAGGGTCATCAAACTCATTGTGTTTAATAACAATGATACGATTATGTAGAATGAGTTCCCACAGGCAAACTTCAGTTTAAGTATCAGATAAAGTGCTAGGACACTAACTCAAATACCATGCCAATTTAAAAATTATACTTACTTTTCAGTTGTTTTCCCAAATATTTTGATCAACTATAAAGTTTCAAAGCAACTAGAGATGTGAATCCTGAATATGGTACAGTCTTAAGGAGTGTTTCAAAAACAACAAAATCATTATAGAATCAAGACATTTCAGAGATGATCTTCATGTATTATAAACCTTTGTACTTAGAAAAATAAAGCAACTCCTGACAACAACACTCACGTTAGGTCAGCAGGTTTCCCATATTAAGTGCCTGTGAAACTTAAGGGAAAGAAATGGAGAAAATATAAGAAATAGCCTAAGAAATCATGATAGAGAATATAATTTCATAATACTTTTATACAGACAGCAGGTTAGTACTTAAAAGAATGAGATAGAATAAATCCCCAATTTCATATTACAAATAATAATGAACATTTGTAGAGCATTTTGTAATTTAAAAAGTTTGCTCTTGCAAACCATGACATTTACTTCTTACAACAAATGTCTGAAGTAATATTAATTCTATTTACAGTAAAGCAAACAGGTTGTAGACACTGTTCACATTATAGGAACATTGACAGAAATTAGAATCAAAGTGGGCCTTCCACTGAGCCCCTCCTGCAGTTTAAGCAAGAATTGGGTAGAAGAATGGAATGATCAGCTGGAACAAAGGGAGACTCCTCCTCTCAACTCTTCTATGAGATATCTGGTCTGGCAGGTCTGTTGGGTGGGATCTTTGCTGTGCAGTGCTCCAAGGCTGGAAGTAAACACCTACCTATGGATAATCTAGGGCCTGAATGAACCACATTGTTTCTTAGATGCACCTAACTTTACTTGTGTTTTTCAGGAGAATATTTAAAGACACAAAAGAGATGTCTGCTTATCCCATAGGCTGAATCTAATCCAGAGTAAGCTTTAAATGTTTTTTAACTCCTTATGGAAGTTCTAAGCAGTTCTTTGAATTCTAAGAGGTGGAATCTCACTTGAGCCCCCTGGGCCTTTGTTTTAGGAAAAGACATGCGAGAAGACTCCTCGGTTAGGCAAATGTAACTTTGGGGGAACATTTGAAATATGTGTTGTATCTTTTAGCATATCTATGTCTCTTGAAAAGATAGAAATATTTCTAAGTTTGAATGAATGGTGCAGACTAACTAGTTAGTTGTTGTAATTACACATGGTTCTATTACTGGTACCCACAGTCTTATGCCTTCTTCATCATCCAGTGCTTGTTTGGTTGCAGGAGAAGCCAAACTGTAATGATGAGATCATAAACCAAGTATTCTCTTTATAAGAGCAGAGAACATGAAAAGGAATCAGTAAAAATTTGGTGTAGTTCACTGTGGATTGAATTGTTGTTCTCTGATATACATAGTTATTTAAAATGGAATAGCCCAGGCTGTGGTAAATATATTGATATGGAGCTATTGTAGTATTTTCTTGAGGCCTTATGTCTGGATCACACTTGTGGAAAGTGAGATATATCTGAAAGGGAAGGGACATTTACATAGTCATTCTGGTGAAAATGATTCTAGGAAAGCAATGAGGAAACGGGCCTTAGGCAGGGTCAAGAAACAACTTTCTCCCCTTTCTGAGCTAATTTTGGCCAGCACTCAGAACAAAATGTTTCTGGTAAGGAGAAAGGACATGGCCTCTGTTGTGTGGGAATGAGCTAAATGGGGCCCAAAAAGAGAGGCAGTCCAATAAGGATTGATAGGACTCCTGTAGTGAATATTTATATTGTAATGTGCATATTATTATTACATTAATAATAGCATCTACACAGCATTTTTCTTTTGTTATCTCTGAAGCCTCGGTATAGTCTAAGGATTTTGTCAAAAGATATAGTCTAGCTTCCTTTGTGAGTAAGAAATTTTTGTGAAATGCCTTATTCCCAATTTGGTATTGAGTGTCAAAGGGAAGGAGGAGAGGTAGGGTCTGTGTTGCTGCTGAGAGGTGTTACTGTGCCTGCTGGAGTGGTGACCACAGAACGATGGTCAGAAGTAAAGGCAGCAGCTTGTCAGCTTAGGGACAAGGTGGAGTAGAGGAATGAAGCTCCTGGAGTCTGTCACCCAAGGACCCAGCAAAACAATGGATAGTGGAAGTTCTACCAACAAAGTGATGGGCCTCAGATCACTAAATCGAGTTACACTTAGAAATTAACACATTAAAACAATTTCTGTCAAGAAGAATATGTGGGCCCTGGCTGGTGTGGCTAAGTGGTTATAGTGTCAGACCATGCATCAAAGGGTCATGGATTTGAGTCCCAGTCAAGTCCCAGGCACATATGTGGGTTGTAGGTTTGGTGCCTGACCCCAGTCAGGGTAGGTGTGGGAGGCAACCAATCAATGTGTCTCTCTCACATCAATTTTTTTCCTCCCTCTCTCTCTCTCCTCTCTTCCTTCCTCCTTTCTACTTTCTCTATAAACCAATGTGCAGTTTCTTCAGGTGAAGATTAACAACAAAAAAATGTGTGGGAGACAAAATGGTTAAAATATGTTATTGTTCTGCTGAAAAATCTAGGGGAAAATCATAGCAAATTCCTTTTGTTTTGTTTTGATTTTAGCTAGATTTACAAGAGAAAAAGGTAAGTTTAAAAAAAACAATGAGGTGAAGAAAAAATGGCGCCAGAGTGAATGGAGCTACACAGACTATCTCCCAGGGCCAAACTGGGTTCACAACGAAAATAAAGGCAAATCATCAGTAAGGGGCAACCAAAAGACACCTTGGAGGACCACATAACCAGGGACACCGACTCAATCCTGTTAGGCTTGCGAGGATGCGAGAGGGGGCCGGGAGCCCAAGGTCCACAGCGGCCTAGGCAGGGACCAGGGAACTTGGAGGCGGCGGGAAGTTGCAGCTACCGCCTCTGCTGAGACTCCACCTGAGTCCTGCGAACTCTGCTACCTGCTAAGCCCTCGGCTGGTGCCGCTCGGGCTTGCATGGACTGGCTCCGACCAGGGGACTTGGCGGGTCGCTGCTACCCAGGCTGACTCCTGCGAAATCTGTGTGCTAAGCCCTCGGCTGGTGCCACACAGACTCACTGGGGCCAGGGAACTCGGCGGTGGGAAGTTGCTGCTAAAGCCTCCCCTGCAACCCCAACTGGGTCCTGCAAACTCTGTTGCCTCCCAAGCCCTCCGCTGGTACCACACGGACTCACTGGGGCCAGGGAACTCGGAGGCGGCAGGAAGTTGCTGCTAACGCCTTTGCTGAGATCCCGCCTGAGTCCTGCAAACTCTGCTGCCTACTAAGCCCTCGGCTGGTGCCACACGGGCTGGCATGGACTGGCTCTGACCAGGGGACTCGGCCGGATGCTGCTACCCAGGCTGACTCCTGCGAACTTTGCCTGCTAAGCCCTCAGCTGGTGCTGCGCAGACTCGCGGGGACCAGGGGACACTGCTGGAAGGTGCTGCCACCCCGGCAGTGTCCCGCTACCACGGTTCAGTCCTGGAGCTTCTGCTGAGTGCAAAACCCTCTGCTGGTGCCACAGCAATGGCCGCCCTTGGCTGGAAGCAGTGCTCTCAGGTTAAAAGGCCCAGGCGGCTCCACGACACAGAGTCTACACAGAGGCTAAATTGGCAGCAGCCACTCACCTTGAGCTTCAGCAGAGGGAGGGCAGACTGGACTGGAACTGTGTGGGGACACTCGGGTTTTAGAGGGTGCTAAGAGCTTCCGCAAAGTGCAGCTATGCAGGACTGTGGTCATTTTGCTCCTTCCCAGGGCCCTGGAGAGAGGCAAGGTGGAGGCCCCCCCTCAGAGATTCAATCCCACCGGGTGGCCATTGAAATGCTAATTGAGGCCCATTAACAACCAGCAGCTGCCCCAACCTCAGAAATCCTCTTACACTGAGCACCTGAGAAAGTTTTTCAGGCAACTCAGAAACTAAGGGTCTGCAGGTGACCTCTACTAATAGCCTCCAGGCAAAAATAAATAAATAAAAAAAGCTACAGGATAACTACCATTCCCTGGGCTAGCAATACTAACCAGAAAAGCTAAGACTTGAAGGTGGTGTTTAAAGTGGGTCCTCCCTGGCCCATCCAAACCCAGGAGTGGGAACCACAAACAGCAGAACACCAACACCCACAGGGAAAATAAATTTGGCAGACTCCAAAGCCCACTGTGACAGCCAAAATGGTGAAAAACAGAAACAAAAGCCAAATGAAAGAACATGAGACCTCTACGGAGGATGAGATAAATGAGGTGCAGTTAAGCAAGTTAACAGAACTAGAATTTAGAGCCATGATGGTGAGGAAGCTCAACAGCATGTGTAAGGATATGAGTACCATGAGTAAAGACATAGAAATTTTGAGAATCAACCACTTGGAAATTAAAAACCAACAGGAAGAAATAAAGAATGACATATCAAAAATGAAAAACACATGGAAGGTCTAAAAAGCAGAGTAGGGGAAGCTGAGGATCAGATCAGTGAATTAGAAGACAGGATAGAAAAAATCAACCAATCAAAAAACCAAAAGGAAAAAACTATTTAAAAACAGGAAGACAGCTTAAGAGAACTGTGGGACAACTGGAAACGGAATAATATTAGCATCAAAGGAGTCCCTGAAGAAGAAGAAAATAAGCAAGGGTTAGAGAATAAATTCAAAGAAATAGTGACAGAAAACTTCCCTAATTTGGTGAAGGAAGGAGGCATTCAAGTTCAAGAAGCACAGAGAGCCCCAAGTAAGAAGAACCCAAACAGGCCCACACCAAGACACACAGTAATCAAACTGCCAAAAATTAAAGACAAAGATTGAATCCTAAAAGCAGCAAAAGATAAGAAACAGGTTACCTACAAAGGAAACCCCATAAGGCATTCAGCTGACTTCTCACAAAAAACACTACAGGCCAGAAGGGAATGGCATGAAGTAATCAAGGTCATGAAAAACAAGGATCTGAATCCAAGACGACTCTACCCAGCAAGGCTATCATTCAAAATAGAAGGTCAAATAAAGAGCTTCCCAGACAAATAAAGCCAAAGGGAATATATTAACACCAAACCAGCACTGCAAGAAATATTAAAAAGACGGCTGTAAGTACCAGGAGAAATAGGAAGAAAAATAGAACCACACTAAACAAAAATGGCAATAAATAAGTACATATCAATAATCACCTTAAATGTAAATGGACTGAATGCTCCCATAAAAAGACACAGAGTAGCTGATTGGATAAGAAAGCATGACTCATCTATATGTTGTTTACAAGAGACCCACCTCACAACAAAAGACTCACATAGATTGAAAGTGAAGGGATGGAAAAAAATCTTCTAAGCAAACGGAAAAGAAAAAAAAAGCTGGGGTAGCAATACTCATATCTGATAAAATAGATTTCAGAATGAAGGCCATAATTAGAGACAAAGAAGGCCACAACATAATATTGAAAGGATCTATCCAAAAGGAAGATATAACCTAGATAAACATATATGCACCCAATATAGGAGCACCAAAATATATTTAAAAACTTCTGGAGGACCTCAAAGGAGAAATCAATAGCAATATAATCATAGCAGGGGACTTCAACACCCCGCTGTCATCACTTGATAGATCCTCTAGACAAAAATTTAGCAAGGAAACAGAGACTCTAAATAGATTTAATAGATATCTACAGAGAACTATACCCCAAAACTACAGAATACACATTCTTCTCATGTGCACATGGGACACTCTCAAAGATAGACCACATGTTAGGGTACAAACTAAGTCTCTACAAGTTCCAGAAGATTGAAATGTTATCAAGCATCTTCTCAGATCAGAATGGCACAAAACTAGAAATCAATTGCAACAAGAACATACAAAGACATTTGAACACATGGAAGCTAAATAGCATGTTATTAAACAATGAATGGGTCACCAAAGAGATCAAGGAAGAAATTAAAAACTTCCTGGAAACCAATGAAAAAGAACACACAACAACACAAAATCTATGGGATGCAGCGAAAGCAGTTCTGAGAGAGAAGTTCATAGCACTACAGGCCTACCTCAAAAAAGAAGAAAAATCTCTAATAGACTATCTAACCTCACAACTTAAAGAACTAGAGAGCAAACAAAAAGAAAACCCAGAGCAAGTAGAAGGAATGAAATAGTAAAGATCAGACCAGAAATAAATGACATAGAGACCAAAAAAACAATTCAAAGAATCAATAAAACAAAGAGCTGGTTTTTCAAAAAGATAAACAAGATTGATGATCCCTTAGCTAGACTCACCAGGAAACAAAGAGAGAGAATCCAAACACACAGAAAGAGAAATGAAAGAGGAGACATAACAACTGACACCACAGATCGTTAACAACTACTATGAACAACTATATGGCAACAAATTCGACAATCTAAGCGAAATGGACAAATTTCTAGAAACACATAGTCTCCCAAAACTAGATCAGGAAGAGATAGAAAACTTGAACAGACTAATAACAACAGAAGAAATTGAAGATGTAATCAAGACTCTCCCAGCAAACAAAAGCCCAGGCCAGATGGCTTCACAGGGGAGTTTTACCGAATATTCAAAGAAGAACTAATACCCATTCTCCTCAATCTATTTAAAAAATTAAAGAAGAAGGAAGATTTCCAAACTCGTTTTATGAAGCCAGCATAATTCTAATTCCAAAACCAGAAAAACACACAAGAAAGAAAACAACTGGCCAATATCACTGATGAACATAGACGCCAAAATCCTGAACAAAATATTAGCAAATTGGATCCAGAAATACACCAAAAAAATTATCCACCATGACCAAGTGGGATTCATCCCAGAGATGCAAGGCTGGTACAATATTCGCAAATCCATAAATGAGATACACCACATGAATAAAATGAAGAATAAAACCACATGATCATATCAATAGATGCTGAATAAGCCTTTGACAAAATCCAGCATCCATTTCTGATAAAAACGCTCAGCAGTGTGGGAATAGAGGGATCATATCTAGACATAATAACGGCCATATATTAAAGACCTACAGCCAACATCATACTCAATGGGCAAAAACTAAAAGCATTTCCCTTAAGAACAGGAACAAGGCAAGGATGCCCACTTTCGCCACTCTTATTTAACATTGTACTGGAAGTCTTAGCCACAGCAATCAGACAGGAAGAAAAAATAAAAGGGATCCAAATGGGAAAGGGGAAGTGAAATTGTCTTTATTTGCAGATGACATGATACTATACATAGAAAACCCCAAAGACTCCATCAAAAGTTTACTAGACTTAATAAATGAATTTGGCAAAGTAGCAGCATACAAAATTAATGTCAAGAAATTAATGACATTCTTATACACCAATGATAAACTCACAGAAAGAGAAACTAAGCAAAAAATCCCATTTACCATTGCGGCAAAAAAATTAAGATACCTAGGAATAAACTTAACCAAAGAAATAATGGACCTATTCACAGAAAACTACAGGTCATTGAAAAAGAAATAGAGGAAGATATAAAAAAGTGGAAACACATACCCTGTTCATGGATTGGGAGAATTAACATCATTAAAATGTCCATATTACCCAAAGCAATCTATAGATTCAACGCAATCCCCATCAAAATACCAACGGCATACTTCAGAGAATTAGAACAATTATTTCAAAAGTTCATATGGAACTAAAAAAGGCCTCGAATAGCCACAGCAATCTTGAAAAGGAAGAACAAAGTTGGAGGGATCACAATACCAGATTTTAGGTTATACCACAAAGCCACTGTAATCAAAACACCCTGGAACTGGCACAAGAACAGGCATATAGACCAGTGGAACAGAACAGAGAACCCAGAAATGGACCCAAAGCAATATGCTCAATTAATATTTGACAAAGGTGGCAAGAGCATACAGTGGAGTAAGGACAGCCTCTTTAATAAATGGTGCTGGGAAAATTGGACAGCTACTTGGAGAAAAATGAAACTAGACCATCAACTTACACCCTACACAAGAATAAACTCAAAATGGATAAAAGACTTAAATGTAATGCATGAATCCATAAAAATCCTAGAAGAGATTGTAGGCAACAAAATTTCAGACATCATATGCAGCAGAATTTTGACTGACACCTCACCTAAGGCAATAGAAACAATGGAAAAAATGAACACGTGGGACTACATCAAACTAAAAAGCTTCTGCACAACGAAAGATACAATCATCAAAACGGAAAGGCTACCCACTGTATGGGAGAGCATAATTGCCAATGATATATCAGATAAGGGGTTAATTTCCAATACATATAGAGTGCTCATACAACTCAACAAAAGGAAGCCAACTAAAAAATGGGCAGAGGAACTAAATAGACACCTCTCCAAACAGGACATACAAATGGCCAAGAGACATTTGAAGAAATGCTCATCATCACTAATCATCAGAGAGATGCAAATTAAAACAACAATGAGGTATCACCTCACACCTGTCAGAATGGCCACCATCAACAAATCATCAAACAACAAGTGTTGGCGAGGGTGTGGAGAAAAGGGGACTCTAGTACACTGCTGGTGGGAATGCAGACTGGTGCAGCCACTATGGAAAACAATATGGTGTTACCTCAAAAAATTAAAAATTGAACTTCCATTTGACCCAGTGATCCCACTTCTAGGAATATACCCTAAGAAGCCTAAAACACCAATCAGAAAGAATATATGTACCCCCATGTTTGTAGCAGCACTGTTTACAATAGCTAAGATCTGGAAACAGCCCAAGTGTCCATCAGTAGATGAATGGATAAAAAAGCAGTGGCACATATACACAATGGAGTACTACGCAGCTATGAGAAAGAAAGACCTCTTATCCTTTGAGACTACATGGAGGGACCTGGAAAGTATCATCCTAAGTGAAACAAGCCAAGCAGAGAAAGACATGTTTCATATGATCTCACTTATTTGTGGAATATAATGAACATAACAGTCTGAGGAAGGGGGTAGTCCCAGAGACACAGAAGTGGGATACAGACTGACAATCCTTAAATAGGGGCGTGGTGGGGAAGAGATAAACCACAGAACTTATATGCATGTATGTATGAACAGTGGAAATGGACAGCAAACTGGGGAAAGGGCAAGAGGGAGGAGGAGGGGGCAATCAGTGGGGGAAAAAGGAGAAACATCTGTAACAAAAACTAATTAATAAAAAAAATAAAAATAAAAAAACAATGAGAGCTTAATATTTTTAGTATGTGTTCCAGCAATTCTGTGTTTAGAAAAATTACTTGAAACACTGCTAAACACTTGAAACACTTGGCTTCCAGTCAAGATGGCAGAGTAGCTAAATACTATGCTTGTCTCCTCCCATGACCGCATCAAAATTACAACTAAATTATAGAACAACCAACCTGGAGAACAATCTGAATACTAGCTGAACAAAACTTACATCACTAAAGATATAAAAATGAAGCCATGTCAAGACTGGTAGGAAGAACAGAGATGCAAAAGAGGCTGGTCTCATATTCACCTGTGGTGTTTGAGAATCTGGAAGAAATCTCCGTGGCAGTGATCCCCCCGAGAATTGAGGAATCCCAGCCCCACAACAGCTCCCCACCCCTGGGCTCCAGTGGTGAGAAGAGGAGTCCCTACAAGAGCTGGCTGTGATAATCACTGGGCATTCTGTCCCAGTGAAATGTAGAACTTCTGGAAACTCAGGCATCCTCTTAAAGGACTCACACACAGACTCACTCACTCACTCACAAACATTCACCTTAAGTTCTAGCAAAGGGATAGCAGCTCATAAAGCACCAGAGACTTATAGGAAGAATCTGAAATGTGTGGCTTCAGGGTAAGAGCAGTCATTGTCCTTGTGTTGAGGCCTCTCCCACACAGCCCGTAGGCATAGGCAGGCACCAACTCTGAATTTGCATTAATCTGGTGAACACTTCTCACCTTACTCTCGTGGCTCCATGAGACCCACCTTCCCCAAATCACATACTACCATTGCCTCTTTCAGTGGTTGTGCCTGTGGGCAGCCATCCTCATCTCACTCTGCAAACTTTCCTAAAAAGTCTCCAAGGTCCTCAGGCCCCAGGCCGATTACAACTGGCTTTGGTGTCCCTGTGCCACTTATGTAGTGGCCTTAGGCCTGGAACTGCTGAAAACTGGCTGTGGGTCTCAAAGTAGCCTGTCCCACATGCTTCAGGGCCCAGCACAGGTAGCTACCAATCATGAACTGCTTAATAGCTCCAATAGGAGACCCTCCCAAGAGGCCCAGAACCAATCCACCGAGTGGCATGCTTCAGACCATAATAGAGTATGACCTTATTAGCTCCACTATTGGCACACCCAAAGGGTGGTCTAGGCAGATACTAGAGTCTTCTTTGTGAGGTCAACCATTACTGTGGTCTTGGTTAGTGCTCACAGCCAGCCAGCCTGAGGGTCAACCCCATCCACTGATGTACCAACAGCAAATTGAGGTTCAAATACAATAAGATAGCATACAAAGAACACTCCAGAAGCACTTGATTCAGTTGATCAGGGAGACTACATCACAGAGCCTCCTCATAAGACACCTACTACATAAGTCTACTCTGCCAAGACTGGGAGATGGAGCAGATCTACCTAATACATAGAAACAAATAGAGAAGGATCCAAAATGAGAGGCAAAAAATCATCTTCCAAATGAATAAAAAGGGACAACATTCTAGAAAAAGAACCAAGCAAAATGGAGGCAAGCAATATACTACATACAGAGTTCAAAACACTGATTATAAGGAAGCTCAAGGAACTTAAGGAAAAACACAGGTAAATTCAATAAGAACTTCAACAAAGAGAAAGTAAGCATAAAATAAGAACAGAGAAACTGGATAAAAAAAAAAAAAAAAGCCCGAAATAAAGAATACATTAAAATAAATCAAGAGTAGATTAGATGAACCCAAGGATCAAATCAGCAATTTGGAAGACAAGATAGTTGAAAACACCCAATCAGAAAAAAAAAAAAAATTAAATAAGTAAGTAAATTAAGAAAGATAGTTTTAAAAACATCTGGGACAACAAGAACACTAATATTTACATCACAGAGTTACCAGAAGGAGAAGAGAGAGAGAGCAGAGATTGAGAACCTATTTGAAGAAATAATGACTGAAAACTTCCTTAACCTGGTGACAGAAATAGACACACAAGTCAAGGAAGTGCAGAGAGCCCCAAACAAATTTAATTCAAAGAAGACTACACCAAGACACATAATAATTAGAATGCCAAAAGACAAAGAGAGAATCTTCAGCAAGGGAGAGTTATTTACTTACAAAGGAGTTCCCTTAAGAATGTGAGTTGATTTCTTTTTTTATTTTTATTTATTTTTATTTTTTTTAATTTTTAATTTTGTTTTTTGTTATAGATATTTCACCTTTTTGACCCCATTGGCACCCCGCTCCCCACCACACCCCCGCCCCGTCCCCAGCTTAGTTGTCCATGTCCATTGGCTTACATGCATATAAGTTCTGTGGTTTATCTCTTCCCACCCCCCCATCCCCTCTTCTCAGGGATGTCAGTCTGTGCCCCACTTCCATGTTTCTGGGTCTACCGTATTCCTCAGACTGTTGTGTTCATTATATACCATATATAAGTGAGATCATGTGGTATTTGTCTTTTTCTGCTTGGCTTATTTCACTTAGGATAATACTTTCCAGGTCCCTCCATGTCGTCACAAAGGATAAGAGATCTTTCTTTCTTACCGCTGCATAGTACTCCACTGTGTATATGTACCACAGCTTTTTTATCCATTCGTCTACTGATGGACACTTGGGCTGTTTCCAGATCTTAGCTATTGTAAATAGTGCTGCTATGAACATGGGGGTACATATATTCTTCCTGATTGGTGTTTCAGGCTTTGTAGGGTATATTCCTAGAAGTGGGAACACTGGGTCAAATGGAAGTTCAATTTTTAATTTTTTGAGGTAACACTATATTGTTTTCCACAGTGGCTGCACCAGTCTGCATTCCCACCAGCAGTGTATTAGAGTCCCCTTTTCTCCACACCCTTGCCAACACTTGCTCTTTGATGATTTGTTGATGGCGGCCATTCTGACAGGTGTGAGGTGATACCTCATTGTTGTTTTAATTTGCATCTCTGTAATGATTAGTGATGTTGAGCATTTCTTCATATGTCTCTTGGCATTTGTATGTCCTGTTTGGAGAGGTGTCTATTCAGCTCCTCTGCCCATTTTTTAATTGGGTTCTTTGTCTTCCTTTTGTTGAGTTGTATGAGCCCTCTCTATATATTGGAAATTAACCCCTAATCTGATATATCATTGGCAATGATGTTCTCCCATACAGTGGGTTGCCTTTCCATTTTGATGATTGTTTCTTTTGCTGTGCAGAAGCTTTTTAGTTTGATGTAGTCCCATGTGTTCATTTTTTCCATTGTTTCTGTTGCCTTAGGTGATGTATCAGTGAAAATTCTGCTCCGTATGTGGTCCGAAATTTTGATGCCTACAGTTTCTTCTAGGATTTATATGGATTCACGGGTCACATTTAAGTCTTTTATCCATTTTGAGTTTATTTTTGTGTATGGTGTAAGTTGGTGGTCTAGTTTTATTTTTTTGTATGTAGCTGTCCAATTTTCCCAACACCATTTATTAAAGAGGCTGTCTTTACTCCACTATATGCTCTTGCCACCTTTGTCAAAAATTAATTGAGCGTATTGCCTTGGGTCCATTTCTGGGTTTTCAGTTCTGTTCCACTGGTCTATATACCTGGTACTGTTCTTGTACCAGTACCAGTCTGTTTTGGTTACAGTCACTTTGTAGTATAACCTGATATCTGGTATTGTGATCCCACTTACTTTGTCCTTCTTTTTCAAGATTGCTGTGGCTATTCGGGGTCTTTTTTGGTTCCATATGAACTTTTGAAGTATTTGTTCTAGTTCTATGAAATATGTCGTCGGTATTTTGATGGGGATTGCATTGAATCTATAGATTGCTTGGGGTAGTATGGACATTTTAATGATGTTAATTCTTCCAATCCATGAACAGGGTATGTGCTTCCACTTTTTTTATATCTTCCTCTATTTCTTTTTTCAATGACCTGTAGTTTTCTGCAAATAGGTCCTTTACTTCTTTGGTTAAGTTTATTCCTAGGTATCTTAATTTTTTTGGCACGATGGTAAATGGGATTGCTTTTTCAGTTTCTCTTTCTGTGAGTTCATCATTGGTGTACAAGAATGCCATCATTTTCTTCTTCTTTTTTTTTTTTTTATCCTCACCCGAGGATATTTTTCCATTTTTTGTACAGATAGAGTGGGAGGGAGAGAGAGGGAGAGAGAGAGAGAGAAGCATCGATGTGAAGGAACATATCGAGTGGCTGCCACTCGAACGACCAACCAGGGCCGGGGTCAAACTGCAACCGAAGTACGTGCCCTTAGCGGGAACCGAACACAGGTGTCTCCAGACCGCAGGCCGACGCTCTAACCACTGAGCCAAATTGGCCAGGGCCGCTGTTGATTTCTTGACGTTAATTTTGTATCCTGCTACTTTGCCAAATTCATTCATTAAGTGTAGTAGATTTTTGATGGAGTTTTTAGGATTTTCTATGTATAATATCATGTCATCTGCAAATAATGACAGTTTCACTTCCTTCTTTCCAATTTGGATCCCTTTTATTTTTTCTTCATGTCTGATTGTTGTGGCTAAGACTTCCAGTACAATGTTAAATAAGAGTGGCGAAAGTGGACATCCCTGTCTTGTTCCAGCTCTTAATGGAAATGTTTTTAGTTTCTGTCCGTTGAGTATGATGTTGGCTGTAGGTCTTTCATATATGGTCTTTATTATGTCAAGATATGATCCCTCTATTCCCACATTGCTGAGCATTTTTATCAGACATGGATGCTGGATTTTGTCGAAGGCTTTTTCAGCATCTATTGATATGATATGTGCTTTTTATTCTTCATTTTGTTTATGTGGTGTATCACATTTATTGATTTGCGAATATTGTACCAGCCTTGCATCCCTGGAATGAATCCCACTTGGTCATGGTGAATAATTTTTTGATGTATTTCTGGATCCGATTTGCTAATATTTTGTTCAGGAATTTGGCGTCTATGTTTATCAGGGATATTGGCCTGTAGTTTTCTTTCTTCGTAGTGTCTTTTTCTGGTTTTGGAATTAGAATTATCTGGCCTCATAGAATGTGTTTGGAAGTCTTCCTTCTTCTTGAATTTTTTGAAATAGTTTGAGGAGAATAGGTGTTAGTTCTTTTTTGAATGTTCGGTAAAACTCCCCCGTGAAGCCATCAGGGCCTGGGCTTTTGTTTGTTGGGAGAGTCTTGATTACCTCTTCAATTTCCTTAGTTGTTATTGGTCTGTTCAAGTTTTCTATCTCTTCTGGGTCCAGAGTTGGGAGACTGTGTGTTTCTAGAAATTTGTCCATTTCGCTGAGATTGTCGAATTTATTGCCACATAGTTGTTCATAGTAGTTGTAAATGATCTTTTGTATTTCCGTGGTGTTGGTTGTTACTTCTCCTCTTTCATTTCTGATTTTGTGCATTTGGGTTCTCTCTCTTTGTTTCTTGGTGAGTCTAGTTAAGGGTTTATCAATCTTGTTTATCTTTTTGAGAAACCAGCTCTTTGTTTCATTGAACCTTTGAATTGTTTTTTTGGAATCTATGTCATTTATTTCTTCTCTGATCTTTACTATTTCCTTCCTTCTACTTGCTCTGGGGTTTTCTTTTTGTTTGATTTCTAATTCTTTAAGTTGTGAGGTTAGACAGTCAAATAGAAATTTTTCTTGTTTTTTGATGTAGGCCTGTAGTGCTATGAACTTCCCTCTCAGAACTGCTTTCACTGCATCCCATAGATTTTGTGTTGTTGTGTGTTCATTTTCATGGAAGTTTTTAATTTCTTCCTTGATCTCTTGGGTGACCCATTCATTGTTTCATAACATGCTATTTAGCCTCCACGTGTTGAAATGTCTTTGCATGTTCTTGTTGCAATTGATTTCTAGTTTCGTGCCATTGTGATCTGAGAAGATGCTTGAGATTATTGCAATCTTCTTGAACTTGTAGAGATTTAGTTTTTGTCCTATCATGTGGTCTATCTTTGAGAATGTCCCATGTGCACTTGAGAAGAATGTGTATTCTGTAGTTTTGGGGTGTAATTCTTTGTAGATATCTATTAAATCCACTTGGTCTAGTGCTTCATTTAGAGTCTATTTTTCCTTGTTAATTTTTTGCCTAGAGGATCTATCCAATGCTGTCAACGGGGTGTTGAAGTCCCCTGCTATGATTGTATTGTTGTCGATTTGTCCTTGGAAGACCTCCAGAAGATTTTTAATATATTTTGGTGCTCCTATATTGGGTGCATATATGTTTATCAAGATATGTCTTCCTGTTGGATAGATCCTTTCAATATTATGTAGTGGCCTTCTTTGTCTCTAGTTATGGTCTTCATTTTGAAATCTATTTTATCAGATATGAGAATTGCTACCCCAGCTTTTTGTTGCTTTCCATTTGCTTGGAAGATTTTTTTCCATCCCTTCACTTTCAACCTATGTGAGTCTTTTGTTGTGAGGTGGGTCTCTTGTAAAGAACATATAGATGAGTCATGCTTTCTTATCCAATCAGCCACTCTGTGTCTTTTTATGGGAGCATTCAATCCATTTACGTTTAAGGTGATTATTGATATGTACTTATTTATTGCCATTTTTTTTAGTGTGGTCGATTTTTCTTCCCATTTCTACTGCTAATTACAGCAGTCCTTTTAACATTTCTTGCAGTGCTGATTTGGTGGTAATGTATTCCCTTAGCCTTTTTTTGTCTAGGAAGCTCTTTATTTGACCTTCTATTTTGAATGATAGCCTTGCTGGGTAGAGTAGTCTTGGATTCAGATTCTTGTTTTTTATGACTTTGATTACTTCATGCCATTCCCTTCTGGCCTGTAGTGTTTTTTGTGAGAAGTCAGCTGAGAGCCTTATGGGGTTTCCTTTGTAGGTAACCTGTTGCTTATTTCTTGCTGCTTTTAGGATTCTCTCTGTCTTTAATTTTTGGCAGTTTGATTACTGTGTGTCTTGGTGTGGGCCTGTTTGGGTTCTTCTTACTTGGGACTCTCTGTGCTTCTTGAACTTGAATGCCTTCTTCCTTCACCAAATTAGGGAAGTTTTCTGTCACTATTTTTTTGAATATATTCTCTATCCCTTGCTCATTTTCTTCTTCTTCGGGACTCCTATGATGCAAATATTATTACGTTTCCAGTTGTCCCACAGTTCTCTTAACCTGTCTTCCTGTTTTTAAATAGTTTTTTTTCCTTTGTTTTTCTGATTGGTTGATTTTTTCCACCCTGTCTTCTAATTCACTGATCCAATCCTCAGCTTCCTCTACTCTGCTTTTTAAACCTTCCAATGTGTTTTTCATGTCTGATATGTCTTTTTTTATCTCTTCTTGATGGTTTTTAATTTCCAATTGGCTTATTTTCAGTGTCTCTATGTCCTTACTCATGCTGTTCAGCTTCCTCAAGATCATGGCTCTGAATTCTAGCTCTGTTAACATGCCTAATTGCTCCACATTGATCTCATCTTCGGTGGAGGTCTCTTGCTCTTTCATTTGCCTTCTGTTTCTTTGTTTCACCATTTTGGCTATCACTGTGGGCTTTGGAGCCTGTCAAGTTTTCCCTGTGGGTGTTGGTGTTCTGCTGTTTGTGGCTCCCTCTCCTGTGTTTAGATGAGCAAGGGAGGACCCACGTTAAACACCACTGTCAAGTCTTACTTTCCTGGTTAAAGTTGCTAGCCTAGGAAAGGTACTGTTATCCTCTAGCTTTTTGCCTGGAGGCTAGCAGTCGAGGTTACTTGATGAGTTTTGGGTTGTCAATTGATTGAAAAACTCCCTCAGGTGCTCAGCCCAAGGGGATTTCAGGAGGGTGGGGCAGATGCAGGTTGTTAATGAGCTTCAATTAGCACTTCAAAGGCCCACAGGGTGGGGTTGGATCTCCGAGGGAGGGGCTGCTGCCTCTCCTCAGAGCCCTGGGAAGGAGCAATATGGCCACTGTCCTGTGTGGCTGCCACTCAGCAAAAGCTCTGAGCGCCCTCCAAATCCCGAGTGTCCCGACACAGTTCCAGTCCAGTCTGCCCTCCCTCTGCCAGAGCCCAAGGTGAGTGGCTGTGGCTTTTTTAGCCTCTGTTCCGGCTCTGTGCTGTGGAGCCGCTTTGGAGTATAACCCGAGGGTGCGGCTCCCAGCTAAGGCCACTGCTGAGCTGCCGACCGTGGGCTCCCAGCCCCCGTCTCGCGCCTTCGCAAGCCTACCAGGATCGAGCCAGTGTCCCTAGTTATATTGTCCTCGCAAGCTGCTTTTCTGTTGCTTTTTCCCGTCAATTTGTCTGTGTTATAGTTGTAATTCCAGTTTGGTTCTGGGAGACGACGATCTGTGTAGCTTCCATTCACTCCGCCACCATTTTTCTAATCCTCAGTTGATTTCTTAACAGAAAGTTTACAGCCGAGAATGGACTGGTACAAAATATTCAAAGTGTTGAAAAGCAAGGACCTATGACTAAGATTACTATATTCAGCAAGTCTATCATTTAAAACTGAAGGAAAGAGAAAGAGCTTCTCAGATAAGAAAAAGCTTAAAGAGTTTATCACCATCAAATCAGTATTACAAGAAATGTCAAGGGACCTCTTTAAGAGGAAGAGAAGAAAACATAAATATGAATAATAAAATAACAATAAATACATGCCTATCAATAATCACTTTAGATATATAAGGATTAAATGCTTCACTCAAAAGACATGGGATCAAAAGAAACACACACAGATTGAAAGTAAAGAGATAGAAATATATGTTTCATGTAAATGGAAACATACACAAAATAGCTGGGGTAGCAACACTTCTTTCAAACAAAATAGACTTTAAAACAAAGGTATGAGAGGAGGCACAGGACATTACATAATGCTAAAGGAATCAGTACAACAAGAGAATAAAACCCTTGCAAACATTTATGCACTCAAATTAGTAGCACCTAAATTTTCAATGCAAATATTGACAGATATAAGGGGAGAGACTGACAGTAATACAGTCAGAGCAGGGGAATTTAATACCCCACTGAAATCAATAGATTGCTCATCCAGAGAGAAAATCAATAAGAAAACAGTAGCCTTAACCATATGGATTATCGAATATTTTTAGAGCAATCACCCTAAAGCAGCAGAATATAGCTTCTTTGCAAGTGCACATTGAAAAATTTCCAGGATAGATCACATGTTGGGCCACAAAACAAGTCTCAATAAATTTAAAAAGACTGAAGTCAAGTCAAGCATCTTCTCTGACCACAATGGTATGAAACTAGAAATCAATTACAAAAAGAAAACTGAAAAACACATAGAGACTAAATAACATGCTACTAAACAATAAATGGGTTAACAATGAGATTAAGGAAAATATCAAAAGATACCTTGAAACAAATAAAAATGAGAACACAACAACCCCAACTCTATGGGACACAACCTAAACAGTTCTAAGGGGAAAATTTATGGCAATGCAGGCCTACCTCAAGAAAAATCTCAAATAGGAATATAACCTCACATATAAAGGAACTAGAAAAAGAACAATAAACAAAGCCCAAAAGTGAGAAGAAGAAAGAAAATAATAAAGATCAGAGTGAACATAACAACTGATACCATAGCCCTGGCCAGTTTTGCTCGGTGGTTAGGGCATCGGTCTGCAGACCAGAGTGTCCTGGGTTTGGTTCCAGCTATGGGCATGTCCCTCAGTTGCAGTTTGAACTCACCCTAGTTGGGGTTGTGTGGGTGGCAACCACTGATGTGTCTCTCTCACATGGATTTTTCTCTTTCTCTCTTCTCTCCTTTCTCCCTCTTGCTCTATCTGAAGATAAATGTAAAAAACAAAAAACAAACAAACAAACAAAACAACCGATACCAATGAAATACAATGGGTTATAAGAAAATATTATATGCCAACAAACTGTACAATTTGGATAAATTCCCAGAAACATACAATCTTTAAAGACTGAGTCAAGAAGAATGAGTAAATCAGAACAAATCAATAATTACTCATGAAATCAAGTCAGCAATCACAAAACTTTCAAGAAACAAAGGTCCTTAACTGGATGGCTTCACAGGTGTATTTTACTACACATTGAAAGAAGAATTAACACCAATCCTTTTCAACTATTTCCAAAATACTCGAGAAGGAAAGGCTTCAAGTTCATTTTATGAGTCCTAGCCACAACAATCAGACAAGTAAAAGAAATGAAAGGCATCCAAATTGGAAAGAAGGAAGTAAAACTGTCATTTTTTGCAGATGATTTGACACTATATAAAGAAAGCCATAAAGATTATACCAAAACAAACAAACAAAAAACTATTAGAGCTGATCAATGAATTCAGTAAAGTAGCAGAATACAAAATTAATATTCAGAAATTGGTTGCATTTTTATACATCAGTATCAAACTATCACAAAGAGAAATTAAGAAGGCAATCTAATTTACAATTGCATAACAAAATTATACATAGGAATAAATGTAACCAAGGAGATAGAAAACCTGTACTCAGAAAATTAAGAGACATTGAAGAAAGAAATGGAAAAAGATACAAATAAATGGAATCATATACCATGCTTATAGATAAGAAGAATTAACATTCTTAAAATGTCCATACTATCCAAAGTAATCTGTAGATTCAATGTACTCACTATCAAAATACCAATGGCATTGTTCACAGAACTAGAATTAATCCAAAAATTTATATGGAACCGCAAAATACCACAAATAGTAACAATCTTTGGAAAAACAAAAAAGTTAAAGGAATCATGCTACCTGATATCAAACTACACTACAAGTCTATAGTAATCATAAAAACATGCACATAGATCAATGGAACAGAATAGAAAGCCCAGAAATAAACCCATGCTTGTATGGCCAATTAATATTTGACAAAAGAGACAATAACATACAATGGGGCAAAGACAGTAAATTCAATAAATGGTGCTGGAAAAATCAGACAAATACATTTAAAAAAATAATAACCATACCACCTTCTCACACTATGCACAAGAATAAACTCAAAATGGATTGAAGACTAAAATGTAACACTCAAAACCATAAAAATTCTAGAAAAAAAAACATGAGCAGTAAATCCTCTGACATTGCTTTTGGTAATATTTTTGTTAATATATCTCCTTAGGCAAGAGACACTGAAGAAAAATGAATAAATGAGACAACATCCAAGTAAAAAATTTTTCCTTAGCAAAGGAAACCATCAACAGAACTAAAAGACAACCCTACTGATTGGGAAAAAATATTCACCAATGATACATCTGATCAGGGTTTAATATCCAAATTTTATAAAGAATTCATACAACTTTACACCAAAAGAAATCGAATTAAAAAATGGGCAGAGGACCTGAATAGACACTTTTCCAAAGAGGACATATGGATGCCCAACAGATATTTGAAGAGTTGCTCAACATCACTAATCATCAGAGAAATGCAAGTAAAAACCACACACAATGAGCTATCACCTCACACCTGTCAGAATGACTATCATCAATAAATCAATAAACAAGTGTTGGCAAGAATGTAGAGAAAAGGGAACCCTTGTGCAGTGTTGATGGGGCTACAAATTGGTTAAGCTACTATGGAAAAGAGTATGGGTGTTCCCAAAAACTTAAAAATAGAACTACTTATGACCCAGGAATTCCACTTCTGGGTATCTATCCAAAGAAATCTAAAACACTAATTTGAAAAGACATATTCATACCTGTATTCATTGCAGCATTATTTACAATAGTCAAGATATGGGAGCAGCCTAAGTGTCCATCAATAGATGAGTGGATAAAGTGTTACATATTCACAGTGGAATATTACTTGGTCATAAAAAGGGATGAAATCTTACCCTTGCATAAACATGGGTGGACCTAGAGGGTTTTATGCTAAGTAAAATAAGTTTTACAGAGGAAGACAAATACCTATGAATTCATTGATATGTGGAATCTGAGGAACAAAATAAAAGTACAAACACAATAGAAACAGACTCATACAGGCAAATAGAAATTGGTGGTTTCCAGATAAGAAGGGCATTGGGAGACTGGATGAAAAAGATGAAGAAATAAAGAGGTATAAATTGGTAGTTGCAAAATAGTCATAATATTTAAAGTACAGCATGATAAATATAGTCAACAATAATATTATAATAACTCTATATGGTGTCAGGTGGGCACTACACTTATTGGAAAAATCACTTCATAAATATATGAATATCTAACCACTATGCTGTAAACCTGTGTATGCTGTATAAAATAATAATGAATGCCACCTGTAATTAAAAATAAAAATACATTTAAAGAAGAGCCATAGCTCAAAGAAAGTAGATAATTAAGTGAGAAAATTCAGAGTGTGTGACACACAGCAAGTGCTCATATTTAATAAATAAAGTAAATATTTGCTATTGTTCCAATACCATTGCCCAAAGGAACTTTTACAGGGACACAACAGCAGTTTACACGTTGTCTGTTTCATTTACCATATAATTATGATCATATAGCTTGTGTTGTAAACTGACTTTTGCAGAGTACTCAACTCACATATGAAAAACACTTTCCTGCCTAAAAAATTCTCATCACTTCATAATCTTTATCATAAATCTTTGTCATGAATTGTCACCTTTTTCTCTATTACCTGAATTGCATGGATATGTATGAAAATAGCACAGGCTCCTATTTTGTGAGAGCTATTAGAAATTGGCATATAATACCCCTGAATATATGCAGATGTCCTTTGGACAAATATTTGCAATGTGTATTTAAGGGATATTCTACATGTTTCATTTTAAGGAGAAAAATTACTCCCCAGCAGAGCCAGGGAACCCTAGTAGAGAAAGAAGAAAGAAGAGTAGTGTGCTTCTAGCTTACTGAAAGGGCCTGAAAGTCTAAAGCTATATGTGTTCTTCCTGGCTCCCCCTCTAGCTGCCTCTATGATTTTGGAAAAGCTACACAGGGTGTAGTACCAAAATCTTGCCCACATGCTAGCATGGTTATCCTGGCATAACAGTGGGTGTTGCAATTTGGCATGCTACTTCAAAAGGACTGGAAAACAGAAGAAGATGTGAGTTTTAACATACACTCTGGGAGCTGAGGAAGGCAAGCATGCAGGAAAAGGGGAAATACTCTTTTTTTTTTTTTTTTTTAAGCAAGCAAAGTACACAACTACCGAAAGTAGGTGGTTTACTCAACAGATGATTTTGTAAGTGAATGAAAATTTATATACTGGATTCTTTCCTCCCAAATATTTTTTATTTGGCTTGAGGGTGTCTTGAAAGACATTATTCTTTTTTTGTTATTCTTCTGATTTACATTTGAATTTCTCCATTGCAACCATTGGTGAGAATAGAAGTCTTTCTATTTGAAGATTTATAAAGGCCTTGTAATAATCTTCTCTAAAGAGGAGCATAAGGCACCCAATGACAAAGAATCACTTATAATATTTGATGATTGTCTTCCTATTCTTCCAGTAACATTGAGATGTTTTCTAGCAATGTGAAGAATTTACCAGGCCCATTTTATTCCACTTGCTTGTCAAACCAAAGGGACACCGAAGGCATAGGCTTTTGGAACCTTTGAGTGTTTAGTATGCTAAGGAAGAGAAAGCACAAGCTCTCACTAGGAAGGGACAGCTGCCAACTGTGAGAAAAAGAAGTGCAGGGAACCACCACAGAGTCCCAGCACCCTGCCCATCATCAGAAGTGGCAGTGTACCTAAAAATAGAAACATTCCTCCGATTAGTTATCAATCATCTTAGAAGCCTTAGTTAAGAAGACTGTGGTTTGAGGTGGTGGTTGAAGTCCCAGAATAAAGTGATGCTTTCATTTTCAGTACCCACACAATAGCTAATCAAGGAAGAAGTCAGCTTTTGTGGGGAGCTGAAAAAGAGATCAGGACAAGAAAAAGAAGGATGTGGTGGCATAATTTAGAGTGATTGGTGATCTATTAAAGGGTTTAAGTGAGGAACGTTGCATCCTCTTGCCAGTATCCTTCCTAGAACCTTTTACTCCCACATTTCTGGTCCCTCCTCAGTCTTCTATGCAACATCCTACATTTTGGGGGTTTCATTAGATGTTTCTTGGTGCTCTACTGGGCCCCCTTCCTTCTCATGTTATAAACTCTCCCTGGGAAACCCCAAGTACTCCTATGATATCAATAGCTACTTGAATTCTGAGGACTCTTCTAACTATAGCCCAAAGTGAGACCCTTCCCTTGAACCTCATACTATACATCTAACTGCCTTCTGGGCTTCTCTGCCTGAGCTACTACAGAGACATCAAACTCAACATGGTCAAGTTCACTCATTAGCTTTGTCTAGGCTTGTTCTAAAAGCCGACTTTTCTTTCTCTATGTCATGTCTTTGCAAACAGCATGATCACTCACCCACATCAAAAACCTAAATTAATATCCTACAAATCCAACTCCTTATCTCCATTCCCATTACCACTACTTCAGTTCAAGCTTCATTCATTTCACACCTGGATTGCTATCTGAAACCTCCTTTCTGCTCTCATGTCTTTCTAGTCAGTTCTGCACAGTATTATCATGTTACTATTTATATAAGATGAGACATGTTGAGTGGTGGGGGGAGGGGGTCGCTCTTGTCTTAGAAATTTGTCTGGAGTCCCATTACTGAGAACAGTAGGTTACTCTGAAAAGCCATAGGGCCACCAGCCATGCCCTTCCAGGAACACAGACAAGTGGTCAAATGAGATGAAAATCTCTCACTTCCACCACTGAATTCAACATATATATATACAGAAGACTGAAGTTCATTATGTCATTAGAGAAGATGGGATCGTTGAGGTCTGGGGTGAAGGGGAATAATGCTTTGTTGTTGTTTTTTTCTCATAGAAAGAAGTGGAAGCACTGTCCTTCAGGCCAAGATGTAGGATATAAGAATATTTTCATGAAAAGTCAAGATGCCTGCAAAGTAGGATGTTGGGACCTTCCTCCCCAGCTTGATGTTTATTGAATGAAACTCAAAGTAGAGCACAATAAAGAGTTCCTGAGAGGAGCTGACTTGCATGCCTTGGAGTTTCCCAATGTGTATGAAGAGAGAGGCAGGTGAATGTCTTTCTCTTGGAGTAATGAAGATAATTCATATCAGGGAAAAGAAGAAACAATGGATCAGCCTGAGATCCCAGCAAGGATACACAAATGTTTATGGAAAAATACATGCCATATAAGGAAGCTGGGATGCAGCCATCTTTAAGGTATTCCAAACTACCAGGAGTAAGAGACTGGTGGGGTATACTTTTGAGGCAGAAGCTGAGGAAGTATCACAAGAGGTAATCTTTAAAATACATCACACATGTAAGCGAGATACACAGTACAAAGATCTTACAAAGTCTTCCAAAGAAATCTGAAAATGCACCCACAAAAGAAACTTTCCCCTTTTCCTGTAATTCTTCCTCTTTTCAAATCTTGTCCTAGAGGAGCCAGAAACAGGAATGACAGAGTATACCCTACTACAGGCTCCAAGCCCAAGATCAGGACTAAACTGAGGGAACAGAAGTAGCAATGGATTGAATGTGAGATTGGTACTTTGATTTAGACTTTACTGGAATTATAAATATCTGTAAATGAGTCCATTTTCAAAGCAAGACTGTTCTTACAGCTGAACTGACTGGAATCCTATAGGATCTTGTCATGTTGTCAAAAGTTGAGGGGGAAAGATATGGCAAAACACATTTGAATGCAGTGCTGGGAAAAAACAAAGTTATGTTTCATATTACAAAGTAAAAAATACCATGTCATTCATCTGCATTATATCCCTCAGTGCCTTCCAAACATAACACATAATGAACGTAAATGGTTATATTTAAAAAAAATGAATAAGTAGAGAGGAAAATGGTAATGGAGCGAATAGAGGCTACACTGATGATCTCCCAGGACCAAACGGGAATTACAACTAAAGACAAATCTTCAGAAGAAAGCAACAGAACAGCAACAGGACAGAGGCATATAACCAGGGACACTGGTAAGATCTGGGGAGTCATGAGAGGGTGGCATGCTAAGAGCCATGGACAGCAACAGTCTTACTGTGAGCAGTGCCCTTGGGGATAAAATACTAAGACAAATCTTCAGAAAAAAGCAACAGAAAAGCAACGGGACAGAGGCATATAACCAGGGACACCAGTAAGATCTGGGGAGGCATGAAAGGATGGCATGCTAAGAGCCATGGATAGCAAAAGTCTTACTGTGAGCAGTGCCCTCGGGGATAAAATACTAAGCTTGCTCCAAGTTTAGAGGATTGGAACAGAGCATTGCATTGGCTACAGCCACTCACCTGAGGCTCCAGCAGAAGGAGGGCACACTGGACAGGAACACTGGGGATACCCAAGATTTGGAAGGGCACTCATATTTTGGCTGAGTCACAACCACAAAGGACTGTGGCCAGTTTGCTCCTTTCTAGAGCTGGGGAGAAAAGCAGCAGCCCTCAAACCTCAGAGATTCAGCCTTTTCCAGGTGAGTCAAGGAAATGCAAATTGAGGTTCATTAACAACCAGCATCTATCCCACCTTCTGGAAATCCTCTTATGCAGAACACCAGGGCTGCATTCCAAGGCACGGAGTAACTGAGACTACTACCATCCAGGCAAAAAGCTAGAGAATAACTGGACCTTTTCTGGGCTTGCAAATGTTTAACATGGCCCATGCAGGCTAATGCAAACCCAGTAAGGGAGCCATAAACAGTAGAATACCAACACCCACAGGGGAAAATTTGGCAGGCTCCAAAACACACCGAGATATCCAAAATGGTGAAATGAAGAAAAAGATCCCAAATGAAAGAACAAGAGACCTCTACTGAAGATAAGAAAAATGAAATGCAGTTAAGCAAATTATCAGAGGTAGAGTTCAGAGCCATGATTATGAGAAAGCTCAACAGCATGAGTAAGGACATGAGCACCATGAGTAAAGATATAGAGACATTGAAAACCACCAAGTGAAAATGAAGAATGGCATAGCGGAAATAAAGAACACATTGGAAGGACTAACCAGTACAGTAGAGGAAGCTGAGGACCAGATCAGTGAATTAGAAGACAGGGTAGAAAAAAGTCAAACAATCAGAAAACTGAAAGAAAAAAAAACACAAAACAAATAAAAAACAGAAAGATAGCATAAGAGAACTGTGGGACAACTGGAAATATAATAAGATTCGCATCATAGGAGACCTCAAAGAGGATGAAAATGGGCAAGGGTTAGAGAATATATTTGAAGAAATAGTGACAGAAAATGTTCCTAACTTGGTGAAGGAAGAACGCATTCAAGTTAAAGAAGCACAGAGAGCCTCAAGTAAGAAGAACCCAAACAGGCCCACACCAAGACACTTGGTAATTGGAATACCAAAAATCAAAGACAAAAAGAGAATCCTAAAGGCAGCAAGAGAAAAGCAAGAGGTTACCTTCAAAGGAAACCCCATAAGGCTCTCAGCTGACTTCTCAACAGGAATACTACAGGCCAGAAGGAAGTGGCATGAAGTAATCAAGGTCATAATAAACAAGGATCTGAATCCAAGACTACTCCACTCAGCAAGGCTATCATTCAAAATAGAAGGTCAAATAAAGAGCTTTCCAGACAAAAAAAATAAAAAGCTAATGGAATACATTAACACCAAAGCAGCACTGCAAAATATGCTAAGAAGACTGCTGTAATTAGTAGAAGAAATATGAAGAAAATATAACCACACTAAACAAAAATGGCAATAAATAAGTACACATTAATTATCACATTAATTGTGAATGTTATAAATGCTCCAATAAAAAGACACAGAATAGCTGACGGGATAAGAAAGCATGACTCACATATATGTTGTTCACAAGAGACCCACAACAAAAGACTCACATAGGTTGAAAGTGAAGGAATGGAAAAAAATCTTTCAAGCAAACGGAAAGGAAAAAAGCTGCGGTGGCAATACTCACATCTGATCAAATAGATTTCAAAAGAAATACCATAAATAGAGACAAAGTAGGACACTACATAATATTGAAAAGATCTATGCAACAGGAAGATATAACTTGGTAAACATATATACACCCAATATAGGAGCACCAAAGTATATTAAAGATCTTCTGGGGGACTTAAAAAAAAAAACTCAACAGCAATACAATCACAGCAAGGGACTTCAACACCCCGCTAACATCACTGGATAGATACTCTAGATAAAAAATTAACTAGGAAACTCAGACTTTAAATGAAGCATCAGACCACATGAATTTAATAGATATCTACAGAGAATTACACTCTAAAATAGCAGAATTCACATTCTTCTCAAATGCACATGATACATTTTCAAAGATAGACCACATGTCTATCTTAGGATACAAACTAAGACTTTACAAGTTCAAAAGATTGAAATCATATCAAGCATCTTCTCAGATCACAATAGCATAAAAATATAAATCAACTGCAACAAGAATATGCAAAGACAGTTGAAAACATGGAGGCTAAATAGCATGTCATTAAACAACAAATAGGTTACCAAGGAGATCAAGGAAGAAATTAAAAACTTCCTGGAAAACAATGAAAATGAACACACAACAACACAAATTCCATGGGATGCAGCAAAATCTGATCTGACAGGGAAGTTTATAGCACTACAGGCCTACCCCAAGAAACAATAAAAATTTCTAATAGACTATCTAACCTCACAACTTAAAGAACTAGAAAGAAAACAAAAAGAAAACCCCAGAGCAAGTAGAAGGAAGGAAATAGTAAAGATCAGTGTAGAAATATATAACATGGAGACCAAAGAAACAAAAGAATCAATGAAAAAAAGAGCTGGTTCTTTGGAAAATAAACAAGATTGATGGACCCTTAACTAAACTCACCAAGAAACAAAGAGAGAGAACCCAAATACACAAAATCAGAAATGAAAGAGGAGAAATAATAACTGACACCACAGAAATACAATGGATTGTTAACAAATATTATGAATAATTATATGGCAACAAATTCAAAATCTAAGTGAAATGGACAAATTTCTAGAAACACATAGTCTCCCAAAACTGGACCGGGAAGAGATAGAAAATTTTACTAGACCAATAACAACAAAGGAAATTGAAGATGTTATCAAGACTCTCCCAGTAAACAAAAGCTCAGGCCCGAACAGTTTCACGGGGGTATTTTACCAAACATCCAAAGAGAACTAATAACCATTCTCCTCAAACTATTTGAAAAAATTCAAAAAGAAGGAAGACTTCTAAACTCCTTTTATGAGGCCAATGTACTTCGAATTACAAAACGAGAAAATAACACTACAAAGAAAGAAAACTACAGGCCATATTTCTGATGAACATAGATGCCATAATCCTGAACAAAGTACTAGCAAATCAAATCCAGCAATACATTTTTAAAACTTATTCACCATGACCAAGTGGGATTCATGCCAGGGATGCAAGGCTAGTACAATATTCGCAAATCAATAAATGAATTACACCACATAAACAAAACGAAAGATAAAAACCATATGATCATATCAATAGACGCTGAGAAAGCATACGACAAAATCCAGCACCCATTTCTGATAAAAACTCTCAGCAATCTGGGAATAGAGGGATCATATCTTGACATAATAAAGGCTATATATGAAAGACCTACAGCCAACATCATACTCAATGGGCAAAACTAAAAGCATTTCCCTTAAGAACAGTAACAGGACAAGGATACCCACTTTCACCATTTTTATTTAACATAGTACTGGAAGTCTGAGTCACAGGAATAGACAGGAAGAAAAAATAAAAGGGATCTATATTGGAAAGGAGGAAGTGAAACTGTCATTATTTGCTGATGACATGATATTATACGTAGAAAACCCCAAAGACTCCATCAAAAATCTACTAGACTTAATAAATGAATTTAGCAAATTAGCCAGATACAAAATTAACATCAAAAAATCGACAGCATTTTTATTCACCAGTGATGAACTCACAGAAAGAGAAACTAAAGAACAATCCCATTTACCATCGCAGCAAAAAAAATTAAGATATCTAGGAATAGACTTAACCTAAGAAATAAAGGACCTATTCACAGAAAACTACAGGACATTAAAAAAAAGAAATAGAGGAAGATATAAAAAAGTGGAGGCACATACTTTGTTCATGTATTGGAAGAATCAACATCATTAAAATGTCCATACTACCTAAAGCAACCCCTATCAAAATACCAATGACATACTTAACAGAACTAGAGCAAATACTTCAAAAGTTCATATGGAACCAAAAAAGACCCTGAATAGCCACAGCAGTCTTGAAAAAGAAGAACAAAGTTGAAGGGATCACATTACCAGATTTAAGGTTATACTACAAAGCCACTGTAATCAAAACAGCCTGGTACTGGCACAAGAACAAGCAGATAGATCAATGGAACAGATTAGAGAACCCAGAAATGGACCCAAGACAATATTCTCAATTAATATTTGACAAAGTAGACAAGGGTATACAGTGGAATAAAGACAGCCTCTTTAATAAATGGTGTTGGGAAAATTGGGCAGCTACACTCAAAAAAGTGAAACTAAACCATCAACTTACTCCATACACAAGAATAAACTCAAAATGGATAAAAGACATAAATGTGACTCATAAATCCATAAAAATTCCAGAAGAAAATGTAGGCAACAAAAATTCAGACATCATACACAGTAGAATTTTCACTGATACATCACCTAAGGCAACAGAAACAAAGGAGAAAATGAACACATGGGACTACATTAAACTCAAAAGCTTCTGCACAGCAAAAGAAAGAAGCACCAAAATGGAAAGACAACCCGCTCTATGGAGAGCATATTTGACAATGATACATTTAATAAGGGGTTAATTTCCAAAATATATAGAGTGCTCATACAACTCAACAATAGGAAGACAAAGAACCCAATTAAAAAATGGGCAGAGGCCCTAAATAGACACCTCTGCAAATAGGACATACAAATGGCCAAGAGACATATGAAGAAATGCTCAACATTACTAATCATCAGAGAGATGCAAATTAAAAAACTATGAAGTATCACCTCACACCTCAGAATGGCCGCCATCAACAAATCATCAAACAAGTGTTGGCGAGGGTGTAGAGAAAAGGGGACTCTACTACACTGCTGGTGGGACTGCAGACTGGTGCAGCCACTATGGAAAACAATATAGTGTTACCTCAAAAGATTAAAAATTGAACTTGCATTTGACCCTGTGATCCCACTTCTTAGAATATACCCCAAGAAGCCTGAAACACCAATCAGAAAGAACATATGTACCCTCATGTTCGTAGTAGCACTATTTACAATAGCTAAGATCTGGCAAGAGCCCAAATGTCCACCATTAGACAAATGGAAAAAAAATGCTGTGGTACATATACATAATGGGGCACTATGGAGCTGTATGAAAGAAAGATCACTTATCCTTTGAGACGACATGGAGAGACCTGGAAATATTATCCTAAGAAAACAAACCAAACAGAGAAAGACAAGTATTATATGATCTCACTTATTTGTAGAATATAATAAACTTAAGAGTCTGAGGAATGGGGTAGTCCCAGAAATGTGGAAATGGAATACAGACTGACAATCCTTAGAAAAGGAGGTGTGGGGGAGAGATAAACCACAGAGCTTATATACATGTATGTATGAACAATGGACATGGACAGCAAAGCAGGTGATAGGGCAGGGAGGGATGGGAGTCGTTAATCAGTGGGGGGAAAAGGGAAACATCTGTAACAAAAATAAATGAATTAGAAAAATAAAAAGAAGTAGAGTGAGAAAATGTTTATTGGTCTCAGTATATAGTTTTCATTTTTGTTTTAGACATTTTTTTTTCTTTGCACCTGGAAAGGAGCTGTGGAGATCACACACACACACACACACACACACACACACACACACTTTTAAAAATACATTTTTATTAATTTTTTAGAGAGAGTAAGGGAGAGATAGAAACACCAATGTGAGAGAAAAACATTGACCAGCTGCTTCCTGCATAGCTCCCAATGGGGAATGCGCCCACAACCCTGATGAGGAATCAAACTGAGACCTCTTAGTCCATGGGATGATGCTACATCTACTGAGCCACACCAGCTGGGCCACATACACCCATTTTTTTTAAAGCTATACAACACCCTCACATTTTGAACTTAACCATGATCTCCATGATTACTCTTAGGTTGTCCCTACATCTTAGGAAGTGCACCAATTATTTTAAATAATTATAGTCAACAGAAGGCCCTCCAACCATACTTCCTCTTTGACTTTCTTCAAGTATCCAGTATTGTCTCTAAAATGATTAGGACATACAGAAGAAGATTGAAATGGAAAAGGATAATATAAACAACTTCAATTTTGGTAATTTTTATTTAACAAAAAATTAAAGCAAATATACAATGTTTAAATTCATAGTATAGGTTTCATGGATGTTTGTTATCTTTTCTGTGATATTCTTTTAAACCAGGGCATGTGATTTGAAATCTTACAATTAGTTTATTTGTTAATTACTTAACCCACACAACAAAGGTTATCAAGTACCTATGGCACACCTGGATTTGTGCTAAGAAATGAAATGCGAAGAGAAGACTCTGCCCATGTACTGTGGCTGACTATCATATGAAATTCCTGTGGTAGTTTTCCCCACAAAAGAGTTGATTTTTGTTGTTGTTGCTAATCCTCAGCCATGGATAATTTTTTTTATTGATTTTTATAGAGTGAGAGGGACGGAGAAAAAGAGAGAAAAAGAGAGAGAGGGGGAGACAAAAATCTATGTGAGGGAGACACATTGATTGGTTGCCTCCCACATGTACACTGACCAGGGCCAGGAATTGCACTGCAATCCAGGCATGTGCACCTGACTGGGAATCAAACCTGTGACCCTTCAGTGCACAGACTGATGCTCTAATCATTGAGCAAAACCACTCAGGGCATAAGATTTTATTTTTAATTAAGAGTGAATGACAGTGAGATCTCTTTATGGAGTGTTTGAAAATGGTCTGTCTATTTACATCTTTTAAAAATTTTTTTATTTATTAATTTGTTTTTGTTACAGATGTTTCTCATTTTTCCCCCATTGACACCCTCCTCCCCTTCCTGCCTGCTTCATCCCCAGCTCTGTTGTGTTCATTGGTCATGCATACATGCATGTAAGTTCTGTGGCTTATCTCTTCCCCCACAAACCCCCCTCCTCTGAGGCTTGTCAGTCTGAACTCCACCTCTATGTCTCTGGGTTAATTTTGCTCAGCAGTTTGTTTAGTTCATTATTTTCCACAAATAAGTGAGATCATGTGATATTTGTCTTTCTCTGCTTGGCTTGTTTTGCTTAGCATAATACTCTATAGGTCCTTCCATGCCATCTCAAAGGATAAGAGATCTTTCTTTCTTACAGCTGCATAGTATTCCATTGTGTACATGTACCACAGATTTTTAATCCACTCATCTACTGATGGACACTTGAGTTGTTTCCAGATCTTAGCTATTGGAAATAGTGCTGCTAAGAACATAGGGGTACATATATTCTTTCTGATTGGTATTTCATGTTTCTTAGGGTATATATTCCTAGAAGTGGAATCACGGGGTTAAATGAAAGTTCAATTTTTAATTTCTTGAGGTAACACAATATTGTTTTCCATAGTGGCTGCACCAATCTGCATTCCCACCAGCAGTGTACTAGAGTCCCCTTTTCTCCACACCCTCACAAACCCTTGTTGATTGATGATTTGTTGATGGGGCCATTCTGACAGGTGTGAGGTGATACTTCACAGTTTTTTTAATTTGCATTTCTCTGATGATTAGTGATGTTGAGCATTTCTTCATATGTCTCTTGGCCATTTGTATGTCCTATTTGGAGAGGTGTTTATTTAAGTCCTCTGCCCATTTTTTAATTGAGTTCTTTGTCTTCCTATTATTCAGTTGTATGAGTACTCTATATATTTTGGAAATTAACCCCTTATCTGATGCATCATTGAAGATTATCGTCTCCCATATAGTGGGTTTCCTTTCCATTTTTATGGTTGTTTCTTTTGCTGTGCAGAAGCTTTTGAGTTTGATGTAGTCCCATGTGTTTATTTTTTCCTTCCTATTTACATCTTGATAAAGGACAAAATGCCTTTTCTACTTATTTCCTTTTCCTCTCTCCCATCTTCCTTTCCAAGATTAGTGCAATGGTAATTTTTTTTCTCTAAAATAGCAAGTCTTCATAAAGTGTCTGAACGAACACATTCCATGAAATAAAATTACTAAGTATTTTGTCAAATAAAAAACTTGGGAGATTTAAAGCAAAATCTAAGAATGCTGAGTGTCATGGTTCAGTTTTTAAATTGGGTTAGCATAACTAACAAGTTTTTGGACAAATTATGAGAACATTATTATTATTATTTTTATTATTATCTCAGCTCATGATGGTTTCTTAAAAAGGAGCTATACTCCTTAAACTAAATGTTACAAAATGATTATGTCAGTGTCACCAGGCCCAAACAGTGAGTATGAAATTGAAACTACAGATTTGAGTATCATGCATATTCACTCATGTTTTTTCTTAACACTGAACAGTTAATAATTTGCTGGAACAGGAATTTTGATTACTACTCAGTGACATGAAACCTGAGGAACTTCATTCAGCCAGCCAGTTGGCAAATGCTGCCTTCATGTTATTAAATTGATCTTTACCAGTATTTCTATTATACAACTTGAAGCAGTCCCCTAAAGCATCTTTACCTAACTCCTCACAGAATGGTATTAAAGAGCTGTCTTTTGAAACCTCATAATTCCTTCTATATTCAGATTCATATACTCATAGTTTCCATGGTGAAGATCAAGAAAACAATAACCAACAAAGTGTAAATGACTGAAAGCATGGGATCTCAACATTGTGCCATTACTGTGAACTCAATAATGAATGGTATTGCGCATGCATTGTCGCTATGGTTATAGATAACACATTCATAATTTAGTGCCTGATTTTGATTTTTCATATCATTTACAAGTTTGTTTCATTTAGAAATATGTCAACTGATGTGGTCATAAGTTATGGAAACAAAATATTATCTTCATTATCTATTCTGGAACCTTGAGTTGCAACGTGGTAGGAAAAACAAAACAAAACTGAACAATGGAAATGAGGGGCCTGAATCCTGGCTGAACTTAGAGTACCACTTTGCTTTTTTGTGTGATGTTTTTCTATGAAGAATTTGTAATGCGGCGAATACTATAGATTAAATAACAGAGTTCAACTGCTTGTCCTAATGCATTTAGTAGCTGAGTATGAAAAGGAAATGGGATTCTATGAAATATTTATTCACTTCAGTCCACTTCAATATTCTGCGCTCCAGCAAAGATGGGCTTGTAATTCTAATTTCATAAAAATGCAGTGGAAGCTCTGGACACAGGACATCTCTGTGCATCTTTATTAATGTTCTTTTTCAGTTTCTTCTTTAATCATTGTTAGGTGGAGGAACAATTAATTTTTGCCCAAGTCCCTCTTTTGAAGCCTTAGTTCTTACTTTGGCCAGTTTATATTCCATGCTAGCAGTCAGCTCCTTTGAGCGGTCCCACCCCCACACAGATACACACCCTTGCCTCTGAGGAGGCTTCGTGCCTGCAAATGACAAGACATAGTGGAGTGAATTGGCAACCTAGTCTCCAACTACCCACCAGATTCTGCTCCATTAAAATGAAAAACAGTGGAAAGAATGAAGATCATTTAGTTGTACATGATTCCTTTTGAGCAATCTCTAGTCAGTTCAGGATACTTCCTCTTTACCCCCCCTCTCCCCTCTATCATCTGTCTGCATCCATGTAGCTCTGAGCACAGCATTAAGAATACTTTAAAGACTCCAAAATGGCAGCAGAGTAAATGGAAGCTATACAGACTATCTCCCAGGACCAAACTGGAATTACAATGAAAATAAAAACAAATCATCAGGAAAAAGCAACAGAAAAGCAGCTTGGAAGACCACATAACAAGGGACACTGAATCAATCCTGGAAGGCTTGCGGAGATGTGAGAGGGGGGCTGGGAGCCAATGGTGGACAGCTCGGCAACTACACAGTGGCCTTAGGTGGGAGCAGCGGCCTTAGGTGGGAGTAGTGCCCTAGGGTTAAACTCCCAAGCAACTCCATAGTGCAGAGCCAGGAAAGAGGCTAAAATAGCCACAGACACTTATTTTGGTCTCCGGCAGAGGGAGGGCAGACTAGACTGGAACTGTGTGGGGACACTCGGGATTTGGAGGGCACGCAGAGCTTTAGCTGAGTTGTGGTCACTCAGGACAATGGTTTTCTTACTCCTTCCCAGGGCTCTGGAGAGAGGCGGTGCCCCACCCCTCTGAGATTCAATCCCACACAATGGCCATTGAAATAAAAATTGAGGCCCATTAACAACAGCCATCTGCCCCACCTTTGGGAAATCCCCTTACACTGAGCACCTGAGGGAGTTTTTCATTCAACTGAGAAGCCAAGGCTCTTCAGATAACTGCTACTGATAGCCTCCAGGCCAAAATCTAGAAGATAACTGTACCATTCCTGGGCTAGCAACTCTATCCAGGAAAATAAGACTTGACAGTGGTGTTTATCATGGGACCTACCTGGCTAATCCAAACCCAGGAGAGGGTGCCACAAACAGCAGAACAACAACACCGAAAGGGAAATATTGGTAGGCTCCAAAGCCCACTGTGATAGCCAACATGGTGAAACAAAGAAACAAAAGCCAAATGAAAGAACAAGAGACCTCTACCAAAGATAAGATAAATGAGGTGAAGTTAAGCAAGTTAACAGAAATAGAGTTCAGAGCCATGATCTTGAGGAAGCTCAACAGCATGTGTAAGGACATGAGCACCTTGAGTAAAGAAATAGAAATGTTGACATTAAAAACCAGCAAGAAGAAATAAAGAATGACATATCAGAAATATAGAACTCATTGGAAAGTCTAAATAGGAGAGTTGAGGAAGCTGAGGACCAGATCAGTGAATTAGAAGATAAAGTAGAAAAAAATCAAACAATAAGAAAACCAAAAGGAAAAAACAATTAAAAAACAGAAAGACAGCTTCAGAGAACTGTAGGACAACTGGAAATGTAACAATATTCTCATCATAGGAGTACCCGAAGAAGAAGAAAATGAGCAAGGGTTAGAGAATATATTTGAAGAAACAGTGACAGAAAATTTCCCTAATTTGGTGAAGGAAGAAGGCATTCAAGTTCAAGAAGCACAGAAGGCCCAAAATGAGAAGAAACCAAACAGGCCGACACAAAGACACAGAGTCCTCAAAATGACAAAATTAAACACAAAGAGATAATCCTAAAAGCAGCAAGAGATAAACAACAGGTTACCTACAAAGGAAACCACATAAGGCTCTCAGCTGACTTCTCAACAGAAACACTGCAGGTCAGAAGGGAATGGCAAGAGGTAATCAAGGTCATGAAAAACAAGGATCTGAATCCAAGACTACTCTACCATATAAGGCTATCATTCAAAATAGAAGGTCAAATAAAGAGCTTCCCAGACAAAAAAAAAAAAAAAAAGGCTAACGGAACACATTAGCACCAAACCAGCACTGCAAGAAATGTTAAAGGACTGCTGTAATTAGCAGGACAAATAGAAAGAAAAATAGAAACACACTAAACAAAAATGGCAATAAATAAGTAACTATCAATAATCACCTTAAATGTAAATTGATTGAATGCTCCCATAAAAAGACACAGAATAGCTGATTGGATAAGACAGTGTGACTCATCTATATGTTGTTTAGAAGAGACCCACCTCACAACAAAAGACTCACATAGGTTGAAAGTGAAGGGATGGAAAAAAAATCTTCCAAGCAAATGAAAGGAAAAAAGAGCTGAGGTAGCAATACTCATATTGATAAAATAAATTTCAAAATGAAGGCCATAACTAGAGACAAAGAAGGCCACTACATAATATTGAAAGGATCTATCCAACAGGAAGATATAACCTTGATAATCATATATGCACCCAATATAGGAGCACCAAAATATATTAAAAATCTTGTGGAAGACTTCAAAGGAGAAATCGATAGCAATACAAATCATAGCGGGGGACTTCAACACCCCACTGACATCACTGGATAGATCCCCTGGACAAAAATTTAGCAAGGGAACACAGACTCTAAATGAAGCACTAGACCAAATGGATTTAATAGATATCTACAGAGAATTACACCTCAAACCTGCAGAATTCACATTCTTCTCAAGGGCACATGGATCATTCTCAAAAATAGACCTCATGTTAGGACACAAACTAAGTCTCCACAAGTTCAAAAGATTGAAATCATATCAAGCATCTTCTCATATCACAATGGCATGAAACTATAAATCAATTGCAACAAGAACATGCAAAGACATTTGAACACATGGAAGTTAAATAGCATGTTATTAAACAACAAATGGGTTACCGAGAAGATCAAGGAAGAAATTAAAAACTTCCTGGAAACCAATAAAAATGAAGACACAACAACACAAAATCTATGGGATGCAGCAAAAGCAGTTCTGAGAGGGAGTTCATAGCGCTACAGGCCTACCACAAGAAACAAGAAAAATTTCTAATAGACTATCTAGCCTCACAACTTAAAGAACTAGAAAGCAAACAAAAAGAAAACCCCAGAGCAAGTAGAAGGAAGAAAATATTAAAGATCAGAGCAGTAATAAATGACATAGATTCAAAAAAAAAAAAAAAAAACAATTCAAAACATCAATGAAATAAAGTGCTGGTTTTTCTAAAAGATAAACAAGATTGATGGATCATTGGCTAGACTTCCAAAAAACAAAGAGAGAGGACCCAAATACACAAAATCAGATATGAATGAGGTGAAGTAACATCTGATACCGCAGAAATACAGAAGATTGTTAAAAACTACTATGAACAATTATATGGCAACAAATTCGACAATCTAAGCAAAATGGAGGAAATTCTAGAAACACATAGTCTCCCAAAATTGGACCAGGAAGAGATAGAAAACTTGAACAGACCAATAACAACAAAGGAAATTGAAGATGTAATCAAGACTCTCCCAGCAAACAAAAGCCCAGGCCCCGATGGCTTCACCGGGGAGTTTTACCAAACATTCAAAGAACTAATGCCCATTCTCCTCAAACTATTTCAAAAAATTTCAGAAGAAGGACGACTTCCAAACTTGTTTTATGAAACCAACATGATTCTGTTTCCAAAACCAGAAAAAGACACTACGAAGAAAGAAAACTACAGGCCAATATCCTTGATCAACATAGGCACCAAGTCCTGAACAAAATACTAGCAAATCGAATCCAGCAATACATCAAAAACAAATTGTTCAACATGACCAAGGGGGATTCATTACAGGGATGCTAGGCTGGTACGATATTTGCAAATCAATAAATGTGATACACCACATAAATAAAATGAAGAATAAAAACCACATGATCGCCCTGGCCTGTTTGGTTCAGCGGTTGGAGCGTCAGCCTGCGGTCCTGAGAGACCGGGGTTCAGTTCCCGGTAAGGGCGCGTACCTCAGTTGCAGTTTGTCCCCGGCGCTGGTCGGTTGTGCGGGTGGCACCCACTCAATGTGTTTCTTTCACATCGATGTTCCTCTCTCTCCCTCCCACTCTACCTGAACAAAAAATGGAAAATGTCCTGTGTGAGGATTTAAAAAAACAACAAAAAACCCACATGATCATATCAATAGATGCTGAAAAAGCTTTTGACAAAATATAGCACCCATTTCTGATAAAAACGCTCAGCAATGTGGGAATAGAGGGATCATATCTTAACATAATAAAGGCCATATATGAAAGACCTACAGACAACCTAATACTCAATGGGCAAAAACTAAAAGCATTTCCCTTAAGAACAGGAACAAGACAAGGATGCCTACTTTCACCACTCTTATTTAACATAGTACTGGAAGTCTTAGCCACAGCAATCAGACAGGAAGAAAAAAATAAAAGGGATCCTAATTGGAAAGAAGGTGGTGAAACTGTCAATATTTGCTGATGACATGATACTACAAGTAGAAAACTCCAAAGACTCCATCAAAAATCTACTAGACTAAATAAATGGATTTGCAAAGTAGCAGGATAAAAAATTAACATCAAGAAATCAATGGCATTCTTATACACCAATGATGAACTCACAGAAAGAGAAACTAAGAAAACAATCCCATTTACCATTGTGGCAAAAAAAAAAAAAAATTAAGATATTAAGGAATAAACTTAACCAAAGAAATAAAGTACCTATTCGCAGAGAACTACAGGTCATTGAAAAAAGAAATAGAGGAAGATATAGAAAAGTGGAAGCTCATACCCTGTTCGGCGATTGGAAGAATTGTCATCATTAAAATGTCCATACTACCCAAACAATCTATAGATTCAATGCAATCCCCATCAAAATACCAATGACATACTTCACAGAACTAGAACAAATACTTCAAAAGTTCATATGGAACCAAAAAAGAACTTGAATACCACAGCACTCTTGAAAAAGGGAACAAACTAGGAGGGATCACATTACGAGATTTCAGATTATACTACAAAGCTACTGTAATCAAAACAGCCTGGTACTGGTGCAAGAAGAGGCATATAGACCAGTGGAAAAGAACAGAGAACCCAGAAATGGACCCAAGGCAATATGCTCAATTAATATTTGACAAAGGTGGCAAGAACATACAGTGGAGTGAAGACAACCTCTTTAATAAATGGTGTTGGGAAAATTGAACAGCTCACACCATACTCAAGAATAAACTCAAAATGTATAAAAGATTTAAATGTGACTCATGAGTCAATACAAATTTTAGAAGAAACTGTAGGCAACAAAATTTCAGACATACACAGCAGAATTTTCACTGATACATCCCTTATGGCAACAGAAACAAAGGAGAAAATGAACACATGGGACTACATCAAACTCAAAAGCTTCTGCAAAGCAAAAGATACAATCATCAAAATGGAAAGGCAACCCACTGAATGGGAGAGCATAATTGCCAATGATATATCAGATAAGGGGTTAATTTCCAATATATATATAGAGAGCTCATACATCACTGCGAAAGGAAGACAAAGAAGCCAATGAAAAAATGGGCAGAGGAACTAAATAGACACCTCTCCAAACAGGACATACAATGGCTAAGAGACATATGAAGAAATGCTCAACATCACTAATCATCAGAGAGATGCAAATTAAAACAACAATGAGGTATCACCTCACACCTGTCAGAATGGCCACCATCAACAAATTATCAAACAACAAGTGTTGGGGAGGGTGTCAAGAAATGGGGACTCTAGTACACTGCTGGTGGGAATGCAGACTGGTGCAGCCCTATGGAAAACAATATGGTGTTACCTTAAGAAATTAAAAATTGAACTTTCATTTGACCCAGTGATCCCACTTCTAGGAGTATACCCTAAGAAGCCTGAAACACTAATCTGAAAAAATATATGTACCCCCATGTTTGTAGCAGCACTATTTACAATAGCTAAGATCTGGAAACAGCCCAAATGTTCATCAGTAGACAAATGGATAACAATGAATTGGTACATATACACAATGGAGTACTATGCAGTTGTAAGAAAGAAAAATCTCTTATCCTTTGAGAGGACATGGAGGGGCATGGAAAGTGTCAACCTAAGCGAAACAAGCCAAACATAGAAAGACAAGTATCAAGTGACCTCACTTAATTGTGGAATATAAGGAACATAACAGTCTGATGAATGGGGTAGTCCCAGAGACGTGGGAGTAGGGTACAGGCTGACAATCCCCAGAAGAGGAGGTGGGGGAGAGATAAACCACAGAACATATAGGCATGTTTGCATGAACAATGGACATGGACAACAAAGCTGTGGACAGGGCAAGGAGGGAAGGAGAGGGGCAATCAGTGGGAAAAAAGGAGAAACATCTGTAACAGAAATAAATAAATTAATTAAATAAAAATAAAAGAATACTTTGACAAGGGATTCATTTTAATCAGAATTTCTCAAAATGGTTGGAAAGAAGACAGTTTTTTGTCTTGAATTCCAAAATAAAACATGATCTGAGTAGGAGAAAAATGTTTTCCCAAAAAATCTTTTGATGCTGAGTCTTATAAGATTGCCCCATTCATAGAATTTCCGAGTAGGAAAGAGGGTGTGGCATTCGCCATCATTCATTAAGAAAGAATTCGTCAAGCCTGCTTAAAAAAGTGGTTAATTTCTCCCCACTTACAAAAATGTTAAGGGAAGCAACTTCGGAATTTAGTTAGACATTTGATTAAGGCTCTCTCCCCATATTATGAATGTGATCTTGCATATATCTTTAATATCTAGGAGTCTATTTTTATGTGTATTGTAGAGATAATACTTAAATTAGGGAGATGTGGATATTAAATGAGGTAATGTAGGTGAAAATGCTTCTTTCTGTACTGATTTATATGGGTAGACAATAACATTTGAAGTGAATAAAGACAGAGTTTAATGTCTGTAAGAGTGGGACCTTAACCTTGGGTTACATTAGGGTTAGAGGCAATCTCTAGACAGGCGTAACATGCATTGAGCCCTACATTCTGTATATGCCCCACATGTGCACACCCATTTCTCAAGCCAGGTAGGCTTTGAGCTGGAGTGGAGGAGGGAAAGTTGCATTAGGGCCTCCATGCATGCTCTCTCTGTGTGCTTTCCTCCCTGAGGCCTCCCACTCCCTCTGATGCAGCGGTGAGCTCCTACAGCCCTTGCTTGCAGATCACACAGGCTTTCCTCAGTCATAATTATCTTTTTAAAATTTTTTTTTATTTAATTTTTTTTTATGAATTTTTATTTATTTTTTTGTTACAGATATTTTACCTTTTTACCCCATTGGCACCCCCCACCCCACCACCCCTCCACCCTGTCCCCGGCTTAGTTGTCCATGTCCATTGGTCATGCACACATGCATATAAGTTCTGTGGTTTATCTCTTCCCACCCCCCCACCCCCCATCCCCTCTTCTGAGGGATGTCAGTCTGTGCCCTACTTCAGTCATAATTATCTTAAAAACTCTGCAACATGATTATACTCCCAAGAGTTCTGGCTGTACGTATTTGGTTTACATGTCTCTCATATTGCATCCATAGGTTCTCTCTCAATCTCTCTCTCCATTGCAATATATCTGTTAAAGAAAATGGGTTCTCTGTTCAGTAGAGCTTTCTACATTCTGGATTTGGCTACTTACATCCCCATGTTTTTAACCTTTCCTTTACCTCATGTATTTCCTATAAATTTGTAGCTAGATCCAGAGACTTACTATATTCAGGTTAAATGTTTTGTTACGAATACCTTACAGATATTGCTGTGTTCTTTCCACTGCATCTTCAAGGGCCATGTTTTTCTTTTTTGGTGACATTGAAATTGACGAGTGGGAGTTGGAACATGGTCAGCCTGATTCATTCCTCATAAAGTTTATCTAATGACTTTAAAACCCACTGGCCATTACTTCTAGACCTATTATTCCATTAAGGTTTGCAATACACTAACATTCTAATTCTATCGTTTCTTTTTTAATTTATTGGCTGGAATTCTTTTATAAGTAAAAACTTGTAATCATCAAGCATTCCATTACTCTTAGGTATAACAGGAATAGGAACGACTATATAAATATTTACAAGTTTCACTTTATCACTTCTCAAAATAATAAGTTTGTTTCCTAATAGTCTTCAAAGGTGATCAATGATGTTAATACAGTTTTTATTTCTTAATGTAATTACAAATGCATAAATTTTCACATATTTAATATATTTCAACTCATTATGGTTACTCTCCTATTTAACATCAATTCTTGGCCAGTGGAACTGCCTACAGGTTGGCTATTAAATCCTTTTAACATGACCCCAGTAACCTTGAATAACATCCTTGTTTTCTCAACACAACAAAAATGTTCCTGATTGATCATGAACATTTTCTGGCCCAGATCTGGAATCAGCCATGTCTTCAAGCAGCTCTGTTTTATTTTATTGGGAAATGACATGTAGAGACCATTGTCTGGATGTTAGAGGTGGTCAGTACAACCAGGTTTATTGTTGTTCCTTGGCATTTCTAAAAAACAGAAGTAGAAAATGCATTTTACATTTAGGAAAAAAAATATGAGTTTATTAAAAAATTTCCAAATCAAATTTATGATTCTGTTGTGTTAATTTTTTTATTTTATATTTGTATCTTACTTCTCTTATGCTGAACATCTTGTTTCCCAAATAGAATGGTTTCACAACAAATGTAACATTTTACTCTTGATATGATTGCTAAAAATAGTTTTAAATTTCCTTGTAAGTCTTGAACTTAAGCTATATTCCAACTATAAATGTACTGTCAAATTATACTGTTTAATGTCACTTGAAATGTTGTTTTCTGTGATTAAATCAACAACTCAATAGATAGGATTGTTTTGTTAATTTTGATTTTGTTTTAGAGACCGCTTTATAAATTTAATTTTTCTTTATAATTTTGCACCATATCAATAAACTATAGTGTCATTGGTCATTTTATTTATTTTTAGAAGTTCATCAAACTTTATTTTATTTTTAAATTTTTTCTTTAGAAGTTTTTTATATTCTAGAAATATTTACACTTTGCAATGTAAGTCGCAAATGTTTTCATTTATAGCAATTGAGTGTTTTACTTTGTTTTGGTGTTTTTGTCACATAACAGCTTTTTAAAAAGTAATCCAGTTTGTCTCTGGATTTTGAATTACGATTTGTAAATTTTTTCTCATCCCAACTTACAGTAATTTACTTAGATTTTCTTTCAGAAGTTGCATAGTGGGGTTACATTTAGCTCCTTGGTTGATTTTAAATTAATTCTCATGTATAGTATGAGGCATGGAGCCAATTTCATTCTCTTTTATACAGTTGTCTTAACACTGTTTAAGAAGTTCATTATTTCCCTAGAGATTCAAGATGCTACATCTACTATTTACTAAATTTTTAATTGCATTGAATTTATTTTCAAATTTCCTATTTTGCCCTATTTCTCTATTAATTCTCATGCTAATACCATGTTCTTTTATGTATAGTCTTTATATGTTTTAGTATTGGATAGAATTAGATTCCCACCTCATAATTCTTTTTTATGGTTTTCTGTTGCTATTACCAGTTTTTTCATCCTTTCCAATGAATGTATAATTACTTTATTCCAGCTTCAGAAAGAAAAGCTTTTTTTTTTTTAATTGAGATAACATTAAGTTTATAAATTAACTTAGGGAGAATTAACATCTTTATGAGGTTTAATTTTTCTATGTAAAAACAAATTATATTTTTTAATTTGTTCAACACTTCTTGTTTAACTTTCAATAATATTTCAATATTTCATCTCAGATCTTATATTAACCTGCTTGGGCTTTATTGAGCTTCTCAAATTTTCAGCTTGATGTTTCTCGTCATCTTGAAATATTCTTGACCATCATCTCTTAAAACACTACTTCTACCCCATCCTCTCTCCTCTCCTTCTGGAATTCCAATTACATGACTGTCAGATCTTTTTGTAATGTCCCATGTATTTTTATAGCTCCTTGTCATTTTCCACATGGGTTAGATATTTTTCAATAACCCTCTGTTCTACTGTCTAAAAATTAAACCCATCTACTAAGGACATAATTCCAATTATTGTTCTTTTTGTTTCAGTTCAATAATATTTTTGAAATATTTTATTTCTCTATTAGATTCTTTGTTTTATTTTTTATAATTTTTTGCAATTTTTATTAATTTATTTTTGTTAGATGTTTCTCCTTTTTCCTACCTAGACATGCTCTTCCCGATCCCAAACCTGCTCCCCCCCCTTCCCCGCCCCCACCAGCATTGTTGTCTATGTCCACTGGTTACACATATATGCATATAAGTTCTTTGATTTATCTCATCCCTCCCCGACATACCTCTTTTCTGGGGTTTGTCAGTCTAAACCGTACTCCTCTCTATGGCTCTGGGTCTGTTTTGTTCATCAGTTTATTTTGTTCATTATATTCCACAAATAAGTGAGATCATGTGGTATTTGTCTTTCTCTGATTGGCTTATTTCACTTAACATAATACTCTCCAGGTCCCTCCATGTCATCTCAAAGGATAAGAGATCTTTCTTTCTTACAGCTGCATAGTATTCCATTGTGTACATGTACCATGGCTTTTTAATCCACTCATCTACTGATGGACACTTGGGTTCTTTCCAGATCTTAGCTACTGTAAATAGTGCTGCTATGAGCATAGGGGTACATATATTATTTCTAGTTGGTGTTTCAGGCTTCTTAGGGTATATTCCTAGAAGAGGGGTCACTGGGTCAAATGGCAGTTCCATTTTTAATTTTTTGAGGTAACACCATAATGTTTTTCATAGTGGATGCACCAGTCTGCATTCCCACTAGCAGTGTATTAGAGTCCCCTTTCTCCACACCCTTGCCAGCACTTGTTGTTTGATGATTTGTTGATGGTTACCATTCTGGCAGGTGTGAAGTGATACCTCATAGTTTTAATTTACATCTCTCTGATGACTAGTGATGTTGAGCATTTTTTCATATGTCTCTTGGCCATTTGTACGTTATTTTTGGAGAGGTGTCTATTTAGGTCCTCTGCCCATTTTTAAATTGGGTTCTTTGTTTTTCTTTTGTTGAGTTTTATGAGTACTCTGTATTTTGGGAATTAACCCCTTATCTGTTGTACAATTGACAATTATGCTTTCACATAAAGTGGCTTTCCTTTCCATTCCGATGGTTGTTTCTATTGCTGTGCAGAATCTTTTTAGATTGATGTAGTCCCATGTGTTCATTTTTTCCTTTGTTTCTGTTGCCTTAGGCATTGTATCAGTGAATATTCTGTTGTGTTTGATGTATGACACTTTGTTGCCTACATTTTCTTCTATGATTTTTATGGATTTATGAGGCATATTTAAGTCTTTTATCCATTTTGAGTTTATTCTTATGTATGGTGTAAGTTGATAATCTAGTTTCATTTTTTTGCATGTGGCTGTCCAATTTTCCTAACACCATTTATTAAAGAGGCTGTCTTTACTCCATTGTATGCTCTTGCCACTTTGTCAAATATTAGTTGAGCATAATGTCTTGGGCCTATCTCTCGGTTCTCTGTTCTGTTCTATTGATCTGTATGTCTGTTATTGTGCCAGTACCAGGCTGTTTTGATTACAATGGCTTTGTAGTATAGCCTGATATCCGGTACTGTGGTCTCTCCTACTTTGTTCTTCTTTTTCAAGATTGCTATGGCTATCTGGGGTCTTTCTTGGTTCCATACAAACTTTTGAAATATTTGTTCTAGTTCTGTGAAATATGTCATTGGTATTTTAATGGGAATTGCATTGAATCTACAGATTTGTTTGAGTAATATAGACATTTTAATGATGTTAATTCTTCCAATTCATGAACAATGTATATGCTTCCACTTTTTTTTATAGCCTCCTCTATTTCTTTTTTCAATGTCCTGTAGTTTTCTACAAATATGTCCTTTACTTCTTCAGTTAAGTGTATTTCTAAGTATCTTAATTTTTTTTTTTTTTTTGTCACGATGGTAAATTGAATTGTTTCTTCAGTTTCTCTTTCTGTCAGTTTATTATTGGTGTATGAAAATGCTGTCGATTTCTTGATGTTAATGTTGTATCCTGATACTTTGTCAAATTCATTTATTAAACCTAGTACAAAGAAAGCAGACTACAGACCAATATCCCTGATGGACATAGATGCCAAAATCCATTATAAAATATTAGCAAATGTGATCCAGCAATATATAAAAAAACAGTTATTCACCATCACCAAGTGGGATTCATCCAAGTGATGCAAGGCTGGTATAATATTTGCAAATCAATAAATGTGATACATTTTTAGAATGAGATGGCAGCAGACAGGACCAGAGGGAGGGTGAGTATATGAGAGTGAACAAGTGTGTGAGAGAGTGTGAGTGGATGTGAAGGTGGACAACCAAACCCAAGCAGTGCAGAGATGAGGAGCAGAAAGTTTCTGTGCTGTGGCTGGGAGAAGCCTGCTACCATGGAAAGTGGCCCTTCAGGGTGCTTCTCCCTGCACCTTGGGGAGGTCCTACCATTTTGGAAGATCCCAGGTCTTCCCAGGGAGGAGGCAGTGGGAGCGGCTAGAGCCCAGCAACCTGAGCCCACCAGCACTCCTGGCACCATCAGACCAGTGGACACTCCGTGTCAACACAGACCAGAGCACAGTAGTGGAGTTCCCAAGGTGCTGGTCCCTGAAGCCACAGACAGCCCAGAACCATCCCCCACAGTAGCAGCCTGATCAGAGTCAAGATATACCCCCAGCAACAGAGTCTGGGGAGCAGACATCCATCCCCAGGCAACAGAAGCACAGACCAGCAGCTGAGACCCATCCCCAAAAACTACACCAAAAGTTGAGCAGGAGTTGAGCCCCACAGGGCAGTGGCACTACCCAACCACCAGCTGTGCAGAGGCTTCTGAGTTTGATGTAGTCCCATGTGTTCATTTTCTTCTTTGTTTCTGTTGCCTTAGGTGATGTATCAGTGAAAATTCTGCTGCATATGATGTCTGAAATTTTTTGTCACAGAACTAGAACAAATACTTTAAAAGTTCATATGGAACTAAAAAATACCCCTAATAGCCACAGCAATCTTGAAAAAGAAGAACAAATTTGGAGGGATCACATTACCAGATTTAAAGTTATACTGCAAAGCCACTGTAATCAAAACAGCCTGGTCCTGGCACAAGAACAGGAATATAGATCAATGGAACAGAATAGAGAACCCAGAAATGGACCCAAGACAATATGCTCAATTAATATTTGACAAAGGGGGAAAAAGCATACAGTGGAAAAAAGACAGCCTCTTTAATAAATGGTGTTAGGAAAATTGGACAGCTACATGCAAAAAAATGAAACTAGACTATCAACTTACACCATACACAAGAATAAACTCAAAATGGATAAAAGATTTCAATGTGACTCATGAATCCATAAAAATTCTAGAATAAAATGTAGGCAACAAAATTTCATATTAGGGTATTTAATGCAAATGCTTAGTTGGCAAACACCACATTCTTTTTTTTTTTTTTTAATTTTGTTTTCCTTATTTATTTAATTTTTATTTTTTTATTAATTTTTTTTCTTTATTGATTTTAGAGATAGCAGAAGTGAAAGGGAAAACGAGATAGAAATATTGATGAGAGTGAACATCGATTGGCCACCTCTTCATGCCCTCACTGGGGATCAGGCCCACAACATGGGCATGTTTCCTGATCAGGAATCGAACCAGAAACCTCTTGGTGCATGGGCTGACACTCAACCAGTGAGCTACACCAGTTGGACTTCTTTATTGATTTTAGAGAGAGAGGAATGGAGAAGGAGAGAGAGATAGAAACATTGATGAGGGCGAACATCGATTGGCCGCCTCTTGCATGTCCCCCGCTGGCGATTGGGCCCACAACTTGAGCATGTGCCCTGACTAGGAATGGAACCAACATCTTCTTTGTGCCTGGGTTGATGCTCATGCACTGAGCCACACTGGCCGGGCAAACACCACATTCTTATTTTATCAAAGCCCAACAATGAGGTCAGATATCATTGCCCTCAGAAAAGTTCTGAGTTCATCCCTCTAGCCTTGCAGACTCAGCTCAGGCTGCTAACTTAATGTCTTATATCTCAAGTTGATACCCTCTGGTACTCCTGTATGTTTCACATTAACAGAGTCAGAAAAATGATTACCAAGTCTTGTACCCATTTTAAAGATAGAAGTCTATGAAGAAAACTGAGAGCCTCAATAAATGAACAATCCAGTATTAACCAAGCAAATGAAACCCAGTGAGCCAGGTGGTTTGGTGTATAATTCACTGCCTAATACCAGCAGTTCTTCATCATCTTTCTTTGTCCTTTTTATTTTTGGGGCGATATAATTGACATATAACTGTAAGTCATTTTAAGGTGTTCAACGTGTTGACTTAACACATTTGTACAATGCAACTTTATTATTTTTTTTATTTCTATTGAATTTGTTAGGGTAACATTGGTTAAGAAAATTACATAGGTTTCAGTATACAATTCTATGATACATTATCTGTATATTGTATTGTATCTTCACCACCCCAAGTCAACTCTCCTTCCATTACCATTTATCTCCTTTTTACCCTCTTCCACATCCTCCCACTCCCTTGTTGTTTGTGTCTATGAGTTTTGTTTTTCTTTGCTTAATCCCTTTACCTTTTTTACAAAGCCCCAAAATGCCCTTCCTCTCTGACAGCTATCAGTCTGTTTTCCGAATCTATGAGTCTGTTTCTATTTTGTTTGTTAGTTTATTTTGTTACTAGATTTCACATATGAGTGAAATCATATGGTAATTGTCTTTTTCTAATTGGCTTATTACACTTAGCATAATATTCTCCAGGTCCATCCATGCTATTGCAAAAGGTAGGGGTTCCTTCTTTTTTATGGTTGTGTAGTATTCCATTATGTAAATACAGCACCACTTTTTATTCACTCATCTACAGATGGGTACTTGGGCTGCTTCCAAATCTTTGCTATTATAAATAATGCTGCAATGAACATAAGGGTGGATTTTTTTTTTTTAACTAATGTTTTGGGTTTCTTTAGATAAATTCCAAGAAGTGGAATCGCTGAGTTGTAAGGCAGTTCCATTTATAAATTTTTGTATTGTTGACAGTATTACAGATGTCTTCGATTTTCTCCCTCTTTGACTCCCTCTACCCAACCTCTGCCCCGTCCCAGCCCTTCCCCATACTATTGTCTATATCTCACTTTTAATTTTTTAGGTAACTCCACACTGGTTTCCACAGTGGCTGCACCATTTAATTACCACCACAGAGTTAGATAACATCTCCATCATGTCACTTAATTATCATTTCATTGTTTGACATTTACCACTTTAATCTTTACACTGGTACATGAAGTTGGAAGAGACCATACCACAGGGCAATGTTTTCTGGTATATGCCTTGTGCTCTACCCACAATGTGTGAGCCCCAGAGATAGAGGTGGTCAGGGTGACATGTGGTCTGCAATGAAGTTCCCAGTGTTTGCTCCAATGTATGTCTTTAGCATGGCTGACCATTGTTTGGTGATTACCCCCTCGAGATGCCATAGTACTCTGCTCTGTGGATCACTATAGTTTGTGTGTCCTTGTTCATATCCATTGTTCCCATAGTTATACTGAATAGTATCATAACTACCATGGCCACTATAGTTTTGATCACCACCATAGGCACTATTGTAATCTCCATATCCTTAATCATAATAATTACTTAATCCCTGGTTCTAGTTTTGGTCCTGGCCTCAGTCATGACCCCTAGTACCACTGCTCCACCATCTGTAGCACCTTCCCCTTTATGTTCTTGCTGTTGCTGCCTATATGCCTTCCGGGTCTATGCAACTTTAAAAATGTATATTTTCATTGATTTTTGGAGAGAAAGAAGATGGGAGAGGAAGAGAGAGAAACATTGATATGAGAGTGATACATTGATTGACTGCCTCTTGCATGCCCCTGGAGATGAATTTGCAACCTGGGCACATGCCCTGATTGGGGAATTGAACCAGCAACCTTTTAGTGCACAGAACTAAACCCAACCAACTGAGCCACACCAGCCAGGGCAGGTTATGAAACTTTAATTTCATACTTCTCAGAACCAATTTGATGATGTCTGCTTCCTAACAAATTTTTAATGGTTCTTCATCTATATATGTGGTAAAACAAAAACCTCTTCATTTGTTTTTTATTTTATCCATGAGAAGTTCAATTTCTCCCAAGTCTCAAATATTCTTTAATTTGTTCTTCAGGAGTATCTAGGCTCAATTTACCCACAAAAACATTTTTGAGGAGAATCTCTTCCCTTTCAAAGATTTGGCACTTTTAGGGTTTATCAATCTGTCATCCAGTTTGTGTTCCCTCAATTACAAAACCTTATGAACACGAGCAGCATCTTTGAAATGCACAACTCCAAATCCTCTTGATTTGGACCGGGTGACCAGGTCTGTTCCATTTGAGTAGTCTACAACTTCCCAAAATTGAGACCAATATTGTCAGACCTTTCCTGCTGGTATCCCAGCTAAAGCTTCCAATAAACATTTTACTGTAATCTGCTGATTCTTGCTGGTGGTGATTGTGGATCATCCCATGAATTCCTCTGTTGCTATACTCCTTCAAGTCCTCCACAGTGGCGGAGCTGTCATCAGGGTGCTGGTGCACATTCCCGGTTATGGCAGCAGCCAGCTGTTTTAGGGAACTGCATTTTAAATGGCAAATGAGTATCACTTCATTTTGTGGTGAAAACGTTTAAGGTCTAGTCTCTTAGCAACTTTGAAATATATAATACAGTATTACTGATTATAATCACAATGTGGTGCATTACATCTCCAGGCGTTATCCATCTTCCAACTACTAGGTTATACCCTTTGACCCACATCTCCCCATTTCCCTCACCCCAACCCCCAGTCCCTGGGAGCCACCATTCTACACTCTGTTTTTCCAGGTTTGGCTTTTTTAGATTCTACATGTAGGTGATATCATATAGTATTTGTCTTTCTCTGTCTGACATACCTCACTAAACAATGCCCTCCATGTCTTTCCATGTTGTAGCAAAAGCAGGATTTTTTTTCTTTCTCATGATTGAATAATAATATTTCAGTGTGTGTGTGTGTGTGTGTGTGACATGTTTTTATCCATTCATCTGTTGATAGATACCAATTTGGTTGTTTCTACACCTTGGCTATTGTTGGATCATATAGTAGTTCTATTGTTAATTTTTTTGAGGAAACTCTATACTGTTTCTATAGTGGCTACACCAACAGTGTACAAAGGTTCCCTTTTTTCACAGCCTCACCAATACTTCTCTCTTGTCTTCTTGATGATAACCATTCTAACAAGAATGAGGTGACATTTCATTGTGGTTTTGATTGGCATTTTACTATTTAGTGATGTTGAACATCTTTTCATGTACCTGTTTGACCATTTTGATGTCTTCTTTGGAAAATGTTTAAGTTCCTTTTCCTATTTTTTAATCATATATTTTTTTTTCATTATTGAGCTCTATAAGTTCTTTATATATTTTGAAACATCAACCCCCTATCAACATATGATTTGCAAACATTTTCTTTCATTTTGTAAGTTGTCTTTTTATTTTTTTATTATTCTCTCTCTCTCTTTTTTTTTAATGTGAAGAAGCTTTTAGTTTTATGTAGTTCCATTTATTGATTTTTGCTTTTATTGCTTGTGCTTTTATGTCATATACAAAAAAAAAAAAAATCATTGCTAAAACAAATGTCAGGGAGCTTAGTTCCCTCAAGAAGCCTGTTCTTTTTTAGGACACTGATGATATACTTCAAAGGATGTAGAGATAACTTGGTTAACAAAAATACTTTTCACCATGAGAAAATATCTGTTTCTTCATTAGTTCAAAAATAAATACTAACATTTTTCAGGGAAAAGTAGTTTTAATAATCATTCTTGAGTTAAAGACCATGAGCTTTGGAAGGGCCCTGGCATTACTCCTGCTCAATTGTAGCTCTTCTACGGAAAATTATAATCTGATACAAAAGCAACTGGAAACCCACTTGTTTCTATGTCTCTTTACATTATAAATTTTTGTGTTAAGATACTAAAGGAGATTGTTCTTTCAATTATTTATTTGTTCTGTAGCTTATTCCTGAACTATGCAAGGTTTGGATTTACAGTGGCGAGCAAAATATACACAGTCGCTGACCTTGTGGATCTTCTAATGCAAAGGAGAAGATTGAATCAATCAAATAATTAGAGAGGGATTCAATTTAGACAGAAGAGGAATGGGAGAAGTCCTCTCTGAGGAAATGATATTGGAGTTGAGGGATGATGGATGTGTATGTTTGGTTGGACAGGCTGTGCTGGAGTGAGGATGAGCCAGTCTGGGCTTAAACTCTAGAAAGAAGGGCAAGGTAAAGAGTGGCAAGAAGTCATGTTGGATAGATAGGCAGTTACCAGCTATTGCTGAATTTTTCAGGCATTGTTAAGAATTTCAGATTTTATTCTAAGAGCAATGGAAAGGCATTAAAGGCTTCTTAGTAGGGGAGTCATAAGATACAACTTAAGTTTTATAATCACTGTGTGAAATTTATTGGTGAATGCACAGAATAAAGATAAGGGCACTGCCTGGCCTCAGTGGTTGAGTGTTGACCCATGCACCGAGAGGTTGCCAGTTCGATTGATGGTCAGGGCACATGCCCATGTTGTGGGCCAAATCCTCAGTGGGGGACATGCAGGAGGCTGATCAATGTTCTCTGTCATCGATATTTCTATCTCTCTCCCCCTCTCTCTAAAAGCAATAAAGAAAAAAAAATTTTTTTAAAGAAAGATGAGGCACTTGCACTAGTCAGGTGACTTGGACAAAGATGTCATTGAAGACAGAGAGGACAAGAATTTGAAGTGTATTTGGAAGGAAAAAGTGACAAATCTACTCAATGGGATTGTATGCAGGGATGATGAGGTGAGAGAATCAAGATGTCTCAAGTTTCTGTTCGAAGAACTGTAGTACCATTTATGAGTTTATGAGTAAAGAGTTGGTTTGTGGGTTGGGGAAGACATGAGATCTCTGAGACACAATTTTGTGATAACAAACTTGGTAGAATCACTGCTTCCAGAAATAACACATTCCTGTCACAAAAGCACAGAGGCCATCTGGCCAGTAACCTCACCAATTGGGCCTGCAGACTGCTGGAGTTAAGGCTCCCTTAGATGTGTTCCATGTTTTCATCTGAACTATATAACAATGTTTCTTTCTTTCTTTCTTTCTTTCTTTCTTTCTTTCTTTCTTTCTTTCTTTCTTTCTTTCTCTCTCTCTCTCTCTCTCTCTCTCTCTCTCTCTCTCTTTCTTTCTTTCTTTCTTTCTTTCTTTCTTTCTTTCTTTTCCAATCTCAAGGAAACTATAAATTGGGCAGGTAATTTAAGGAGAGAGAAAATATAATTTTTCGTATGCTTGCTCTTTTATCTAAGTACATTTTAAGGTGGGTTTCTATTGTGAAATCTCATTATTTCAGCTATTTTGGATTGTTAATTTTGAATACGTGTTTTCCTCAAATAGTCACTTTATTTTTTTTAAGTAATTTATTTTAAAATTATTCTTAACATACAATATTACATTAATTTCAGGCATACCACACAGTCATTTGACACTTACTAAGTGATCACCACAATGTGTTTAGTAACCTTCTGCCACCATACAAAATTATTATGATATTATTGATTATATTTCCTATGCTGTAATTTGCATCCCTGTAATTTATTTTATGACTGGAACTTTGTATCTCTTAATTCCCTTCACCTCTTTCATTCATTCTTCCATTGCCTTTCCTCTGGTAACCATCAATTCATTCTCTATCTCAAGTTTGTTTCTGTTTTGTTTTGTTGGTCCATTTGTTTTGTTTTTTAGATTCCACCTATAAGTGAAATCATCAATGACCACTTTAATATGGTCATCTAATATATAAATACTAAAAAGGCACATATATTTATTTAAACTGCACTACTGGGTTCCCTTGTTAGTGAAAAAAAAAAAAAAGTGAAGCATCAACCACATCGAAACATATTTAATTTTTGTCTTTTGCACAGAGTGGTTTCTATGATATATAATCAAACAAGAAATTCCACACTGTCCTATAGCATATAACAAATACGATAACCTTGAGAAAGTGAATAAAAAATACTCCGAGTTCTTACTGAAGTGGTATCTGAAAACTCAGAGAGCATAAGACCTATAGCTAACATATCTCATAAGCTAGAAATCTGCAAACAACACATTGTTTAGTCTGCTTAAATCACTGCACTTAAAAGATTCTCTAAATGAAAATAAATTGCAATCATTACTTGGGTTTTGAAACATGTTCAACATAATTTTTTATATCATCCAAAAAACACATGGCTTAGACCGTAAGTCTAATAAACACTTAGAACTTAATGCCACTGATAGGGGCTTATCTTTTCAAGCTTATATACAGAGCCTATTAAATGATAATCCTAATTTGAACCCTAATTATGTTTCTGCTCAAAGTATTTTTAGATAGCCTTAACATTTGATCTGTTTAGTCTAGTTTTACAGGTGGCAATAGATTAAAAACAGGCTTTAAAATAAGATATGACTATTGCATTTCTAATAATAGGCGATTGTGGACCCAGAGCCATTTTTTATTTAGTGACGCATGGAACAACTCTTTGATGATGGTAATTGTGCCCACACACCCTATCTCTACACTGGAAAAAATAGGCCACCCTTTGTAGTCAGTGCCTTATTTTTACTGTATAAACTTTAGCCCTTTCAATTCAGGATCTTGAGTTTCTTTCATTTTTTCCCCTAAAATAACCTACCTTTTCAATTCTGCCAAAATCCTCTGGTTACATGCTCCCAGGGACACTTGTCCTGATTGTACCTCCATAGCCTCGCTATCCTTTAATGAAAAAGTCACATGCTTTCAATGTGGCTTCTCAAACTTGAGTGTGCATAGACTCAACAAGGGAGCTAATAAAAAATGCCAACTCCCAGGCTGCACCCAGAGGGGTTCCACCTCTGTATGTCTTTCAGGGTTCTAGGAAATTATATTTGAAATGAAAAATCCCAAGTGGTTTTTGGATAGTTTTTGAGAAACATTGCTTTACAAGTCTCATTTCTCATTTCCAAAAACACAGTTTAAAATTTTCCATTATGATCACTGTTGTTGTACATGAATGACAACATCTTACAATGATAAAACAAACATTAGATAAGTAAATGTAAGGTAGCCAGGCGCCGCTGGTGGGAGATGGGAGGAAACCGAAGAGCCAAATAGCCGAATAAGCAGAAATCAGGCTTTATTGGGTACACTCCGGGCGGGTTCACAGACTCTGGGGGTCAAGTCCTAGAAGCCGCGCCTGATGCTGGGGTTTGTGATTTTTATATCTGCACCTATGGCAGCGGGAATTTGTTGTTAGGATTAGGTCCTGAGGGGCTACACATGGGGGCCCCTAAAATATGAGTCTATTGTCCCAGAGCAAACAGTTCCTGGACTAGGACAGGAGAATGGGCCAGGAGTTGATCTGTGAGTTCAGGGCAAACAGTTCCTGAAACAGGTGGGTGTCTAGGTTGGGTAAGCGAGGTGATGGCTGAGCAGTTTGCCTGGTGCCAGTTCCCAGGCTATTGGACATTCCCGACTCTGTGATATAGGAATAGGGGCCAGGTCGTCTTTCTAACTACTTCCTGCTGGACGGGGGCGGTATCAGAGGGGGGGTGCGAGTCGGTGTGGGCCGAGTCCAGGGGACTGGTCAAAGGCTGGTAATGTTGTAGCATCATTTGGTGGACCTCTATTGCCCGTGTGAGCTGTGAAAATCGGTCCTGGATGAAGCGGAGAAAACAGGGGGCAATTAACAGTATAATTATTATGATGATAGTTGGGCCGAGGAGGGGGAGGAGTAAGGAGTACATGGAGGAATTCCACCAGGAGGAGGCGTCTACTGAGAACTTTTGTTTTTTTAGTTCTGAACTTAGCTGGTGGAGGGTTTCAATGCGGGTTTCTACCAAGTCTGATTCGTTGATATAATAGCAACATTCTTCCCCAAGAAAGAGACAGGTTCCTCCGTGTTCCGCTGTGAGGAGGTCCAGGGCCCTTCGATTCTGCATCGTCAGCTGGGCCAGGGAGGTGATCTGCCTCTGGAGAGAAGCTAGGGACTCAGCCGAGCTGTCAATAGCAATCTGAAATTGAGATTCTAAGCGTTTTGAGGTGACTAAGGAGTGTGCCAGGGCACCCCCTCCCAGTCCAGCGGCAACAGCCGAGGCTGAGAGGGAGAGTCCTACTAAAAGGGGTAAAAAGATTGCCCGCTTTTGTTTCAGGTTGTAATATATGTATTTTTGTTGGAATTCAGCAGGTGTATAGACCATGAGTTGGGGGGTTAGGGTGACAGGCAGGCAGAGAAGAGTGGGATCCAAGGGAGTTGAGAGGGTTTTCAATAAGGTATGATTACACCAGAAGAAATAGCCTTTAGGGGCAGTTAAGTTGAAAGTGGGAGATTGTGTGACATTGCAAAGGTTGGATGAACTGTTACTGTAACAAAAGGGAATTTGAGAGAGATCAGGAGGCATATATAGGGCTACATCAGCAAGAGGAGTCATAAGTTTTGGTGCGGTGGACGTCCCGGAGCAGTTGAGAGTGGTGGGATAAGGGATCGCAGTCAGAGGAGGTTTTCCTAAGGCTGCACACATTAAACAAGATGAAAGGTTGCCTGCCCCAGTGAGATTGGCTAGCATTAGACCTCCTGGAGGAGAGAGAGCCATGAAAAGGGGGAGGTTTGGGCAGCTAATTGTCTGGTGAGTAGGGATTCCTGGGTCTGGATGTCATCGTGGACTTCGCCAATAAGTTGGACCAGGGCTCTCCAGACATAAATGTGGGAAGATGGCATATGGGAGTACCTGGAGGAGTACACGGCCCCCTTCTGAAGGGTGGTCCATTTGGAGTCAGTCGGATCAGAAATAATGAGGGAGAAGGACTGTGTGCGGTTCATGGTGCGGTGATAGAGGGAGATTCCTGATGGGGATCGGGGGGTATTGGGCCTCTGGGCTGCATGAATGTTGCAGCTGCTCCATTGACATCCCATGCAGGGATGCCAGGGGCTGGAGGGGGACTGGCAGTGAGTAGGCTGATCCTGAAGGAAGCAGACTGCGGGAGCCCATTGGTTCTGTGTGAAAGGGTTTTTGAAATCAGTGAAATTTAGGAAGAGAGGGTTTTTGCATCCCGTGGATGGGCAGTCGGCGGTAGTGAGTAGCCATCCTGGGTATAGTGTCCCTCTGGATTTTGACAGATTTTAACAAATCCAGTCGTGGAATTTTCTGTGAGATAAAATCTCCAGACAAAGGTCTTAGTCTGGGGTCCTGCGTTTGAGTCTGAGAGACAGAGGACCAATAGGAGTAGCGGTCCAAGGGGGGGTCATCCTGAGGGATGGCCTTTTTTATTCTGGAGAGGTGAACCCACATAGAGATGCCCAGGACCTTTACTGCTGATGGGGTGGTTAGGACAATCATGTAGGGTCCTTCCCACTTAGGAGCAAAGGGCTTTGGGGAAAGAGTCTTTAAAAAAACCTGGTCCCCTGGGGTGACCCACTCCATCGTTCCTGCCCCCGGGCTGGGCTCAGGAAGGGTGGAGTTAGCGTGTTCCCGAAGGAGGGAGCGGAGAAGGGAGAGGTAGGGTAGGTGTGAAGCCAGAGGAGGCGGGTGCGATGGGGATGGGCCGACAGGAGGAAAGGTCGGCCGTAGAGGAGTTCAAAGGGGCTCAGTTGGAAAGGCCCCTGGGGGCAGCCCTTAGGCGGGTCAGAGCCAAGGGGAGAAGAGTGGGCCAAAACTGATGGAGCTCTAGGCTGAGCCTGGTCAGATGTTCCTTGAGCCTGTTGGCCCTTTCAACTTTACCAGACGACTGAGGGTGGTAGGCCGCATGCAGCTTCTACTCTATGTCGAGGGAGGTGGAGACAGCCTCTGTGACCTTGGAGATGAAGGCGGGCCCGTTGTCTGACTGGACGGAGGTAGGCAGGCCGAAGCGAGGGATGATGTCCTGGACCAGGTGGTCAGCTATAGTCCCCGCAGTTTCTGAGGTGGTGGGAAAGGCCTCAATCCATCCTGAAAAGGTATCAACCATAGTTAAAAGATATTTAAGCTTTTTGTGTCTGGGCATGTGGGTAAAATCGACCTGCCAGTCCTGTCCAGGGAGATGGCCCCACATCTGGTGAAGTGGGCGACGGATGTGGCAGGCCCCTGGCTGTTTGTCCTGGAACAGGTAGAGCAGGAGGAATGGACAGCTTGAATGGTTTGCTGGAGGCGGTTGGGTGGAAGAGGGGAGAGAGGAAATGGTAAAGAGCCTTAGGCCCAATATGTAGGAACCTGTGGATGTTCGAGATTATCTGGTATCTTTGAGAATCTGGGAGGATGAGGAGGTTGTCCTTGAATGCCCATCCATCCTTGAGCTGGATCTCTGGGGAAGATTGAAAAAGGTCTTGCTCTGTGGAGGAATATTGTGGTCTGAATGTTTTTGAGAGAAAGCATATAGCAGAGGTGGGATGTGCACGCACTATGAAGCGAGCTGTCTCATCGGCGAAGGCGTTTCCCTTAGCAACAGGGGAATTGGAGGTCTGGTGGCCCTTGCAATGCATAATGGCCACCCGCGAAGGGAGTTGGATGGCCCGAATGAGCCTAGAAACGAGTGTGCCATTGAGAACAGGCCTTCCCTTGGTCTTGAGGAAGCCTCGTTCCTTCCAAATCATACAGTGGGAGTGTGTGATGAGAAAGGCATATTTGGAGTCTGTGTATATGTTGACTGTCTTATTTTTGGCCCAGATGAGGGTCTGAGTCAGGGCGACTAGTTCAGCCTGTTGTGAGGTGGTCCCTAAGGGGAGGCTGTTAGCTTCTATGACCTGGGTGTCAGAGACGATGGCATAGGTGGGCCGCCGGGGCCCCGGCGGTTCAGAGATTGAGCTGCCATCTATGTAAAGGGTATGTTGGGCTTCTAGCAGGGGATGGGCCATTAGGTCGGGTCGGGGAGATTTAGATTGCTCTAAGATTTCGAGGCAGGAGTGTGTAGAGATGGGCAGGTCAGAGACGGGAAGGAGGGTAGCTGGATTGAGAGGGCTACAGTTGGAGAGGGTGATAGAGGGGTTTTCTATAAAGAGGAGGTGGTACAGCTGGAGTCGGGAGGGCCCAAGATGGGCTGCCATCTGCAAACCGTGGGGTCCAACTGTCTGGAGAGATAGGCTACCGGGACCAGAGTTGCTGAGGGATTAGGTAAGGCCAGGGCCGAGGCTGAGCAGAGGGCCTTCAGGAGGGCCAAGAAGGCCTGGCGAACACCTTCGGGGGATGTCAAGGGCTCCCCAGGTGTTTCTTTGGCCACCAGATAGAGGGGTTTAGCTAGAAGGGCAAAGCCTGGGACCCAGTGGCGAAAGAAGCCTACCAGTCCCAGAAATGACTGGATTTCACCCACTGAGTTAGGGGGCTGCAGGCCCCGAAGAGCCTGTAGCCTGTCGGTGGTAATGGCTCGATGGGTCGGGGTGACTAGGAGGCCAAGGCAATTGACAGACGAGGTGGCTATTTGTGCCTTCTTGGCGGATACCCGATATTCCTTGCTGCAAAGGAAATTCAGTAGGAGGGTGGTGGCCGTGAGGCAATCGGCCTTGGTTGGCGAGCAGATCAGAAGATCGTCTACATATTGTAAAAGGGTGGAGGGAGTTAAATTGCAAGCGAGTAGGTCTGCAGCTAATGCTTGCCCAAATAGTTGAGGGCTGTCTCGGAATCCTTGGGGGAGGACTGTCCAGATCAGTTGTTGAGCGGCATTGGAAACAGGGTCCTCCCAGGTAAAGGCAAATAGGAAGTGGGAATCCGGGTGGAGGGGTATAGTGAAGAAGGCATCCTTGAGGTCAAGGACTAAAAAATGGGTGGTGGTAGGGGGAATGTGAGAGAGAAGGGTGCAGGGATTAAGGACTACTGGGGAAATGGGGACAACCGCCGAGTTGATGATGCGGAGATCCTGAACAAGGCGGTACTGTCCTGAGGCCTTTTTAACGGGGGGAATGGGAGTATTACAAGGTGAATTGGTGGGGATCAGGAGGCCTTGTATCCTAAGCCTGGCGATGATGGGCAGGAGTCCCATCCTACGAGCGTGTGAGATGGGGAATTGCGGGCAGTTAGGAAAAGAAGATGGGTCTTTGAGTTTAATTAAAACAGGAGTGTGGTGGGAAGCAATGGTGGGGGTATCCGTGTCCCAGACCTCGGGGTGGACTCCAGGTAGGAGCTGGACGTTGGGGTCTGGGTCAGGCTCAAGGTCAGGACCTGGCAGCAGTGCCAGCAAGAAGGTCTGTTTCGGGGAGAATGAGATGCTTGCCTGGAGTTTGGACAGAATGTCTCTCCCTAGGAGGGGGACTGGACATGAGGGCATGACTAGGAAGGAGTGGGAGAACGGATGACCCTCAAATAGGCAGTTAAGGAGGGTCATCCGCCGTGGAGTCGAGGGTGGTCCGTCAATTCCCATGACCGAGACCTGGGAAGGAACCGTAAGGCCCGAATGAGAGGGAAGGACAGAGTAGGTAGTCCCCGTGTCTACCAAAAAGGAGACAGACTTACCCGCTACGTGGAGCGTGACCCTGGGCTCAGCGAAGGTAACCGGAGTCGAAGAGCCAGGGCCCCCTCAGTCGTCCATTAGCCCCAGCAGTTCTAGGGCCGGGAACGTCTGGTTCTCAGTCCCCCTGCATTGAGGTGCCGAGGGCTGAGCCAGGGTCGGGCAGTCTGACTTCCATTGGCCCATTTGTTTGCATTGAGGGCGAGGCTTGGTGGGGGGCCGAGGCTGCGGACAGGCCTTCGCCCAGTGGCCTTCTTTTCCACATTTGAAACAGGCGCCCGGGGGTGTGCACTGTCCTCCTTTGGCGGTCAGTCTTTTTGCCGGTTCCCCTGCAGGCCAGAGGGCCGCTACCAAGGCTTGGGTCTGGAGACTAACCTTCTGTTGCATCCGTGTCTGCCAGGCCGCTTCAACCATCTCCTCTCAGGCGTTAAAAGCCATTTTTACCAGGTCTTGGATGGGAGTCTCAGGGCCCTCTTCAGCCTTTTTTAGTTTTTTTCTGATATCGGGGCGGACTGAGAGATAAAGTGAGATGCTAGGATTGTGGCCCCATTGCAGGACCCTGGGACTAGGCGGGTATAGCAAACTAGGGCCTCCTGCAGGCAGTTGAGAAAAAGGGCCGGGTTCTCTTCAGGGAGCTGGGTAATTTCTCTCAATTTGTCATAGTTAACTACCTTATTGGAGACTGCGTCCATACCCCAAAGGAGGTATCGGAGCATGAGGTTCCAGCACGGAATATTAGATCCAGGGCCGGCCTGATAGTTCCATGCAGGATCGTCCTGGGGAGCTGCTTCATTGCCGAGGGGGACAGTATTGTCTACCAGGTGGGCTCTGTCTGCCTGCTGCCTGGTGGCAGCGAGGATACGCTCATGTTCCTCAGGGGTGAGAGTGGAGGTGCAGATTACTGTGATGTCATGCCAGGTCAGGTCATAAGTCTGGGACGACAGGTATCAGAACTCTCTGATGTAGGTTGAAGGGTCAGCTGAGAAGGATCCTAACCGCTTTTCGATCTGAGAGAGGTCCTGGAGGGAGAAGGGGACATGTACCCGCACCAGTCCTTCTGCCCCAGCCACCTCGCGGACAGGGGCCAGGACAGCAGGCGGGGGTTGGGGAGTGCGAGATCGGGTATGGGCTGCTACCGAAGAGTCGAGGGGGTCAGCGGGAGGTGGGGCAGCCGGAGCCGGGTCAGGACTGGGGGGGTCTTCTCTGAGGAGGGTTGAGGGAGGCAATAGGTGATCAGGGAGGTCATCAGGCAGAGAGTAAGGAGGGGGGTCTATAGGAGTTGCCTTTGGAGGAGGGGAAGTCTGGGCTAGGAGAATCTGGAGAGTGGAGCAGTGTGAGCAAAGGTCAGGGCGGGAGTGAAGGTCCCAAAAAGCCTGAATGTATGGGATCTCAGAGTCCTTTGCGGTCCACCGGCAAAAATTGGCCAGGTCCCGGAGGACGTTGAAGTCCAAAGTACCCATAGGCGGCCAGTGAGACTGGTTGTCTGGGGTGTATTGAGGCCAAGCGACCTGGGACAAGAAGATGAGTTTCTTCTTGTGGAGGGTCTGAGAGTATCCCAATTTGGAGAAATTTATAAGAAGACATCCCAAAGGAGTCTTAGGGTATATTTTGGATTCAGAGTTCCCCATAATTTAGTGGCCTTCCAGACCCCTAAGTGTCGGAGGAGAAAGGGTATGAGGGAGGCGTCCCTTCCAGATACCCGTCTCCGGACAGTGATAGAGGGGTGAGTGAAAGGCGTCCCTTTCAATCAGTCCCCCTATATAGACTCCAGGAGTCATGAGGGGAGGGCTCTCGTCTAGGACGAGAGACCCCGGTGGGGACACAGGGATCTGGCACGAAGGGAAAGGGATCGAATTACTTACGGTTGCAAGCCGTATCTGCAGGGAGCTCCGAATTCAAAGCGGTGGAGGGGGGCACGAGGCAGGGAGGGGGGGGGGACTCTCGCCCCAGCCTGCAGAGACCGAGGCGGGTCATAAAACCCCTCTCCCGGGTTTCGGCACCAGATGTAAGGTAGCCAGGTGCCGCCAGTGGGAGGTGGGAGGAAACCGAAGAGCCAAACAGCTGAATAAGCAGAAATCAGGCTTTTTTGGGTACACTCCGGGCAGGTTCACAGACTCTGGGGGTCGAGTCCTAGAAGCCGCGCCTGATGCTGGGGTTTGTGATTTTTATATCTGCACCTATGGCAGTGGGAACTTGTTGTTAGGGTTAGGTCCTGAGGGGCTACGCATGGGAGCCCCTGAAATATGAGTCTATTGTACCGGGGCAAACAGTTCCTGGACTAGGACAGGAGAATGGGCCAGGAGTTGATCTGTGAGTTCGGGGCAAACAGTTCCTGAAACAGGTGGGAGTCTAGGTTGGGTAAGTGAGGTGATGACTGAGTAGTTTGCCTGGCGCCAGTTCCCAGGCTATCGGACAGTAAACAAATATGAGGTATTATTTTTAATACTTTTCTAAGATAAATGTGGCTCCACCTCAAAGCAACCTGATTCTTTTCTTGCTTTAAGAAGAGAGGAAGGGACAGAGGGAGGGCAGATTGCACTGGAACTGTGTGGGGACACTCGGGATTTGGAGGGCACTCAGAGCTTTTGCTGAGTTGCGCCCATGAAGGACAGTGGTCATCTTACTCTTTCCCAGGGATCTGGGGAAAGGTGGTGGCCCCTCCCTCAGAGATTCAAACCCACCCAGCGGCCATTGAAATGCAAATTGAGGCCCATTAACAATAGGCATCTGCCCAACCCTCAGGAAATCCTCTTATGCTGAACACCTGAGGGAGTTTCTCTCAGGAAGATATAACCTTGGTAAACATATATGCACCCAATATAGGAACACCAAAATATATTTAAAATCTTCTGGAGGACTTCAAAGGAAAAATCGATAGCAATACAATCATAGCAGGAGAATTCAACACCACGGTAACATCACTGGATAGATCCTCTAGACAAATAATTAGCAAGGAAACACAGACTCTAAATGAAGCACTAGACCAAATAGATTTAATAGATATCTACAGAGAATTACACCCCAAAACTACAAAATCACATTCTTCTCAAGTGCACAGGGGACATTCTTAAAGATAGACCACATGCTAGGGCACAAACTAAGTCTCTACAAGTTCAAGAAGATTGAAATCATATTAAGCATCTTCTCAGATCACAATGGTATGCAACTAGAAATTAATTGCAACAAGAACATGTAAAGACATTTGAACACATGGAGGCTAAATAGCATGTTATTAAACAACAAATAGGTTACCAAGGAGATCAAGGAAGAAATTAAAAACTTCCTGGAAACCAATGAAAATGAAGACACAACACCACAAAATCTATGGGATGCAGCGAAAGCAGTTCTGAGAGGGAAGTTCATAGCACTACACGCCTACCTCAAGAAACAAGAAAAATCTCTAATAGACTATCTAAACTCACAACTTAACTGAAAAGCAAATAAAAAGAAAACCCCAGAGCAAGTAGAAGGATGAAAATAGTAAAGATCAGAGCAGTAATAAATGGCATAGAGTCCAAAAAAAAAAAAAAACAATTCAAAGGATCAATAAAACAAAAAGCTGTTTTGTTTTGTTTTTTTTTAAAGATTGAGGGACCCTTAGCTAAACTCACCAAGAAACAAAGAGAAAGAACCCAAATACACAAAATGAGAAATGGAAGAGAAGTAACAACTGAAACCACAGAAATACAAAAGATCATTACCAACTACTGTGAACAATTATATGGCAACAAAATTGACAATCTAAGCGAAATGAAGAAATTTCTAGAGACACATAGTCTCCCGAAACTGGACCAGGAAGAGATAGAAAACTTGAACAGACCAATAACAACACAGAAATTGAAGATGTAATCAAGAGTCTCCCAGCAAACAAAAGCCCAACCCGGATGGCTTCACAGGGGAGTTTTACTGAACATTCAAAAAAGAGCTAACACCCATTCTCCTCAAACTATATAAAAAAAAATTCAAGAAGAAGTAAGTCTTCCAAACTCGTTCTATGAAGCCAGCATAATTCTAATTCCAAAACCAGAAAAAGACACTATCAAGAAAGAAAACTACAGGCCAATATCCATGATGAACATAGATGGCAAATCCTGAACAAAATACTAGCAAATCGGATCCAGCAATACATCAAAAAAATTATTTACCAAGACCAAGTGAAATTCATCCCAGGGATGCAAGGCTGGTACAATATTCACAAATCAATAAATGTGATAAACCACATAAATAAAATGAAGAATAAAAACCACGTGATCATATCAATAGATGCCAAAAAAGACTTCGACAAAATCCAGCATCCATTTCTGATAAAAACTCTCAGCAATGTGGGAATAGAGGGATCATATCTCAACATAATACAGGCCATATATGAAAGACATACAGCCAACATCATATTCAATGGAAAAAAACTAAAAGCATTTCCCTTAAGGACAGGAACAAGACAAGGATGCCCACTTTTGCCACTCTTATTTAACATGTTATTGGAAGTCTTAGCCACAGCAATCAGACAGGAAGAAAAATAAAAGGGATCCATATTGGAAAGAAGGTTGTAAAACTGTCAATATTTGCTGATGACATGATACTATAAGCAGAAAACCCCAAAGACTCCATCAAAAATTAACTATACTTAAAAAATGAATTTTCAAAGTAGCAGGATACAAAATTAACATCAAGAAATCAATGGCATTCTTATACATCAATGATGAACTCACAGAAAGGGAAACTAAGAAAACAATCCCACTTACCATTGCGGCAAAAAAAATTAAGATACCTAGAAATGAACTTAACCAAAGAAATAAAGACCTATTCGCAGAAAACTACAGGTCATTGAAAAAAGAAAAAGAGGAAGATATAAAAAAGTGGAAGCACATACCTCGTTCATGGATTGGAAGAATTAACATCATTAAAATGTCCATACTACCCCAAGTAATCCATAGATTCAATGCAATCCCCATCAAAATACCAACGACATACCTCACAGAACAAGAACAAATACTTCAAAAGTTCATATGGAACCAAAAAATACCTTGAATAGCCATAGCAATCTTGAAATAGAAGAACAATGTAGGAGGGATCACATTACTAGATTTCAGGTTATACTACAAAGCCACTGTAATCAAAACAGCCTGGTACCAGGACAAGAACAGGCATATACACCAGTGGAACATAATAGAAAACCCAGAAATGAACCCAAGACAATATGCTCAATTAATATTTGACAAAGTTTGCAAGAGCATACAGTGTAGTAAAGACAGCTTCTCTAATAAATAGTGTTGGAAAAATTGGACAGCTACATGCAAAACAATGAAACTAGACCATGAACTTACCCCATGCACAAGAATAAACTCAAAATGAATAAAACACTTAAATGTGACTCATGAATCCATAAAATTCCTAGAATAAAATGTAGGCAACAAAATTTCAAACATCATACACAGCAGAATTTTCACTGATACAATACCTAAGGCAACAGAAACAAAGGAAAAAATGAACCTATGGAACTACATGAAACTCAAAAGCTTTTGCGCAGCAAAAGATACAATCATCCAAATAGAAAGGCTACCCACTGTATGGGAGAGCCTAATTGCCAATGATATATCAGATAAGGGGTTAATTTCCAATATATATAGAGTGCTCATACAACTCAACAAAAGGAAGGCAAGAACCAAATTATAAAATGGGCAGAGGAACTAAATAGACACCTCTCCAAACAGGACATACAAATGGCTAAGAAACATATGAAGAAATGCTCAACATCATTATCAGAGAGATGCAAATTAAAACAACAGTGAGGTATCACCTCACACCTGTCAGAATGGCCGCCATCAACAAATCATCAAACAACAAGTATTGGTGAGGGTGTGGAGAAATGGGGACTCTAGTACACTGCAGGTGGGAATGCAGAGTGGTAAAGCCACTATTGAAAACAATATTATGTTACCTCAAAAAATTAAAAATTGAATTGCCATTTGACCCAGTGACCCCACTTCTAGGAATATACCCTAAGAAGCCTGAAACACCAATCAGAAAAAAATATATGTACCCCCCATGTTTGTAACAGCACTATTCACAATAGGTAAGATCTGGAATCAGCCCAAATGCCCATCAGTAGACGAATGGATAAAAAAGCAGTGGTACATATACACAATGGAGTACTATGCAGCTGTAAGAGAGAAAGAACTCTTATCCTTTGAGTCGACATGGAGGGACCTGGAAAGTATCATCTCAAGCAAAACAAGCCAAACAGAGAAAGATAGTATTATATGATCTTACTTATTTGTGGAATATAATGAACATAACAGTCTGAGGAATAGAGACGTGGAAGTGGGGTACAGACTGACAATCCCCACAAGAGTGGGTGGTGGGTAGAGATAAACCACAGAACTTATATGCATGTGTGCATGAACAATGGACATGGACAACAAGACTGGGGACAGGGCAGAGAGGGAGGTGGATGGGGGAATCAGTGGGGGCAAAAGGAGAAACATCTGTAACAAAAATAAATTAATTAATTAAATTTAAATAAAAAAAAGAAAGGAAGGGAACTCCAAGACTTTTGCAAAGACAGGGAGATATTTCAGGCAAGGTTACTTTGGGCTTGAGGTAAACTGTAGCTCCACAGTCCCCACTCCAGAGGCATGCTCAGTCATGCAGTGTCTCTTGAGGCCCTGGTAGTTCTGATGCAAATGGGACATTAGCTCCACCTGACAAACAATGCCTGGCAGTTCTAAAGGTCCCAGGCTCTTTTACTTAAGACATCACATGATACCCAGCCTCCAGCTTGACCACATCAAACACTTATGCATTTTAAGTGGCCAATTGTATTGTAAAAATCAGATCTCTAGGCTGGTACAAGGTGGAGAGGGGCAATGGAGAAAAAAGGGGAGGGACCTCTATAATACTCTCAACACTAAAGATTTCTTAATCAGATCTCTAAAGACAAGTCATGGTTTACATTTTTTTTTTTTTTTTTTTTTTGTAAGAACCAGGACCAAAGGTATATAGAATAGTTTTAGAGAGGATGACCTCAAGTGACACTGGTTTACAAAGCCAAAAGTTTTGGCAGGTTAAAATATTAATTTAAGCCATGGTAACAGGATTTTTTAGTTTAATACTAAATGGCACTTTAGTGATTACCTAAGTGTGAGTGAGTTCTATAGTCTGTGCCCTTAGCAATGGTACCCCTTATACTCCTATACCATCAGAAAGAGTGCATCAGCCATTCACTAATATTTATTCACAGGCTTTTATTGAACATGTACTGCACAATAGGCAACAAAATAGAGTGATTCTTGGCCCTCAAGAAACAAACCTGCTGGTACGGGAAACATCCCACCTGAGTGTGATATGTGCTACAACAGAAGGAAACATGGCATACCAACTGGTGCAGAGGATAGGCAGAGAGGAGAAAGTAATCAAAGAGGACTTCCCAGAGGAATTTCTATTTGATGAAGAAATAGAAATTTGTCAAGAGGATTGTAGAGGTAGTGCTTTACATTCTAGGCAAACACCTTGTGTGCAAGAAATAGAATCTAAGATGAATATGATTTAATTTGAAATGCAAGTAATTTTTTCATGCTGGAAAAGAAAAGAAGAGCCACATTAAGATAATATGCAGAGTCTAGTATTTCTCTAATAGGCAATGACAACCTTTGAAAGAGATAAATATAGTAGGATTTGGTTTATTCTTTATTCATTTTCTTCAACAAATATTTTTTATAAACCAACTATGTCCTAGGCACTGTGTCATGCTGAGCCTTGAAAATATAATACTGAAGAAAACAGAAATGGTACCTGTTCTTGGGAAGCTTAAATTCTGATGGAAGAGACACAATCAACAAGAAAACAAGAACAAAAGAAAAAATCATCATAACTGTGGTAAGAGCTAAAACAGAAAATAAAGATATCTATGTGAGAATCATGTGAGAGTTGCCCATTTAGTTAAAATGATTGGGAAAGCTTCTCTTAGGACCTGATATTTCAGTTAAAGTATGACAAGGAGTGATTTAGAGTGTGAGTTTATTGATTTAGAATATGGGTTTATTGATTGAATTCAACTAATATTTATTACATTCCAACTTTGGAGTGACTTGGGAGAGGGACTGAGTGAAGCACATTCTAGGCAGAGAGAAGAAGAAAGGAAATGTCCTGAGGTAAGAACAACTTGGCCTTAGAACTGATAAAAGTCCAGACTGTCAAGCACGTGGTAGACAGATATGGAATAGTGAGAGATGAAGTGGGAAAGGTGAGCAGTGGAAACTATGGGAGATTTAAGGGGGGAGTGACATGTCTTAATTTATTTCTGTGAGTACATTCTGACAGCTGTGTTGAAAGAAGGATTGGAAGGGGTGAGGATGAGCACTCAGACTAGTCAGGTGGCTATTTCGGTGGTACAGGTGAGTGGTGAACAGGACTCATACAAGATAATGGCTATGGAGATGGTGAGAAGTTGCAGAGTTTGCCCTAGACATGGTAGGAAGGAGAGAGCCTTGCAAAAATCACACTGATGTTTATGACCCAGCTGGCTAACTATTGCCAGAGCCAAAACTAGAAACCAGATCTTCTCAGTTCATGCCATTACTTTTTCCACTATTTAATACAAATTCTGAAAATTAAAAAGATCTATGGAGTTTAGGTAAATTCATTTTTGCTCTCAAATGCCTTTGATTTGAAATGCTGTCAAGAATTACAACACATTGGTGACAATGGATATTACAAGTAAAATGAGGAGAGGAAAAAGTAAATATGTTCAGTTTTGTATTTTCCTTCTTATCATTTATTTATTCATAGTTTTTATTTGAAACATATTTGCCCAGATGCTTTGTTATATAAGAATTTGCAATAAGTTATTAGTCAGCTCAAATATTTCTTTTTTTATTGCCCAAAAGGATGTCAGCTATGTGCTGAACAGAGGACAGAAGGTTGGGTTGGTGACCTTGCCAGTCCCTGCACCGGACTTCACAGAATGAGAAGTAAAGGAGCAGAAGAAGCAAGGCAGTTTCCTGTGCTAATTCAAAGCACTCCAGGAAGTTTGAAGGGCAGTGTCCTTTCCCCTGTGGACCAGGACACCTAGACTTGAGTACATGGGGGAAAGACCGAGTGCCCTCTGGGTGCTCCTACTTCCTCCATATACACCATCATCAGGTTCATCTTTTTCTGTACCTTTATACTTCTAGGAATGTTCTTCTACTCCCTTTATTTTTTTCACCCTCTTTCTTCATTCCACTTTCTTTCACTCTCACACACACTTGCAATACATAAGGGGGAGGAGGGACAAAAAAGAGAAAATCTTTCATGAGAAAAATGGCAGTAGACATTTGCTGTTACATTCACCACATGTCAGTGCCATTCATTATGTACTGTTCCTTTAAATTAGTTGCTTTATCTAAATGAGCTATGCTGCTCTCTTGAAAGCTTCTCCATCAATGTCAAAATCAAAGCTAGAGGGTGGAAGAAAGACTTTGTTTGGGAAGATGGTATTTTAAATGTGGATTCATCTAAAGAAAATAGCACCCTTCTTCCATCTATCTTTGTAAGCCTTTGTTCCTAGTGCATTACAGACTCCACTAAGCCAAGGAGTCACAAGTCAGTCCAATTGTAGAACCTGGGCTCTTTTTTCTACAGGTGTCACCTTCCACGATGTCCATGAACAATTTACATATCATTCTCCTTTGGAAAGTTCGTCTTTATTGTTTATATTGTAACAAATGCAAGAAGCATGTTCAAATGTGTTTGATTACACAGGCTACAACACTAAAGACATTATAATCATCACTTTATGCTGTTGGGTTTCTTGACTGATGGGGAAAATGCACTAATACTTCCCCTGCCTGCCTTGCCTTCTCTGTCTAATTCAGAAGAATGCAGAGATTTCAATGGGAGGTGTTAGAAAACCATTGTCCTTTATAGCTGCTTGCCCGGTGTATTAGTAACTAGTTGCTTCATAACAGGTTCCCAAAATTTAATAGCTTAAAATAACAACAGTTGTTATCTCACAGTTTCAATAGGTCATGAATCCCTGCACAGCTTAACTGGTTCTCTGGATCTTTCCCAGGCTGCAAGCAAGGGGCTGGCCAGGGCCGTAGTCATCTAAAGCTTCCAAGTTCACTCACCTTACTGTTGGCAGGACTCATTTTCTCAGACTATTGACTGGATGCCTCTCTGAGTTTCTTGCCATGTGAATCTCTCCAATGGGAAACTCACAGCATGGCAGCTGGCTTCCCCAGAGCAAGCAAGTAAGAAGAACATGAGAAAATGAAAGAAGGCAGACTTTTTATAACCTTATCTGAGAAGAAACATCTTCTTGCCTTTGCCATGTTCTATTCATTAGAAGCAAGTCACTAGGACCAGCTTATATTTAAGAAGGAAATTACACAAAGACAGAGATACCAGGAAGGAAGGATCTTTGGGGACTATCTTAGACATCAGCTGACCACACCTGGTGGACCAGTATATTTCAAACATTGTGAAAACAAAACAAGATTGAGAAATGACTTGATGCTGAGGGTAAGAGTTATTATCATTCCTAATTTAAAGTTTTTGTATTCAGTAGGCTAGCTCCTTTGTTTTCATTGGCTCAATTAATAATATATTTCAGTATATACCAATAGATACCAATAGATTCATATTTATAAAATATCTCTTTATACGTATGTACATATTGTGCTTTCAGGGAAGAGTTTGTTGGGTCAAAGTGAGAGGATAAAATATCTGTGTGTGTGTGTATGTGTGTGTGTGTGTGTTTGTGTTTTAAATGTACTAAATTGTCTGAACTACCTTATGTACCATAAAAATGGGAGAATTTGATTTTTAAATTACATTGAAATTTTCTTTCAGCTCTAACACTCATTTTTCTCATCTGTAAAATGGTGAAACTAATTTTTCTCTGACTACCTTAAGGCATGTTGACAGAATTAAATAACCAATAATTGATATAAATGTGTTTTTTTTAATTATAAAATGCTATTTTATAATAGGCATCTTAAATTGTAGTTTCTCAAATTACAAAATGCCATTAAACCAAGAGGTTTCCAATGCTGACCTAGTATACAACTCAGTCGAACTGCCAGGTCCTCTGAGTTGTCTTGAGGGAGGAGGAAGAATAGTTGTGAAGAACTTCCTGAAGGAAAGGCTAACAGCATCCAATAGGTTGCAGTGGTTGGTCAATACTTCCTGGCATCCTGAAGTAAAGACTGGTTCCATAGAATGCTCTGTAAGGACCCAAAGAGTGTACCTTCACAACTTGAGTGACAGAAAGTGACTCAGGACTAGAGAAAAGGATGTTTCTTCCAGTTAATTTAGCTAAAAATAATTTGATCATGAGCAATTTAATTCAAAACAAGATGGTAATGATGAAAATTAGCAACTTGCCTTAGGGTGACCATTTGGTTCGAGTAGATGATTTCTTAAAAACAAAATAAATATTTATAAAATTCTGTATTTTTCCTGATTGATAATTTGGTTTCATCATCAGCCAGTTTTATAACTATTTATGCAAATGTTAATTATTTTGTTTTTTAAAAGAATTTATTAGTGAATACATATATTTCTCTTTTTTCCTGGTTTTCTTCCTTCCAATATATTTTCTGCCAATAAAATTATTTTACTCTGTGGAGTTCATAATAAAAAAATAAATGTGGCAGTAATTTAAATGTTTCCAACTCTTCAATATTACAAATAGTACTGAGCAAGAACATTTGTCTGAAACAATTTTGGAATTAATAATTATAAAAGTAGAAAAAAATCTTAAGAGACATAAATAACAATTGATAATATTTCATTTGGATCTGTTATCATTTCAACCAAATTATTGTCTTAAGTTACTTGTTTTCCTCCAAAACACTTTTCAAATGTTGCTTCTTAAGGGAGCCCCAGGATGTAGAGGTCTGGGCAAGAATCAACATCTTCACTAAGGACAGTAGCTATGAGACAATGGCAAAGTGTCTCCTTTGAGTGACTGCCTGGGTAGCAAGCCCAACAGGAGGGTATAGAGGAGAGCTTGAAAAGGTGATTTATAAATACATGTAAGATCCTTCCAGAAGAGCCATCAATTACTTAATGGTGCTTTAGGGGAAATTGGATGTCTTGCAATATACAGGCAAATTCAAAATTAATGAAACTTAAAATGTCACTGTTAATGGTCTTTCTTTTAAGGTCTCTCCTTATTTGTTGTATATAGTTAATTCCAATATACAACTATAAGAAGTCATTATTATATTTGTGCTATCATCCTACCATTCATTTACTATAGTGGTTGTCAAGATAGATACAAAGATGATAAGATAAACTTAAAACAACTCTAAAATATAAAGTCTATATAACAAAGGATAATCTACTGGAATATTGAAAAAATATTTAAACTTATATTTTTATTTATTATTATATATAGAAATATAAATGAAATGAAAGATACCAATATATAATATAAGGTTTAATACCAACTTCTTCACTCAGTCTATATATCTGGGGGTCCCAGCTCACCAATGGCAGGTGAGGAGTAAGTCACTAACCTGTCTGAGTTCTGTGAATTGCAATGTGTTGCAGGTGATATGTGCTATAGTTAAGTGGATTGTACCATTTAATTCTAACTAAATTAATATACCCAAATATACAAGAAGTTTTTTTAAAGATTTTACAAATTAAATATCGATAACATTTAATGTAGTTCTAACAATGAAGAGGAAATTATCAGTAAGAAAATTGTAGAGCTTCTCTTTCTAATAAAAAATTTTATTAGACATAAATGTAAACATTCCCTTTATGTAAAGATGACATTACAACAATGACTTTAAAAGAAAAAAAAAGAAAAAAAAAACCACCATGCTTTAGATTAGTGCAACCACTGTGGAAAACAGTATGGAGATTTCTAAAAAAATTAAAAACAGAACTGCTTTATGATCTAGCAATTCCACTTTGGAACTATATACAAAGAAATCCAAAACACTAATTCAAAAGGATATATGCAACACTATATTTATTGTAGTGCTATTTTCAATAGCCAAGACATGGAAGCAACCCAGGTGCTCACCAGTAGATGAGTGGATAAAAAAGCTGTGGAACATTTACACAATGGAATACTACTTGGCTGTAAAAAGAATGAAGTCTTACCTTTTACAACAGCATGGATGGACCTAGAGGGTATTATCCTAAGTGAAATAAGTCAGACAGAGAAAGACAAGTACCATATGATTTAACTTATATGTGGAATCTAAAGAACAAAATAAACAAACATAGAAACAGACTCTTAGATACAGAGAACAGACTGACAGTTGTCAAAGGGGAGGGAGCTAGGGGGGCTGGGTGAGAAAAGTGAAGGGAGTAACCAGTATAAATTGGTAATTACAGAACAGTCACTGAGATGTAGATTATGGCATGGGGAAATCGTCAATAATATCACATCTATGTATGGGGCTAGGTGGGTATTTGAAGCATCGGGAGGATCACTCTGTGAAGTTCATGATTTTCAAACCACTTTTGTACATCAGAAACTAATACAGAATAATATTGAATGCAAGCTGTAATTAGACAATTAGAAGAAAATAAATGCTGTCTATAGAGAGAACACTGTGAAAACAAATATCTGGAAATGTTTCTATTGTTTTATTATTTTAAGGCCAGAAGCCATGTGTTTTGCCTTAAAAACTTGTAACTTATACATTTAAGAAACTTGGAAACTTTTTCTAGCATGTTTAAAAATCCTCCAAAAGAAGAGTTTCAGTAGTTTATAAACCCATTTATTAAAAATGTTAAAAGGTAACAGGTTCTGATTAGTTGAAAGAACATCTATTTGACTTCAGGGAACATGGAAAATTACTAGCCACATTCAAACTTTTATATAATTACTGGAGAGGATGGACAGAAAGCATGTTGTAATTTAGTAGAAGCCACTTAAGATGCATGCCCTCCACCTAGGACACTCACACTTTGGAGTATCTTTGCCAGCTATGACAGATTTAAATCACTTATGTAAAACATCTAATTTATATCTTTAACTTCATATTGTTGTATTACAGGATGAAAACCAAGGTTTTATGAATTATAAAGCGTATTTATCCTTTTTATTCTCAATAAAATGTGACTATTAACATATGAAAATACATAATTATAAATAAACATGCCTATATCAAGGAGGATGCTAAAGTATTTTATTGGTAGAATGTAAAATGAAAAAGTTTTAGTACCATATATTTAAACAATAGTGATACCCAATAAATTTATAATCAACATGCTTAGAAAACCTACTGTAGCCTCTTCAAAACAACTAATATTGATATTAATAAAAGTAGTTTTTTCTGTCCTCACACTGGTCTTTATGGACACACAGATACCTGGAGTGAGGGAGCCTTAGATGCCCATACAAACCTGGGGGAGTTGAGTAGGCCTCAGGCCACAGTCATTATCATGTTGCCATGAGTTGCGCTCAGGTACAGATGAGAAATTTATTCCAGTATAGATTTAAATTCTTAGAGGTGCAGCAGAGAAGAGGATAGTCAGTACTTAATGGTTGTTTAAAGGTGGAGGATAAGAAGAGAACATTTACAAGAGTGTTTATCATTGCTTTTCTAGACTAAATTTGCCAAGAAAATGTATGCAACTCACCATCTGACCTGAGTGGAGTTAACAGATAATTCCACCAAATGGGCAAGCCCCTCTACCCTCATCCAGGCCCATATTATGGCACATGTGGATTTCTGCAGCAGTTTGCTCCTGGTGTCTCTGATACAGCTGCTCGGTGTGCCCCGAAAGCCCTAGAGCATCCATGCATCCTGGGGACCATCAGCAGATGGATCTTTCCTCAATGCTATTCCCTTATTCTACATATAGAATCAGACTGAATAAAAAAATTATAAAGATTTTTAATTACAGTAGACATTCAATGTTATATTAGTTTCAGGTGTACAGCATGGTGGTTAGACATTTATACAACTTATAAAATGACTGCTAAGGCCTTGTCCCATATGACTCCACCTCTTCTGGCTTCATTTCCTGACTAATCAGTAACAACCCAGTCGTCAAATGAGACCAGCCCACTTCGACATTCCAAACACAAGGTCCTCACTGCTCTTCTCAGAGGTCATTTCTGTGCAAAACAAACAAAACCTGCTATTTCTTTTTTTCTACCCAAATCCTTCAATATGTCCACTTCGTATTTCATTTCTCTATCTATTCAAGCCTTTATCAACCATTGTCTTTTCTGGATTTCTATAATGCTTAAAATATGTAAGATATAATCTAAGATTCTCTTGAATTGGTTGCTGTTAGTTCACTGTATTATTCCTAGATCTCCAACTAGATTTTGAGAATAAGCAGCCATTTTTTAATGTTTATTTTCTTAATCTTTATTTTTTATGTTATTAGCACCTATGTATATAATAGTTGATCAACAAATACCGTTGACTCATTGGTTTCTCTGGTTCAGTATAATTTCCTTTCTATCTCTATTATGTTATACTCACTTCCGTTATCTGACACATTCCTAAGATAATTGAAATTTCATCATTTCAGCAAAGGTTAAAGGGCAAACTTCAATTCTATTCAGACTTTGCTGTTTGTGACATGATCTTCTTTCCAGGCAGAGAAATCTCTGACAATAAATGAGACCATTGTTTGTTTAATAAATATGTACATTTTTGAATACTTTCTGGGAGCTTCATTATTCTGGAAAGAATTAACCTAAAACATAAACTATAAACACCATACAAACCCTCAAATAAACATAAATTTGTATTAAACTAGGCTTAGGAATAATAGTCTTCAGATTTTAAATCCTGACATTATTATAAAAGTATTTCTATGTGTCCAACCACACTAATTAAGAGTTAGAGTCACCTAATCACAATTTCATTCAAAAAGTTAATTTTAAAAAATTAAGATCTTGTGGATTCACCTAGATACTGACTTATGGAAGTATTGTTGAGTTGGCCTCTCTACTGTGAAATGCAAAACATAGGAAACTCAAACAAATGTGTGATATAAAAGCAGTTTCAGTTACTAATGAATTAATCAAAGCAGAATCAATTTAACTAACTTTGTTAATAGATTTTAAACAGAAACAAAAATCATGCACTGCATTTTTCTGTCACTTGGTAGGCATCACTATTTATTTGTTTGCTATTTATATGTTTACAGCTGAAATGAATAGAATGGAGCTCATGTGCCACGCAAGAGAACACATTTTGTGTTTTAATACTACCATAATTGGACCTTTGCCTTTGCTACTTCTCTTGACTTTCATTTTCTTTCTCTGCACAGCAACTTCTTAATTAACATTTCAGATGAGAATGTCAAAAACAGGGAGCTGGCAGACTGTTACTATTCTTGGTCTTGCTGACACTTTCCCTATGGCAAAATGACAATCACAGCTGCAAGTCATTGCAAGGAATTCGTCTGAAATTAGTATTAAGGTTAGATTCAAAAAGCTTCAATTTTTTGGAAGCCGTTTTACTGTCCTGAGCAGGCCTAACGAATACCAAAAGCCATTCTGAGAAGTGACTGTGTGGGAGCCTGTTTTGAGAGCCACAGCCCTTATGCAATGGGAAAACCACAAATCAAACTGTATTTCTCAACCCATGTTTACTTAGTCCCTATATTCATGGTGTGGTGAAGAATACAAAGAAGTTTAAAAGCAGTCTCTGCCTACAAGTGGTTTGCGATCTTACTGGTTTAAATGAGGCAGTCCACCACTTCAGACTTTTATGAAGATTCAGCAATGCCCATGTTGTTCACACACAGCTGCACAAAATGACATCACTTGAGTTGTTTGAAAAGGAAAAAAACACTGACAACTAGACAATTTTTTTATGCTGAGTACTTAAACACAAAAATCAGCCAACTCAGTGAACATACGTAAGGAGGGTGAGTGGGGTGAGAGAATGCTCATTTCTTGAGAGCAGATTTGAGGGAGCCAGCATTAAGCAGTTGGTTTCTACCCTCTTCACTTCACTTTGCCAATGTAGACAGCAATGTCAGGTGATGAGGTGGTCATGGACCTAGGCCTTGAGATCCTGAGTGCACTCACTGCTCAGTGGATACTGCTATTTCCTGCCAACTTACAAGTGGAGAGGTGCTGTAAGAAGAGGCAGACTGGCATGGTCCATCTTAGCTCTCAGCCTTGAGATTGAATTTTTTTTCTTTAATCCTTACCTGAGGAGACTTTTCCATTGATTTTCAGATAGAGTGGGAGGGAGGGAGAGAGAAAGAGACATTGATGTGAGAGACACACATCAATTGGTTGTCTCCCACACGACCACAACCAGGGCTGGGGATTGAACTGCAACTGAGGTACATGCCCTTGACCAGAATCAAACCTGAGACCCTTTGGTCCTTGGGCTGACACTCTATCTGCTGAGCCAAACAAGCCAGGGCTGAATTTTTTATATTACTTTACATCTACACTGGATTCTTGATGTGAGAAAGATTTTCAACAGAAATTTTTTGTAAGCTGTTTTTTAAATTTTTTTTCTTTACTGATTTTAGAGAGAGAGGAAGTGAGAAGGAGAGAGAGATAGAAACATTGATGAGAGAGAACACTGATTGGCCAACTCCTGCATGCCCTCCACTAGAGATCAGGTCCACAACATGGGCATGTGTCCTGACCAGGAATCGAACCAGCAACCTCTTGGTGCATGGATCAACACTCAGCTATTGAGCCACCCCGGCCAAACTTTTATAACCTGTTCTAAATACACATCCACTCTGTTAGCAACAGTATTTGTTGTTTTCCCTAAATAAAGTGATCATCGAATAATTTTTTTGCATAGACAAAGAGGTTTATTGGTTTTATTTCTTGGCCACAAATCTTGCCTGACTGTTTACCATGATAAAAACCAGCTTAATGCTGAGTGGAATTGGAAGTAAGGGTTCAGCAACTAGTTTTTCCCGGCACTAAAGTTTCTAAACTTTTAAAACCTCCTATCCTTTTCCAAGACCTCTGAAATTTTCATATGACAGCTGATTTTCTTTATCTCTTTGAAGGCATCTTTGAGAGGGCTTGGGAAAAAAAAGGTTCACAGAGGTGGGCAAAAGTAGGCTTACGGTTATAATACAAATAAATAATACAATAATTCATAAATAATAATACAGTCCCAGCTGGGTGGTTTCATTGGTGGAGCATCATCCTGTGGGCCAAAGTGTAGTGAGTATGAGTCCCAATCAGGGCACATACCTAGATGCTCCTGGGTTGGGGAGCATACAGGAGTCAACAGATTTATATTTCTCTCTCACATTGATGCTCCTCTCTCTCTCTCTCTCTCTCTCTCTCTCTCTCTCTCCCTCCCTCCCTCCCTCCCTTCCTATCTCTCTAAAATCAATAAGTATATCCTTGTGTGAGGAATATATAATAATAAAGAATAAACTCTGTGTTTTATGTACTCACAACTATAATCCTACTTTTGCTCACCCCTATATTGCCTGCTAGACATTCCAAGGTGCCAAATCAGTTCAGTTGCTATTTTTGAGCAACCAGTGGGTACACTCCTGCCTGCCACATTCAGAGGAAGTTCATAAAAGTACTGAGAAGTATTAGATATAGGGAATACTATGCAACTGTAACAAAGAAAGATATCTTACCCTTTGAGACAGCATGGGGATCTGGAGAGTATTACACTACGTGAAATAAGCTAGTCAGAGAAAGACAAGTATCAAATGATCTCACTTATATGTGGAAACTAATGAATAAAATAAACTGATGAACAAAATAGACCGAGTGACATAGAAGCATAGAACAGACTGAGGAACCTCAGAAGGAAGGGTGGATGTGGAAAGAGATTAGCCAAAGAATTCATTTGCATATGTGCATAACCCAAGGACATAGACAATAGTGCAGTGAAGGCAAGGGTGGGGGACTGGGTGGAGGTAGTCAATGGAGGACAAAAAGGGCCCATCTATAATATGTTCAATAATAAAGATAATTTTTATTTATTTATTTATTATTTATTTATCCTCACCCGAGGACATTTTTCCATTTTTTGTTCAGATAGAGTGGGAAGGATAGAGAGGAAGAGATAAAGCAAGAGAGAGAAACATTGATGTGAAAGGGACACATCAAGTAGCTGCCTCCTGCACGACCCAAACAGGGCCAGGGACAAACTGCAACCACGGTACATGCCCTTAGCGGGAACCAAACCCGGATCTCTCTGGACCTCAGGCCGATGCTCTAACCACTGAGCCAAACCGGCCAGGGTAAGATAATTTTAAAAAGTACTTAGTGCTTACAATGTGCCTGACATTGAGATGATGTCAGAACACAAGGCAGGTGTGGCACCTTTTCTCACTGAGATTTCAATCTAGTTGATGAAAATCAACCACATCCAAAATCTGATGATGGAGAAATTTTGTTCCTGCCAGGAGGCCAGAGTAATGATATTGGTCCTGCCATGCAATGCAAAGAAGGAAGCATCTGCCACCAGCATCAGAACACAGGAGGGGTATAGCTCTTACCCTCTCATGAGGTTTCATCAAAACTTACCATCTGAGGGACACTGTTGAGAAGGTGAAGCTTGTGTGATATTGTCAGGTTTCTTCTCTAATAAGAAAAAGAGCTTAAATGGTAAGTCTATTTTGCAAGTCAGCTACAGAGCACAATGCTTGCTTTGTTACACCCAAACTTGTGTGGGCTGCAAAAATACCTGTTTTACTAGCACAGTGCTTGGCACACAGAAGACACATGATAACATTGCCATTTCCTTTCATTTCCCCCCAACTTTATCAAGGAATTCTTTATTGATATTTATAGTAATTCATACAGGACATGGGTGACAATACATAACAGTATGAAACTCATCTGGAAGATGTTAAAAATATGAAGTCAAGATAAAATCTAATGATGTTCTCATTGGATAGTTTGGATAAAGAACGTTTAGAGGGAGCTTGGACACTCCCACATTTAGTACATTATTTAAAAACTCTTCACAAGTTGATCCTGACTTTGAAGAAATAGGAGAAAAGTAACAGAATTCTAAATCTGAGAAGTTAAATTCTGGCTCCTGTGAGCAATGCCATCTAAACAATAATGCTTGGAAATCCAGATGGCCTGCTTTTGCACACAGGCAGGGAGCAGATCTCAATATCTCAGGTTGTAAGGTAATAAAATCTGTGATGAAAGACTGGAAAGAAAAAAAGAACTAATTTCAATGGTCCCCATTCAAAGGTATTTGTGTCAATGTGGCTGATGAGTGTGATGATCACAAAATTCCCATGAGGGAAGTTCAAGTAGAATCCTCTCAAACACTACAAGAGAAAAGTCCAAGTTCCTGCTCTGTCGCCCAGCTCCTGAGATACTCTATGCCTTTTTCAACAGGGATGGGTTTTGTGTCTTTGGCACACATAAGATATAATAATATATCTTTAAAAACATGTGTATACAGAGGTCATATTATCAAATTCTACACCTGAAATTTATATATTAACCAATGTTACCCAATCAATTTAATTTTTTAAATAAAAAAGTAATAATAATAAAAAATGTGAAATGAATTTATGAGTTTTCAAAAATGAAGCTTGAAAATAATTCCATCTCAAACTGTGCAGTCATCAGGATACCACCATTGATCAGGGAAGCACAGACACTCTCCTGGCCATCTCTGGGATTCTTGGGTTTCTGTGCCTGGGCTGTGTGCACCTCTATTTCAGCAGGATTCTTTCCTCTTCTGGCATCAGTCTCCCCTTTCTTCCTATAAAGAGCATCTCTGTTTTGAGAGCCTATTCAAGTTTGATTTCGGGATTGGTAGTAGATTTGGCAGGTGGTGGGCCTGGCTTCCTAGTTTCTCTTTTCTCTATCTCTCTGGGGCCTGGTGGCAGGGGTGTTTCTCTTTTCTTTGAGGCCAAAGCTCTGGCAGCAGAAGGTGCCACTGTCTGAGATTTTCCTTTTTCATCTTCATGCATACAAGTGAATAGGTAATAATATTGTGCTATGGACAGGGAGAACTGAAGAGGATTGCTGCAGAGTTCTTGTGTCCTTCCCCTTATTTCTTCAAAGACCAGGAGCTAGGGAAGAGACTTTAGAGCTCAATTAAAAATTGCCCACAGGCTGCTGAAGTTGAATGTGCCCCTATGTATGGGCCCTGCCTCTCCCTCAGAGAGTGGCCGGCTGCCTAAAATGATGTTTCTTTGCTTAACATAATGGCTTTACCCAATCTTCCCCTCTTATTCCAAGACAGCCCATGCCTTGGGATTTTTTAATAAGTAGATCACTGAGGGTGCCTCCTTGGAGGGAAGACAACTTTTTCTGGGTGGGAAAAGTCCAGGAAACTCTCCAGGACTCTAACTCCTGTGGGGAGTTCACAAGGAGGTGTTTACTAAACACTGCTCCCAAAACAACATCTCCTGGTCTCTGAGGCTTGTCTTCACATTCTCCGTTCTGCCCTGCATGGTCCTCTGTTTTGTCTTCTCTATCAGTCCCCTGAAATTATCTTCCAACATGCCATCCAGAGGCATCTACCCAAGCCCTGACCCCTGCCCCAAATCACCCACTAGCCATCATCAGTCTTCTCCCTGATGTTATCATCTGCAGGAAATCAAAACACCATGAATGTGAACATAAAATTCTGTCATTTATTTATGCTACAATGTTCTGAAAGGAAAAAAAAAATCACAGCTCTCTTTTCATTAAAAACAACAACTGCACAATGTTCAAGCACTGGTGGCCTAAAATCGGCTTGTTATTAACAGCCAGAAAATGCCTGACCCAAAAGTCTTCACTGCTATTACAAACTGTGAAAATTACAGAAATGGAAATAAAAAATTAAGTAATTACCCCTTTAAGTGTTAAAAAGTTAAGTTGAATAGCCTGTTGTCATGGAGATGACTTCCTGTTTACTGTGCTCCTCTTCCCTGGTAAAGATCAGTCACCAGCCAATCCAATAGCAGCATTTAGCTTTCCACATTCCATTAACATTTCTCATAATAACTCAATGCAGTCTATAATTTATCAGTCAGTAAAATTTGGTAAATTGTATTTCTAGACATATTAGTGGTTTTTAGTTTTTATTCATTGTATGAAATTTCTGCCATGGTCAAAAGAACTACTCTATATTTTGAGATGGGAAACCCCTATATTTAAAATATCCTAGTTCCCTTTTTAAAAACCTGATACTATCTTTCTACTGAAGCAAAAGGACTCTTATGGTGAGACCGTCTTGTTTCCTCATTGCTTTTAAGGACCACTGTATTATTACTGTAAACCAATCATTGTCAGTGCCAATTCAATGCCATAAGGTATCCCTGATTCAGAGTGTGGTGAAGGATACTTTTGTTCAGTGCATACAGCTCAACTGTGATACTGTACAGCTGTGAGAACAACACAGCTCAAAACAAGGTGAACCTCGAACAAGGCCTCTCTCTGGCTACACAGCTCTGCTCTGCTCAGGCAAGAGGTCTTTGGTGTTTCAGCTCTAGCCAGGGAAATGCAGGCATCAGTGTTAGTAGAAAAGGAAAGTACACTCTCCAAGGCAGAGGGGAGCTGCCTTATATAGACAGAAGCCCCTACCCCTGGATCCTAATTGGTCTGTCTTCTTGCAAATGAGGACTCCAAATCCTTGCAGTTTGGTCCAAAAAGCACTGTCCGATTGCTCAGAATAGAGCCATTCTGATTGGTTGATGAAGATGCTACTGAGCATCTTCAGCTCTGATTGGAAAGGGATAGCCTCAGTCCTATTGGTTGAAATAGGATTCCAGAACTCCATTGTAATGTTGGGGGGGAGGGGGTACTGTTGTAGCTCACTGTCCTTAGAATCCAACTTGTCTTTAAGCTGCCCTAATTAACAACCTCAGAGACAGCAAGATGAACAATGGGGAATGTTATAGAGGGCTTTAGCCCCATAAAAATTAACTAGAGTTTGACCTTCACTGGGAATTTGAAAAGCAACATCCTTCAAGAAAAGGGAGGACAGAAACAGCCCCAAGGCCAGAGTGTCCTGCATGCTCTGTAAAGAAACTGATAGGGAGAAACTGAAGCTCCCTTTACCCCATAAAACTGTAACTGTTCAACATGTGTGTATTGCACCTGACTGACCGCTGATATCTGTCTCGAATTTGTTAGTTTTTAAAACTTGGATAATGGAATGAATAGCAGGACAGATGTATGCTGACCCAGTTCACCCAGTTCCCTTTCGCCTCAGCTCCCTCCCCCCTCCGTTCCCTCCTGCTTATCGCTAACTGCCTCCGCTTCTGTACAAGCAGCTTGCTTGCTCTGCTAAACTCTTGAATGACCCCTGCCCTATATAAGCAACCCTCCCCCTGAGCTCGGGGCTGCAGTTCTCCTCTGTGTAGGTTGGCTGCAGTCCCTGCGCAGGTAATAAAACATACCCCAAAACTGAAAAATGGAGTCTGAGTGTGGTCGATCTCCTGGGTTACAACAGGTACAGTGCAGGCATGAAATTCCCTCTTGTAGACTTGCAGGTTACTGTGAGCTTCAACCTGGAGTGTAGCTTGCCACTTGCTTTTAGGAATGGCTGCTAGGCTGTTTTCTCCCCACCCCTCCTAAATTGAACCACTAGCCACCAAAAGCCCTTCTTGGTAAGTATCTTCTTTCTCAGATTCCACATAACCAATAGTAATATTACTGATAATATTCACATTAACAATAGCAAGAACCAAAACTGCCATTCCTATTAACTGTATATAAGTTCTTTGGGCTTTTTACCTAAAAGAGCCCAAGATTCTAAAATAAATCACTTTATGCATGATAATAAATAAAATTGTTTGAAAACCAGGAATTTTTGCCTAAATATAAAAATAAAACCTATTGGGGTCGATGCTCAACCACTGAGCCACGCCAGCTGGGCCAGATTCGTTAGTAATTCTAAGGCAATTATTTCTAGGTGCCAGGAATAACAGTCCGGGGAGACTCGAAATGGTGGCAGAGTGAATGGAGCTACACAGACCATCTCCCAGGACCAAACTGGATTTACAACAAAAATAAAGGCAAATTTTCAGGAAGAGGCAACCGGAAGCCACCTTGGAGGACCACATAACCAGGGACACAGACTCAATCCTGGTAGGCTTGCGAGGACGCGAGAGGGGGCCTGGAGCCCACGGTCTGCAGCAGCCTGGGCAGAGACCAGGGGGCTTGGCGGGAAGTTGCTGCTGCCACCTCGGCTGTGACCCCGCTTGAGTCCTGCGAACTCTGTTGCCTGCTAAGCCCTCGGCTGGTGCCGCACGGACTGGCTGGGACCAGGGGACTCAGAGGGACACTGCTACCAAGGCTGAGTCCCATGAACTCTGCGTGCTAAGCCCTCGGCTGGTGCCGCATGGACTCGCAGGGACCAGGGGACTCTGCTGGAAGCTGCTGCCACCTCAGCAGTGTCCCATTACCGCGGCTCAGTCCTGGGGTTTCTGCTGATTGCAACGCCCTAGGCTGGTGCCACAGCCACAGCCGCCCTTGGCTGGAAGCAGCGCCCTCAGGTTAAAAGTCCCAGGCGGCTCCACGATGCAGAGTCTAGACAGAAGCTAAATTGGCAGCAGCCACTCACCTTGGGCTCCGGCAGAGGGAAGGCAGACTGGACTGGAACAATGTGGGGACACTCGGGTTTTGGAGGGTGCTCAGAGCTTTCACTGAGTGCAGCCACGCAGGACTGTGGTCATTTTACTCCTTCCCAGGGCCCTGGGGAGAGGCGGTGACCCCCCCTCAGAGATTCAACCCCACCTGGTGGCCATTGAAATGCTAATTGAGGCCCATTAACAACCAGCAGCTGCCCACCCTCGGGAAATCCTCTTACACTGAGCACCTGAGGGAGTTTTTCAGGCAACGCAGAAACCAAGGGTCTTCAGGTGACCTCTACTAATACCCTCCAGGCAAAAAAAAGCTAGAGAATAACTACCATTCCCTGGGCTAGCAACACTAACCAGAAAAGCTAAGATTTGACGATGGTGTTTAAAGTGGGTCCTCCCTGGCTCATCCAAACCCAGGAGAGGGAGCCACAAACAGCAGAACACCAACACCCACAGGGAAAATTTGGCAGGCTCCAAAGCCCACTGTGATAGCCAAAATGGTGAAAAACAGAAACAAAAGCCAAATGAAAGAACAAGAGACGTCTACGGAAGATGAGGTAAATGAGGTGCAGTTAAGCAAGTGAACAGAACTAGAATTTACAGCCATGATGTTGGGGAAGCTCAACAGCATGTGTAAGGATATAAGCGCCAAGAGTAAAGACATAGAAATGTTTAAAATCAACCAGTAGGAAATTAAAAACCAACAGGAAGAAATGAAGAATGACATATCAGAAATGAAAAACACATTGGGAGGTCTAAAAAGCAGTAGGGGTAGCTGAGGACCGAATCAGTGAATTAGAAGACAGGCTAGAAAAAAATCAACCAATCGAAAACCAAAAGAAAAAAATAATTAAAAAACAGGAAGACAGCTTAAGAGAACAGTGGGACAACTGGAAACGGAATAATATTTGCATCATAGGAGTCCCTGAAGAAGAAGAAAATAAGCAACAGTTAGAGAATATATTCAAAGAAATAGTGACAGAAAACTTCCCTAATTTGGTGAAGGAAGAAGGCATTCAAGTTCAAGAAGCACAGAGAGCCCCAAGTAAGAAGAACCCAAACAGGCCCACACCAAGACACATAGTAATCAAACTGCCAAAAATTAAAGACAAAGAGAGAATCCTAAAAGCAGCAAGTGATAAGCAACAGGTTACTTACAGAGGAAACCCCATAAGGCTCTCAGCTGACTTCTCACAAGGAACACTACAGGCCAGAAGAGAATGGCATGAAGTAATCAAGGTCATGAAAAACAAGGATCTGAATCCAAGACTACTCTACCCAGCAAGGCTATCATTCAAAATAAAGTCAAATAAAGAGCTTCCCAGACAAAAAAAAAAAAAAAAGGCTAAGGGAATACATTAGCACCAAATCAGCACTGCAGGAAATGTTTCAAGGACTGCTGTAATTACCAGGAGAAATAGGAAGAAAAATAGAACCACACTAATCAAAAATGGCAATAAATATGTACGTATCAATAATTACCTTAAATGTAAATGGACTGAATGCTCCCATAAAAAGACACAGAGTAGCTGATTGGATAAGAAAGCATGACTCATCTATATGTTTTTTTACAAGAGACCCACCTCACACCAAAAGACTCACATAGATTGAAAGTGAAGAGATGGAAAAAAATCTTCCAAGCAAACGGAAAATAAAACAAAGCTGGGGTAGCAATACACATATATGATAAAATAGATTTCAGAATGAAGGCCATAATTAGAGACAAAGAAGGCCACTACGTAATATTGAAAGGATCTATCCAACAGGAAGATATAACCTTGACAAACATATGCACCCAATATAGGAGCACCAAAATATACTAAAAAACTTCTAGAGGACTTCAAAGGAGAAATCGATAGCAATACAATCATACCAGGGGACTTCAAGACCTCGTTGACATCACTATATAGATCCTCTAGACAAAAAATTAGCAAGGAAACAGAGACTCTAAATGAAGCACTAGACCAAATGGATTTAATAGATATCTACAGAGAACTACACCACAAAACTGCAAAATCACATTCTTCTCAAGTGCACAGGGGACATTCTCAAAGATAGACTACATATTAGGGCACAAACTAAGTCTCTACAAGTTCAAGAAGATTGAAATCATATCAAGGTTCTTTTCAGATCACAATGGCATGAAACTAGAAATAAATTGCAAGAAGAACATACAAGGACATTTGAACACATGGAAGCTAAATAGCATGTTATTAAACAATGAATGGGTCACCGAGGAGATCAAGGAAGAAATTAAAAACTTCCTGGAAACTAATGAAAATGAAGACACAACAACACAAAATCTATGGGATGCAGTGAAAGTAGTTCTGAAAGGGAAGTTCATAGCACTGCAGGCATACCTCAAAAAAGAAGAAAAATCTCTAATAGACTATATAACCTCACAACTTAAAGAACTAGAGAACAAACAAAAAGAAAACCCCTGAGCAAGCAGAAGGAAGGAAATAGTAAAGATCAGAGCAGAAATAAATGAATAGACACCAAAAAAACGATTCAAAGGATCAATAAAACAAGGAGCTGATTTTTCGAAAAGATAAACAAGATTGATGGACCCTTCGCTAGACTCACCAAGAAACAAAGAGGGAGAACTCAAATACACAAAATCAGATATGAAAGAGAAGAGATAACAACTGACACCACAGAAATACAAAAGATCGTTAACAACTACTATGAACAATTATATGGCAACAAATTCAACAATCTAAGTGAAATGGACAAATTTCTAGAAACACATAGTCTCACAAAACTGGACCAGGAAGAGATAGAAAACTTGAACAGACCAATAACAAGAGAAGAAATTGAAGATGTAATCAAGACTCTCCCAGCAAACAAAAGCCCAGGCCCAGATGGCTTCACGGTGGAATTTTCCGAACATTCAAAGAAGAACTAATTCCCATTCTCCTCAAACTATTTCAAAAAATTCAAGAAGAAGGAAGACTTCCAAACTTGTTATATGAAGCCAGCATAATTCTAATTCCAAAACCAGAAAAAGACACAGCAAAGAACAAAAACTACAGGCTAATATCCCTGATGAACATAGACGCCAACATCCTGAAGAAAATACTAGCAAATCGGATCCAGCAATACACCACAAAAAATTATCCACCATGACCAAGTGAGATTCATCCCAGGGATGCACAGCTGGTACAATATTTACAAATCCACAAATGTGATACACCACATAAAAAAAATGAAGAATGAAAACCACATGATCATATCAATAGATGCTGCAAAAGCATTCGACAAAATCCAGCATCGATTTCTGATAAAAACGCTCAGCAGTGTGGGAATAGAGGGATCATATCTCGACATAATAAAGGCCATATATGAAAGACCTACAGCCCACATCATACTCATTGGGAAAAACAAAAAGCATTTCCCTTAAGAACAGAAACAAGGCAAGGATGCCCACTTTCGCCACTCCTATTTAACATAGTTCTGGAAGTCTTAGCCACAGCAATCAGACAGGAAGAAAAAATAAAAGGGATCCAAATTGGAAAGGAGGAAGTGAAATTGTCAGTATTTGGAGATGACATGATACTATACATAGAAAACCCCAAAGACTCTATCAAAAGTTTACTCGACTTAATAAATGAATTTGGCAAAGTAGCAGGATACAAAATTAACGTCAAGAAATCAATGGCATTCTTATACACCAATGATGAACTTACAGAAAGAGAATCTAAGAATACAATCTCATTTACCATTGTGGCAAAAAAAATTAAGATACCTAGGAATAAACTTAACCAAGGAAATAAAGAACCTATTTGCAGAAAACTACAGATCATTGAAAAAAGAAATAGAGGAAGATATAAAAAAGTGGAAGCACATACCCTGTTCATTGATTGGAAGAATTAACATCATTAAAATGTCCATATTACCCAAAGCAATCTATAGATAAAACGCAATCCCCATCAAAATACCAACGGCATACTTTACAGAATTAGAACAATTACTTCAAAAGTTCATATGGAACCAAAAAAGGCCTTGAATAGCCACAGCAATCTTGAAAAGGAAGAACAAAGTTAGAGGGATCACAATACCAGATTTCAGGTTATACTACAAAGCCACTGTAATCAAAACAGCCTGGTACAGGCACAAGAACAGGCATATAGACCAGTGGAACAGAATAGAGAACCCAGAAATGGACGCAAGGCAATATGCTCAATTAATATTTGACAAAGGTGGCAAGAGCATACAATGGAGTAAGGACAGCATCTTTAATAAATGTTGCTGGGAAAATTGGACAGCTACTTGCAAAAAAATAAAACTAGACCATCAACTTACACCCTACACCAGAATAAACTCAAAATGGATAAAAGACTTAAATGAAACTCATGAATCCATAAAAATCCTAGAAGAGACTGTAGGCAACAAAATTTCAGACATCATATGCAGCATAATTTTGACTGACACATTACCTAAGGCAATTGAAACAAAGGAGAAAATGAACACATGGGACTACATCAAACTCAAAAGCTTCTGCACAGCGAAAGATACAATCATCAAAACGGAAAGGCTACCCACTGTATGGGAGAACATAATTGCCAATGATATATCAGATAAGGGTTTAATTTACAATACATATAGAGTGCTCATACAACTCCACAAAAGGAAGACAAAGAACCCAATTAAAAAAAGGGCAGAGGAACTAAATAGACACCTCTCCAAACAGGACATACAAATGGCTAAGAGACATATGAAGAAATGCTCATCATCACTAATCATCAGAGAGGTGCAAATTAAAATAACAATGAGGTATCACCTCACACCTGTCAGAATGGCCGCCATCAACAAATCATCAAACAACAAGTGTTGGCGAGGGTGTGGAGAAAAGGGGACTCTAATACACTGCTGGTGGGAATGAAGACTGGTGCAGCCACTATGGAAAACAATATGGTGTTACCTCAAAAAATTAAAAATTGAACTTCCATTTGACCCAGTGATCCCACTTCTAGGAATATACCCTAAGAAGTCTAAAACACCAATCAGAAAGAATATATGTACCCCCATGTTTGTAGCAGCACTATTTACAATTGCTAAGATCTGGAAACAGCCCAAGTGTCCATCAGTAGACGTTTGGATAAAAAAGCTGTGGTACATATACACAATAAAGTACTACGCAGCTGTAAGAAAGAAAGATCTCTTATCCTTTGAGACTACATGGAGGGAATTTGAAAGTATCATCCTAAGTGAAACAAGCCAAACAGAGACAGACAAGTTTCATATGATCTCACTTATTTGTGGAATATAATGAACATAACAGTCTGAGGAATGGGGTAGTCCCAGAGATGCGGAAGTGGGGTACAGACTGACAATCCCCTAAAGAGGGTGGTGGTGGGGGAGATATAAACCACAGAACTTATATGCATGTATGCATGAACAGTGGACATGGACAACAAACTGGTGAAAGGGCAGGGAGGGATGGGGAGGGGGGAATCAGTGGGGGAAAAAGGAGAAACATCTGTAACAAAAATTAATTAATAAAAAAATAAATAAATAAAATAAAACCTATGAAATGACTCTTAGGAGATATAACCACAGATTTGAGTAACAGAGTCTTTAGATGAAGAAGGATGTGTTGACTTGTTAAATTTTAAGTCCCCATGGAAATATAAAGTGTGGAGATCAAAAGCAAAGGATTGTGCACTTTCTCTAGAACACTGGGCTATCGATAGGAAGGCAGCTTAAAGTGTTTTGACCAAAAGCTTCAAAGTGCTCTTGTTGCTCAGCTTGTGTGGCTCGGTGGATTGAGCATCAGTCCCATGGACTGAGAGGTCCCAGTTCAACATCCATACCTGGGTTGCAGGCTCCATCCCCTGTTTCCCCTCTCACATTGATGTTTCTATCTCTCTCTCTCTTCCTCGAAAGAAAGAAAGAAAGAAAGAAAGAAAGAAAGAAAGAAAGAAAGAAAGAAAGAAAGAAAGAAAGAAAGAAAGAAAGAAAGAAAGAAAGAAAGAAAAAGAAAAGTGTTCTTGTTATATAGCTGTCCCCAAACCACAGTTCCAGGAGCACTGCCTTCTACTTTGTCTCTATGTCCTTCTTAATGGCCCCACCTATGCCTCTGACAAAGTTCAAGGCTTCCATTACACACACTGCTTTCCTCACCATTTCCTTCCCTCCTCAGTACTCCTGCTGGTCCCACCCCAACCCTCTCCAATCTCAGCTTCCTGTCCCTGCCCTGCTACCCACTTGCCCTTTACAGCTGCTCCTTGGCATCACCTGTGGCTTCTAGTCTCTTCCCCCAGACACAAAATATTTGTCACAAGAGAAACATAGATAGCTCAAGGCAAAACATAGTGTGCTTGAGTTTTGTCTGAAACAATAACAAAATTTTTTGCAGTTTTTTTTTTTTTTTTTTATCCTCACCCGAGGATATTTTTCCATTTTTTGTACAGATAGAGTGGGAGGGAGAGAGAGGAAGGGAGAGAGAGAGAGAAACATCAACGTTAAGGGACACATCGAGTGGCTGCCACCCGCACGACCAACCAGGGCCGGGGACAAACTGCAACCGAAGTACGTGCCCTTAGCGGAAACCGAACCCGGGTCTCTCCGGACCGCAGGCCGATGCTCTAACCGCTAAGCCAAACTGGCCAGGGCTTTTTGCAGTTTTAAAACATTTTAATTAGTAATAGATATGACTTCAACATTAAAAAATGAAATTGTGGGATATTATTTTAAATTACGATGAATTTATGACCTCCCCGGGTGCTTACACATTAAAGAGGTTCTATAGTTAATTGTGTACTTGTTTAGTTCTTCCTCCTTCCAGAACTGCATCTGAAAGGCAGCAAACCTACTTTGACCCTTGTGTCTCTTCACAGTTGGTACCAGAGTCTTAGGCAGAGTGGAAACTGAATATTAAGTGATGAAAGAAATATTTAGTATCTAGCCCTGGCCAGTTTGTTCATTTGGTTGTAGCACTGTACCATACACCAGAAGGTGCAGAGTTTGATTCCCAGTCAGGCCACACACCCAGGTTGCTGGTTCGATCCCTGGTCAGGGTGCATGTGGGAGGTAACTGATTGATGTTTCTCTCTCACATCGATTTCTCTCTCCCTAGAAATCAATAAGGCAATTTAGTATCTAAACAAGATCGAACAGCATATTTTATATATTAACTTTCACTCTGTCTTATTTTTTTTGTATTAAGCCTACTTAGCCCTTTGTCTTTGTGAGTAAGCTACAGAGTTTTCAGGAGTTGTATTAGAGTTGAAAGGCGAATGTAAAATAAGGTGTGTTATCACTTCAGTAGGTCTGAAAGATTGTCTCAACAATCTTAAACAAAAGACAAAATAAGCTTCACTTTTGTTTTGAAAGGAAGAGTTAAGGCAAGAAGCAATGCAATGCTATTGAATAGAGTTGACTTGTATTAGTAATGGGCTGAGCTTTGTCAGATATATTGGAACTTGAATGTTCAAATGAGGATTGCCCCCTGTAGAGTTGTAGTGTTTGGGGACTATGTATGTTTGAGGTATGGATATTTTTAAAAGTCATCCTTTGAAGCTAGATGCACACAGTTCTGTTGTATGTGTTCTAGAATGAAACCCATTCATTGTCATGTGCCAACCCTACTTTTTGTAATATGAAATATTTATATTTTTATCATCATTGCTAATTATGAAGTAAAAAGCTTCCCCATCTTTTGTGGACAGGCGGAGAAAGCTTGGTGTGTTACCTCTGAGATGGTTAGAGAAGAGAGGTAGGGGGCAGACATTCCCCTAAGACAGCCTTGGCAGTGCTTTTGAGGTCAAAAGTGGACTCTCTCATGGAGTTCAGGAGCTGAGACGATGCAGAGGCATGATCAGATGACACAAGGAGGCCAGAGGTGAATTCTGGAAGCAGAACCTTGGATATCAACACTAGCAGCTCCTGCCACCTTGAGAGTCTAAGAAATGCTCACACTGACGTCCCAGGAATTAGAAGTAAGAGTTGCTATTTTATTCATCATTTCACATGATTGCTTTCATTTCTATTTGCTTTGATTCTTCTCCTTGGCCATGTCCAAACGTTTTGGGGAGCCTCTGTTTTAATAGTTTATATCATTCATCTGTCTTCAGTTAAGTTACATAAAAAGTATTGAAAAGCAATGATCTTTTGCCTCCTGAAAGAGGAAGAAGCTGGAAGATTTCCATTGTGTTGCTGTAAGAGGAGGTGATGCACAACACACTTATCTGCCTGACACATGCCAAGCAATGATAGGTGATGTTAACAGAAAGGTCAGACATATCTGTCTCTACAGAGACAGATCACACAAGCAGCAATATTTCATAAAAGCTCATTTTCCCTGTCTCTAAGTGCTAAGTGGTTGAACACTTCCATTCTGGGGGGAAAAAGATAAATACATATGTGCAGCAGGGATTTTTTTTTCTCTTGTGTACAGGTTTGACATTAGTCATCTGTTCAGAAACTCTGGGGCAACCGTGGGATACATTTAATATGCTGGGTGTTGAGTTTAATCTGAAACACAGAATTGTTTAATTATGGAATTTTTGACAGATTCATTAAGTATGAGGCTTTAAGTATGAGGAAAGTGAGCTGTGGAGATGTGAAATCAGAGACTACTGTGACAACATGAGAATCCAGCTGATGTGGTGGCTTTTCAGTAGTACCTAAAGAAATGAAGGTGGCACCCATTAGAGGCTGGACCATTTCATTAAGAAGAAGTTGTAATTGTCATCATTATTGTCATCATGACTCTTAGGAAGCTTCTGCCATGGAATCTTCTTACCGCAGTACAGAACCACAAGGGAAGGGTCTGAAAATTAGCTCAAGTATCTTCTCAGGGTTCTTTAGCATGTCCAACCCTTCCACTACCCTCCAGACCCCACCTAGTTGCTTTCTCTCCTTAGCTAATGGTCTAGCACAGCATGTCCAGTAATGTGAAGAAAACATGTGCAATTTTAATTTTATTAATAAGAAATAAGTGGTATTAATTTTAATCTTATTAACCCAATATATTCAAGATATTATTTCAACATATAATCAATATAAAAATACTGAGCTATTTTATATTATTTTATTTCATATTTAGTTTTGAGATCTGATTTGTATTTTGTAATTTGAGCACATTTCTTTTTGACGTAGTCACACTTTAAGTGCTCTATAACCACATATGGCTAGTGGCTACATATATTGGGTTGGTACAGCTGTAACTGCTTCAACTGTCATTCTTGTGAGTGACTAACACATTGTCTTTAGGAGCTCCACCAGCTTTTCCAAGTCTGTGACTATACCTGCAAGGTGTCCTGTGACTGCTGGCCCTCCAAGCAGCTCCCAGGGCTCTGAGCTGCAGCTCTGAAAGGTGTCCTCATGATCTCTCTAGTGACTGCTGTCAGAATGCACAGGAATATGCAAAAACAACTCTTCAGGAACTTCAAAAAATCCCATTAAAGTACCATAACAGGAGCACTGCCAGCATCACATCTCAAAGCAACTCTTTTCAGCCATTGTCTGGAGCAGGACCCAGAGCATGAACTTTCTCTTTGGAGCAAGGCAGTTATAGTCCATGGAAATCCCTTCATGGCATTGCAATATAGAGCTCTTCACTCCTTTCTGTCACTCAAAGAATTCAGCTGTCTGGGAAGCTGCGTGCTCTTCTTCATTTTCCTTCCCCATGTCCTGCTATTATCAGGGTACAATCTGCCCCACATCCATTTCAACTCATTGTCTTGCCTAAGGAAACCCCAGTTTTGGACCGGTATCCACCTCTCTTTTCAGAGCTTACAGGCTTTAAAGAAGCTTCCCAACCCCAGAACCAAGAACAGACCTGTTTGATTTTGGACAACCTCATGCCTCTTGCCATTGGTTGACTGAGATGCCAGGACTAAACTGATCAATGGGAGTTCCCTGCACCAAAGAGTCAATTAGATATTAGAAGTAGCATGAGGAGAATCTCTAACCAAGAAATTTTCTCTTAAGACTGAGCCACTGGAAGATACAGCTATTTTCCCTTCCCTTGGATATTGCAGTATGTGGATGGGAAGTGAGAAACTACAGCCCTGTAGCTACTTCTGCTACCATGACAGAGGCTGCATGGATGAAGCCAACATACACATAAGGGAGCAGCCTGGGTAACTGTGGGGAAAGGGAATTGGAGCCAGTGGGTTAAACTGACTCTGATGCCCACCTTTCTATATTTCTATTTACATTTCCAATACATTTTCTAATGTTTAAGTAGTCTGTACAGGTCATCTTTGACCTATAGTGGGAATCTCCCTGACTAAAACGGACACACAAATTGGATTGCTTCCTGCATAAGTTATAGCTCCTAATAGCAGTCTTGAAATTATCTATGGGGGGAGAGAGAGAGAGAGAGAGAGAGAGAGAGAGAGAGAGAGAGAGAGAGAGAGAGAGACTAATGTTCTATGGCCCTGAAGTTGAAACTGATGTGTTTAATATAGGCCAAATTGGGAACCTAAGGTAAATAAAATGGAGTAACTGCTTCCTCTCCTAGGATGGTGACAAGATTCAATTTGATATTTATTTATTTACTTTATTTAAGTATAGTTGGCGTACAATATTATTAGTTTCGAGTATACAGCATAGTTATTCATTATTATTTATATACTTTACAAAGTGATCACAAATATAGGTCTAGTAGCCATCTGTCACTGTGCAAAGCTATCACAGTATTATTGATTATTTCCCCTGTGCTGTACATTACATCCTATGTCTTACATATTTGATAACTGGAAGTTTTATTTAATTGAACCATTTAAAAAATTTAGAGCCCTGGCTGGTTTGGCTTTCAGCGGTCAGAGCATCGGCCCGCGGACCAGAGAGATCCGTGTTCCATTCCCATAAGGGCACATACCTCAGTTACAGTTTGTCCCCAGCCCTAGTTGGGGTTGCGTGGGTGGCATCCACTGGATGTGTCTCTCTCACATTGATGTTTCTCTCTCTCTCTCTTCCTTCCTCTTTCCCTCCCACTCTATCTGAAGACAAATGCATAACTGTCCTCAGGTGAGGATAAAAAAAATTAAAAATTAAAAAAAAATTTAGAGATCCAAGACACTCTACAGACAAAATTCTATTATAAATTGGTAGAAATAGAAACATTGAAATAATGACTCTTTGGGAATTTTTCTGTCAAGAGGACTTTGGTCCCTGAGTGTGGGTGACATGACTAATTTTGTCCCGCAAATGACCACCTTTACTGGGCTCAACAAGAAGCTGATGAGACAGATCCACACACCTCACCTTGCAGTAGGCCATCAGCCTCCCTCTCGAGAATCACAGGCTCTACCCTGCCTGCCCCGGCAGCTGTTCCAACACTCATGTCCGCCATAAGAAAAGGTGGGCAGGCAGCTCCGCACAGACTCACCTCTGAGACTGGAAAGCAGCTTTTGGCCCTGACTTTGTAAGAATGATTGTCTCCCCTACCAAGTCATCTGACTTAACAAAAGCTGAATCTACTACAGGTTCGTTCATTTCTTGAAAACTTCTCTTTGGCCTGTCTTGTGAAGATTGTTTCATTTATTTTCCATGAGATGTAAGCCCCCAGTTCTTACCTAACCTTCTCCCTCAGATCAGAGATTTGTCCTCCTATATTTCTCTGGACCACAGGCCAACGCTCTAACCGCTGAACCTAACCAGCCAGAGCAGTCCTCCTATATTTCTTAAGAACATCTAAACTATCCAACATGAGTTTGTACAACCTTTAACCTCTCCATCTCTAATCCTTTTTGTATCACTCAATTCAGAGGAAGATTCTAGTCTTTGCCAATATTGACTCTTTCTGAAATTTTAACTTAACCAAATCTTTGGGCTTCAGCTTCTTCCTTCTCCAGCAATATGTCTAAGATAGACAGTAAAACACAGAGGTTATAAGCCTGAGATTCTAGATCATACTCCATGCCTCTGGATCCTGGTTCTGCTATTTTCTAGCTGGATGGCTCTGGGAAAGTTAACCAGTTAGGTTTCTTTTCTAACACATAAGGATCATATTTCTGGTATATGACACTCAAAATAGTTGATGCTTATAAAGCATTTAAAACATTAAACACATCAAGGTTAAATAGTCTGTCATATAAGCATTTAATAAGTGTGGTTGTGATAAAAGCCATTTCATAAGAAATTTCAAGGGTCGCTTCTCATAATATCTTCTCATATCAAAATAATTGTTAGTGGCTATTTCACTGTTTTTACCACTATCATTGTTATATTCTCCTTCCTGACGTTCTTAACCAAAGAACTGAGGGGGCACGGGGAATAGGCTAAAGGGAAAAGAATGGATTTGTGATCACCCAGATCTAGATTCAAGTATTATCTCTGTTACTTACAAATGTGTGACCTTTGTCAAGTAATTTATAGACTCTGATTCTCAGTTTTCTCATCCAGAGAATGGGATTAAAATATCTAAATGGAAGTGTTTGGTGAAGGTGAATAAAACTTGTGGTAAAACACATGGTACTTGATAGATGTTCAAAATTGTCACCATCATTATGACCTCCCTTGTGAGCACTTGTGATAAAATGATTTAGTAAATAAAGATGCCATATGTCTGGCTAATATATAGTTCAGATTATCAACTGGTTTTATTCACCTGTGGCAATGCTGACTCTATCAACACATTAATGGAGACAGTTCTATAAATAATTTTACAGAATTTCCATTGATATGAAGGTCCACCCTTTTATTTTTAGTTTGTATCCAAAATTGCAATCCTGGAACACTCTGGCATTTGTGAATAATAATAATAATAATAACAACAATAAATAAATAGAATTCCAAAATGGTGGTGGAGTGAATGGAAGCTACACAGATCATTTCCCAGGACCAAACTGGAATTACAACTACAATAAAGACGAATTGTTGGGAAAAAGCAACAGAAAAGCAGCTTGAGAAGATCATAAAGCCAGGGACACTGAATCAGTTGTGGTAGGATTGCGGAGATGTGAGAGGGGGCTGGGAATGCACGGACAGCAGCGGTCTTAGCTGTGAGCTGTGCCCTTGGAGTTGAACTCACAAGCCTGCTCCACAGTGCAGAGAGCCAGGACAGAGTGCTAAAATAGCCAGAGCCACTCACCTTGGGCTCTGGCAGAGGGAGAGAAGACTAGACTGGAACTGTGTGGGGACACTTGGGATTTGGAGGGCGCTCAGAACTTTTGCTGAGTTGCTGCCACACAGAACAGTGGCTATCTTACTCCTTCCCAGGGCTTTGGGGAGAGGCAGTGGCCCCTCCTTTGGAGATCCAACCCCAAACAGGTGGGCCATTGAAATGCAAATTGAGGCTCATTAACCACCAGTCCCCGCCTCAGCAAGTCCCCTTAGGCTGAACACCTGAGAGTGTTTTTCATTCAACTGAGAACCCAAGTCTCTTCAAGTAACCAAGACTAATAGCCTTAAGGCAAAAAGCTAGAGGAAAACTGAACCATTCCTGGACTTGCAACACTACGCAAGAAAGTAAGAATTGACAGTGGAGTTTAACGTGGGTTCTCCCAGGCTCATCCAACGCCAGTAGAGGGAGCCACAAACAGAGAACACCAACACCCACAGGGAAAATTTGGCAGGCTCCAAAATCCACATAAATAGCCAAAATGGTGAAATAAAGAAACAAATCCCAAATGAAAGAACAAGAAACCTCTATGGAAGATGAGATAAATGAAATGTGGTTAAGTAAGTTAACAGAGCTAGAATTCAGAGCCATGATCTTGAGGAAGCTCAACAGCATGAGTAAGGACATCAGCACCATGAGTAAACATATAGAAACACTGAAAAACAAACAAGTGGAAACGAAAAATCACCAAGAAGAAATAAAGAATGACATAGCAGAAATAAAGAACACATTGGAATGACTAAACAGTAGAGTAAAGGAAGCTGAGGACTGGATCAGTGAATTAGAAGACAGGGTAGAAAAAAATCAACCAATAAGAAAACCAAAAGGAAAGAACAATTAAAAAACAGGAAGATAGCTTAAGAGAATGGTGGGACAACTGGAAATGTAATAATATTTGCATCATAGGAGTCCCCAAAGAAAAAGAAAATGAGCAAGGGTTAAAGAATATACCTGAAGAAATAGTGACAGAAAACTTTCCTAATTTGGTGAAGGAATAAGGCATTCAAGTTGAAGAAGCACAGAGAGCACCAAGTAAGAAGAACCGAAACAGGCCCACATCAAGACATATAGTAATTAAAATGCCAAAATTTAAAGACAAAGAGAGACTCCTAAAGACAGTAAGAGATAAGCAACAGGTTAACAACAAAGGAACCCCCATAATTCTATCAACTGACTTCTTAACAGAAATACTACAGGCTGGAAGGGAATGGCATGAAGTAATCAAGGTCATGAAAAACAAGAAGCTGAATCCAAGGCTACTCTACCCAGCAAGGCTATCATTCAAAATAAGTAAAATAAAGAGCTTCCCAGACAAAAATAGGCTAAGGGAATACATTACCACCAAACCAGCACTGCAAGAAATGTAAAAGGGACTGCTGTAATTAGCAGGAGAAATAGGAAGAAAAATAGAACCATACTAAACAAAAATGGCAATAAATAAGTACATATCAATAATTACCTTAAATGTAAATGGATTGAATGCTCCCATACAAAGACACAGAGTAGTTGATTGGATAAGAAAGCATGACTCACATATATGTTGTTTACAAGAGACCCATCTCACAACAAAAGACTCACAAATGGAAAGGAAAAGAAAGCTGAGATACCAGTACTCATATCTGATAAAATAGATTTCCAAATAAACGCCATAAGTAGACACAAAGAAAGCCACTAATAATATTGAAAAGATCTATCCAACAGGAATATGTAGCCTTGGTAAACATATATGCACCCAATATAGGAACACCAACATATATTAAAAATCTTTTGGAGGACTTCAAAGGAGAAATTGACAGCAATAAAAATATAGCAGGGGACTTCAACACCCCATTGACATCACTGGGTAGGTCATCTAGACAAAATTTTAGCAATGAAACAGATACTCTAAATGAAGCATGAGACCAAATAGCTTTTAATAGATATCTACAGAGAATTATACCCCAAAACTACAGAATTCGCAAGCTTCTCAAGTGCACATGAGACATTCTCAAAGATAGACCACATGTTAGAACACAAACTAAGTCTCTACAAGTTCAAGAAGATTGAAATTATATCAAGCATCTTCTCAGATCACAATGGCATGAAACTAGAAATTAATTGCAACAAGAACATGCAAAGACATTTGAAAATGTGGAGGCTAAATAGCACGTTATTAAACAATGAATGGGTTACCAAGGAAATCAAGGAATAAATTAAGAACGTCCTGGAAACCAATGAAAATGAACACACAATAACATAAAATGTATAGGATGCAGCAAAAGAAGTTCTGAGAGGAAAGTTCATAGCACTACACGCCTACCTCAGGAAACAAGAAACTTTTCTAATAAACTATCTAACCTCACAACTTAAATAAATAGAAAGCAAACAAACAAAACCCCAGAGCAAGTAGAAGGAAGGAAATAGTAAAGATCAGAGATGAAATAAATGACATAGAAACTAAAAAAAGAAAAAAACAATGTAAAGGATCAATGAAACAAAGAGCTGGTTTTTTTGAAAAGATAAACAAGATTGATGGAATCTTAGCTAGACTCACTAAGAAACAAAATGAGGGAATCCAAATACACAAAATCGAAAATGAAAGAGGAGAAGTAACAACTGACACCAAAGAAATAAAAAGAATAGTTATCAAATACAACGAACAATTATATGGCAACGAATTCAACAATCTAAGTGAAATGCACTAATTTCTAGAAACATATAGTCTCCCAAAACTGGACCAAAAATAGATAGAAAACTTGAACAGACCAATAACAACTAAGGAAATTGAAGAGATAATCAAAACTCTTCCAGCAAACAAAAGCCCAGGCCCAGATGGCTTCACGGGGGAATTTTACCAAACACTCAAAGAAGATCTAACACCCATTGTCCTCAAACTATTTCAAAAAGTTTAAGAACAAAGCCTTCAAAACTTGTTTTATGAGGCCAGGATAATTCTAATTTCAAAATCAGAAAAAGACACTACAAAAAAAGAGAAAACTACAGGCCAATATCCCTGATTAACGTAGATGCCAAAATCCTTAACAAAATACTAGGAAAGTGAATCCAGCAATACATCAAAAAAATTATATACCATGACCAAGTGGGATTCATCCCATGGATGCAAGTCTGGTACAATATTTGCAAATCCATAAATGTGATACACCACATAAACAAAATGAAGGATAAAAACCACACGATCATACCAATAGATGCTGAAAAAGCCTTTGATAAAATCCAGCATCCATTTCTGATAAAAATGTTCAACAATGTGGGAATAGAGGGATCATATCTTGACATAATAAAGGCCATATATGAAAGTCCTACAGCCAACATCATATTCAATGAGCAAAAACTAAAAACATTTCCCTTAAGAACAGGAACAAGGAGGACTTCCGGTCAAGATGGTGGCGTAGGTAAACGCGGTATCGCGTCCTCCCACAACCACATCAAAGTTACAACTAAACTAAAGAACAACCATCATTCAAAACCGCCTGAAATCAAGCTGAATGGAAGTCATACAACTACGGAACTAAGGGGGAAAAAAAAAGCAGCTACATCCAGACTGGTAGGACGGGCGGCGGCGCGAGGGGGGGCGGCGGCGGCGGCGCAGCGGCGAGACGGGCTGGTCCCACACGCAAGTGTGGTGGATAAAAATCAGGAGGATCCCGCGGCTGGGAAGGTCCTTCCTGAGGACTGAGGGGTCCCCGTCCCACACCAGGTGCCCCGTTCAGGGTTCCAGTGCCAGGAAGAGAATCCCCATAACTTCTGGCTGGAAAAACCAGCGGAAACTGAGGCTCAGGGAAGCTGAAGCGGCTGGAACCCCAGGCAGCTCCCTAAAGGGCCCGCGCACGGACTTATCGGACTCTCTCCCTCTAAGCTCGGAGGGGAGGCAGCTCGAGGGGCACCAGAGACATACAGGGAAGAACTGAGCTGTTTGGCACTGGAGCGAGCGCTGGAGAGGGGGCTTCCTCGGGGACAAACGTGCTGTCAGAGGCCTTTGTTCCTTTGGTGAGCCCTTCCCTGGGGGGCGGCAGACAGAAGCCATATCTGGGACTCCAGCAACCTGGCTCACACTGGTAGCCCCACCCTGCTGACTCCCTGAGGCCCCGCCCTGCCCCGCCCCACACAACTTTCAAGCTGTTGCCACTTGCTTAACCATAGGATTGGCCGGTCTTGGATCCTGCTTCAGGTTTTTCCTAAATTCTTTCAAACGAGCAGCATCGGGTCTCAGCGAGCCCCATACCTCTCATTAAGTAATACACAGAAACAAACACAGGGAGGCAGCCAAAATGAGGAGACAAAGAAACAGGTCCCAAATGAAAGAACAGAACAAAACCCCAATAAAAGAACTAAGCGAAAGGGAGATAAGCAACCTAACAGATACTGAGTTCAAAATACTGCTTATAAGGATGCTCAATGAACTTAGTGAGAACCTCAGTGAACTTAGGGAGGGCCTCAAGAGCATAAAAAAGTACCAGTTGGAAATCATGGATACACAGTTAGAATTAAAGGAGGCATTAACTGAAATAAAGAATAATTTACACAGCTTCAATAATAGAGTATGTAGATCCAAGGAGCAAACCATCGATTTGGAATATAAGGAAGCAAAAAATCCCCAATCAGAACAGCAAAAAGAAAAAAGAATCCAAAAAAATGAGGATAGAGTAAGGAGCCTCTGGGATAACTTCAAGCGTGCCAACATTCGCATCTTGGGGGTGCCCGAAGGAGAAGAGAGAGAACAAGAAATCGAAAACCTGTTTGAAACAATAATGGCAGAAAACTTTCCTAACTTGGTGAAGGAAACAGACATACAAGTCCAGGAAGCACAGAGAGTCCCAAACAAGATGAACCCCAAGAGGCCCACACCAAGACACATCATCATCAAAATGCAAAAGGTTCAAGACAAAGAGAGAATATTAAAAGCAGCAAGAGAAAGGCAGCTAGTTACCTACAAGGGAGTACCCATTAGGCTGTCAGCTGATTTCTCAAAAGAAACTTTGCAGGCCAGAAGGGAGTGGCAAGAAATATTCAGAGTGATGAAAACCAAGAACCTACAACCAAAATTACTCTATCCTGCAAAGCTGTCATTTAGAATCGATGGACATACAAAAACTTTCCCAGACAAGAAAAAGTTAAAGGAGTTCATCACCACCAAACCGTTATTATATGAAATGATGAAGGGTCTTTTTGAAGAAAAAGATAAAATGTATGAACAAACAAAATGGCAATGAATGCATATCTATCAACAATGGAATCTACAAACAAAATGAACAGGAAGAACAGAAACATTCTCATAGATACAGAGAACATTTTGTTGGTTGCCAGTTGGGAAGGGGATTGGGGGAATGGGTGAAAAAGGTGAAGGGATTAAGAAGCACAAATTCATTGCTAGACTGACAAACCTCAAAGGGAAAGGGGTTGGGGGGGTGGGAAGAAATAAACCAAAGAACTTATATACATAACCAATGGACACAGACAATAATGTGGGAAAAGGTGGGAGGGGGGCGGGAGTGGGGAGGAGGGGGTCAATGGGGGAAAAATGTGGAACATCTGTAATACATTTTACATCCAACAATAAAGATTTGGAAAAAAAAAAAAAAAAAAGAACAGGAACAAGACAAGGATGCCCACTTTCACCACTCTTATTTAACATATTACTAGAAGTCTTAGTCACAGCAATCAGACATGAAGGAAAAATAATAGGGATACAAATTGGAAAGGAGGTGGTAAAACTGTCAATATTCACAGATGACATAATATTATACATATAAAGTCTAAAGACTCCATCAAAAATCTACTAGACTTAATAAATGAATTTGGTAAATTAGCAGGATACAAAAATTAACATCAAGAAAGTGACAGCATTCTTATATACCAATGATGAAGTCACAGAAAAATTAACTAAACAAACAATCCCATTTATTATCATGCCTAAAAACTATGATACCTAGGAATAAACTTAACCAAAGAAGTAAAGGACCTATTCACAAAAAACACACAGAACATTGAAAAAAGAAATAGAGGAAGAATAAAAAAGTGGAAGCATATACCTTGTTCATAGATTGGAGAAATTAACATCATTAAAATATTCATATTACCCAAAGCAATCTATATATTCAATGCAAATCTCATTAAAATACCAATGACATACTTCACAAAACTAGAACAAATACTTCAAAAGTTCATATGAAACCAAAAAAAGACCTCAAATAGCCACAACAATCTTGAAAAAGAAGAAAAAAGTAGGTGGGATCACAATACTGGGTATCAGTTTATACTACAAAGCTACAATAATCAAAACAGCCTGGTACTGGCACAAGAACATGCATATAGACCAGTGGAACAGAACAGAGAACCTAGAAATTGTCCCAAGACATTATGCTCAATTAATATTTGACAAAAGTGGCAAGATCATACAATGGAGTAAAGACAGCCTCTTTAATAAATGGTGTTAGGAAAATTGGACAGCTACTTGAAAAAAAATGAAACTAGACCATCAACTTACACCATATACAAGAATAAACTCAAAATGGATAAAGGACTTAAATGTGACCCGTGAATCCATAAAAATCCTATAAGAAAATATAGGCTACAAAATTTCGGACATCATACGCAGCAGAATTTTCACGGATACATAACCTAAAGCAACAGAAACAAAGGGAAAAATGAACACATGGGACTTTATCAAACTAAATATTTAGCTCTGCACAGCAAAAGAAACAATCATCAAAATGTAAAGGAAACCCACTAAATGGGAGAGCATAATTGCCAATAATACATCAGATAAGGGGTTAATTTCCAAAATATACAGAGTACTCATACAACTCAACGGAAGGAAGACAAAGAAACCAATTTAAAAATGGGCAGAGGACCTAAATAGACACCTCTCCAAACAGGACATACAAATGGCCAAGAGACATATGAAGAAATGCTCAATGTCACTAATCATCAGAGATATGCAAATTAAAACAACTATGAGGTATCACTTCACACCTGTCAGAATGGCTGCCATCAACAAATGATCAAACAACAAGTGTTGTTGAGGGTGTGGAGAAAAAGGCACTCTAGTACACTGCTAGTGGGAATGCAAACTGGTGCAGCCAGTATGAAAAACACTATGGTGTTTAAAAATGGAATTGACATTTGTCCCCGTGATCCCACTGGGTCAGAAAAAAATATATGTAGCACTATGTTCATAGCAGCACTATTTACAATAGCTAAGATCTGGAAACAGCCCAAGTGTCCATCAGTAGATAAATGGATTAAAAAGCTGTGGTAAATCTACACAATGGAGTACTATGCAGCTGTAAGAAAGAAAGATCTCTTATCCTTTGAGATGACATGGAGGGACCTGCAGAGTATTATGCTAAACGAAACAAGCCAAGCAGAGAAAGACAAATATTATATGATCTCATTTATTTGTGGAATACAATGAACATAACAGTCTGAGAAACAGGGTAGACCCAGAGACATGGAAGTACAGTATAGCCTGACAAACCTCTGAAAAGGAGGTGGGTGGGAGGGAGGGGATAAGGCACAGAATTTATATGCATGTCCACATAACTGGTGGATACGTAGAACAAAGCTCAGGATGGCGTGGGTGGGATGTGGAGGAGGTTGTCTGGGGAAAAAAAGGAGAAACATCTGTAACAAAAATAAATTAATAAAAAAATAATAAATAAATACAAGTAGATGCAAATAATCCTAACAATTAGCTGAAAATCCACAATGCTAAATATAAATGTTTATGACAAGCTAAAGACAGGGCCTATCAGCAACAGATAGACTCTAGTGATTAGTCACATTTTCCCCACTTAGAGCTCTTGTTTGTTTATTTAGGTATCACAGACAAGTCTCCACTATCATTACCAAACATACACTCACATACACATGCACGCTCACACACACACACACACACACACACACTTTGTTGGGTGTAGTGAAATAGTCTCTCTGCTTGGCAGACAAGTCTTTTTTCTTTTTTTTATCCTCACCAGAGGACATTTTGCTCCTTTTTTTTTTTTTTTTTTTTTTCAGATAGAGTGGGAGGGAGAGAGAGAGAAAGAGAAACATTGATGTGAAAGGGATACATGGAGTGGCTGCCACCCACTGACCAACCAGATCTGGGGACAAACCGCAACTGTAGCATGAGCCCCAAGCGGAAACCAAACCCGGGTCTCTCTGGACCGCAGGTCGATACTCCAACCACTGAGCCAAACCAGCCAGGGTGGCAGACAAGTCTTAAACACCCACTGCCCTTACTGGCTGCACCGTCATTGTGCCTCTCACGAGTCACCAGCACTGGCTCTGTTTGAATAAGAACTCAGGAGGCACAGCCGAGCAATGGGACAGGCCTAGGGTCCTAAAGGGCTTAAAGGAGTTCAAACAATGTTATATTGCATTTCAAACTACTTTTATTTTCAGAGCTTGTGGAGTCTTTGAAAAGCTATGCATATTTTTAAATAATTCATTATTGCTGTTAAGAAAACAGTTTTCTGAAGGAGGTGCAAAGACTGACCAATAATACAAAGTAGGCAAATAACAAAAAAAAACAAAAAATGGAAGCAAAAGTGAGCCTCAACATTAGAGAAGAGATACTGGAGTTTTATTGGATGGAGCAAACGATACTTTAGTGTGTTAAAAACCATTTGGGCCCTGGCCGGTTTGGCTCAGCAATTGGGGCATCGGCCGGCGGACGAGAGTCTCTGGTTTGATTCCAGACAAGGGCACATACCTCAGTTGTGGTTCCAACCCTGGTTGTGCAGGATGCAGCCAGTCAATGGGTCTCTCTCACATTAATGTTTCTCTCTCTCTCATTCTCTTTCTCTCTGTCTCCCACTCTATCTGAATATAAATGGAAAAATAGCCTTGGGTGAGAATTTTAAAAAATGAAAAAAACATTTGGTAGCCTCGATAAGTTTTCCCTCAGAGATTTTTTTCAAAGAAGTCCTCTTATTTTAAAAACATTTTATCACATAAGACAAGAATAGTTGAGGCATGTCTGCTTTCCTGGGACAAGCTGTAACTAACAGTAGGGGATAGGTTGACCCAGTGGCGTAAGGGGCTAAACAAATGTTCCACTTGTTATTTTTCAATGTTTGGGTTTTTCTAAATCAAAAACACATTTTGCCCTAAGCTCTTTCCCCTGGATTTTAACAAGTCATGTGTACTTGAAGAAAAATTGAATCCATATGTGTCTCATCTATTTACACTTAAATCACTGAGGTGCTTTTATGAAAGATTATTTAAGTGACCAGGAAACCTCTGGGGCATCTTTAGAACTCTCCTTCTCACACCACAGAAGTCTTCATTCTATAACGAGGTCACATTTGCCCGTGGTCCTATAGCCTGACCTTAATGTACATTTATAAACTAGATCCATGAGACTATTTTAATTTAATGGGTTGATACCATATGATTTCACAATTCTGAGAAAGAACTTAGCCTGTACATGTGATACAAAAACAAAAAACACTGCAAAGGCCCCTTTGATAGCCACAGCTGTCTTGTTCAGCATTGGGATGAGGTAAAAGTAGATACTTAGGAATAAAATATATCCTATTGACACAAAATAGAAGGATAATTGAAAGGTTGAAATAGATCCAAAATAGTGCTTGGGATTATTATAAGTACTGAAAGATAGAAGAAAAAAGATATTGTACCCAGTAGGCCTCACAATGAATCATGCATCTAATGGGCTTGTTCTCACAGATTCTTGCAATGACAGTTTTTTTTTAATTTTTATTAATTTGTCTTTGTTACAAATGTTTCTCATTTTTCCCCAATTGATACCCTCCTTCACCCCACCCCCACCCCATCCCCAATGTTGCTGTCCATGTTCACCGGCCACACATACATGCATGCAAGCTCTGTGGTTCATCTCTTCCCCCACAAACAACCCCCCCCCGAGGCTTGTCTGCCTGTACCCCACCTCTACATCACTGGATTAATTTTGTTCAGCAGTTTGTTTAGTTCATTATATTCCACAAATAAGTGAGATCATGTGATATTTATCTTTCTCTGCTTGGCTTGTTTCGCTTAGCATAATACTCTTCAGGTCCTTCCATGCCATCTCAAAGGACAAGAGATCTTTCTTACAGCTACATAGTATTCCGTTGTGTACAAATATCATGGCCTTTTAATCTACTCATCTACTGATGGACACTTAGGTTGTTTCCAGATCTTAGCTATTGTAAATAGTGCTGCTATGAACATAGGATTACATATATTCTTTATGATTTGTGTTTTGGGTTCCTTAGGGTATAATACCTAGAAGTGGGATTATTGGGTCAAATGGCAGTTCAATTTATAACTTTTTGAGGTAACATAATAGTGTTTTCCACAGTGGCTGCACCAGTCTGCATTTCCACCCTTAGTGTACATTACCAGATTTCTGGTTATACTACAAAATCACTGTAATTAAAACAGCCTGGTACTGGCACAAGAACAGGCAGATAGATCATGGAACAGAATAGAGAACCCAGAAATTGACCCAAGACAATATGCTCAATTAATATTTGACAAAGTTGCCAAGAGCACACAGTGGAGTCAAGGCAGTCTCTTCAATAAATGGTGTTGGGAAAATTGGACAGCTACCTGCAAAAAAAAATGAAACTATAACATCAACTTACACCATATATTAGAATAAACTCAAAATGGATAAAAGACTTAAATGTAACTTGTGAATTCGTAAAAATTCTAGAAGAAAATGTAAGCAACAAAATCTCATAAATCATATGCAGCAGAATTTTCACTGATACAATACCTAAGGCAACAGAAACAAAGGAAAAAATAAACACATGAAACTACATCAAACTAAAAAGCTTCTGCACAGCAAAAGAAACAACCATCAAAATGGAAAGAGATCCCACTGTATGGGAGAGCATAATCGCCAATGATATATCAGATAAGGGGTTAATTTCCAATATATATAGAGTGCTCATACTACTCAACAGAAGAAAGATAACGAGCCCAATTAAAAAATGGACAGAAAACCTAAATGGACACATCTCCAAAAAGGTCATACAAATGGCCAAGAGACATATGAAGAAATGCTCAACATCACTAATCATCAGAGAGATGCAAATTAAAAGAACTATGAGGTATCACCTCACACCTGTCAGAATGGCCGCCATCAACAAATCATCAAACAACAAGTGTTGGTGAGGGTGTGGAGAAAAGCAATGACAGTTTTAAAAATCACAATTTTATGGAAAGAGAAACCTAGGCATGTTATTGCATCACATTTTACAAAGATGGCATTTCCTGCAGGGCTGATGCAAGAATAAATGATGGTCATTAACATTAATTTACCCTACAAAGACTTGTCAGAGCTTCACATTGGAACCTCTCCTAGACATACATAATAGGACTCTATTACCTTGACCATGCCAAGGCAAAAAAAAAAAAAAATGTGTTGGAAGCAAGCTCCTATTTTAAATATTCCAGTGAAACTATTTCTTCTAACAAGACTAAGTCTAGTTACAACTCGACATTACACATTATATAAATTAAAATCCACTCTAATGGTTGCAGACTTTATACCTAAAGCATTTTATAAAAAGCTGTTGTAAAACACACCAATTTTATTTTATTTTTTATTTATTGATTTATTTTTTATCCTCACCCAAGGACATTTTTCCATTTTTTTGTTCAGATAGAGTGGGAGGGAGAGAGAGAAAGAGAGAGAGAGACAGAAACACCGACGTGAAAGGGACACATCGGGTGGTTGCCACCCATACGACCAACCAGGGCCAGGGATAAACTACAACCAAGGTACATGCCCTTAGCGGGAACCAAACCCAGGTCTCTCTGTACCACAGGCTGACGCTCCAACCGCTGAGCCAAACCGGCCAGGGCAAAACACACCAATTTTAATAAAAACAATCATAAAGGGAGTTTTGTCCTCTAATGGAACTGATGATGACTCTCGGCAGGATATCCCAGGGTTTCTCTTTCTGAAAACATGTTGTAGATCTCCATGAGACATATGCACAAAACTGAACGGGGGAGACTGACTAGGAAATATTGGCCAGAACCTAGAATGATCTTTAGTTTTCATGTAGCTGCTCTTTTCTGATTATCAGCAAGACATCAGTACTCAACATATGTTTAGAGAGAGCAGTAGGTAAGGGATTAACACTCACACACACACACATATGCACACATTGTCATTTCCTCACCACATCAGAAACACATTTCAATACATTGTATCCTGACCCCCAACTAGAGTAAAACCTTAACTCTCCTGAACACAAACTAGAGGAAAAGGAAATGGGTCTAACATCTAATGGGTAATGTGCACATGACAGGCTTGGAGCAGACACTTTATGTACAACTAGTTCTTAAAGTAATCCTGTGTGGGAGGACAAACTAACATAGTGAATGGCCTCTCCAGTGATGACTTGACATAGATTAATTAAATCATTTAATTTACCTAAAGAGCCTGGACTGATGTTTTGAAGCTTGCCTTTTTCACTTTACTAAGTGAAATAAATATGTTAAATATTCTACAGCTTTTAATGGTTACGTGGTATTGCACTGAATAAATACACCATATTTTATTTAATAGTCTCTAATTGAACATTTATGAAATTCTACTGGTTTGCTCTTATAGACAATGCAAGAATAAACTCTGTTAAATCAGAGTTTAGAGTTTACTTCTAAATAATAATTTATCAAACTGTATTACTTAAAACAAATTTCTGATTCAAAGAGTTGGCACATTTTAAAGAATTTTGATTTATATATTGACTTCTTTCCTGAAATATGAAATCAACTTTTATTCCTTGTCCAAACTGTGTAAATTCTCCTACAAGACTATATAATCTCCTTTGGGTCTGTGGTTACAACCATTTCCTCATTATTACACAAATTTTATTGATTTTGTGGGGTTTTTTTTTTCCTTTTTAAATTATAATTGCCAGAAAGATTTGTAAAATTGATATGGTTTCAATTTTCTTGAATTTGTAGAGAATTGCTTTGTGCCCTAACATGTGGTCTATGTTTAACAATGACTCATGTGCACTTGAGAAGAATGTATATTCTGCAGCTTTGGGGAGAAATGTTCTGTAAATATCAATGAAGTCCAACTGATCTAGTTTGTCTTGTAAGGACCCTATGTCCTTGTTAATTTTTTTGTCTGGAAGATCTATACAGTGGTGTCAGTAGCAGGTTAAATTCACCCACTATGATAGTGTTGCTATTGATCTCTCCCTTGAAGTCCTCCAGGAGTTTTTTTAAGTATATTTGGTGCTCCCATATTTGGTGCATAAATGTTTACCAGGGTTATATCCTCTTGTTGGATTGATTCTTTTAATATTGTGTAGTGACCTTCTCTGTCTCCTATTATGGCCCTTGTTTTGAAGTCTATCTTGTCAGATATGAGTATTGCTACACCAGCTTTTATTCCATTTCCTTTTGCTTGGAAATGTTTTTTCCATCCCTTCACTTTCATCCTGTGTGAGTCTTTTGTTGTGAGGTGGGTCTCTTGTAGATAGTATATATATATGGGTCGTGTTTTCTTATCCAATTACCTACCCTATGTCTTTTGATTAGAGCACTTGAGCCATTTTTTTTTAAGGTCATTATTGATAGACAGTGATTAGTTGCCATTTTAATTTTATGCCTTTGTTCCTCTCTCTCTCTTTCTCTCTGATTCTTCTTCTTACAACTGTCCCTTCAGCATTTCTTGCAATGCTGGTTTGGTGATGGTAAATTTCTTTAGCTTTTTTTTTTTTTTTTTTTTTTTTCGTGAAACTCTTTAATTCTCCTTCAATTTTGAATGATAGCCTTGCTGGATAGAGTAGTCTTGGATTCAGACCCTTGCCTTGAATTACTTTGTACACTTCATGCCACTCCCTTCTGACCTGCAGCGTTTCTATTGAGAAATCAGCTGACAGGCTAATGGGAGCTCCCTTGTAGGTAACTGTCTGTCTCTCTCTTGCTTCCTTTAAGATTCTTTCTTTGTCTTTAATATTTGCCACTTTTTGTTATGATGTGTCTAGCTGTGGGTCTTCTGGGATTCCTCTTGCTTGGGACTCTCTGTGCTTCCTGGATTTGTGTGATTTTTTTCTTCACCATTTTAGGGAATTTTTCTGTCATTATTTCTTAAAACGGTTTCTCTATTGTTTTCTCTGATTCTTCTCCTTCTGGTATCCCTATAATGTGAATGCTGTATTGTCCCACAGCTCCCTTAAACTTTTCTCCTGCTTTTTAAGTTTTTTTTTCCCATTTGCTGTTCTATGTGAGTGTTTTTCTCTACCTTTGTCTTCTAAGTTGCTGATTTGGTCTTCAGCTTCTTCTAATCTACTATTGAACCCTTCTAAGTTATTCTTCATATAAGCTATGGCATTCTTTATTTCCTCTTGATTTTTATGCATAGCTTCTAACTCTTCTTTTAAGCTGAAGTAGTTCCCAGTGAGCTCTTCATAGTTCTTATTAATTTGCTTGTAATTCTCACCAAATTGTTTGAGCACCCTTGAAATCATTGCTTTGAATTCTTTGTCTGACAAGTTGCTGTCTTCCATTTCCTGTAGTTTCTTTTCTGGTGATTCCTCTTTTTTTTTGGGTGGGGGGGGTGTTGTTTCTTTGTCTCCCCATTTCAGCAGTCTGGTAGCTCTAGACCCACTGAGAGATGTTTGGATGTGTAGGCAGCTCAATGTATATCAAATAAGGCTGCTGTGCATCCCAGACTGTTTTGTTGCATGTCACTTCTTGACTGCTGTGGATCCTAGAAGATTGACTACTGGGGGATAGTATTGGTGTGTCCTGGTAGGTGATGCTGCTGGATCACATGGGCCCCTCTGAAGCTGTGTTCCCAGCTGGTTGCTGGTGCCTCCTGTAGCTGTATAGCTCAGGCCCTGTTGGAACCGTGCTCCCTGCCCGTACCATGGGCAGCTGTTTTGCACAGGCCTCACTGGATTCCTGGCTCCCCACCAACCTTGTGGGCAGCTGGGTTGTACAGGCCCTGTTGAAGTCCCTGCTTCCCACTGATCCCATAGGGAGCTGGATTGCACAGTCCCATCTGGAGACCCAGCTCCACACCTATCTTGTGGGCCACTGGTTTGCACAGGCCTCTCTGATGCCCCAGCTCCCCACAGGTCTCGTGAGAAGCTGGATAGCCCAGTCCCTTTGGAGACCCAGCTCCACTCCTATCTTGTGGGCTGCTGGATTGAACAGGCCTCTGTGGAGCCCCAGGTCCTGCCACTGGCGGCTGGGGAGTGCTGCTGGCCTGTGGTGCTCAGCTCCTGCTCAGCCTTTGCTGTAGTTTTGGGGGATCGTTCTCTGCTGTTGGTCTGTGCTTCTGTTGCCTGGGGATGGATGTCTGCTCCCCAGCCTCTATTGCTGGGAGTATACCTTGACTCTGATCAGGTTGCTACTGCAGGGGTTGGTGCTGGGCTCCCGGATGTTTGTAGCTTCCACACCTGGCACCTTGGCAGCTCCACTACTGTGCATTGGTCTGAGTTGACACAGGGAGTCCACTGGTCCGATGGTGCCAGGTGCACTGGTGGACTCCGGTTGCTGGGCTCTAACCACTCCTACTGCCTCCTCCCAGGAATGACCCGGGATCTTCCAAAATGGTGGGACCTCCCGGCGGCACAGGGAGAAGCGCCCTGAAGAGCCACTTACTGTGATAGCCAGCTGCTTCCGTCCACAGCACAAGAACCTTCTGCTCCATGTCTCTGCACTGCACGAGTTTGGTCATCCACCTTCAAGTCCACTCACACTCTCTCACACATTCACCCTCCCTCTGGTCCTGCCCACCGCCATCTTCTTCTAGAAATGGTACTATTTTAATCTCTACTGCAAAGACAAGAAAACCAAGGCTCAGCAAGGTCACATAACTGGCCCAAGGTTATGCCGCTAATAAGACATAGAGCTACGTCTTAAAAGATTTGATTCTATTCCTTATTATAAACTACACTTTCTTAAACACAGTTTATAAGGACTGTGTAAGTCATTTTCACATTGCTCTATTGTTTGCATTTTTTCAAGCGTTTATTCTCTAGTTGTTGTTTTTATTATTCATAATTTTTAATAGTTATTTATTTCATTTCTCTCTTTATTTCTCTCTGTTACACACACACACACACACACACACACACACACACACACACATGCTTTGACCCTCCACATCTAGCAGTATCACCTGAACCAAGTTTGGACTGGCGCTAGGGCTCCTTTCCATTATGAGATTGGGGTACATCATAGATTCAGTCCTGGAGCCTATACAGCTGGCCCAGGTTCTGGTTATGTGTTTGTTTTTGCTCCCTCTTTGCAGCTCATGTAATAGATTTATGCAAGCCAATGCTCTCAGCAGTAGTTGTAACTTCTTCCACCTCCTTTCAGAGTTGGGTTGCCCCACTACACCTGGGTTTCAGACAGTGATATGGGGCACTATGTGTTTCCAATATCCCAAAGGAATCAAATCCCCAGTTGCCTTGATCCAGTCTAGTCTGAGAGCATAAGCAGCTCCTGCCTACTTTCTAATTTCTGGTCCACAGAGATGTGTTCTATGTAGGGCACCAACTGTGTCTTTCAATTTTAAAAAAATATTGTTTTTTCTTGCTTGCTGTTATTGTAAAAGTGTGTGAAACTTTAAATCATAATACTGCCTTTATCAAACATTTAGTAAATCATTCTGAGATGTTTCAGAGACTTTCTCTAGTCTCCATTTGATGGTTCTATAGTATGTTCTCATGTGTTCCTTGAGCTGTTGTGGTTTTCCTTACTTATCTCAGAAGATAAATATATTGATTTAGATTTAGTGTTTGCCAGTAGATAAACTGGCTTGCTTGTGGGCTGTGTGCTATTCATTCACAATCAGAAATTTTTTACAATTGAAAGGAAAATTGACGTGAACAGTTTCCAGCCTGATTTTCAGTGACTGTTCCACATCCCACCAGTGTGACTCTCATAGACTTAGATTTTCTTTTCCATCCAAAGCCCAGTCCCTTGTCAAAAATGGTCATTATTTTGCTATTTTTATGGTTATTTGAGCAGAAAGTTAGGAGATATTGTGTCAGGATCTATTAGCCAAGTGACTTTATACAAGAAATATGCTGATGATTTTATTTTTAAATACAATTTTAATTATATTAATGTTGTCTACAACAATTAGCAATTAGTAAGATCTTATTTCACTATATTGGCAAGAAAATTCCAGTTCTTCCTTTCAAATTAAACATTCTAAAAGTCTTGATCAGACTACCAAGAGGCCACCTGTTGAAACTCCCTAATTGCTTGGTATTATAAGACTTTGCTTAGTACATTTTTAGAAGTGAGTCTGGTCCAACTTAAACTACAAGAGGGAAGTCTCTGATAATCATTCATGGTGTGCATATTTTTTGATGAGTTGGGAAATGAGAGCAGGCACACGCCATTCAGAGAAACCTGTATTCAAAGACACAGGGAAAAGGCAGCATGTTTCCCTGTGCCTGCCTGAGTGCATCTTAGCTTCCTGCTTTCTTTTGTCATTAATTGGCCCACTGTGGTTCTGCTGGCTTCCCTTTCATTTGGAGCTAGTCTACCATTGCCGCCCCTTACCTAATAGGAAAGCCTGTAACTATTCTTGTCAGACTGTAGAAAAATCTCTCTTCTCTTAGTTTCAATACAGTCAAGGTTAGTTTCTCAAGAGTGTACACTGAGTAAACATGTTTAAAAGGCCAAAACACATGGTATCTGTCCTTCTCTGTCTGACTCATTTCACTCAGCACAATGTACTCCAGGTCCATTCATGCTGTTGTAAATAGTAAAATTTCATTTTTTTATAGCCAAGTAATATTCCATTGTATATATGTACTAAAACCATGTGATTTTACTTACATGAAGAATCTAAACACAAAATAAATGAACAAACAAAACAGAAACAGACTTATGGGCTAGGTGAAAAAGGTGAAGGGATTAATAAGTATTTATTGGCAGTCTTAATAGAAATGTAAAATACAGCATAGGGAATATAGTCAATAATGTTGTAATAAATATGTATGGTGCCAGGTGGGTACTTGAAATATTGTGGGACTCACTTTGTAAATTATATCATTGTTTGATCACTATGCTGTACAGATGAAACTAATATAAAATAATTATTGTCAATTGTAATTGAAAAATAAAATTAAAAGAAAAAATAAACAAGCTTTGAAAGCATAGAGACAATTCATTGCCAAGGCTCACATGCCTTTTTCAACTATGTGGTCACAGATTGATGGGGCCTGATTGACACTCTGTAGAAAGTAAAGGCTTTCCTTCTTTTTTCTGTTTTGAGTCCCATCTCACAATCTTTACCCAGATCACACATTTACTAAGAGTAAAGGAATAAATATTATGTAGGATTATATACTAGGAAGGGAGTTTCTGGGAACCAAATTAAAATAAGAAGAAAAATACAGAAATAAATTATGATTAAAGAAACCGAAATTGCTCAAGAAAGAGAATAAAAGTAAGTTATTACTTTAAAAGTCTGAATTATTTTGTCTTAAACAATAAGAAGAGTACTTCTCTCATTTTTTCTTTTTTGAACTCCAGCAGATTGGCTCATGTGAAAAGGCAGACATTTAATATGTCACCTCTTATTAACAACAAAAAGGTATTAATGATCAGATATAAACCTTCTCATAGTACCTTTATAGGCAGAAAGGTCATCTAACCAGATGATCTTTCCGGTTCCTTCTGATGCATGCTATGATGATTTTTCCGCAGCAGAGCTATGGATTCCCATCACAGCAGACATGACTGACACCTTCATTACACCAAGTAATACAATTGAGTAATTTTCAATTAACCAAAAGAATGTGTTCTGTTATTTGGATTATTGATAAAGTTATAAAACCTATTTCTTCAACTACCTGACAGAACAGACTTTCAAGAATATATTCAAGACAAGATAAAATTGTGCTGAACACAGTAAGAAACAATATGAGATTATGATTGTATGTCTGTCTCATTGAGTGTAAATTTCTAATGGCGTTCCAGAGACAATATAAGCTTTTTAGTCACTTTTATTTGTATTATTCATACCTATGCTTTCCATCAGCATGGGACATTTTTGAATTGGTTGTATTTATATAAAAGTGATCAAATACAAACAGACGTAAAGACTAGGCTGGCACTCACATTTTGACCCCTTGCTGAATAATATATGGTGATCATATTTGGCTAAAGAGAATTCAAAATGCAAAATTAAGCAGGCATGCTCTATTACAATTTGGCCCCAGACTATTTTTTAGAATTTATTGAAAGAAATGGACCTTCATCCCAGAAAAAAAGCAGAGAGGAAGTTATGCTTAAAATTTCAAGGGCTTGCCCTGGTTAGTGTGGCTCAGCTAATTGGAGTGTTGTCCCATGCAACGAAATAATGCCAGGTTTGATTCCCGGTAAGGGTATATTTAGGAGGCAACTGATAGATGTTTCTCTCTCACACTGATGTTTACCTCTCTCTCTCAAATCAATTTTTTTAAAGACAAATAAATTTTTTTCAAGGGCTATGAACTCCCTAGAAGCCACTCAGAGCCCTTTCACAGTTGAATGTGTATTATGTACTCCCCCCAAAAAAATAAGCAACTTTGACTTCTTGCAAATGTAATTTTCAAAGTTGTGGGTGACTTGAAAAAAATTCTAATGGCTAGCTAATGTCTGCTCTTGGTTATGTTCTGGTCCACAAAATACACATTTGACATGAGACCTCAGCAAGCATTGATCAGTACTGAGACTTGTTACAGTCACTGAGGAAAACATTAACACTTTAAATGGTTGCTTCAGAACACTGTAAAACTTGGACAATAGCAGAGAAAAGCTGGTTTAGAAAGAGGAAGGAAGGAAGGAAGGAAGGAAGGAAGGAAGGAAGGAAGGAAGGAAGGAAGGAAGGAAGGAGAGAGGGAGGAGAAAGGAAGAAAGAAAAAGAGAGAGAGGAGAGAGAAAGAAAGAAAGAGAGAGAGAGAGAGAGAGAGAGAGAGAGAGAGAGAGAGAGAGAAAGAAAGAAAGAGAAAGAAAGAAAGAAAGAAAGAAAGAAAGAAAGAAAGAAAGAAAGAAAGAAAGAAAGAAAGGAAGAAAAAAGAAAAGAAAAGAAAAGGGGAAGGGGAAGGGAGGGATGAAGGGAGGAAAAAGAATAAAAAGAAAAAGGAAAAGGAAGAAAAGGTAAGGAAAGAGGAAAAAGGAGAATGTCTTCTAAATAGAAGAGTATGGCTGTCATCTAATTTACAATTTATAGCTGTTTGTGACAACAAACAGGATGTCAGGTTGTGTCCCCCTCATATGGTCCATAAATCAAGGTAAGTTGTATATCTAAACTGAACACCACCAAGAAAGCTTTCATCACTGTTCATTGAACAGAACTAGATGGCTATTATCCTTGAAGTTAAAAATATGTAAGAAAATGATCATCAAAGCTAAGGGAATTTGAATTCTTCATCCAATGACCAACATTAGGCTGGAGTTGGTGGAGATCTCTGACAATTTGCAACACTTGATCATTTTGCCTAAACCTTTCTCACATTTTTGTATGCCTATTAGCTTAGTTCTGTGTAAAATATAATTTGATGTATTTTATATGCTTTTAAAGTTCAAATTATTTGATTCTTCTTAAAGTTATCATTCCTTGATTTATGATTTTCTTCATTCTCATATTAGATTGGATTCCTGAAGCTTTATTCTCTGGTATGTGATGCTCTTGAATTCAATTTTATGAGCATTTTTAGTCTAAAAGACAAGATGACAGTCATCTATAGCTTATATTTTACAGGTACATGCAAAAAATAAATAAATGAAACTAGACCACCAACGTATACCATACACAAGAATAAACTCAAAATGGATAAAAGACTTGAATGTAAGTGGTGAAACCATAAAAACCCTCCAGGAAAATGTAGGCAGCAAAACCTCAGATGTTACATGTAGCAGAATTTTCATTGATGCATCACCTAAGACAAAAGAAGCAAAGAAAAAATTAATAAACAGGACTACATCAAACTAAAAAGTTCTACACAGCAAAAGAAAACAGCTTTAAAATTAAAAAGGAACCCACTCTTGGGAGAACATATTTGCCAAATCTACATCAGATAAGCGATTAATTTCCAAAATATATAAAGTACTCATACAATTCAACAAAAAAAAAGACAAACAATTCAATTAAAAAATGGGCAGAGGGTCCGGCAAGAGGGCTCAGTGGCTGAACATCAGCCAAGGGCATGTGTCCGGGTTGTGGGCCTGATCCCAAGTGGGGAGCAAGCAGGAAACATCCAGTCAATGTTCTCTCTCATCAGTGTTTCTATCTCTCTCTCCCTCTCCCTCTCTGTCTCTAATATCAATAAAAAAGAAAAAAAATGGTTAAAAACACAGGCAGAGAACCTGAATAGACACCTCTCCAAACAGGACACACAAATGGACAAAGAAACATATGAAAAAGTGCTCGAGGTCACTCATCATTAAAGAGATACAAATTAAAACAACTATGAGGAATCACCTCACACCCAACAGAATGGCTGCCATTAACAAATCATCAAACAATAAGTGCTGTCGAGGGTGTGGAGACATGGGACTCTGTTATACTGCTAGTAGGAGAATGCAGAATGGTGCAGCCACTGTGAAAAACAATATGGTGTTTCCTCAAAAAATTAAAAATAGAACTGCCATTTGACCCAGTGATCCCACTTCTAAGAATATATTCTAAGAAACCTGAAACACCAATCAGGAAGAATATATGTGCTCCTATGTTCATAGCAGCACTATTTACAATCGCTAAGCTCTGGAAACAGCTCAAGTGCCCATAGGTGAGTGGATAAAAAAGCAGTAGTTCATATACACAGTGTGATACTATGTATTCAGCTATAAAAAAGAAAGACCTCTTACTCTTTGAGACGACATAGAGAGAATTAGAGAGTATTATGCTAAGCAAAATAAGCCAATTAAAGAAAGACAGTGTCACATGATCTCACTTATATGTAGAATCTAATAAACAAAATTAACTAATGAACAAAATAGATATAGAGACATGAAAGTTGGGAACAGACTGCCAAACCTCAGAGGGAAGGGAGGTTGGGGGCGAGGGGCAGAAAAAGATAAAGCAAAGAACTTAGATGTATATATGCATAATCAATGAACACAGACAACAGGGCAGTAAAGGCAGTGGGGAGTGGGGAGTGGGAAGGAAGGGTGTCGATGGGGGAAAAAAGGAGGGACATCTGTAATATTTTCAATAATAAAGAAAAAGTTTGGGGTTTTTTTTTACTTTTTTTTGGTTAATTAATTTTTGTTACAGATGTTTCTCCTTTCCCCCCACTGATTCCCCCCTACCTCCCTGCCCTGTCCCCAGGTTTGTTGTCCATGTCCACTGTTCACGCATACATACATATAAGTTCTGTGGTTTATCTCTCCCCCACCACAACTCTTCTGGGGATTATCAGTCTGTACCCCACTTCCACATCTCTGGGACTACCCCATTCCTCAGACTGTCATGTTCATTATATTCCACAAATAAGTGAGATCATATGATACTTGTCTTTCTCTGTTTGGCTTGTTTCACTTAGGATGATACTTTCCAGGTCCCTCCATGTAGTCTCAAAGGATAAGAGGTCTTTCTTTCTTAAAGCTGCGCAGTACTCCATTGTGGATATGTACCACAGCTTTTTAATCCATTTGTCTAATGAAGGACACTTGGGCTGTTTCCAGATCTTAGCTATTGTAAATAGTGCTGCTACAAACATGGGGGTACATATATTCTTTATGATTGGTGTTACAGACTTCTTAGGATATATTCCTAGAAGTGGGATCACTGGGTCAAATGGAAGTTCAATTTTTAATTTTTTGAGGTAACACCATATTGTTTTCCATAGTGGCTGCACCAGTCTGCATTCCCACCAGCAGTGTACTAGAGTCCCCTTTTCTCCACACCCTCACCAACACTTGTTGTTTGATGGTTTGTTGATGGCGACCATTCTGACAGGTGTGAGGTGATACCTCATGTTGTTTTAATTTGCATATCTCTGATGATCAGTGATGTTGAGCATTTCTTCATATATCTCTTAGCCATTTGTATGTCCTATTTGGAGAGGTGTCTATTTAGTTCCTCTGCCCATTTTTTAATTGGGTTCTTTGTCTTCCTTTTGTTTTGTTGTATGAACACTCTATGTATATTGAAAATTAACCCCTTATCTGATATATCATTGGCAATTATGTTCTCCCATAAGGTGGGTAGCCTTTCTGTTTTCATGGTTATATCTTTTGCTGTGCAGAAGTTTTTGAGTTTGATGTAGTCCCATGTGTTCATTTTCTCCTTTGTTTCTATTGCCTTAGGTGATGTGTCAGTGAAAATTCTGCTGATATAATGTGTGAAATTTTGTTGCCTAAAATTTCTTGAAGGATTTTTATGGATTCATGAGTCACATTTAAATATTTTATCCATTTTGAGTTTATTCTTCTGTAGGGTGTAAGTTGATGGTCTAGTTTCATTTTTCTGCATGTAGCTGTCCAATTTTTCCAACACCATTTAATAAAGAGGCTGTCTTTACTCCACTGTATGCTCTTGCCACCTTTGTCAAATATTAATTCAGCATATTGCCTTGGGTCCATTTCTGGCTTTTCTGTTCTGTTCCACTGGTCTACATGGCTGTTCTTGTGCCAGTACCAGGCTGTTTTGATTACGGTGGCTTTGTAGTATAACCTGAAATCTGGTAATGTGATCCCACCAACTTTGTTCTTCTTTTCCAAGACTGCTGTGGCTATTCGAGGTCTTTTTTGGTTCCATATGAACCAAATAATTCTATGAAGTATGCCGTTGGTATTTTGATGGGGATTTTATTGAATCTATAGATTTCTTTGGGTAATATGGACATTTTAATGATGTTAATTCTTCCAGTCCATGAACAGGGTATGTGCTTCCACTTTTTTATATCTTCCTCTATTTCTTTTTTCAATGACCTGTAGTTTTCTGTGAAAAGGTCCTTTATTTCTTTGGTTAAGTTTATTCCTAGGTATCTTAATTTTTTTGCAGTGATGGTAAATGGGATTGTTTTTTTACTTTCTCTTTCTGTGAGTTCATCATTGGTGTATAAGAATGCCAACGATTTCGTGATGTTAATTTTGTATCCTGCTACTTTTCAAAATTCATTTATTAAGTCTAGTGAATTTTTGATGGAGTCTTTGGGGTTTTCTACATATACTATCATGTCATCTGCAAATAATGACAGTTTCACTTCCTCCATTCCATTTGGATTCCTTTTATTTTTTCTTCCTGTCTGATTGCTGTGGCTATGACTTCCAGTACTATGTTAAATATGAGTGGCAAAAGGGGGCATCCTTGCCTTGTTCCTGTTCTTAAGGAAAATTTTTTAGTTTTTCCCCATTGAGTATGATGTTGGCTGTAGGTCTTTCATATATGGCCTTTATTATGTGAGATATGATCCCTCTATTCCCACACTGCTGAGCGTTTTATCAGAAATAGAAGCTGGATTTTGTCAAAGGCTTTTTCAGCATCTATTGATATGAACACATGGTCTTTATTCCTTTTATTTATGTGGTTTATTGATTTGAGAATATTGTACCAGCCTTGCATCCCTGGGATGAATCCAACTTGGTCATGGTGGATAATTTTTTTGGAGTATTGCTGGATCTGATTCGCTAGTATTTTGTTCAGGATTTTAGCGTCTATGTTCATCAGGGATATTAGCCTGTAGTTTTCTTACTATGTAGTGTCTTTTTCTGGTTTAGGAATTAGAATTATGCTGGCTTCACAAAACGAGTTTGGAAGTCTTCCTTCTTCTTAAATATTTTGAAATAGTTTGAGAAGAATGGGTGTTAGTTCTTTGAATGTTCGGTAAAACTCCCCCGTGAAGCCATCTGGGCCTGGGCTTTTGTTTGCTGGGAGAGTCTTGATTACATCTTCAATTTCTTTTGTTGTTATTGGTCTGTTCAAGTTTTCTATCCCTTCCTGGTCCAGTTTTGGGAGACTATGTGTTTCTAGAAATTTGTCCATTTCGCTTAGATTGTCGAATTTGTTGCCATATAATTCTTCATAGTAGTTGTTAATGATCTTTTTTATTTCTGTGGTGTCAGTTGTTACTTCTCTCTCATATCTGATTTTGTGTATTTGGATTCTCTCTCTCTTTTCCTTGGTGAGTCTAGCTAAGGGTGCATCAATCTTGTTTATCTTTTCGAAAAACCAGCTCTTTGTCTCATTGATTGTTTGAATTTTTTTTTTTTTTTTTTTTGGTCTCTATGTCGTTTATTTCTGCTCTGATTTTGACTATTTCCTTCCTTCTACTCTGGGGTTTTCTTTTTGTTTGCTTCTAGTTCTTAAAGTTTTGAGGTTAGATAGTCTATTGGAGATTTTTCTTGTTTTTTGAGTTAGGCCTGTAGAGCTATGAACTTCCCTCTCAGAACTGCTTTTGCTGCATCCTATAGAATTTGTGTTATGTCTTCATTTTCATTGGTTTCCAGGAATTTTTAAATTTTTTCTTTGACCTCCTTGGTAATCCATTCATTGTTTAATAACATGCTATTTAGCTTCCACATGTTCAAATGTCTTTGTATGTTCTTCTTGCAATTTATTTGTAGTTTCATGCCATTGTGATCTGAGAATATGCTTGATATGATTTCACTGTTCTTGAACTTGTACACACTTAGTTTGTGCCATGACATGTGGTCTATCTTTGAGAATGTCCTAAGTGCACTTGGGAAGAATATGAATTCTGTAGTTTTGGGGTTTAATTCTCTGTAGATATCTATTAAATCCATTTGGTCTAGTTCTTCATTTAGAGTCTCTGTTTCCTTACTAATTTGTTGTCTAGAGGATCTATCCAGTGATGTTGTCGGGGCATTGAAGTCCCCTACTATGATTGTATTGCTATCGATTTCTCCCTTAAAGTCATCCAGAAGATTTTAAATATATTTTTGTGCTCCTATATTGGGTGCATATATGATTATCAAGGTTATATCTTCCTGTTGGATAGATCCTTTCAATATCATGTAGTGGCCTTCTTTGTCTCTAGTTATGGCCTCATTTTGAAATTCATTTTATCAAATATGAGTATTGCTAACCCAGCTTTTTTTTTTCATTCTGTTTGCTTGGAAGATTTTTTTCCATCCCTTCACTTTCAACCTATGTGAGTCTTTTGTTGTGAGGTGGGTCTCTTTAAATAACATATAGATGAGTCATGCTTTCTTGTCCAATCAGGTACTCTGTGTGTTTGTATGGGAGCATTCAATCCATTTACATTTAAGGTGATTATTGATATGTCCTTATTTGTTGCCATTTTTGTTTAGTGTGGTTCTATTTTTCTTTCCATTTCTCCTGCTAATTACAGCAGTCCTTTTAATATTTCTTGCAGTTTTGGTTTGGTGCTAATGTTTTCCCTTAGTCTTTTCTTGTCTTTAAAGCTCATTATTTGACCTTCTATCTTGAATGATATCCTTTCTGGGTAGAGTAGTCTGGGATTCAGATTCTTGTTTTTCATGACCTTCATTACCTTTGCCATTCCCTTCTGGCCTGTATTGTTTCTGTTGAGAAGTCAGTTGAGAGCCGTATGGGGTTTTCTTTGTAGGTAACCTGTTGCTTCTCTCTTGCTGCTTTTTGGGTTCTCTCTTTGTGTTGAATTTTTGGCACGTTGATTACTATGTGTCTTGGTGTGGGCTTGTTTGGGTTCTTCTTACTTGGGGCTCTCTGTACTTCTTGAACTTGAATACCTTCTTCCTTCACCAAATTAGGGAAGATTTCTGTCACTATTTCTTCAAATATTTTCTCTAACCCTTGCTCATTTTCTTCTTTATCAGGGACTCCTATGATGCTAATGTTATTACGTTTTCAGTTGTCCCACAGTTCTCTTAGCTGTTTTCCTGTTTTTTAATTATTTTTTCTTTTGGTTTTCTGATTGGTTGATTTTCTCTACTTTATCTTGTAATTCAATGATCAGGTCCTCAGCTTTCTCTACTCTGCTTTTTAGACTTTTCAATGTGTTTTTTATTTCTGATATGTCATTCTTCATTTCTTCTTGGTGGTTTTTAATTTCCAACTGGTTGATTTTCAGCATTTCTATGTCTTTACTCATGGTGCTTATGTCCTTACACATGCTGTTGAGCTTCCTCAAGATCATGGCTCTGAATTCTAGTTCTGTTAACTTGCCTAACTGCACCTCATTTATTTCATCTTCGGTAGAGGTCTCTTGTTCTTTCATTTGGCTTTTGTTTCTGTTTTTCACCATTTTGGCTATTACAGTGGGCTTTGGAGTCTGCCAAATTTTCCCTGTGGGTATTGGTGTTCTGCTATTTGTGGCTCCCTCTCCTGGGTTTGGATTAGGCAGGGAGGACCCACTTTAAACCCCACTATCAAGTCTTAACTTTCCTGGTTAGAGTTGCCAGCCCAGGGAATGGTAGTTTTCCTCTAGCTTTTTTGCCTGGAAGCTATTAGTAGTGGTCACCTGAAGAACACTGGTTTCTTTGTTGCCTGAAAAACTCCCTCAGGTGCTCAGTGTAGAAGGATTTCCCGAGGGTGAGGCAGATGCTGGTTTTTAATGGGCCTCAATTAACATTTCAATGGCCACAGGTGTGGTTGAAACTCTGAGGGAGGGGCCGCCACCTCTCCCCAGGGCCCTTGGAAGGAGTAAGATGACCACATTCCTGCGTGGCTGCACTCAGGAAAAGCTCTGAGCATCCTCCAAATCATGAGTGTCCCCACACAGTTCCAGTCCAGTCTGCCTTCCCTGTGCCGGAGCCCAAGTTGAGTAGCTGCTGCCAATTTAGCCTCTGTTTAGGCTCTGCGCCATGGAGCCTCCTGGGATTTTAACATGAAGGCACTGCTCCCAGCTAAGGGTGGCCGATGCTGCAGCACCAGCCGAGGGTGTAGCACCCAGCCGAGGTTGAAGGACCCAGCAGAGGCAGTTGCTGGTCCCAGCTGTGGCCACAGGACCCAGCCAAGGGTGCAGCTTCCAGCCGAGGCCGCTGCTCCCAGCGAGGTCGCAGGACCCAGCCGAGGTCATAGGACAGCCGAGGCGGCAGCAGGTCCCAGCCGTGGCCACAGGACTCAGCTGAGGGCGTAGCTTCCAGCCAAGTCCACTGGTCCCAGCCCAGGCCGTTGTGGACCATGGGCTCCCGGCCCCCTCTCGCATCCTCACAAGCCTACCAGGATTGAGTCAGTGTCCCGGGTTATGTGGTCCCCAAGCTGCCTTTTGGTTGCCCCTTCCTGATGATTTGTCTTTATTTTCATTGTAATTCCAGTTTGGTCCTGGGAGATGGTCTGTGTAGATTCCATTCACTCCGCCGCCATTTTTTCTTCAAGATAAAGTTTTTTTAAAAAGTCAGAATGCTACAGTGTCACTACTCTTCTACTGATTTGGAAAAGCACATTTAAAAAAGGCAAAACACCTTTTCTGTACCAAGGACATCATCAAATAAGTTTTTTAAGTGATCAAATGAGTAATTACAATGAAATGTTTTGAGCTTCACACCACAAGGGAATGGCCTTAAAAAAGGGCAAGCATTGTAAGCTTTATACTTGCTTATAAACTTGGTCTTCTGTCTATTAGAAGACAATTATTTTTTAAAAGTGTATTAGACAAATTAAACCTTAGTTATTATCTAGCCAGAGGCAATACATTTGAAATTTAAACCTCTGTCTTCTAATCACTGTACAGCCAGTCGTTTGTTTTGTGACCTTGGCACCCAATCAGCAACCACAGACTCAGTAAAGAAGAAAGGTCATTTCTCAAACATACAATATTTATGACCTCTGGGGATGCTTCTGGAACATGTGATCACATGGACTATGCAAGAAAGAAAAGTTTTTCGGGCTCCAGAAGAACTGTAATTTGCTGCTTCATAAAGCTTAACAAGTATTCCACTTATCTTGGCATTAATAGTACAGGTTATTTTGTGGCACTGTATGGACTCCTCCTCAAATTTGATGTAGGCTCTGCAGAGTATCATTGAACCTAACATTTCCCAATAAAAACCATAGGATTGTTATTATCTTAAAGCAATCAAAACATTTCCTCTCTTTCTGTGGCTAACTAGATAATTCTTATTTGAAAGTTCAAATATTCTCTGCACACACCTGGAAGGAAGGATAAAAATAGTAAAACAGCATAGGCCAAACAGAGATGGCTTTACTGAAAATATAATGTGACAAAGTTTCTTAAACAGCCCTTAAACAGAAAAGCCTACAAATTCCAGAAGCCTGTCCATTTCGCTTTTTGGCTCCAATGCAAAGTCAGGACTGAAGTGTCTCCCAGTAAGTGACAGGCTGGTGGTGCCAAGAGTTCCAAGAAGGCAACCAGATGATAGGCTCAGGGTTTCAGGGCTGGGAGGAAACAGAGATCTTCTGCATGATGAGACTAAGGCCTTGAGAAGTAACCAAAACCAAGTGTTTTGCCAGTGAACTGCAGATCTTCCACATCTAGAGAGTAAAGTCTTGATGCGTGTTATCAATTAATAGGGACACTTGATAGGTCATTTCAGTCATCACCATTAACCACATTTGATTATTTCTTCTAATTCACAAGGGGTACAACATTTCAGTACTGCAAGTTATTTTTTTTTAATGCCTCTTTCTCACTAGTTTAATGTTAAATTTATTTGTATGTAAGATGAATTTTTAGGAGTTTATTACCTTTTTTTTTTCAATCTCAAATAAAAATGCCCTTGAAACCATTGGAGTCCTCTGAATCCAGCCAACAAAAGAGAGCAAGAGAGGGTAGAGAAGGCAGTTCTTATCTGTCTTGGCTCCAAAGGGACACACTTCATTAAACTTAAGCAATGTTATATGTCAATTATATCTCAATAATCATGGGAAAAAATTGTAGCCAAGACTGACAGAATGATTCATATGGAATCTCAAAAGTTTAATAAAATTAAGTCTAAAATTAAGTGTATAAAGTGACACACTTCATTCCCACCCTCTTTCCATTTGCAAACACAAGTCACATGTCCCCATCTACATGCCAGGGGCTGAGAAGTAGTCTCTAGTAGACAGTCACGGCCCAGTGACAACCCTATACTGTGGAAGTGGGGGCATTCATTTTTTAAGAACATCTAACCATCTCTGTCACATTTTTCCCTACCCTTCCTCTTTCTATCACATCACCCGACCCCTTCATAGCTTGTATCACTACCTAAAGACTCTGCCACAGGAACTCCCAGATCTGGGAGCATAAACAACTTCTGCAAGACTCTGCCTCTCTCTTCCAATTTCTTGCCTTTACTTTCCTCTTTGTTGGCTTCCTTCTCATGAAGGCTAGCCATGAGAGCTATAAGAAGCTTAGATTATATTATCTTTAGAACTTGCAATTGCAGATGAAAAGGAAAATAAAATAACTCTCATGAAATCCATAGCAATCCCTAAAAATAAATCTGATTAATCTTACTTGAGATGCACACTCACCATTGAACAAATCACTATATCCAAGAGTAGGGGGTACTTCAATTAGCCTTATCCCATCACAGAAGAGGTGGGGTCATGGGATTTAATGCTCAAAAGGGGTTTTTGGAGAAGGGATTTCTAAAACGTGAAGCTGTTTGACATATAAGGAAGTACTGATGATTATGACGGTCAGCTCTATGAATTGGACTTATACATGGAACTTGTGAATTTGCTTACTATTATTCCTTCCTGTAACTATGAATTTTCTTTTAGTGTTTAATAACACATACCTTCCCACACATTTGTATTTTTTTGCTTATAAGAAGAACATTATAGTTCTTATTTTCTCTACTCACACTATAGATTGTACTAGGTCAAGGACCATGCATGTCACTCCTTTAAAAACAGCTTTAGGGACCGAAAAATGGCGGCGGAGTGAACGGAGCTACACAGACCGTCTCCCAGAGCCAAACTGGAATTACAACTATAACACAGACAAATCGACGGGAAAAACCAACAGAAAAGCAGCTTGGAGGACCATACAACGAGGGACACTGACTCCATCCCGGTAGGCTTGCGAAGGCGCGAGACGGGGCTGGGAGCCCACGGTCGGCAGCCCGGCAGCGGCCTTAGCTGGGAGCAGCGCCCTCGGGTCACACTCCCAGGCGGCCCCGCAGCGCAGCCGGGACAGAGGCTACAACAGCCACAGCCACTCACCTTGGGCTCCGGCGGAGGGAGGGCGGACTGGACTGGAACTGTGTCGGGACACTCGGGGTTTGGAGGGCTCTCAGAGCTTTGGCTGAGTGCAGCCACTCAGGACGGTGGCCACATTGCTTCTTCCCAGGGCTCTGGGGAGAGGCAGCAGCCCCTCCCTCGGAGATCCAACCCCACCCTGTGGGCCATTGAAGTGTTAATTGAGGCTCACTAAGGACCAGCATCTGCCCCACCCTCGTGAAAGCCCCTTGGCTGAGCACCAGAGGGAGTTTTTCAATCAACTGACAACCCAAAACTCATCAATTAACCTAGACTGCTAGCTTCCAGGCAAAAAGCTAGAGGATAACAGTACGTTTCCTGGGCTGGCAACTTTAACCAGGAAAGTAAGACCTGACAGTGGTGTTCAACACGGGTCCTCCCTCGCTCATCTAAACACAGGAGAGGGAGCCACAAACAGCAGAACACCAACACCCACAGGGAGAACTTGACAGGCTCCAAAGCCCAGAGTGATAGCTAAAATGGTGAAACACAGAAACAGAAGCCAAATGAAAGAGCAAACCACCTCCACCGAAGATGAGATCAATGTGGAGCAATTAGGCATGTTAACAGAGCTAGAATTCAGAGCCATGATCTTGAGGAAGCTGAACAGCATGAGTAAGGACATAGAGACACTGAAAATAAGCCAAATGGAAATTAAAAACCAACAAGAAGAGATAAAAAAATGACATATCCGAAATGAAAAACACATTGGAAGGTTTAAAAAGCAGAGTAGGGGAAGCTGAGGACCGGATCAGTGAATTAGAAGACAGGGTAGAAAAAATCAACCAATCAGAAAAACAAAAGGAAAAAACGATTAAAAAACAGGAAGACAGCTTAAGAGAACTATGGGACAACTGGAAACGTAATAATATTCGCATCATAGGAGTCCCCGAAGAAGAAGAAAATGAGCAAGGGATAGAGAATATATTCAAAAAAATAGTGACAGAAAACTTCCCTAATTTGGTGAAGGAAGAAGGCATTCAAGTTCAAGAAGCACAGAGAGTCCCAAGTAAGAAGAACCCAAACAGGCCCACACCAAGACACATAGTAATTAAAATGCCACAAATTAAAGACAAAGAGAGAATCCTAAAAGCAGCAAGAGATAAGCAACAGGTTACCTACAAAGGGAACCCCATAAGGCTCTCAGCTGACTTCTCACAAGAAACACTACAGGCCAGAAGGGAATGGCATGAAGTATTCAAAGTCATGAAAAACAAGAATCTGAATCCCAGACTACTCTACCCAGCAAGGCTATCATTCAAAATAGAAGATCAAATAAAGAGCTTCCCAGACAAAAAAAAGCTAAGGGAATACATTAGCACCAAACCAGCACTGCAAGAAATGTTAAAAGGACTGCTGTAATTAGCAGTAGAAATGGGAAGAAAAATAGAACCACACTAAACAAAAATGGCAATAAATAAGTACATATCAATAATCACCTTAAACGTAAATGGATTGAATGCTCCCATAAAGAGACACAGAGTAGCTGATTGGATAAGAAAGCATGACTCATCTATATGTTGTTTACAAGAGACCCATCTCTCAACAAAAGACTCACATAGGTTGAAAGTGAAGGGATGGAAAAAAATTTTCCAAGCAAATGGAAAGCAAAAAAAAGCTGGGGTAGCAATTCTCATATCTGATAAAATAGATTTCAAAATGAAGACCATAACTAGAGACAAAGACGGCCACTACATAATATTGAAAGGATCTATCCAACAGGAAGATATAACCTTGATAAACATATATGCACCCAATATAGGAGCACCAAAATATATTAAAAATCTTCTGGAGGACTTCCAAGGAGAAATCGACAACAATACAATCATAGCTGGGGACTTCAACACCCCGTTGACAGCACTGGATAGATCCTCTAGGCAAAAAATTAGCAAGGAAACAGAGACTCTAAATGAAGCACTAGACCAAATGGATTTAATAGATGTCTACAGAGAATTACACCCCAAAACTACAGAATACACATTCTTCTCAAGTGCACATGGGACATTCTCAAAGATAGACCACATGATAGGACACAAACTACATCTCTACAAGTTCAAGAAGATTGAAATCATATCAAGCATCTTCTCAGATCACAATGGCATGAAACTAGAAATCAATTGCAACAAGAACATGCAAAGACATTTCAACACATGGAGGCTAAATAGCATGTTATTAAACAATGAATGGGTCACCGAGGAGATCAAGGAAGAAATCAAAAACTTCCTGGAAACCAATGAAAATGAACACACAACAACACAAAATCTATGGGATGCAGCGAAAGCAGTTCTGAGAGGGAAGTTCATAGCACTACAGGCCTACCTCAAAAAACAAGAAAAATTTCTAATTGACTGTCTAACCTCACAACTTAAAGAATTAGAAAGCAAACAAAAAGAAAACCCCAGAGCAAGTAGAAGGAAGGAAATAGTAAAGATCAGAGCAGAAATAAATGACATAGAGACCAAAAAAACAATTCAAAGGATCAATGAAACAAAGAGCTGGTTTTTCGAAAAGGTAAACAAGATTGATGGACCCTTAGCTAGACTCACCAAGAAACAAAGAGAGAGAACCCAAATACACAAAATCAGAAATGAAAGAGGAGAAGTAACAACCAACACCACGGAAATACAAAAGATCGTTAACAACTACTATGAACAACTATATGGCAACAAATTCGACAATCTCAGCGAAATGGACAAATTTCTAGAAACACACAGTCTCCCAAAACTATTCCCGGAAGAGATAGAAAACTTGAACAGACCAATAACAACTAAGGAAATTGAAGAGGTAATCAAGACTCTCCCAGCAAACAAAAGCCCAGGCTCAGATGGTTTCACGGGGGAGTTTTACCGAACATTCAAAAAAGAACTAACACCCATTCTCCTCAAACTATTTCAAAAAATTCAAGAAGAAGGAAGACTTCCAAACACGTTCTATGAGGCCAGCATAATTCTAATTCCAAAACCAGAAAAAGACACTACGAAGAAAGAAAACTACAGGCCAATATCCCTGATGAACATAGACGCCAAAATCCTGAACAAAATACTAGCAAATCGGATCCAGAAATACATCAAAAAAATTATTCACCATGACCAAGTGGGATTCATTCCAGGGATGCAAGGCTGGTACAATATTCGCAAATCAATAAACGTGATACACCACATAAACAAAATGAAGAATAAAAACCACATAATCATATCAATAGATGCTGAAAAAGCATTCGACAAAATCCAGCATCCATTTCTGATAAAAAACGCTCAGCAATGTAGGAATAGAGGGATCATATCTCAACATAATAAAGGCCATATATGAAAGACCTACAGCCAACATCATACTCAATGGACAGAAACTAAAAACATTTCCATTAAGAACAGGAACAAGACAGGGATGTCCACTTTCGCCACTCTTGTTTAACATTGTACTGGAAGTCTTAGCCACAGCAATCAGACATGAAGAAAAAATAAAAGGGATCCAAATTGGAAAGGAGGAAGTGAAACTGTCATTATTTGCAGATGACATGATATTGTACATAGAAAACCCTAAAGACTCCATCAAAAATCTATTAGACTTAATAAATGAATTTGGCAAAGTAGCAGGATACAAAATTAACGTCAAGAAATCGACGGCATTCTTGTACATCAATGATGAACTCACAGAAAGAGAAACTGAAAAAACAATCCCATTTACCATCGCTCCAAAAAAATTACGATACCTAGGAATAAACTTAACCAAAGAAGTAAAGGACCTATTTGCAGAAAACTACAGGTCATTGAAAAAAGAAATAGAGGAAGATATAAAAAAGTGGAAGAACATACCCTGTTCATGGATTGGAAGAATTAACATCATTAAAATGTCCATACTACCCAAAGCAATCTATAGATTCAATGCAATCCCCATCAAAATACCAACGACATATTTCATAGAACTAGAACAAATACTTCAAAAGTTCATATGGAACCAAAAAAGACCCCGAATAGCCACAGCAATCTTGAAAAAGAAGAACAAAGTTGGAGGGATCACATTACCAGATATCAGGTTATACTACAAAGCGACTGTAACCAAAACAGCCTGGTACTGGCACAAGAACAGGCATATAGACCAGTGGAACAGAACTGAAAACCCAGAAATGGACCCAAGGCAATATGCTCAATTAATATTTGACAAAGGTGGCAAGAGCATACAGTGGAGTAAAGATAGCCTCTTTAATAAATGGTGTTGGGAAAATTGGACAGCTACATGCAAAAAAATGAAACTCGACCATCAACTTACACCATACACAAAAATAAACTCAAAATGGATAAAAGACTTAAATGTGACCCGTGAATCCATAAAAATTCTAGAAGAAAATGTAGGCAACAAAATTTCGGATATCATACGGAGCAGAATTTTCACTGATACATCACCTAAGGCAACAGAAATAAGGAGAAAATGAACACATGGGACTACATCAAACTAAAAAGCTTCTGCACAGCAAAAGAAACGATCATCAAAATGGAAAGGCAACCCACTGTATGGGAGAACATCATTGCCAATGATGTATCAGATAAGGGGTTAATTTCCAATATATACAGAGAGCTCATACAACTCCACAAAAGGAAGACAAAGAACCCAATTAAAAAATGGGCAGAGGAGCTGAATAGACACCTCTCCAAACAGGACATACAAATGGCCAAGAGACATATGAAGAAATGCTCAACATCACTAATCATCCGAGAGATGCAAATTAAAACAACAATGAGGTATCACCTCACACCTGTCAGAATGGCTGCCATCAACAAATCATCAAACAACAAGTGTTGGCGAGGGTGTGGAGAAAAGGGAACTCTAATACACTGCTGGTGGGAATGCAGACTGGTGCAGCTGCTATGGAAAACAATATGGTGCTACCTCAAAAAATTAAAAATTGAACTTCCATTTGACCCAGTGATCCCACTGCTGGGAATATACCCTAAGAAGCCTGAAACACCAATCAGGAAGAATATATGTACCCCCATGTTCATAGCAGCACTATTTACAATAGCTAAGATCTGGAAACAGCCCAAGTGTCCACCAGTAGACGAATGGATAAAAAAGCTGTGGTACATATACACAATGGAGTACTATGCAGCGGTAAGAAAGAAAGATCTCTTATCCTTTGAGACGACATGGAGGGACCTGGAAAGTATTATCCTAAGTGAAAGAAGCCAAGCAGAAAAGACAAATACCACATGATCTCACTTATATACGGAATATAATGAACATAACAGTCTGAGGAATACAGTAGACCCAGACACATGGAAGTAGGGCACAGACTGACATCCCTCAGAAGAGGGGATGGGGGGGTGGGGGGGTGGGAAGAGATAAACCACAGAACTTATATGCATGTATGCATGACCAATGGACATGGACAACTAAGCCGGGGACAGGGTGGAGGGGGAGGGGGTGGGGGGGTGCCAATGGGGTAAAAAGTTAAAATATCTGTAACAAAAAAATAAATAAAAATTCATTAAAAAAAAAAAAAAAAAAAAAAACTTTCTAAAAAAAAAAATAAATAAATAAAAACAGCTTTAAATAACAAATATGACATTCCATTTAAACAAGTTTTCAACAGATATCTTTATAAGAGATCCCTTCAAATACTTATAAAATCAGATTATATTGTATTTGTTTTTATTTTACAGGAGTGGTGGTGTTTTGAGGGCTTTTAAGGTGTCTTGCAGGAATCAGACCTATTGGTATAACAAGGTGGGAAAACTTGAATTCTAGTAGGAGGGAACAGTTTCTGGATAGCAATTGTGTACTTTAGACTAACAGCCTTAACAAGTAAATAAAAACATAAAAAATAATAATAAAGTATCTTGCCAGATGTGAGCATTTTGTCTACTAGGTTGTCCGTAAGTTTTTAAGATACTAGGAAGGTCAGAACTATAGCATGTTCATAGGTTCCAGACCTCTGAATTTTTAAAAATCTGTCTCATTTAAATACTGCCCATATTGAAGCATGGTTCGGTTGATTCATTTATTTATTCAAGAAAAAATATTATTATTAACAACGTTAGTATTAAATGTTAATACCTATGATATGCCACAGGTACTGGGCTAGGCATTAGGGATGTAGCCATAAGTTTTAACTTAATGATGTCTACAAAGATCTTTCCTCCAAACAAAGTAATAGTCACAGGTTCCAAAGATTAAAACCTGGTCATATATTCTAGAGGTCCATAATTCATCTTACTACAAAGAGCTAGCCTTCCTGAAGCTGGTCAACACTAAAGTTGAGGCCTAAAGGATGAGTCAGTGTCTGGGGAGTTGAGGCTGAGAGTGTTCCAGACTGGGAACAGCATGTTCAAAGCCTAGAGGCGAAAGCATTGTGCAATTAAGGAACTGAAAGAAGTTCCTATTTGGACCCAGCTCAGAGCACAAGAAAAATAAAATAAGAGAGAAAATGCTGGAGTGAAACTGTGTGTCAGCCACATGAAGGATCTTTAGGCAATGGGAAGCTATTGAATGTTATAAGAAGATGGGAGATATAATCAAATATGCACTTTTGAAAAATCTCTGGCTGGTATATGGTAAATTGGTTAGGAGAAATTAGAGTGGAAGCAGAGAACCAGTAAGGAAGTTACTACCATTGTCCAGGAGAAAGAAAGATAGTGTTGGGGCAAGGAATGAATGAAATAGCCAGACCCGATGGATATTTAAGGTAGAGCTGGCAGAGCATTGTGATGGATTAGAGGTGGAGAGGGGAGGGAGAGTGAAGTTACAGAACATCTAGATTCCCAAGTGTCATGAGTTGAATTGTCTAACCTGAAATTCATATGTTGAAGTTCTAATCTCTAGTACTGCAGAATGTGACCATATTTGGAGATAGAGTCTTTATAGAATTTCAGTTAAAATGAGTTCATTTGGGTGAGCTCTAATCCAATCTGGTGTCCTTATAAAAAGGGGACATTTAAAGACAGATATGCATACAAGGAGAACATCATTTGAAGATGAAGGCAGACACCAAAGTGATGCTCTACACACAATGAACATCAAAAAATGCCAGAAAAGCACCAGAAGCCAGGGGGGAAGCATGGAACAGATTCTTCCTCAGAGCCCTCAGAAAGAACCAACCCTGCTGACACCTTGATCTTGGACTTATAGTTTCCAGGACTGTGAGACAATACATTTCTATTGTTTGAACCACTCAATTTGTAGTAGTTTGTTAAGGCAGCCTAGGAAACTAATACCCTGAGATACTAGGCGGTGTCATCTATTGAGCTAAAGACTACTAGAGAAGGAGCCAGCTACTGAGGAATGGTGCTCTTAACTTACCAACGGAAAAAATTTTTCAGCCACCCATCAAAAAGATTGTTTTTTTAATCTAAATTTGAGACAATATATAACTTAAAGTAAAATCAGTTTCCAAAAGATCAAGAAGTTGATCATTTGAACTAAATAAAAGTTGTAATGTTACTTGAGTACAAATTAGAGGCAAAGTTTTACAGAGAAAAACCACAACCTTCTCATGACCTTCCACCCCTAAGCAATGACATAGTTCTGGCCCCAGTTTCTTATTTAAAGAAGCAGGTTTATTAAATATTCTGATATTTTGCTCTTTAAATGGAATACTAATAATTATAAATCACTTGAATTTGTTTTAACTTATGTAATGTTTCAATTAAGTGAGATGTGTGGTTACTACTAAATATTTATTATTACAAAGCAGAATTACTAAATCTGTTTATATCAAGTAGGAGGCAATCAGTGCCTAGCTCAGTGCCAGGCATAGAGAGGAAACTTAATAACTATTTATTGAGTGACTAAGAGAATTATATATTCATCAAATATTAACATCACAAATTTCTATTAAAGATTATCTAGTCCAGTGGCTTTCTGGAAATTGTAATATTTATTTTTTATATTGACTTGTATTTTATTTTATTTTTCATTACCAAGAAAATTTTTAGCTGCAGAACTTCTTGTTCAAAGACATCTTTTATGAAACTCAATATTTAAAACTGATGAAACAGCACTATTCTGGATGAAGCGTTAGAGACTCACTGTCTCACCACCTCCCCCAACCCATCTCTATCAACTAGCAGGACTGCGGTAGTGTCCTAGGACTCAAAGAAAGAGCCTTTTGAGAAGTACTGATTATAGTTCCAGTTAAGCATGGCAGGTTGTCTCTTAATTTGAATTCTTTCCCAAAACCCCACTAAAAGAATCACAAAAAACCTTTAAAAAAAAAAAAAGGTTATTTCATAAAAGTGAAAAGAAAGGAACAGTGCACTAAGACAATGAAGGAGTGGTACCTAACCTAGCAGAAATGAGGAAGCTCTGAGCTAAGTACTGGTAAAAGATGTACCAATTTGCAGACAGAGGCCAGAAAGGCCCAAGACTGGACACCCTATCGCCCTAGGTGGTGGAGGTGAAAAAAAGGTTTGTTGAAGTCAGTGGACAGTCATTGAGTTTCCAGGTGCACTGTCCCATCCACCCGGGTGACTGTAGCTCTGCACCTCTGTACCAAAAGGTTTCCTCTAGAAAACATTATTAAGACAATATCAAAATTCCAAACTCTAGGTATGGCTAGAAAGAGAGAGGGAAAAAAAGGGGGAAAGATTAGATGAAAGTTTGAAATCTGAATGAGGACATCCCTAAATCCTGTCCCTTCCCTCTGCTCAGCCAGCCTGAAAACTTAGCCTACCAAGCAGAAAACTAAAAAATTTAACTCTTGAGAAGGTGACCCACTGCCTGCTAACATTTAAGGATTCCCAACCAAAAGGCTTAATTCAAACTCTGCTCAGCTTCTGATTGGTAATGTACATTAAAAATTATGCAAGAAAAAAATTATACAAAAAAATTTCTCAAACTGAAGAATTGAAGGGGCTCCAGATTGAAAGAGCTTTTCACATACTTAGTAGAAAAAAATTGTTGTGTTGAAAAAAGAACTCTATAAAGACTCATCCGTTAAAAATTTTAGAGCTCTAAAGATAAAGAAAAATCTAAAAGCTTCTAGAGATTAATAAAAAAGTCAAACTCCGGCTGGTGTGGCTCAGTGGTTGAATGTTGACGCATGCACCCAGAGATCGCCAGTTCGATTCCTGGTCAAGGCACATGCCCACGTTGTGAAGCCGATCTCCTGTGGGGGACATCAATGTTCTGTCTCTCTCTCTCCCTCTCACTTCCTTTCTCTCTAAAAATGAGTAATTAAATAAAAAAATTTTAAAACAAGTTAAATACAATCAAAAGCTATATCAAAGCCAAAGAAGAATGCATTTAAAGCAAAAGAAAAAAAAAAGATTTTAATTTAAACTCTAATACCCAGGCTAACAATAGATCAAATACAAAGGTAGAATAAAAATATCTCAAATGACTAAAGTTTTTTTTTCCTTAATTAGAAGTGGTATTTATTTTTTTTTAATTTTTAGAACCTACTATCTCTATTCTTTTTTTAAATCAATTAATTAATTTTTGTTACAGATGTTTCTCCTTTTTCCCCCACTGATACCCCCATCCCCTCCCTCCCTGCCCTGTCCCCAGCTTTGTTGTCCATGTCCATTGTTCATGCATACATGCATATAAGCTCTGTAGTTTATCTCTCTCTTCCTATCTCCTCTTCTGGGGATAGTCAGTCTGTACCCCACTTCTAAGTCTCTGAGGCTACCCCGTTCCTCAGATTGTTATGTTCCATGTATTCCACAAATAAGTGAGATCATGTGATATTTGTCTTTCTCTGCTTGGTTTGTTTTGCTTAGGATAATACTCTCCAGGTCCCCCCATGTCATCTCGAAGGATAAAAGATCTTTCTTTCTTACAGCTGCATAGTACTCCATTTGTGCACATGTACCACGGCTTTTTTATACATTTGTCTACTGATGGACATTTGGGCTGTTTCCAGAATTAGTTATTGTAAATAGTGCTGCTATGAACATGGGGGTACATATATTCTTTCTGATTGGTGTTTCAGGCTTCGTAGGGTATATTCCTAGAAGTGGGATCACTGGGTCAAATGGCAGTTCAATTTTTAATTTTTTGAGGTAACACCATATTGTTTTCCATGGTGGCTGCACCAGTCTGCATTTCCACCAGCAGTGCACTAGAGTCCCCTTTTCTCCACAATTTTGCCAACACTTGTTTGATGATTAGTTGATGGTGTCCATTCTGACAGGTGTGAGGTGATATCTCATTGTTGTTTTAATTTTCATCTCTCTGATGATTAGTGATGTTGAGCATTTCTTCATATGTCTCTTAGCCATTTGTGTGTCCTATTTGGAGAGGCGTCTATTGAGCTCCTCTGCCCATTTTTTAATTGGGTTTTGTCTTCCTTTTGTTGAGTTGTATGAGCACTCTATATATTTTGGAAAGTAACCCCTTATCTGATGTATCATTGGCAATTATGCTCTCCCATAAAGTGGGATTTCTTTCCATTTTGGTAATTGATTCTTTTACTGAGCAGAAGTTTTTGAGTTTGATGTAGTCTCATGTGTTCCTTTTCTCCTTTCTTTCTGTTGCCTTGGGTGATGTGTCAGTGAAAATTCTGCTGCGTATGATGTCTGAAATTTTGTTGCCTACATTTTCTTCTGGGATTTTTATGGATTCATGAGTTACATTTAAGTCTTTTATCCATTTTGAGTTTATTCTTGTGTATGGTGTAAGTTGGTGGTCTAGTTTTATTTTTTTGCATGTGGCTGTTCAATTTTCCCAACACCATTTATTGAAGAGGTTGTCTTTACTACACTGTACACTCTTGCCCCCTTTGTCAAATATTAATTGAGCATATTGTCTTGGGTCCATTTGTGGGTTCTCTACTCTGTTCCATTGATCAATCTGCCTGTTCTAGTGCCAGTACTAGGCTGTTTATTTACAGTGGCTTTGTAGTAAAACCTGAAATTAGGTAATGTGATTCCTACTACTTTGTTCTTTGTTTTCAAGATTGCTTCGGCTATTTGAGGTCTTCTCTGGTTCCATATGAACTTTTATTTTATTTTTTATTTATTTTTTTTATCCTCATCCGAGGACATTTTTCCATTTTTTGTACAGACAGAGTGGGAGGGAGAGAGAGGAAGGGAGAGAGAGGGAAACATCGATGTGAAAGGGACACATCGAGGGGCTGCCACCCGCACGACCAACCAGGGCCGGGGACAAACTGCAACCGAGGTACATGCCCTTAGCGGGAACGGAACCCGGGTCTCTCTGGACCGCAGGCGGACGCTCTAACCACTGAGCCAAACTGGCCAGGGCCCATATGAACTTTTAAAGTATTTGTTCTAGTTCTGTGAAGTATGTCGTTGGTATTTTGATGGGGATTGCATTTAATCTGTAGATTTCTTTGGGTAGTATTGACATTTTAGTGATGTTATTTCTTCTAAACCATGAACAAAGCATGTGCTTCCACTTTTTTTATATCTTCTTCTATTTCTTTTTTCAATGTCCTGTAGTTTTCAGCAAATAAGCCTTTTATTTCTTTGGTTAAGTTTATTCCTAGTTATCTTAATTTTTTGCCACAATGGTAAATGGGACTGTTTTTTCAGTTTCTCTTTCTGTCAGTTCATCATTGGTGTGTAAGAATGCAGTCGATATCTTGACATTAATTTTGTATCAGGCTACTTTGCCAAATTCATTTATTAAGTCTAGTAAATATTTGATGGAGTCTTTGGGGTGTTCTACATATAGTATCATGTCATCTGCGACTAATGACAGTTTCACTTCCTCCTTTCCAATTTGGATCCCTTTTATTTTTTCTTCCTGTCTGATTGCTGTGGCTAAGCCTTCCAGTACTATGCTAAGTAACAGTGGCGAAAGTGGGCACCCCTGTCTTGTTCTTGTTCTTAAGGAAAATGCTTTTAGTTTCTGCCCATTGTGTATGATGTTGGCTGTAGGTCTTTCATGTATGGCCTTTATTATGTCGAGATATGATCCCTCTTATACCCAGATTGCTGAGAGTTTTTATGAGAAATCTGTGCTGGATTTTGTCAAATGCTTTTTCAACATCTATTTTTAGGATCAAATGATTTTTATCTTTCATTTTGTTTGTGTGGTATATCACATTTATTGATTTGCGAATATTGTACCAGCCTTGCATCCCTGGGATTAATCCCACTTGGTTATGGTGAATAATTTATTTCATGTATTGCTGTATTCAATTTGCTCGTATTTTGTTCAGGATTTTGGCATCTATGTTCACCAAGGATATTGGCCTGTAGTTTTTTTTCTTTGTAGAGTATTTTTCTGGTTTTGCAATTAGAATCATGCTGGCCTCATAAAACGAGTTTGGAAGTCTTCCTTCCTCTTTAATTTTTTGAAATAGTTTGAGGAGAATGGGTGTTAGTTCTTTTTTGAATGTTTGGTAAAATTCACCCGTGAAACCGTCTGGCCCTGGGCTTTTGTTTGCTGGGAGAGTCTTGATTACATCTTCAATTTCTTTTGTTGTTATTGGTCTGCTCAAGTTTTCTATCTCTTTCTGGTTCACTTTTGAGAGACTAAGTGTTTCTAGAAATTGATCCATTTCACTTAGATTGTCAAACTTGTTGCCATATAATTGCTCATAATATTTGTTAATAATCCGTTGTATTTCTGTGGTGTCAGTTATTATTTCTCCTCTTTCATTTCTGATTTCTGATTTTGTGTATTTGGGTTCTCTCTCTTTGTTTCTTGGTGAGTCTAGCTAAGGGTTCATCAATCTTGTTTATCTTTTCAAAGAACCAGCTCTTTGTTTCATTGATCATTTGAATTGTTTTGTTTTTTTTGTTTTTGTTTTTTTTTGGTCGCCATGTCATTTTTTTCTGTTCTGATCTTTACTATTTTCTTCCTTCTACTTGCTCTGGAATTTTCGTTTTGTTTGCTTTCTAGTTCTTTAGTTTTGAGGTTAGATAGCCTCTTAGGAATTTTTCTTGTTTCTTCAGGTAGGCTTCTAGTGCTATAAATTTTCCTCTCAGAACTGCTTTCACTGCATCCCATAAATATTATGCTGTTGTGTGTTCATTTTTATTGGTTTCCAGGAAGTTTTTAATTTCTTCCTTGATCTCCATGGTAATTCATTCATTGTTCAATAATATGCTACTTAGCCTCCATGTGTTTAAATATCTTTGCATGTTCTTGTCGCAATTGATTTCTAGTTTCATGCCGTTGTGATATGAGAAGATGCTTGATATGATTTCAATATTCTAAACTTGGAGAGACTTAGATTGTGCCGTAACATGCGATCTATCTTTGAGAATGTCCCATGTGGCCCTGGTCAGTTTGGCGCAGCGGTTAGAGCGTCAGCCTGCGGTCCGGAGAGACCCGGGTTCGGTTCCCGCTAGGGGCACGTGCTTTGGTTGCAGTTTGTCCCCGGCCCTGGTTGGTCGTGCGGGTGGCAGCCACTCGATGTGTCCCTTCACGTCGATGTTTCTCTCTCTCTCTCCCTTCCTCTCTCTCCCTCCCATTCTATCTGTACAAAAAAATGAAAAAATATCCTCGGGTGAGGATAAAAAAAAAAAAAAAAGAGAGAGAGAATGTCCCATGTGCACTTGAGAAGAATATGAATTCTGCAGTTTTAGGGTGTAATTTTTTGTAGATATCTATGAAATCCATTTGATCTAGTGCTTCATTTAGAGTCTGTGTTTCCTTGTTAATTTTTTGTCCAGATGATCTATCCAGTGATGTTAGCAGTGTGTTGAAGTCCCCTGCTATATTGGTATTGCTGTTGATTTCTCCTTGGGAGTAATCCAGAGGATTTTTATATATGTTGGTGCTCTATATTGAGTGCATAAATGTTTACCAAGGTTATATCTTCCTGTTGGATAGATCCTTTCAATATCACGCAGTGGCCTTCTTTGTCTCTGGTTATGACCTTCATTTTGAAATCTACTTTATCAGATATGAGCACTGCTACCCTAGCTTCTTTTTTTCCTTTGCATTTGCTTGAAAGATTTTTTTTCCACCCTTTCACTTTCAACCTATGTGAGTATTTTTGTGAGGTGGGTCTCTTGTAAACAACATATATGTGAGTCATGGTTTCTTATCCCATCAGCTACTCTGTGTCTTTTTATGGGAGCATTTAAACCATTCACATTTAAGGTGATAATTGATAAGTACTTATTTATTTCCATTTTTGTTCAGTGTGGTTCTATTTTTCTTTCTGTTTCTTGTACTAATTACACTAGTTTTTTAAACCATATCTTGCAGTGCTGGTTTGGCCTTAATATATTTTCTTAGCCTTTTTTGTCTGGAAAGCTCTTTATTTCACCTTCTATTTAGAATGATAGCCTTGCTGGGTAGAGTAGTCTTGGATTCAGATTCTTGTTTTTCATGACCTTGATTACTTTATGCCACTCCCTTCTGTCCTGTAGTATATCTGCTGAGAAATCAGCTGAGAGCTATAAAGGGTTTCCTTTGTAGGTAACCTGTTGCTTATTTCTTGCTGCCTTTAGGATTCTCTCTTTGTCTTTAATTTTTGGCATTTTAATTACTATGTGTGTTGGTGTGGGCCTGTTTGGGTTCTTCTTACTTGGGGCTTTCTGTGCTTCTTCAACTTGTATGCCTCCTTCCTTCACCAAGTTAGAAAAGTTTTCTGTCACTATTTCTTCAAATATATTCTCTAACCTTTGCCCATTTTCTTCCTCTTTGGGCAATCCTATGATGTGAATGTTACTATGTTTCCAGTTGTCCTACAGTTCTCTTAAGCTATCTTCCTGTGTTTTAATTGTTTTTTTTTCCTTTTGGTTTTCTGATTGGTTGTCTTTTAATTCACTGATCCCTTCCTCAGCTTCCTCTACTCTGCTGTTTAGTCCTTCCAATGTGTTCTTAATTTCTGCTATGTAATTCTTCTTTTACACTTGTTGGGTATTCAATGTTTCTATATCTTTACTCATGGTGCTGATGTTATTACTCATGCTGTTGAGCTTCCTCAAGATCATGGCTCTGAATTCTCCCTCTGATAATTTGCTTAACTGCAATTCATTGATCTCATCTTCAATAGAGTTCTCTTGTTCTTTCATTTGAAATTTGTTTCTTTGTTTCACCATTTTGGCTATCTCAATGTATTTTGAAGCCTGCTAAATTTTCCCCGTGGGTGTTGGTTTTCTGCTGTTTGTGGCTCTCTCTACTGGGTTTGGATGAGCCTGTGTGGGCGCACATTAAACACCTGTGTCAAGTCTTACTTTCCTGGGTAGATTTTCAAGCCCAGGTAAGGTTTAATTATTCTCTAGCTTTTTGCCTGGACGATAGTTATTTCAGTTTCTCATGGCCTTGGGATGTAACCCTGGTGTTCTGCATAAGAGAATTTCCAGAAGGTGGGAAAGATGCTGGTTGTTAATGAGCCTCAATTCATTTCTTTGCCTCACCTAGGAAAGGCTGAATCTCCGAGGGGAGGCTGCTGCTTTTCCCCACAGATCTGGGAAGGAGCACAATGGCCACCATCCTTTGTGGCTGCAACACAGAAAAAACTCTGAGTGCCCTCTAAATCCTGGTTGTGCCCACAGAGTTCCAGCCCTGTCTGCCCTACCTCTGCCAGAGTCCCCAGGTGAGTGGCTGTGGCTATTTAGTGCTCTGTTCCAACTCTCTTTGCTGTGGAGATGGCTTGGTCTTTATTCCTCAAGGGTGCTGCTCATAGGTAAGACTTCTGCTGTCCCTGAGCTCCCAGCCCACCACCTTATCATGCCTCCGCAGAGCCTACCAGTGTCCCTGGTTATATGGTCCTGTCCTTCTGCTTTTCTGTTGCTTTTTTCCAAGGATTTGTTTTTATTTTATTTGTAAATCCCATTTGGTCCTGGGAGATTGTTTTTGTAGCTCTCATTTACTCAGCATCCATTTTCACATCCTCTAATCCTATCTTGTGAGCAGCTGGGTCGCACAGGCCTGTCTAGTGCCCCCAAACACTGCAGGCCTGCGGGTAACTGGATTGCACAGTCCCTTTGGGGACCTTGCTCTATACCTATGTTATGGTCTGCTGGGTCACACAGGCCTCTCTGGTGTTTCAGCACCCTGCAAGTCCTGCAGGTAACTGGATGCCACAGTCCCTGCTGGGTTGCACAGGCCTGTCTGGTGTTTCAACACCCCACGGGTCCCAGGAGTAACTGGATGGCACAGTCCCTGCTGGGTCGCACAGGTCTCTCTGGTGCCCCAGCACCCTGCAGGTCCCTTGAGCAGGCAGCTGGATCACACCAGTATCTCTAGGGCTCTGACTTCCCACTGTGCTTGTGAGCTTCTGGACAGTACAGGCCTCTGTGGAGCCCCAGGTCCTGCTTCTGGCGGCTAGGGAGTGCTGCTGCCCCTTGAGGCTCAACTCCTGCTCAGCTTTTGCTGTAGGTTTTGGGGATGGGTCTCAGTTACTGGTCTGTGCTTCTGTTGCCTGGAGATGAATGTCTACTCCCCAGCCTCTGTTGCTGGGGGTCTATCTGGACTCTGATCTAGCTGCTACTATGGGGGATGGTGCTGGGCTCCTGGCTATCTGTGGCTTCAGTGACCTGCCTCTTTGGAGCTCCACTACTGTTCCCTGGTCTGTGTTGACAGAGAGTGTCCACTGGTCCGATGGTGCCAGGTGTGCTGGTGGGCTGAGGTTGCTTGGCCCTAGCCGCTCCCACTGCCTCCTCCCAGGGAAGACCTGGGATCTTCTAAAATTTTTTATTCTTTTGAATTTAATATCAGGATTAGCCTAGAAAATGGTTTAGTTATATTGTATTACCCTCAGGCTCAGCTTTCTTCCTGAAGTTCCTGCCCAATCACATTCTTCCTAACTCTTGGACTGAGCTGTTCTGACCCTCAACACTCAAGGCTAAATGACTGTAAAAAAACCAGATTGCTCCAAATTCATTTATTAAGTCCAGTAGATTTTTGATGGAGTCTTTGGGGTTTTCTATGTACAATATTATGTCATCTGCAAATAATGACAGTTTCATTTCCTTCTTTTCAATTCGAATCCCCTTTAATTTTTCTTCCTAATTGCTGTGGCTAAGGTTTCCAGTACTATGTTAAATAAGAGTGGCAAAAGTGGACATCCCTGTCTTGTTCCCGTTCTTAAGGGGAATGCTTTTCATTTTTGACCATTGAGTATGATGTTGGCTGTTGGTCTTTCATATATGACCTTTATTATGTTGAGATATGATTCCTCTATTCCCACATTGCTGAGCGTTTTTATCAGAAATGGGTGCTGGATTTTGTGGAAAGCTTTTTCAGCATCTATTGATATGATCACTTTGTTTTTATCTTTTATTTTGCTTATGTAGCATATCACATTTATTGATTTGCTTATATTGTACCATCCTTGCATGCCTGGGATGAAACCCACTTTGTCATGATGAATAATTTTTTTTTTGATGTATTGCTGGATCTGATTTACTAATATTTTGTTAAGGATTTTGGCATCTGTGTTCATTAGGGATATTGTCCTGTAATTTTCTTTCTTTGTAGTGTCTTTATCTGGTTTTGGAATTAGGATTATGTTGACCTCATAAAATGTGTTTGGAAGTGTTTCATCTTCTTGCATTTTTCGGAATAGTTTGAGAAGAATGGGTATTAGATCTTCTTTGAATGTACAGTAAAACTCCCCCGTGAAGTCATCTGGTCTTAGGCTTTTGTTTGCTGGGAGTTTCTTGATTACATCTTCAATTTCTTTTTTTTTTTTTTTTTTTATCCTCACCCAAGGACATTTTTCCATTTTTTGTTCAGGTAGAGTGGGAGGGTGAGAGAGAAACAGAGAGAGAGAGAGAAACATCGATGTGAAAGGAACACATCGAGTGGCTGCCACCCGCACAACCGACCAGGGCCGGGGACAAACTGCAACCGAGGTACATGCCCTTAGCGGGAACCGAACCCGGGTCTCTCGGGACCACAGGCCGACGCTCTAACTGCTGAGCCAAACCGGCCAGGGCACATCTTCAATTTCTTTTGTTGTTATTGGTCTGTTCAAGTTTTCTCTCTCTTCCTGATTCAGTTTTGGGAGGCTTAGTGTTTCTAGATATTTGTCCATTTCACCTAGATTGTTAAATTTGTTGGCGTATAAGTGTTCATAGTATGTTTCGTGATCCTTTGTATTTCTGTGGTATCAGTTGTTATTTTTCCTCTTTCATTTCTGATTTTGTTTATTTGGTTTCTCTCTTTTTATTTCTTGGTGAGTCTGGCTAACGATCCATCAATCTTGTTTATCTTTTCAAAGAACCAGCTTTACGTTTCATTGATCTTTTGAATTGTTTTTTGTTTTTGTTTTTTTAGTCTCTATGTCATTTATTTCTGCTCTGACCTTTACTATGTCCTTCCTCCGACTAGGTCTAATACTTAATAAATGAATTTGGCAAAGTAGCAGGATACAAACTTATACATCAATGCTGAAATTACAGAAAGGGAAACAGAAAAGACAATCCCATTTACCATCGCATCTAAAGAATTAAACTTTACCAAAGAAGTAAAGGACCTCTTCACAAAAAAACGACAGGTCATTGAAAAAAGAAATAGAGGAAGATATAAAAAAGTGGAAGCACGAACCTTGTTCATGGACTGGAAGGATTAACATCATTAAAATGTCAATACTACCCAAAGCAATCTATAGATTCAATGCAGTTCCCATCAAAATACCAATGACATACTTTACGGAACTAGAACAAACACTCCAACATTTATATGGAACCCAAAAAGACCCCAAATAGCCACAGCAATCTTGAAAACAAAGAACAAAGTAGGAGAGATCACATTACCTAATTTCAGGTTATACTACAAAACCACTGTATTCAAAACTGCCTGGTACTGGCATAAGAGCAGGCACATAGATCAATGGAACAGAATAGAGAATCCAGAAATTGACCCAAGACAATATGCTCAATTATTATTTGACAGAGGTGGCAAGAACATACAGTGGAATCAAGACAGTCTCCTCAATAAATGGTGTTGGGAAAATTGGACAGCTACCTGCAAAAAAATGAAGCTAGAACAATTTACACCATATACAGGAATGAACTCAAAATAGATAAAAGACTTAAATGTAACTCATGAATCCATAAAAATTCTAGAAGAAAATGTAGGCAACAAAATATCAGACATCATACACAGCAGAATTTTCACTGATACACCACCTAAGGCAAAAGAAACAAAGGACAAAATGAACACATGAGACTACATCAAACTCAAAAGCTTCTGCACAGCAAAAGAAACAACCATCAAAACGGAAAGGGATCTCATTGTATGGGAGACCATCATCACCAATGATGCATCAGATAAGGGGTTAATTTCCAAAATATGTAGAGTACTCATACAATTCAACAGAAGGAAGACAAAGAACCCAATTAAAAAATGGGCAGAGAACCTAAATAGATACCTCACCAAAAAGGACATGCAAATGGCCAAGAGACATATGAAGAAATGCTCAATATCACTAATCATCAGAGAGATGCAAATTAAAAGAACTATGAGTTATCACCTCACACCTTTTAGAATGGCCGCCATCAACAAATCACCAAACAAGTGTTGGCGAGGGTATTGAGGAAAGAGGCCTCTAGTACACTGCTGGTGGGAATGCAGACTGGTGCAGCCACTGTGGAAAACACTATGGTGTTACCTCAAAAAGTTAAAAATTGAACTACCATTTGACCCATTGATCCCACTTCTAGGAAATTACCCTAAGAAATCTGAAACACCAATCAGAAAGAATATATGTACCCCTATGTACATAGAAGCACTATTTACAATAGCTAAGATCTGGAAACAACCCAAGTGTCCATCAGTAGATGAGTGGATTAAAAAGCTGTGGTACAGCTACAGCCCTGGCCGCTTTGGTTCAGCGGTTAGAGCGTCAGCCTGTGGTCCAGAGAGACCGGTTTTCCTTTCCACTAAGGGCGTGTACCTTGGTTGCGGTTTGTCCCTTGGCCCTGGTTGGGCCCTGCAGGAGGCAGCCACTCAATGTTTCCCTTTCACATCGATGTTTCCCTCTCTCTCTTTCCCACTCTATTTGAACAAAAATGGAAAAATGTCCTCTGGTGAGGATAAAAAAAAAAAAAAAATCTGTGGTACATGTACACAATGGAATACTATGCAGCTCTAAGAAAGAAGTATTTCTTATCCTTTGAGATGGCATGAAATGACCTGGAGAGTACTATGCTAAGCAAAATAAGCCAAGCAGGGAAAGATGAATATCACATGATCTCACTTATGTGTGGAATATAATGAACTAAACAAAAGTAACCCAGAGACATGGAGGTGGGGTACAGGCTGGCCAACCTCAGAGGAGGAAGCTTGTGGGGGAAGAGATAAACCACAGAATTGCATGCATGTATGCATGACCAATGAACATAGACAACAAAACTGGGGATGAGGGGCGGGGAAGGGGAGGAGAGTGTTAATGGGGGAAAAATGAATAAAACATCTGTAACAAAAACAAATTAAGAAATAAAAATTAAAAAAAAAAAATAGATTACTCTAGAGGATCTCCACTGGAGACCAAAAGCCAGCCAAATAGTAAAAGTTTGCACCAAGAAAAGAAGACAGATTTCAAAAGATACTTTTAATTAGTTGACTCAAAACAGCTAGAGAAAATTTATTGACTCAATTATAGAGTGTTGTGATTTCCAGCAATAACTTCAAATAAATATGGCTTTACTGTATTTGGTTAAGAAATTTAAAATAATGTAATTTCAAACTTCATGGGATGATGATGGTGATGATAATGATGATGATTATAGATTTTTTTTTTAAATGTAAAAGAAAAGCAACACACATAAGATTGTAAGTTCAGGTCTTTCAGAGCAGTTGATAAAGATACCAAACAACTTTGATTAAATTATGATTTGTGTTTATTTTGGTTTCTACATGACACTTAGTTTTCAGTGAAATCTTGAAAAAGAGGACACACGTTCCTTGGAACAGAGGTCTGTTCACACCAGAAACATAAATTAGGAATCCTATGTGATAAACAGAAGGATTGAATCTATTTCTCTTCAAACCAAAATTACCTTCCACTAGAATTTATAAGCTGCACACAAACACAAAACTGTGGTAGAAATTTGCAATTAAAATGGTATTCCTGTGACACCAAATGCTGTCAAAGAGCAGAGCAACAGGACTCTGGATCATTGCTGGTGGGAACACAAAGTGGCACCGCCATTTTGGAAAACAAGTTGGTGGTTTTCTATGAAGAAAAATATACACTTTTTATTAAATTACATTTATTGGGGTGACATTGGTGAATAAAATGATACAGGTTTCAACTGTTCAATTCTCCAATGCATCTCCAGCATTATGTGCCCACCACCCAAAGTTAAATTTCCATCTCCATATATTTGACCCCTTTTACAACTTCAGTGCCCCTCATCCTCCTTCCTTCTGATAACTGGTAACCACCACATTGGTGTGTATTTATGAGTATTTGTTTGTTTGTTTGTTTGTTGCTTTCAGTATTATATCCCACATATCAGTGATATTATATGGTTCTTGACTTTGTCTGTCTGACTTATTTCATATATGGTCCAACAATTGTGCTCCAAAGTTGTACTCTAAACATAGATGTTTATATCAGTTTTATTCAGAATTGCCAAAACATGGAAACAATTAAGATGTCCTTTAGTCCGGTCAGTGTGGCTCAGTGGTTGAGTGTTGACCCATGCACCAAGAGGCCACCAGTTCAATTCCCGGTCAGGGCACACGCCTAGGTTGTGGGCCTGATCCCCAGTGGTGGGCATGCAAGAGACGGCCAATCGATGTTCTCTCTCATCGATATTTCTCTCTCTCTCTCCCTCTCTCTTCCTCTTTCTCTAAAATCAATAATAAAAAAAAAAATTTTTTTTAAAGATATCCTTCAGTAGGTAAATGAATATATAAACTCTGGTGCATCCAGACAATGAAATATTATTCAGCACTAAAAAACCATCAAGCCATGAAAAGACATGGAAGAACCTTAAATGCATACTACCAAATAAAAGAAACAGATCTGATAAGATGACATATTGTATGATTTCAACTATATGACAGTCTGGAAAAGGCAAAACAATGGAGACAGTAAAAAGATCAGTGGTCCCCAGGACCTGTGGAGGTTGGAGGTGAATAGGTGGAGCACAAAAGGTTTTTAGGGCAGTGAAATTGCTCTGTATGATATTATAAGGGTAACTACATGTCATTATACATTTGTAAAAGTAGAATGTACAACACTAAGAGTGAACCCTAAGGTAAATGATGGATTTGGGGTGATTTTAATGGGTCAATATGAGTTCACCAGTTGTGACAAATACACCCTCTGGAGAGGGATGTTGATAGTAGGGAGGGTTATGTATGTGACAACAGGGGCCATATGGAACATTTCTGTGCCTTCCTCTCAATTTTGCTGTGAACCTAAAAATTATATATATATATATATATATATATATATATATATATATATATATTTTAAACTGCATTCCTTTAGCTTCATGCTGTGATCCTTGTTAAAGTAAAATTATTCTAGGAAATAAGAGTGCATTAAACTGTGAAGCTTGCTGTGGTTGAGTTTTAGACCCTTTGGAAAATCAGGATTTTATGGGGGAAGGGACCACATACCAAGAATTGAGAACAACATGGAGAAGCATCAGAAGCAAATAGCTCAGGGTTACAGCTGGTCTTAAAGCCATTTGAATGACTGTTCATCCATTCGGTAGATAATAATTACATGCCTAGAATGTGCCAAGTACTGTTTGAGGCCCATAGGACATAAGTAAATCAAACAGATGAAGACCCAGGTCCACACAGAGCTTACTCTTCAGCAGGAAGAGACAGAAAATAGATAATAAACACATAAAATTTAATCATCTAAGATTCTAGGTGATAAATTGCCTTAGAATTAAAGCACAGCTGGGTCAGGAAATTAAGAATGCCAAGGAGATAGGAGAAGGTTCTGATTTTAAATATGGTGAGTGGTTTGCTCTTACAAATGGGTAATTCAGGTTAGAGTCCACCGGATATAAAATCAGATTCCAAGTTAAAAACCATAAAGTACATCAGAGACAACTGCTAGATGCTAAAAATTCATATAACGCAGGAGTCTAGAGATAGTGAAGGCATTTATTATCCTCTGTGGATGTTCAAATAACATCACATTATCTCCTTCATTGTTTCACAATCAAAAACAAAGGGAAATTTATGTATTTGAGAGATGACACACCTTTACCTCCTCTTCATCTATGGGTACAAATCACAATTCATTGGATGTTTCTTTGATCAACAGATGAAAATGTTTATATATGTCAATCAAATAAACTTTCAAAAATTGATTTTTATAAATATTGAGAATGTTGAGATCTGCTTTATAGAAAAAGAATAAAAGACCAGAGAATGTGTTGCCTCAGTACACTCTCCCTTTCTGATAGAAGGTAGACTCAGAATCACCAGGTTCTGCTCTCTGTTGCTAGCATTTGGAGGTTTGAAAAAGCATTACCTGGTAATTGAAGCTCATTGAAAATTGCAAGGAAGAAATAGTCATGAAAATCACATGTAAGAGCAAGAATTAGTCGAGACTATTTTGTCCTAGATTGATAAAACTAAGCCTTCAGTTTGCTTTGTGTTGCTAACCCTCTCCTTCATTAATAATTTCCTAACAAAACCTATGTTCGAGGGCTGGAAAATAAAAGAAGTGTTCAAAACCATGACAATCTGACCAATGTAATCACTGAATAAAACCAAACAGCTATTAAAATAAATTCTTCTGAAGCAAGATTCCTTATCCTGAGTACATGTGGCAGATGTTTTAGGCAGAAGTTACCTGGGTAACAGATGGTGTGTTGCTTCAAATGTCTCGAGTTTGAGGCAGCTTTCGATGGTAAAATTTTCTTTTTGGGAGAGGAATTTGCTGTTCCAAATCCAAGCACCATTCCTGCTGGGTAGAAATCCCCTTCATGTGTTGGGTCAATTAGGTCTTTCCTCTGCCTGTTCCTGGGTGCACAAACACATGATCCAGGATGAGCCAACAGAATTTTCCAAATGGAGATTTGAATCATGTGTGTGATACTAGGATGGTGAGCATGTCATAGGACACAGTCACAGAAGTGCAGGAAGCAGTGTCTGTGGTCATGGCTGCAGTGTCTGCAAAGGTAGCCTGTCAAGAAAGCCATACTTTTCCTTTAGTGGAACTTGTCTGTAATTCTAGCTATGTAAACTCCTGGAGAAGTCTTGTTCTGGTTCTTAAGTCAATCTTCCCAGCCTTACTAGCAATTCTAAAGCTCATAAATAGCCTATAATAAATTTGCTTTCTGTTCAAGTTTCTTTCTCCAACCAAGAAACCTGACTAATAATTTCCACGTGAAACCTGAAAGCTTAATCCTTTTATCTCACAAAAGATAGGTTTCTGAGAGAAGTGGTGACTTTCTCTGGGTTATATCAACATGGCTCAGATATAAAACAGATTATTGAAAATAATGCTTAAAACTAAGGTATTAATTTAAAGATAGATATTGAATTTAATCTTTTGGAATGAATAAAGTCACCAGTAGACAGCACACTGTGTGACCAAAGGAGCAAGTTGAGAACTGAATCTTAGGAACATTTATTTAAAAAAGTGTTTGAGGAACCGAAAAATGGCGGCGGAGTGAACGGAGCTACACAGACCGTCTCCCAGAACCAAACTGGAATTACAACTATAACACAGACAAATCGACGGGAAAAACCAACAAAAAAGCAGCTTGCAAGCACCATACAACGAGGGACACTGACTCGATCCCGGTAGGCTTGCGAAGGCACGAGACGGGGCTGGGAGCCCACGGTCGGCAGCTCGGCAGCGGCCTCAGCTGGGAGCAGCGCCCTCGGGTCACACTCCCAGGCGGCTCCACAGCGCAGCCGAGACAGAGGCTGAAACAGCCACAGCCACTCACCTTGGGCTCCGGCAGAGGGAGGACGGACTGGACTGGAGCTGTGTGGGGACACTCGGGGTTTGGAGGGTGCTCAGAGCTTTGGCTGAGTGCAGCCACTCAGGACAGTGGCCATATTGTTCCTTCCCAGGGCTCTGAGGAGAGGCAGCAGCCCCTCCCTCGGAGATCCAACCCCACCCTGTGGGCCATTGAAGTGCTAATTGAGGCTCACTAACAACCAGCATCTGCCCCACCCTCGTGAAAGCCCCTTGGCTGAGCACCAGAGGGAGTTTTTCAATCAACTGACAACCCAAAACTCATCAATTAACCTAGACTGCTAGCCTCCAGGCAAAAAGCTAGAGGATAACAGTACCTTTCCTGGGCTGGCAACTTTAACCAGGAAAGTAAGACTTGACAGTGGTGTTCAACGTGGGTCCTCCCTCGCTCATCTAAACACAGGAGAGGGAGCCACAAACAGCAGAACACCAACACCCACAGGGAGAACTTGACAGGCTCCAAAGCCCACAGTGATAGCCAAAATGGTGAAACACATAAACAGAAGCCAAATGAAAGAGCAAGACACCTCCACCGAAGATGAGATCAATGTGGAGCAATTAGGCATGTTAACAGAGCTAGGATTCAGAGCCATGATCTTGAGGAAGCTGAACAGCATGGGTAAGGATATAGAGACACTGAAAATAAGCCAATTGGAAATTAAAAACCAACAAGAAGAGATAAAAAATGACATATCAGAAATGAAAAACACATTGGAAGGTTTATAAAGCAGAGTAGGGGAAGCTGAGGACCGGATCAGTGAATTAGAAGACAGGGTAGAAAAAATCAACCAATCAGAAAAACAAAAGGAAAAAACTATTAAAAAACAGGAAGACAGCTTAAGAGAACTATGGGACAACTGGAAACGTAATAATATTCGCATCATAGGAGTCCCTGAAGAAGAAGAAAAGGAGCAAGGGATAGAGAATATATTCAAAAAAATAGTGACAGAAAACTTCCCTAATTTGGTGAAGGAAGAAGGCATTCAAGTTCAAGAAGCACAGAGAGTCCCAAGTAAGAAGAACCCAAACAGACCCACACCAAGACACATAGTAATTAAAATGCCACAAATTAAAGACAAACAGAGAATCCAAAAAGCAGCAAGAGATAAGCAACAGGTTACGTACAAAGGGAACCCCATAAGGCTCTCAGCTGACTTCTCACAAGAAACACTACAGGCCAGAAGAGAATGGCATGAAGTAATCAAAGTCATGAAAAACAAGAATCTGAATCCAAGACTACTCTACCCAGCAAAGCTATCATTCAAATTAGAAGATCAAATAAAGAGCTTCCCAGACAAAAAAAAGCTAAGGGAATACATTAGCACCAAACCAGCACTGCAAGAAATGTTAAAAGGACTGCTGTAATTAGCAGTAGAAATGGGAAGAAAAATAGAACCACACTAAACAAAAACGGCAATAAATAAGTACATATCAATAATCACCTTAAACGTAAATGGATTGAATGCTCCCATAAAGAGACACAGAGTAGCTGACTGGATAAGAAAGCATGACTCATCTATATGTTGTTTACAAGAGACCCACCTCTCAACAAAAGACTCACATAGGTTGAAAGTGAAGGGATGGAAAAAAGTTTTCCAAGCAAATGGAAAGCAAAAAAAAAGCTGGGGTAGCAATTCTCATATCTGATAAAATAGATTTCAAAATGAAGACCATAACTAGAGACAAAGACGGCCACTACATAATATTGAAAGGATCTATCCAACAGGAAGATATAACCTTGATAAACCTATATGCACCCAATATAGGAGCACCAAAATATATTAAAAATCTTCTGGAGGACTTCCAAGGAGAAATAGACAACAATACAATCATAGCAGGGGACTTTAACACCCCGTTGACAGCACTGGATAGATCCTCTAGGCAAAAAATTAGCAAGGAAACAGAGACTCTAAATGAAGCACTAAACCAAATGGATTTAATAGATATCTACAGAAAATTACACCCCAAAGCTACAGAATACACATTCTTCTCAAGTGCACATGGACATTCTCAAAGATAGACCACATGATAGGACAAAAACTAAATCTCTACAAGTTCAAGAAGATTGCAATAATCTCAAGCATCTTCTCAGATCACAATGGCACGAAACTAGAAATCAATTGCAACAAGAACATGCAAAGACATTTCAACACGTGGAGGCTAAATAGCATGTTATGAAACAATGAATGGGTCACCCAAGAGATCAAGGAAGAAATTAAAAACTTCCATGAAAATGAACACACAACAACACAAAATCTATGGGATGCAGTGAAAGCAGTTCTGAGAGGGAAGTTCATAGCACTACAGGCCTACATCAAAAAACAAGAAAAATTTCTATTTGACTGTCTAACCTCACAACTTAAAGAATTAGAAATCAAACAAAAAGAAAACCCCAGAGCAAGTAGAAGGAAGGAAATAGTAAAGATCAGAGAAGAAATAAATGACATAGATTCCAAAAAAACAATTCAAAGGTTCAATGAAACAAAGAGCTGGTTTCTCAAAAAGATAAACAAGATTGATAAACCCTCAACTAGACTCACCAAGAAACAAAGAGAGAGAACCCAAATGCACAAAATCAGAAATGAAAGAGGAGAAGTAACAACCAACAGCACGGAAATACAAAAGATCATTAACAACTACTATGAAAAACTATATGGCAACAAATTCGACAATCTAAGCGAAATGGACAAATTTCTAGAATCACACAGTCTCCCAAAACTATTCCCGGGAGAGATAGAAAACTTGAACAGACCAATAACAACTAAGGAAATTGAAGAGGTAATCAAGACTCTCCCAGCAAACAAAAGCCCAGGCCCAGATGGTTTCACGGGGGAGTTTTACCGAACATTCAAAAAAGAACTAACACCCATTCTCCTCAAACTATTTCAAAAAATTCAAGAAGAAGGAAGACTTCCAAACACGTTCTATGAGGCCAGCATAATTCTAATTCCAAAACCAGAAAAAGACACTACTAAGAAAGAAAACTACAGGCCAATATCCCTGATGAACATAGAGGCCAAAATCCTGAACAAAATATTAGCAAATCGGATCCAGAAATACATCAAAAAAATTATTCACCATGACCAAGTGGGATTCATTCCAGGGATGCAAGGCTGGTACAATATTCGCAAATCAATAAACGTGATACACCACATAAACAAAATGAAGAATAAAAACCACATGATTATATCAATGGATATTGAAAAAGCCTTTGACAAAATCCAGCTTCCATTTCTGATAAAAACGCTCAGCAATGTAGGAATAGAGAGATCATATCTCGACATAATAAAGGCCATATATGAAAGACCTACAGCCAACATCATACTCAATGGACAGAAACTAAAAACATTTCCATTAAGAACAGGAACAAGACAGGGATGTCCACTTTCGCCACTCTTATTTAACATTGTACTGGAAGTTTTAGCCACAGCAATCAGACATGAAGAAAAAATAAAAGGGATCCAAATTGGAAAGGAGGAGGTGAAACTGTCATTATTTGCAGATGACATGATATTGTACATAGAAAACCCTAAAGACTCCATCAAAAATCTATTAGACTTAATAAATGAATTTGGCAAAGTAGCAGGATACAAAATTAACATCAAGAAATCGACGGCATTCTTGTACATCAATGATGAACTCACAGAAAGAGAAACTGAAAAAACAATCCCATTTACCATCGCTCCAAAAAAATTACGATACCTAGGAATAAACTTAACCAAAGAAGTAAAGGACCTATTTGCAGAAAACTACAGGTCATTGAAAAAGGAAATAGAGGAAGATATAAAAAAGTGGGAGCACATACCCTGTTCATGGATTGGAAGAATTAACATCATTAAAATGTCCATACTACCCAAAGCAATCTATAGATTCAATGCAATCCCCATCAAAATACTAACGACATATTTCATAGAACTAGCACAAATACTTCAAAAGTTCGTATGGAACCACAAACGACCCCGAATAGCCACAGCAATCTTGAAAAAGAAGAACAAAGTAGATGGGATCACAATACCAGATATCAGGTTATACTACAAAGCGACTGTAACCAAAACAGCCTGGTACTGGCACAAGAACAGGCATATAGACCAGTGGAACAGAACTGAAAACCCAGAAATGGACCCAAGGCAATACGCTCAATTAATATTTGACAAAGGTGGCAAGAGCATACAGTGGAGTAAAGACAGCCTGTTTAATAAATGGTGTTTAATAAAGACAGCTACATGCAAAAAAATGAAACTAGACCATCAACTTACACCATACACAAAAATAAACTCAAAATGGATAAAAGACTTAAATGTGACCCGTGAATCCATAAAAATTCTAGAAGAAAATGTAGGCAACAAAATTTCGGACATCATACGGAGCAGAATTTTCACTGATACATCACCTAAGGCAACAGAAATAAAGGAGAAAATGAACACATGGGACTACATCAAACTAAAAAGCTTCTGCACAGCAAAGGAAACAATCAACAAAATGGAAAGGCAACCCACTGTATGGGAGAACATCATTGCCAATGATGTATCAGATAAGGGGTTAATTTCCAATATATATAGAGTGCTCATACAACTCCACAAAAGGAAGACGAAGAACCCAATTTAAAAATGGGCAGAGGAGCTGAATAGACACCTCTCCAAACAGGACATACAAATGGCCAAGAGACATATGAAGAAATGCTCAACATCACTAATCATCAGAGAGATGCAAATTAAAACAACAATGAGGTATCACCTCACACCTGTCAGAATGGCTGTCATCAACAAATCATCAAACAACAAGTGTTGGCGAGGGTGTGGAGAAAAGGGGACTCTAATACACTGCTGGTGGGAATGCAGACTGGTGCAGCCGCTATGGAAAACAATATGGTGCTACCTCAAAAAATTAAAAATTGAACTTCCATTTGACCCAGTGATCCCACTGCTGGGAATATACCCTAAGAAGCCTGAAACACCAATCAGGAAGAATATATGTACCCCCATGTTCATAGCAGCACTATTTACAATAGCTAAGATCTGGAAACAGCCCAAGTGTCCATCAGTAGACGAATGGATAAAAAAGCTTTGGTACATATACACAATGGAGTACTATGCAGCGGTAAGAAAGAAAGATCTCTTATCCTTTGAGACGACATGGAGGGACCTGGAAAGTATTATCCTAAGTGAAAGAAACCAAGCAGAAAAAGACAAATACCACATGATCTCACTTATATACAGAATATAATGAACATAACAGTCTGAGGAATACAGTAGACCCAGACACATGGAAGTAGGGCACAGACTGACATCCCTCAGAAGAGGGGATGGGGGGTGGGGGGTGGGAAGAGATAAACCACAGAACTTATATGCATGTGTGCATGACCAATGGACTTGGACAACTAAGCCGGGGACAGGGTGGAGGGGGGGTTGTGGGGGGTGCCAATGGGGTAAAAAGGTAAAATATCTGTAACAAAAAAATAAATAAAAATTCATATAAAAAAAAAAAAAGAAGGAACAAAGCAAAAAAAAAAAAAAAAAAAAAAAACTGTTTGAAAAAGGAGTCAACACTAAGGCAGACTAAGATGAGGCTGATCAAATAGTAGAAGAAGGAATAGAATTTACGATAATTGAAACCAAGGCATGAGAAAGTGATTTCAAAGAAAATAATTGATGGATCAGTAATAGACTACTAACAATTCTGGTCACCAGTTACCATGTGTGAAAGGTTTTTTCTATGACATACCAATTCTATTACACCAGCTGGGTGTCCCACAATTCAAGTCAATTCTGACACTGTCTACCTTGAACTAGTGTCAGATCCCACAGATTAACAACTCAGTCCTACAAGACTTTCCCTTCTTCCATTTCAGATGCCAATGGAAAGTTCTGGTTGTCACTTATGCTTCTGAATTACTGACTATAGGTCAGAGGTTACAACAACCCCCTCCTTGGTTTGATTCATTTGCTAGAGTGATTCACAGAACTTAGAGAAACATTTTACTTACTAGGTTATCAGTTAATTATAAAAGGATGTAACTCAGAAATGGTCAGATGGACAAGATGCATAGGGGAAGGTATGGGGAAGGGATATAGGAGAAGAGATTCCTCCATCTTGGTTAACCACTCTTGCACTACCTCAATGAGTCCACCAACCCCAATGCTCTCTGAACCCCTTATTTTAGATTTTTATGGAGGCTTAATTACATAAAAATGATTATAAAATTATTGCTCATTGGTGACTGAACTCAATCTCCAGTCCCTCTCTCCTCCCCAGAGGTAAGAAAGTTTCAACTTTCTGAAAGTTCTAACCCTCTAGTCACAAGATTGGCTCCACTAGGAACCAGTATATTTCAGTGCATCCAAAAGTCACCTCATCAACCTAACAAAGACACCTTTATTGTTCTCATCCATAAGGAAATTGCAAGGGCTTTAGGAGCCTGTGCCATAAATGAGGCTATGTGTTTCTTATTATAAATCACAACTACAATTGAGAAGAGATAATAAATTTTATAATTATGAGTTTATTTCCAAATTAAGACAACTTTAAGATAGAGGTCTGCAAAGAAACACTAAAGCCAAAGCCAGCTTGCAAAGGGCACGTAGTAAGTAAAGATGTAAGGAAAGTAAGTGTTAACTCTTCTTTTAGAAAGTTTTATGTGAAGAGAAAGATAGAACTGAGCATTTTGTATTGAGCATCAGAGGAGTGAAAGAGAGATGTTTGTATAAAACAGATTTGAACACCAAAGAGAAGAAACTAATTTAAAAGGAGGTTAAGTGCCCTGGCCGGTTTGGCTCAGCAGTTAGAATGTTGGACCTTGGACCAAAAGGTTTCAGGTTCAATTCCTGGTCAAGGGCATGTACCTGGGTTGCTGGTTCAATCCCTGGTCCTGGTCAGGGTTGGGGTTGTGCGGGAGGCACCTGAACAATGTGTCTTTCTCATATAGATATTTCTCTTTCTTTCTTCATCCTTCCCTTCCACTATAAAAAAATTAATGGAAAATATCCTCAGGTGAGGACTAACAAAATATAAAATAAAATAAAAAATAAAAGAAGGCTAAAAGATAAAAGATTGAGGCACTCTTTCTGCTGACTCTGTCAGCACCTTGTGTGGAATCAGAATTATTTAATCACTTTAGTTCATGAGCTGTTAAATTTTCAAATATTTGAAAATCGAGTTTATACCTGCTTTCTCTTCAGACCACCTATGGCTGAAAGAAAATTATATGGCTCCATGTAGTCGTTACCATAGTCTATTTGTTGTTGTTATTCTTTATCCAAGGATATTTTTCCATTGTTTTTTTTTATTTTTATTTTTTAGAGAGAGAGTGGAAGGAAGCGAGGTAGGGTGGGAAGGGGGGAGAGAGAGAGAGAGAGAGAGATGTGAGAGAGACACATCAGTTGGCTGTCTCCTGCATAACCCCAACTGGGGCCAGGGATCAAACCCACAACTCGGGTATGTGCTGTTGATGAGGAATCGAACTCATGATCCTTTGGTGTGTAGGCTGATGCTACAACAACTGAGCCAAATAAGCCAAGGCAACCATAGCTTATCATGTGGCTAATAATATTTTCTGTATTTAGCTCATTGTTATTTTTTTTTTATTGTGTACTACCACACAATAAGAACTGGATGTCATTTGTTTAATAGGCACAGATATATTCATCACCAGCAGTCCTTTGCTACCCTATGAAGGTAACTATCTTGGTAAGTCAATTCAGAGATGAGCTGCCTGGGACATCTGACTGCTTCATGCCTGTATGTGGAGTTTGGATGGATTTTGAGTGAGGGACACTATTGATTTCATGTTGCATATTTCACACTGGACTCACACAGTAAAAACTTAGCAGCCTCACCTGTCATCCCCTGGTAACCTCTCTGATGAATCTGTGGTGATGTGGGGTATCTGGAAGGAAAGAGCTTTCTGAAAACTTTATAGACTTCAGAAAAAATATTCTCCTGGCTGGTGTGTGCTCTGATGGACACATAACATCCAATTCTTAGACACTCTGGTATAAGTGGGTATGGGTATTGATAAAACTCCCTACCCATCTGCCTTCTGGTTGTATCTTGCATGTAATAGGCTTTGGAGACCAATGAGGTTGAATTGTCAATCAGTCTGCAAATTATTTGCTCAAATTATTAATCTCTAAGAATATTTTAATCTATTAATCTATTAGTTTTCTGATCCTGGACAAGTTGCTTTACTTCTCAGAGTTTCAGTCTCCCCACTTATAAAATAATTGTATAGACACTAGGGGAAGTTAGGATGATAAAATAAGACACACAAAGCACTAAGCACAATGTCTGGCACACAATAAATGCTCAAGTAATGGAGTAATTTTTTTACCCTTTCTGAACTTCCAACTGTATTTTTTCTTTTTTACAAATAATAATTACAGAGTAATTGTTTGCATGGTGGTAATGGGAAAAGAAGCCTAGCTAGTGAACTGCAGGTTAAATCATATCTCATAGCATTTTCATACTAAACACTATGTTACCTTGTTAATATTATATATGAAAGTTTTCTTTTGAAAATATTTATATATTATCTCTAATATATTTGTTCAAAAATAAACCAAACTCATGTCAGATTCTTAGGTATTCAAACATTGTTGGTTGTGATTGCTTGGGCGTTGTCATATTTGAAAACAGCATTTCTCTCTTGCTTCTTTTAAGATCTTATAAAGCCTCATGGCTGTACTATATATTAATTGAGCATATTGCCTTGAGTCCATTTCCAGGTTCTCTGTTCTGTTCCACTGGTCTATATGCCTGTTTTTGTGCCAGTATCAGGCTGTTTTGATTACAGTGGCTTTGTAGTATAACCTGAAATCTGGTAATGTGATCCCTCCAAATTTGTTCTTCTTTTTCAAGATTGCTGTGACTATTTGGGGTCTTTTCTGGTTCCATATGAACTCTTAAAGTATTTGTTCTAGTTCTGTGAAGTATGTCGGTATTTTGATGGGAACTGCATTGAATCTATGCATTGCTTTGGGTAGTATGGACATTTTAATAATGTTGATTCTTCCAATCCATGAACAAGGTATGTGCTTGCGCTTTTTTATATCTTCCTCTATTTCTTTTTTCAAAGACGTGTAGTTTTATGTGAATAGGTCCTTTATTTCTTTGGATAAGTTTATTCCTAGGTATCTTAATTTTTTTGCTGTGATGGTAAATGGGATTGATTTTTAAATTTCTCTTTCTGTGAGTATAAAAGAATGCCATTGATTTCTTGTCATTAATTTTGTATCCTGCTACTTTGCAAATTCATTTATGAAGTCTAGTAAATTTTTGATGGAGTCTTTGGGGTTTTCTATGTATAGTATCATGGCATCTGCGACTAAAGACAGTTTCACTTCCTCCTTTCCCATTTGGATCCCTTTCATTTTTTCTTCCTGTCTGATTGTTCTGCCTAAGACTTCCAAAACTATGTTTAATAAGAGTGGCAAAAGAGGCAACCTTGCCTAGTTCCTGTTCTTTTTGTTTGTTTTTTATCCTTAACCAAGGATCGAAGTTTTTTCCATTTTGTGTTTAGATAGAGTGGGAGGGAGAGAGAAGAAGAGAGAGAGAGAGAAACATCAATGTGAGAGAGACACATCGAGTGGTTGCCACCCACTTGACTCTGGGGCTGGGGACAAACTGCAACCGAGGTACATGCCCTCAGCGGGAACTGAACCCAGGTCTCTCAGGACCACAGCCCAATGCTCTAACGGCTGAGCCAAACTGGCCAGGGTTTGTTCCTGTTCTTAAGGGAAATGTTACTAAGTTTTGCCCATTGAGTATGCTGTTGGCTGTAGGGCTTTCATATGTGGCCTTTATTATGTTGTGATATGATCCCTCTATTCCCAGATTGCTGAGAGTTTTTTTTATCAGAATGTGTGCTGAATTTTGTCAATGCTCTTTCAGCATCTATTGACATAATCATGTGATTTTTATCTTTCATTTTGTTTATGTGGTGTATCACATTTATGGATTTGCAAATATTGTACCAACCTTGATTCCTGTGATGAATCCCACTTGGTCATGGTGAATAATTTTTTTGATGTATTGCTGAATTCAATTTGCTAGTGTTTTGTTTGGGATTTTGGTGTTTATGTTCATCAGAGCTACTGGTCTGTAGTTTTCTTTCTTTGTAGCATCTTTTTCTGGTTTTGCAATTAGAATTATGCTGGCCTCATAAAACAAGTTTGGAAGGGTTTCTTCTTCTTGAATTTTTTGAAATAATTTGAGGAGAATGGGTGTTAGTTCTTCTTTGAATGTTTGGTAAAATTCACCCATGAAGCCATCTGGGCTTGGGCTCTTGTTTGCTGGGAGAGTCTTGATTACATCTTCAATTTCTTCTGTTGTTATTGGTCGGTTCAAGTTTTCTATATCTTTCTGGTTCAGTTTTGGGAGACTGTGTGTTTCTAGAAATTGATCCATTTCACATAGATTGTCGAACTTGTTGCCATATAATTACTCATAATATTTGTTAATAATCCATTGTATTTCTGTGGTGTCAGTTATTATTTCTCCTCTTTCATTTCTGATTTTGTATATTTGGGTTCTCTCTCTTTGTTTCTTGGTGAGTCTAGCTAAGGGTCCATCAATCTTGTTTATCTTTTCAAAGAACCAGCTCTTTGTTTCATTGATTCTTTGAATAGTTTTTTTTTTTTTGGTCTCCATGTCATTTTTTTCTGCTCTAATCTTTACTATTTCCTTCCTTCTACTTGCTCTGGGGTTTTCTTTTTGTTTGCTTTCTAATTCATTTAGTTGTGCGGTTAGATATTCTGTTAGAAATTTTTCTTGCTTCTTGAGGTAGGACTATAGTGCTATAAACTTCCCTCTCAGAACTGCTTTCGCTGCATCCCATAGATTTTGTGTTGCTGTGTGTTCATTCTCATTGGTTTCCAGGAAGTTGTTAATTTCTTCCTTGATCTTCATGGTAACTTAATCATTGTTCAATAACATGCGATTTAGCCTCCATGTTTTCAAATGTCTTTGCATGTTCTTGTTGCAGTTGATTTCTAGTTGTATGCCACTGTGATATAAGAAGATGCTTGATATGATTTCAATATTCTTGAACTTGTACAGACTTAGTTTGTGCCCTAACATGTGGTCTGTCTTTGAGAATGTCCCATGTGCACTTGAAAAGAATGTGAATTCTGCAGTTTTGGGGTGTAATTCTTTCTAGATATCTATTAAATCCACTTGATCTAGCGCTTCACTTAGAGTCTGTGTTTTTTGTTAATTTTTTGTCTAGATGATTTATCTAGTGATGTTAGTGGGGTGTTGAAGTCCACTGCTATGAATGTATTACTGTTGATTTCTCCTTTGAAGTCCTCCAGAAGATTTTTAATATATGTTGGTGCTCCTATATTGAGTGCATATATGTTTACCAAGATTATATCTTTTTGTTGGATAGATGCTTTCAATATTATGTAGTAGCCTTCTTCATCTCTAGTTAAGGTCTTCATTTTGAAATCTACTTTATCAGATATGAGTATTGCTCCCCCAGCTTTTTTTTTTGTTTGAAACATTTTTTCCATCCCTTCACTATCAACTTATGTGAGTCTTTTGTTGTAAGGTGGGTCTCTTGTAAACAACATAAATATGAGTCATGCTTTTTATCCAGTCAGCTACTCTGTGTCTTTTTATCAGAACATTCAAACCGTTCACATTTAAGGTAATAATTGATATGTACTTATTTATTGCCATTTTTGTTGAGTGTGGTTCTATTTTTCTTCCTATTTCTTTTAATAATTACAGCAGTCTTTTCAGCATATCTTGCAGTGCTGGTTTGGTGTTAATATATTCCCTTAGCCTTTATTTGTCAGGAGGCTCTTTATTTGACCTTCTATTTTGAATTATAGCCTTGCTGGACAGAGTAGTCTTGGATTCAGATCCTTGTTTTTCATGACCTTGATTACTTCATGCCACTCCCTTCTGGCCTGTAATGTTTCTGTTGAGAAGTCATCTGCGAGCCTTATGGGGTTTCCTCTGTAGCTAACCTGTTCCTTACCTCTTGCTGCCTTTAGAATTCTCTCTCTGTCTTTAATTTTTGGCATTTTAATTACTATGTGTCTTGGTGTGGGCCTCTTTGGGTTCTTCTTACTTGGGGCTCTCTGTACTTCTTGAACTTGAATGCCTTCTTCCTTCATCAAGTTAGGAAAGTTTTCTGTCATTATTTCTTCAAATATGTTCTGTAACCCTTGCCCATTTTCTTCCTCTTTGGGGACTCCTATGATGTGAATATTATTACGTTTTCAGTTGTCCCACAGTTCTCTTTAGCTATCTTCCTGTTTTTTAATCATTTTTTCCTTTTGGTTTTCTGATTGGTTGATTTTTTCTACCTTGTCTTCTAATTCACTGATCCGGTCTTCAGCTTCTTCTACTGTGCTGTTTAATCCTTCAGATGTGTTCTTAATTTCTGCTATGTCATTCTTCATTTCCACTTGGTTGGTTTCCAGTGTTCCTATATTTTTAGTCATGGTGCTGATGTCCTTACTCATGTTGCTGAGCTTCCTCAAGATCATGGATCTGAACTCTTCATCTGATAATTTGCTTAGCTGCATTTCATTGATCTCATCTTTGATATAATTCTCTTGTTCTTTCATTTGGGATTTGTTTCTTTGTTTCACTATTTTGGCTATCTCAGTTGGTTTTGGAACCAGCCAAATTTTCCCTCTCTGGTGTTCCACTGTTTGTGGCTCCCTCTACTGAGTTTAGATGAACCTCTGTGGGCCCACGTTAAACACAACTGTCAAGTCTTACTTTCCTGGGTAGATTTTCAAGCCCAGAGAAGGTTCAGATATCCTCTAGCTTTTTCCTGGTGTCTAGTAGTCTCAGTTACTCAGTGCCTTGAAGTGTAGCTCTGGTGTTCTGCCTAAGAGGATTTCCAGAGGGTGGGATAGATGCTGGTTGTTAATGAGCCTCAATTTGCATTTCTTTGCCTCACCTGGGAAAGGCTGAATCTCTGAGAGAGGGAAGGGGGGTTGCTGCTTTTCTGCACAGCTGGGAAAAGGAGCATAGTGGCCACTGTTCTTTGTGGCCGCAACACAGCAGAAACTCTGAGTGCCCTCCAAATCCCGGGCATCCCCACAGAGTTCCAGCCCAGTCTTCCCTCCCTCTGCTGTGGCTCCCAGGTGAGTGGCTGTGGCTATTTTAGTGTTCTGTCCTGGCTCTCTGGGCTGTGGAGTGGGCTTGATCTATTCCCCAAGGATACTGCTCACATCTAAAACTGCTGCTGTCCTTAGGCCCCCAGCCTGCCACCCTCTCGAGCCTCCGCAGATCCTACCAGTGTCCCTGGTTATATGGTCCTGTCCTGCTGCTTTTTTCCGCGGTTTGTCTTTATTTTAGTTGTAATTCCCATTTGGTCCTCGGAGATTTTCTGTGTGGCTTCTATTCACTCCGCCTCCTTTTTCACAACCTCTAAGCCTATCTTGTGCACAGCTGGGTCGCACAGGCCTTTCTGGTGCCCCTGCACCCTGCAGGTCCCGTGGGTAACTGGATTGCACGTCCCTCTGGGGACCAGGCTCTATGCCTATGGTATGGGCTGCTGGGATGCACAGGCCTCTCTGGTGCTTCTGCACCACACAGGCCCAGTGGGTAACTAAATCGTGCAGTCCCTGCTGTGTGGCACAGGCCTTTCTGGTGCTTCTGCACCCCACAGGCACTGCGGGAATCTGGATGGCACAGTCCCTGATTGGTGGCACAGGACTCTCTGGTGTTTCAGCACCCCACCGGCCCAGTGGGTAACTACATTGCGCAGTCCCTACTGGTTCGCACAGTCCTCTCTGGTGATTTAGCACCCCACAGGCTCATTGGGTAAGTAGATCACGCAGTCCCTGCTGAGTCTCAGGGGCCTCTCTGGTGCTTCAGCACCCCGCAGGCCCCATGGGTAACTAGATCTCACAGTCCTTGCTGGGTGGCACAAGCCTCTCTGGTGCCCCTGCACCCTGAAGGTCCCGTGGGTGGGCAGCTGAATTGCACCAGTCTCTCTATGGCTCAGGCTTCCCACTGCTCTTGTGGGCTACTAGACCGCTCAGGTGTCTGTGGAGCCCCAGGTCCCGCTGGCGGCTGGGGAGTGCTGCTGCCCCGTGGGGCTCAACACCTGCTCAGCTTTTACTGTAGATTTTGGCGATGGGTCTCAGCTGCTGGTCTGTGCTTCTGTTGCCTGGGGATGGATGTCTGCTCCCCAGCCTCTCTTGCTAGGGGTATATCTCTACTCTGATTGGGCTGTTATATGGGGGATGGTGCTGTGCTTCGGGCTGTCTGTGGCTTCCATGACCAGCACCTCGGTAGCTCCACTACTCTGCACTGGTCTGTGTTGACACAGAGTGTCCACTAGTCCGATGGTGCCAGGTGCACTGGTGGGCTCAGGTTGCTGGGCCCTAGCTGCTCCCTCTGCCTCCTCCCAGGGAAGACCCAGGATCTTCCAAAATCGTGGGACCTCCCCGTGGAGCAAGGAGAAGTGCCCTGAAGAGTGTTTAGCGCGGTAGCCGGCTTCTCCGTCCACAGCACAGGAACCTTCTGCTCCAGGTCTCCGCACTGCTTGTGTTCGGACGTCCAACTTCATGTCCACTCTCGTTCACTCTCTCACACACTCACCCTCTCTCCAGTCCTGTCCGCTGCCATCTTTTCCTCTGCAAATTATCTTTTGATGTAAAAGTATATACCTTTTGACTCTATAAATGACTTTATTTTGAACCTCCTCTCAAAACTTGTTTTTAATTTATACATGTAATAATACAGTTTTCAAATATACAATTAAAATTCATTATAACTAACTCAATGGGACATATTAATTAGTTACTTGAAGTGGAATTTTTGTTACAATGAATATTAAATTCAGGTATCCAATTATTAAGTATCAAAAAAAAAAAAGAGAGAGAGAGAGAGAAAACAAGGTAGATGTGTGATTGCTCTGAACTAAATTAACAAAAAGACAAATGGCAAAGTTAAAGATGTTGTGCTGTTAATAATAGTTACCATTTACTGAATATCTAAAATGTTGTTAGACTCTGTACTAAGCTCTTTACACTTATTTATTCTCACCCTTTCTCTCTTTCAAGGTCCTGCAATTTGACTTATTGGAAATTCCTAATTTTGGTTAGTTTGGGTAAATCATAAGGAAATAAAACTGATTGATATATTTCTTTTATTTAATGCTGAAAATAGCAAAGTGATAAAGAGTAAGAAAAGGTGTTAAGTTCCAGTTTGTATCTGTTACCTAAAGATTGAGTAAAAGGTGCTATTTTGCAATGTGTTTCCCAGATATCTCTAAGAACATTTTTATCAGTTTTGGTAAACCAAGGTCCTATTTCTAGAGATTACATCTCACCATTTAACAAGATTCTAACTCGGGAGAAACAAATAGTCTTGAAGCAGTCCAACATCAGAGGAGCATCAGCTCACTCTCTTCCTCAATTATATAGTTGACAAGGGAAGGAATAATAAGAAGGAGAATAATGTGTACTGAGAACTCTCTCTTCAAGCTTTACTCCATACAATGGAAATGCTTGCTGTTTATATGTGAGGTTTTAAGAAGAAATACAATTCATTTTTGTTACAGTGCTTTCCTATTAAAACTTAGAGCCACTTACACCCATCTTATTTAGAATCAATAACTTTTGCATCTTGCAAGCAGAGTTTTTAATACTCACTAGCCCACATAGACACTCGCAGTCTTGTCCTATCAAAAGCAGTTTTGTTGGCTTTTTAACCTACAAGGCTGCATTCTTGATTCAAAGTCTTAATAGTCTAGCATAACAACCAGAAAGGATAATCACACCAGTTTCTAATTAAATCTAAGACAGTGATAAGGAGAAAATGGTCACATTAATCATATGTAAGATATTAAAAATAGTTCCCCAAAATAGGCTGCTGAAATTCACATCACAGCTTAGGATGCTGAGCATTTTAAAGCTCTCACTACCCACTACCTAACAAACAAAGGTTGAAAAACAACTGAATGAGAGGAAAAAATTCTAACATAGCACAGAACCATAATGAGAAACATGAGCTATTATGCTCCCAGCCTCAAGGTTACTGTAAGTCAATTATTTCATGGGATTTTGCCAATAGTGTGTATTTATAGTTAAGTACAAATCTAGCTATGTCAAGGTTGCAATATTTGTGAACATAAAGAGAATGTTTCAAACTACTAAAGAACTAAATATTTTTAACTGCAGGATCAAAAAGAGTTGACTTTTGCTTTTTATTTTGTACAAGTCAGGACCTGAAATATTTGGGTCAGAAGAAACTGACAGAGGACAAAATTCCTGCTTAATGGACAACACTCTTCTCTAGGCCAAGTGTGCAGTTATAGAATTTCAGAATAGAGAGGGACTTTGGAGGTCATCTGATTCAAGCTCCTCATATTCCTGAAGAGAAAACTGAAGTCTGAGGGTGATAAGTAACTTTAACAAGGTCATAGCCAGACTGGAATCCAGGCCTCCTGACTTCCCACTGTTTCTCTATATTGGGAAGATGTCTTCCCTTGTGGAGAGTGCAGGGTCCCCTTCCTGGGGCCCAGAAGAAGGCCAGCCCAATGCAATAGCATGTACAAATCATGTATAATTAATGTAGATCACCTTTGTCAATGGAGATGTCATGTTTCCTGGATGCTACAAATTCTGGAGCCAACTTAAGAAATAATAAGCTCAGGACAGTTGAATAAAGCTTATGACATATGATAAGAGTTCGTTTTTGCATTAATATAGCAAGTATCTCAAGTGTTTCCTGTTTCCACATTAAATTGTTTCTCTTTCTAGTACATTCCCACTAAAGATTTGATCAAACAATAAATATATATTGAGCCATTTCTATTTAATTGAGCCTTTTTCTTTTAATGCATCATCTTATTATTATTCTAATACGTTTCTAGAAGGATTGACAGGTGTCTTTTTTACACTAATGTTTTTATGGTTGTACAATGCATGGGGGTCTTTTCTAAGGTCTGTCTATTGTTAGCTCAGTTGTACAACAAAAGTCACACACACAAAATGGAACTAGTTATTCAGGATTAAGATATTTTTATTCATTTCAAATTTAATTGGAAACTTTACCAGCTCTACTACTTTCTATCATGATTTCTCACACCCAAACCATCACACCTAATTTTTATTCTCCAATCTAGGCACAGTAGTAAGCTTACTTGGTAGATTGACACTGAAGAAAAAGTAAACACAATATTGTTTTAAGGGAAAACACACACTTTTTTTTTTTTTTTTTTTTAGGTCATATGATATTTGCTGATACAAAGTAGCGAGGATGAATGGCATTAAGGCACCACTTTCTCTCACCTGGTTCCTCTCTTAATCAATAACAATTACTTTGCAAAATGGCAGAATGGATCTGTAACCAAGTCAAATTTTAGAAAAGAACAATGCTACTGAACTATAGAAACCCTTTACTATGATGTCTAAAACATCACTTCCTAAACCTTTAGCTGACTAACACAGACTATAAGAAATACATTATCATGTTTGTCATAAAATTACATTTTCTGAAAGGTCAATTTTTATGTGGTAATATTCTCATTCAACATTCAAACATGAGAATGCCATTACAAGAAGCAAGTTATATACAGAAAATATAATGTTTATAATGTTATTTTCAGAATAAAACTGAATATTAAGAAAGCAGAATTACAAGATAAAATCTGATCAACATGCAATTACTTTGAACACTATCATATTCAAATACAAATATAATCAAAGGAAAGAAAGAGTTGGTTGAGATGTAGTAGCCTAATGAAATTTACTCTGGCTCCCTCAATTCACTCAGTTTCAAAAATTTACCTTTAAAAAGAGCTTCTCTTTCTCCTTTTTTCATTCTTCCTTCTTTTCTTTCTTTCTTGGAAGATATGTCTCATAAGTTACTATTGACCAGGTACTCAACTGATTGCTGTGGAGCCAAAGAGTAATAATTCAGTCTCTGTCCTTAAGGAGCCCATGATCCAGTGAGGGAGAAAAATTTGTTAATGGACAAGCCCTTTCTTTAGAAGTATGCTTTTCACATTTTTGTTGCTGCTGTGAAGATAGGGAGCAAATTACATACCAAAAAGACAATTGTCAAAAAATTCTTATACAAACACCTTAAGGCCTACACTTTAGAGTTATTTTAATCTTCTATAAATTTCCAAGTGTAACAATCTTTCTTAAGCCATGTATCCATGTATTTAGTTTCTTTTCTTTCTTTCTTTTTTTTTTTTTGTATGAATACCAGTCCCCATATGTTCTGGAGATGACCTATGGACCTTAACATATATGAATTTCAGGACCTGCCCAGTGAGTGGGTTCCTGTAACAATCCAAAGAGCTGATAATACTAAGGGCTGCATCTTGGATTTAAAAGTCAAGCTTAGAACATCTAAAGCCACAAATGTAACAGAAAAAACAACGACAAGAAAATGGCACAAGAAATACTCTGACAGAAGATCTTTCTCAGCTGGGAACTACCTGTAATGCTAAAAAATCTATGCATTAATCAAATACCCTTGTGAGATACATCCTAGTAAATATCAGGTCTGGTTAGACTGATTATCTTACTCATTATATTAACTTCTTAATGCTGCTATAGAAAACACCACAAATTTAGTGGCTTGAAATAACATAAATCAATTCTCTTGTGATCAGGAAATCAGAAGCCCAAAGTTTCATCAGGCTAATGTTTAGGTGTACACAGGGCTGATTCAGTCTGGAGAGTCAAGGAGAGAATCCTTTTCCTCTCATTTCTAGCTTCTGTAATTTGCTTCATTCCCTGGTTTGTGACCCATTCCTCACATTGCTTCAACTTCTTGCTTCCATCGTCATCAGGTCTCCTAATTCCTCCTTTGACCTTCTTGCTCCATCTATTAAGGACCATTGTAAGTATAAAGGCTCGTTGGATCTCCCCTTATCAAACATCTGTGCTAAGCCCAACTACAAAGTCCCTTTGGCTATTTAAGGTAACATTCACCTAGTCCAAGGATTAGGATGCAGTTATTTTTGTGGGGCCATTATTCAGCCTACTGCACTCAGCCAGACATCAACTCAACTAAGAAAACATTCTGATTCACTCACAGATGTGGGTTACAAACAAGATGCAAATGTGGATATTAAAATGAACTATTGCTCACTCTACTAGACTTGTTTTCACTGTTCAGTACAGGGGTATCTGTTACTGGGTAGACAGAGACATATACTCTGGTTATTTGTTTTGACACTTCCTGCTAAGTGATGTCTCCAACTTTAATGTAGTTTGGTTTACTCTTTTTTTTTTCCTTTATTTATTTTAGAGAAAGACAGGAAAGGAGAGGGAGAGAGACATACGAACATCGATGAGAGAGAACATCGATGAGAGAGATCATCGATTGGCTGCCTCCTGCATGCCCCACACTGGGGATTTGGTCCACAACATGGGCATGTGTTGACGCTCAACCACTGAACCACACCAGCCGAGCTGGGTTACACTCTTACCCCAACAATGCTTTTGGCGCTTGGTTCTAACCTATTCACTCTCACCTATCATGTTAGTAACTGATACCTAGTGGTATTGGCATTCAACTTGATAGATCGCCCCATTTTCTCCTCTTCCCCCTTTTAAAATAGTCTGAAGTTTTAAAAAAAGTATGTATTAGTGACAACTGCAAATTTTATTGTTGTAAATAATTCCTTGGAAATTTTTAATGAACTGTCTTATAAGATGATAATCTAATTTTGATCTCTATCAGATAATTTGTTCATTATAATCTATACAAATTTCAGTCAATATAATAATTCTTATTTCAACATTTTTATGAAAAGAGTCAAAGTTACACTCTAATTAATATATTATATATTCATATAATTACATTTATATTACCACTTACATAGACACAGCATTGAACAATATTAGCATTTTCTGCAATATATATCTGTTAGTCTTCTCTCCCCAACTAGATCGTTCCTTAACAGAAACTAAACTTTCACTTTCTTCGTATCCTCAATGATAGCTGGTATTGGATTGGCCACATAACTAGAAATTAAATTGTTTTTAGTTGATTGACTAGTCTTTTGTCTAAAATCATGTATGGATAATATAATTTTATTTCCTTTTACAATTTTGGATACATTTAAATTTAAGCAAATTTTACATATGGAAACTTAAATTTGCTTTAAGAAAACAAAGATGAATAATGTAAAAGAACACAGTTGTAATCAAGCAGGATCAAAACTTCAGTAAGAAATAATAATTCAAAAAATTATTTTCCCAGAAACTTTAAAAAGTTCTCTTGGAAAAATTAAGATCTGAACTAGGAACAGTTTGGACAATGGTTCTCAAACATTAGAATCACCTGGAAGAGGTCAGCCTACACCCCAGACCAATTCGCTATGAATATCTGGGAGTGGGAACTAGGCATTTTCTTTTTGAGGTATATATATATTTTATTGTTGACAGTATTACAGATGTCTCTCATTTCCCCTGCTTCACCACCCCAACCCAGCCCCTAACTCCCCCCCACCAAACCTTCCCACACTAGTGTCTGTGTTCATGGCCATGCATGTAAGTGTATAAGTTCTTTGATTTATCTCTTCTCATCCCAACCACACCCGTTCTGAGATATGCCTCCATGCATGCCTTAGGACTTATTTTGTTGGTCAATTCATTTTGTTCATTAGATTCCATAATTAAATGTTTCTATTATTAAATGGTCAAAATACAAAGAAAAAAACACACAAACAAACAAACAAACAAAAACACCACTAAAAATTGATTTACCATATGACCCAGCAATTCCACTTCTGGGTTTTTATCCAAAGAAAACAAAAACACTAATTCAAAAAATATATGCACCCCTATGTTCATTGCATATATAAAAGAATGGATAAAGAAGATATGCTACATACAATGAAATATTAATCATGATAAAAAAAAAAAGTGAAATTTTGCAATTTGTGACAACATGGATGGACCTAGAAGGTGTTATGCTAAATGAAATAAGTCAGAGAAAGAAATACTGAATGTTTTTTATATGTGAATCTAAAAAATACTAGCCCTGGCCAGTGTGGCTCACTTGGTTGGGCATCATCCCATGTACCAAAAGCTTGCAGGTGAAAAGGGTGAAGAGGAATATAGTCAATAAGAGTGTGATAAGTTTGCATGGCTACAGATAATGACTAGAATTAATAGGGTGATCGCATTGTAATATATATAAATCTTGAGTCACTTTTTGTATATCTGAAGTTAATATAATATTGTATAACAACTATACTTAAATAAAAATTAATATATATAATTAAAAAAATTTAGAGTGTGATGATTTAATTTGAAATAGGATATATGGTTCTTATTAAGGATAACTATTCACCATAAAATTTAAATGCACATGGTCCAGGAATATATCTCTTTTAAGTTCTACAGTTTTTAATTTCTAACTTAATTGTTTTTTTAATGTTTTAATTACAGTTGACATTTAATATATTAGTTTCAGGTATATGCATAGTGGTTAGACATTTATATAACTTATAAAGTGATCCCCACCGCCCACCTGTGTATATGGATGTATTACAAAGATTTGAGGTCACTGTGTTTTTACTTTTGTCTCATTCTTGATCTTGTTGTTAATTCATTTATTGTTTAGTAGCATGTTGTTTAACCTCCATGTGTTTGGGTCTTTTTCAGTTTTCTTACTATAGTTGATTCTAGTTTCATACCATTGAGATAAAAAAAAAAAAAAGATGCTTAATATGATTTTAATCTTTTAAAATATATTAAGACTTTTCTGTGGCCGAACATAATCTATCCTGTAAAATGTTTCATGTGCATTTGAAAATAATATATACTGTGGTGCTTTGGGGTAAGATGCTCTAAAAATATCAATTAAATACATCTAATCTACTGGGTCATTTTTTAAAATATGTTGTTACTGATTTTTTTAGAAACAGAGGAAAGGGGATAGAGATAGAAACATCCATGTGAGAGAGAAACATCAATCCATTGCCTCCTGCATGCCCCCTACTGGGGATCAAGCCTGCAACCTGGGCATGTGCCCTGACCATGGATCTCTCAGTCCATGGGAGGAAGCTCAATCCACTGAGCCACACCAGCTGGGCTCTATTGTGTCATTTAAAACCATTGTTTCTGCCGTGGATGGTTTGGCTCAACCGTTGGAGCATCGGTCTACAGGTCAATGAGTCACAGGTTTGATTCCAGTCAAAGGCACCACCTCAGTTGTAGTTCATCCCCAACTCTGGTCAGGGTCATATGGGAGGCGGCCAGTCAATGTGTCCCTCTCATATCGATGTTTCTCTCTTTTTCCCTCTCTCTCCCTCCCTCCCACTCTATCTGAAGATAAATAGAAAAGTACCCTTGGGTGAGAATTAATTAATTAATTAATTAATTAATAAAAACATTGTTCTCGCCCTGGCCAGTTTGGCTCAGCGGTTAGAGCATCCACCTGCGGTCCAGAGAGACCCGGGTTCGGTGCCCGCCTCGGTTGCAGTTTGTCCCCGGCCCTGGTTGGTCGTGCGGGTGGCAGCCACTCGATGTGTCCCTTTCACATCGATGTTTCCCTCCCTCTCTCTCTTCCTCTCTCTCCCTCCCACTCTATCTGTGCAAAAAATGGAAAAATGTCCTCTGGTGAGGATTAAAAAAACAAACAAACAAACAAAAAAAACATTGTTCTCTTTTTGATTTTCTGTCTGAATGATCTATCTATTGATGTCAAAGTGGTGTTAAAGTCCCCTAAAATTACATTATTATTGTTGATCTGTTTTTCTTAAACTTATCTTTATTGTTGAAAATATTACAGATGCCCCTCATTTTTCTCCAATTGACCCCTTCCTCCCCGCTTCCATCCCCTCCTGCCTTCTCCACACTATTGTCTTTGTTGAGTGCTTATGCATATATGCATATAAGTTCTTTGGTTTATCTTTTTCCATCCCCTCCCTCCTTCCCTCTGTGTTTTGTCAGTCTAACAACCAATTTGTACTTCTTTTTTTTTTTATCCTCACCCGAGGATATTTTTCCATTTTTTGTTCAGATAGAGTGGGAGGGAGAGAGAGGAAGAGAGAGAGAGAGAGAAACATCGATGTGAAGGGACACATCGAGTGGCTGCCACCCACACGACCAACCAGGGCCGGGGACTAACTGCAACCGAGGTACGTGCCCTTAGCGGGAACCGAACCCGGGTCTCTCTGTACTGCAGGCCGATGCTCCAACCGCTGAGCCAAACCAGCCAGGGCCAATTTGTACTTCTTAATCCTTCACCTTTCTTACCCATTCCCCCAACACCCCTCTCATCTGGCACCAACAAAAATTATCTGTATCTATGAGTCTGTTCATCTGTCAACCAACAAAATTTATCTATATCTATAAGTCTGTTTCTATTTTTCATGTACATTTTGTTTGTAGATTCAATTGTTGATAGATATGCATTTATTGCCATTTTATTGTTCATATTTTTGTTTTTCTTCTTCTTCAAAGAAGACCCTTCAACATTTCATATAATGCAAGTTTGGTAGCGATGAACTCCTTTAGCTTTTTCTTGTCTGGGAAACTCTTGACATGTCCATCGATTTTAAATGATAGCTTTGCAGGATAGAGTAGCCTTGATTGTAGGTCCTTGGTTTTCATCACTTTGAATATTTCTCGCCACTCCATTCTGGCCTGCAAAGTTCTTTTTGAGATATCAGCTGACAATCTTATGGGAGCTCCTTTGTAGGTAACTAGCTACTTTTCTCTTGCTGCTTTTAAGATTATCTCTGTCATACACCTTTGGCATTTTTATAATGATGTGTCTTGGTGTGGGCCTCTTTGAGTTTATCTTGTCTGGGACTCTCTGTGCTTCCTGAACTTGTATTTCTGTTTTCCTTACCAAATTAGGGAAGTTTTCTGTCATTATTGTTTCAAATAAGTTTTCAATTTCCTCTGCTCTCTCTTCTCTTTCTGGCACCCTATTATGTGAATGTTGGTATGCATGAATTTGTCCCAGAGGCTCCTTACACAATCCTCATTTTTTAGGGTGGGGGGGGGGTTCTTTTTTCTTTTTGCTGATCTGATTGGGTGTTTTTTACTTCACTGTATTCCAAATTGATGGTTTGCTTCTTGGCTTTACCTACTTTACTATTGATTCCCTGTAAATTATTCTTTATTTCAATTAGTGCATACTTCATTTCTGGCTGGTCCTTTTTTATGTTGTTGATATTCTCACTAAGTTCCTTGAAGTTCTCACTCAGTTCATTGAACATTTTTATAACCAGTGTTTTAAACTCTGCATCTAGTAAATTGCTTTTCTCCATTTCCTTTTGTTCTTTTCCTAGAGTTTTGTTCTGTTCTTTCATTTGAGAAATGTTTTTTTGTCTCCTCATTTTGGCTGCCTCCTTGTTTTTGTTTCTATGTATTAGGTAGAGTTGCTGTGTTTCCTAGGCCTTGTAGGGTAGCTTATTTTAGTATGTGTCCTGTAGGGTCCAGTGGCATAGCCTCCTTGATCATCCCAGCTGTGCCTTTGAGGTTCACTCCTCATGTGGACTGTCCACCCTTTAGTTGTAATTGAGTCTTGATTACTGTTGCCACATCAGTGGAAGGGATTTACTCAGGCTGATCAGCTTCAAAGACTTGCTGTGCCCACTAACCACTGACCTCTGACCTTAAAGGATCAGCTGTGCAGGGAACCACCACACAAAGCAACACTTACTTCAGTAGGGCTCTGGTACCCACCAAGTTTACCCCTTGAGTATGTTGCTTGTAGAGGTGGTTGGGTAGTGGTGCTTCAACGTGGTCTGAAGCTGTCTGCTGGGTCTGCTGGCTCTGGGGCAAGGTCAGCCACTGCCTGTGTTCTTCAGGCAACCAGGCATAAGCTACAAAGTGATCTGCAGATGACTGCTTATTGTGCTGGGCTTGGAGGTGCCCAAGCAAAGGCGAGTTGTAAACCAAGGCTGGCTGCTCCCTGTGCCAGGCCTGGAGGCACTTAGGGAGAGGTATAGAGAGCTTGCTGAGGCCAGATGTGCCTGTTTGAGAGAACTTAGGAAAATATGAAGCAGGAGACAAGATAGGCCAATCCTATGGTAAAGCCACTGGAAACAGCTTAGGTGGGCCTGGAAGTTGGATGGGGCAGGGCTTCAAGGAATCGCCAGGGCAGGGCAAACACTATGAGTAAGGTTGCTAGAGTCCAACTTATGGCAGCCTTCTGCTGGTCCTGTTGAGGAAGGGCTCACCAAAAGAACAATGGCCTCCACCAGCACGTCTGTCTGGGAGAAAGCTTCCTCTCCAGCTCTTGCCCCAAAGCCAAACAACTCAGCTCTTCCCCATATGTCTCTGGTGCCTTTCAAGCTGCCTCCTCCATGCTGGAGCCCAGAGGGAGCAAGTCCAAGTAAGTCCATGTGCGGGCCCTTTAAGAGGAATTTCCTGGGGCTCCAGCAGCCTCAGCCTCCCTCACCCTCAACTGCCTATGGTTTTTACAGCCAGAATTTATGGGGATTTCTCTTCCTGGCACTGGAACCTTGAACTGGAGTGCCTGGTGTGGGACAAGGACTTCTTACTCCTCAGGGAGGACCTTCACAACTGGGTATCCCTCCTGATTTTTATCTGTCACATGTGGGTGTGGGACCAGCTCATCTGTGCCTCCACCCCTCCTACCAATCTCAATGTAGCTGCTTCTTTAATTTTGTAGTTGTAGGACTTCTATGCAGCTCGATTTCAGGCGGTTCTGAACAATGGTTTGTTCTTTAGTTTAGTTGTAATTTTGATGTCTGTTGATATGTTTTTTTATGTTCATCACCATTCACTTTGTATATTTAGGTATTCTTACATTGTATGCATAATTGTTTTCAGGGGTTATATCCTCTTGTTGAATTAATCCCTTTATCATTATGAAATGTCTTTTCTTTGTTATAGTCTTTGTTAAAAATTCTATATTTTCTGAATATAGAAATGAAGCTTTGTTTCATTTCTACTTGATTTTTTAATTGATTTTTTTTTTTTTGAGAGAGAGAGAGAGAGAGGAATTTAGACACAGAGAGAGAAAGAGAAACATTATTGTGAGCATGAACCATTGATCAGATGCCTCCTGCATATCCATCAAGCCTGCAACCTGGGTAGGTGCCCTGACTTGGAACTGAACTGGCAACCTTTTGGTGCATAGGTCTATGCCCAAACAACTGAGCTACACTGACTGGGTGTGTATTTCAATTTTCTATTTGAATAAAATATATTGTCCCATCTATCTGCTTTCAGTCTGTTGTGTGTCTTTTGATCTGAAGTGGTCTATTATAGACAAAATATGTATGGATCTAATTGTTTATTTATTCATCCACCCTAAAACTTTTGATTGGAACATTTAATCCATTTACATTAAACTGATTATTGAGAGGTATATAGTTCTTGCCATTTTATTATTTATATTTGTTCCTTTTTTCTTTCTTTTTCTTTAAAACTTCCCTTTAACATTTCTTGTAATACTGGTTTGGCGGTTGTGAACTCCTTTATCTTTTTCTTGGCTAAGAATCTTTTTATCTCACCTTCAATTCTAAATGACACTTTTGCTGAATAGAGTATTTTTATGTCTTTCCTTTTTATCACTTTGAATATTTCATGCTAATTCCTCTGGGCATGCCAAATTTCTGTTAAAAAATCAGCTGACAGCCTTATGTGAGCTTCCTTGTATGTAACTAACTGCTTTTTTCTTGCTACTTTTAAGATTCTCTCTTTGTTTTTAACATTTGGTATTATAATTATGATGTGTCTTAGTGTGAGCCTCTTCGGGTTTCTCTTATTTAGAATTTTCTGTACTTCCTGGTCTTGTATGTCTATTTTTCTTCACCAGATTAGAGCAGTTTTTAGTCATTATTATTTCAAATAAATTTTCAATCCCTTGCTCTTTCTCTTCTCCTTCTGATAGCCCTATGATGTAAATGTTGGTACTTTAGATTTGTCCCAGAGGTGCCTTAAACTATCCTCATTCCTTTTAGTCTTTTTTTTTTTTTTTCTATTTCTAGTTATTCTATTACCTTATTTTCAAAATCACTGATTTGATGCTCTGCTTTATCTAATCTAAGTTTGATCTCTTCTAGTGTATTTTTTATTTTAGTTATTTTCTTCATTTCTAACTGTTATTTTTTATGATTTCCCTTTTTTGTGTGTGTGCTTACTACCTCTTTGTTCAAGTTATATCTGAGATCTTTTATTTGTCCCCTACATTCATTGAGCATCCTTCTATTATTTTTTTAGTATATATATTTTTTTCTTTATTTATTTTAGAGAAAGAAGAAGGCAGAGGGAGAGAAAGATAGAAACATTGATAAGAGAGAACATTGATTGGCCGCCTCCTGCCCCAAACTGGGGACTGGGCCCATACCCTGGGCATATGCCCTGAGTGGGAATTGAACTGGTGACCTCATGGTGCATAGGTCAATGTCACTGAGCATCATTTTAACCAGTATTTTGACCTCTGTGGGTGGTAGACTGCTTACTTTCATTTGTTTAGGTCTTTTTCTGAAGTTTAGTTCTATTCTTTCATTTGAAGTATTTTTTTTTTTTTTTTTTGGTCTTCTCATTTTGGCTGCTTCTCTGTATTTGTTTCTATGTGTTAGATAAATCTGCTACATCTCCCAGTCTTGGCTGGATGATCTTATGAAGAAGTAGTCCTGTGGGTCCCAGTGTCAAAGTCTCACTAGTCTTCTGAGCCAGGTGCTCCAGGTGTGTCTATTTGTGAGTTGTATGTGCTCTCCTATTGTAATGGAGCCTTGATTGCTATTGGCATATTAGTAGGTGAGGTTGACCCTTAAGCTAACTGGCTGTGAGAACTGGCCCCAATCACAGGTTGATGAGCTGTTGTGTGGGATCTGTCCCAACAGAGCAGCATTTGCCCCACCAGATTTCTAGTGCCTGCCTAGACCACCTTTTAAATTTTCTATTTGTTGAGCTAATTGAGTAGGACTCTGGTGTGGTCTGAAGCAAACCACCAGGCAGTTTGTGTATGGGGCCTCTTGAGAAGAGCTCTGGTGCATATCAATGTCCAGCTTAGGCCCACCTGGTAATATCTACAAAGTGATCCATGATTGGTAGCTCCCTGAACTTGTCTTGGAGGAACCTGTGAAAGCCTGTGCTGCTAACTGAGGCTAACTGCCACCAGTGCTGGATCTCAGGCCTCTAAGCAAGAGGCACAAGGCATGGCAAGGCAAGCTGTCACCTGCCTGGTGCCTTTAGGTCTTTGAAAGTTTTTAGGAAAGTCCGCATAATGGGCCAAGACCAGCTACCTGTGAAGAGCAGCTGCTGAAGGTGGTTCAGGCAGGACTGGTGTTGGGTGGGACAGGATCTCAGGGAGTCACCAGGATTGGGTGAGCATTGTTCACCAGGGTAATGCAAATTCAGATTTGTTGCCCACCTGTACCTACAGGTTATGTGGGAAGAGGGCTCAACAGAGGAACAATGGTACCTGCATTATTTTAGTCCCCTTCAGTCCTCATCCTGAAACCACACGATTCAGTTCCTCCCCATACATCCATAGCACTTTTCAAGCTGCTGTCCCTTTGCTGGAGCTTAGGGTGTGTTTATGAGTGAGTTTTTCTGTGTACAGGCCCTTTAAGGGGAGCACTAGGGATCCAGCAGCCCTGCATCTTACCCAGATGCCATCTCTGCTGATTTTCAAAGCCAGACGTTGTGGGGACTCCTCTTCTCAGCACTGATGCTCCGGGTTGCAGAGCTCAGTGTGAGGCTACAACCCCTCATTCTTCATGAGGTAACTATGCAGCTGAGGTATCCCTCCTGATTCTCAAGTGCCATACATGGGTATGAGACTAGTTCATTTCATGTCTTTGCCTCTCCTACCAGTCTCTACATGGCTTCTTTATAACCTTACTTATAGGAGTTCCATTCAGCTAGTCTTTAGATGGTTCTCCAGGGTTATTTTTCTATGGTTTAATTGTCATTTTGATGTGGTAATGGGAGGAGAAAAGTACAACATACCTACTCCCCCATCTTGTCTAGAAGTTGGTATAGGAATACTCTGATTGCAAAAGCAAAAATGATTGTATCCTGATTGATTGGTATGCCTTTCATCTTCGGTTCTCTAATGGTATTTAAAAATATCTATGTACTTCTTTCTAATTCTATTACCTTCATATTCCACCTTTGACTCTGATTTGCACATTATTATAATTTGAATACTTACCTTTTTAAAAACTCATTTTATTTGAAATTTTTTCTCCTGTATAACACATAATTAAAGTGCATGGGTCACAGTGTACAGCTCAGTGAACTTTCCTAAAGAATTTTCCCTCTGAATCTCACATAGATGTAGAAATAAAATATCACCAGCATCCTGGAAACCTTCCCCATTCCTTCTCTCCAAGGTTGTTAGTCTCCCAACTTCTCATACCATAGATTCATTTTGCTTACTTTTGAATTTATTTTGTTTTAAAATTTGCTGTTTACTAGTCGCAAATTTTTTAAAGATTGATTTCTACCCCCCTTTCCCCACAAAAAGATTCCTGAGTATATATTTTTTTCTTCATTTAAAAGATAAATTTAATGATGCAGTTTATTATTTCAATAATGTCATGCACATCATTAAATCCATCTTTCTTATGATTTACTAGTGGACCACCTGTGTTTCTTTCTCTCCAATCCTTTTATTAAAGCCTTGTAAGTTTCTATAATCTTTCCACACACACATTCCTTCCAGGGACTACAGTCCTTTCCTGTCCCTTGCAGTTATGAGAATTGCTATAGTATGAGTCTAACTTCTTTGATATTCTCAGATAGAGATCATTTTATATCTTTCAAGATGAAATTCTCTATCTTTCTTTGTAACTCCACAGTACAGCTGTACTTTTCTTAAAAAAAGAAATAAAATCTCATGTGTATTAATTATAGAGTGTTGCTTAAATTTCTAAAGATTCCTGGGGCACTTGCAAGCATTTAAAAATTCTCATTTCACTTGGCTGATTAGTTTTATGCCTAAAATTTTAAATCTAGGAATTAGGCTTTACACAGCTTTGAGCTATGCATTCATTAATATTTACTATGCAAATTAAAATGGTCACTGGTGCTTTCTTTTCTGTAACTCTTATCTTTATTTACTTCCCTCCCTTTGTTCAGAGGCAGATTGAGACTTTGGCTGGGACTCTGTTCTCTGCTTCTAACATCAGTGTTTCTAAAAAACCATTTGGATGATGGATGTACTATGTGCTTGTTTCCCAGAAAATGCCTAGAATAACTCTCTCCAATGAAATATTTTGAGCACTTTAAAAAATTTAAAGAATTGAAAACTATATGTACATCTCACATTCTTGATACACTTAAACTCCAGGGACACAGAATATTATAGACAATAAAGCTCTTGACTAGAAGACAGGAAACATATGTTCTTATTTTGGGCAGGCAGCTAAACAGCTATAGACTCTTAGCCAGGTCACCTCTTGACATTATTCATCTATGGGATTGTGCTACAGAAATTCTTGGTGATTGTGGAAAGGGGCAATACCTAGTTCCTCTGGGGACACATAAGAATCTGTAAGGGTACATATTTTTTTTTATTCCAAATATAAGATGTGAAATTACTCAAAATCTTTATATGTTGTAGACATGCACAATGGTTCATTGAAAAAAACATTGTGTGAGTAAATGGGTTTTAAAATGTTGACGGCACTGACCAAGAGTATCTTTAGAATATCTAAGAATCTAATATCTATAAAGATCTTTAGGTTCATTTCATTTCTTAAATTTTTGGTTGCATCATCCTTTTTGCTATGTGCCCTCCACAAAATTCTCTATAAATTATTCAATTCCAACCCAGAGTGTCTGGGTCTTCTACTCCTTCATATGTCCTAATAAAAATAAATAATTCCTCTACCATAATCAAAACTCAAAGTATCAAGTGTTTTGAGCAGCAAGTTCTCCAGGATGATCCCCTGCCTACACTTCCTGTAGCTCAGCTTTGCCAGCACTTAGAAGCTGAAAAGAAAACTGAGTTCAAACTCAGATCTGAGTCTTTTTGTTCCTGCATTTTCCACTAACTTTGTAGGTGGTGGGCATATCATTTTATGCCATGGAGCTCAATCCTTGAACAAGAAGTTAGAATTTCACTTCCTGTACTGGTAGTGCCAACCTAGAATCAGGTCTAGGGTGAGCTCCCTCCCTTGTTGTAGGGAGAGCAAGAGACCCTGAGGGCTCTTAGTTGACCCCAAAAACCTTCCAACTGAAGCAGTGTTTTTCACATGAGTAGTAGGCTAGGGTGAGGGGCAAGGACCCACAGTGAAAACCCTCAAAGAAGAACCAGACCAGAATAGCAGGGAATAGAAAGTGTGAATGGGTGAGCTAGCTACACCATCTTCCCCAGTCTCATGTCAGACCTGCTGAGACACCAAGAGTAAAACTGGAATGACAGAATTTCTTACTAGGTGCTTGGTGATGGTGGCACCTAGGAACCTAAATTTGCTTGTAACAAAATTTACAACTGTAAAGCATTAACTTGCATGAAAAATTGGAGTGCAGTAAACCAAAAGTGAGTAAATGGAGTACAGTGAACCAAAGAAAGTTAGGCTTTCTTACACAAACACACACACACACGGAGAGGGGGAGAGAGAGAGAGAGAGAGAGAGAGAAGACACTTAAAAAGTGGACATTTTCTTGATGATTGTGAGGAGTTAACTGTGGACTTCTCCCACCAAATGACAGGATGAACAGTTAGGTTCTTCCTCAGACTTGGAAGCATTTTGGTTAAAAAAAAAAATGAAGATCTGAATTTCTCTGACTCCCACAGGAAGTGGTGAGCTGCGAGCATAGCTACAGGTTTTCCTGTGCAGCATAAATGGCCCAGTGTGAACAAAATATTCTTATCTGGTGAAGAACTGGAGTGTGACTGTGTGCTAAAGTGCTGGATATAATACTGGGTCTCTGCTTCACTGCTCCCTCATTTTTCTTTTTCTGCTGTCCCTTCATCTTTGGCAATCACAATGGGCTCTTGGTTCTTTTCTAGCTTCTCACATGGTTTTGATTAGGAAGGAAAAATATAACTGAGAACAGAAATGCTCCTAGTTTTTCTCCTCTTCTTTCAGATCAATGTGCTTAACTGTTAATTTTTTATTGTATGTTTGTGTCAGGAATACATTTATATCTCAACCCAGAAGTGTCTCTTTTCATCCTATCCCTTTTTAAATCTGTTTGGGGAAAAGAAGTATTAATATGAAACAATCAAAATATAGTTGGATGAAAACTATTCATTTTCTAGGAGAAATAAAATAATCAGACAATTTGATTTCCAGCCCTGGCTCAGCATCCAAGTAGATATGTGGCCTTTAAAATTTTAGTTGAAGTTCCTGGTGTTAATTTTCTCATCTCTAAAAATGACAACGTTGGATCAGGTCCTCTCAGTGCTTTTATGATTATCTTTGTTAGGTACCTTGGTACGACCTTAATGGGATAAGCCAAAATGGGACTTCTCACCTGCACAGGAAAATGAAGAGGAAAAAAAAATCCAACTTTTTGTATTTATTTCCCCAATTAAATTTTAAATGACCAAAAATAAAGTTCATGCCAATTTATTGGCACCATTTTATTAATGGCTTAGATGTAGAGGGAATTCAGATTACAGAGCTACGCACTGTGTCAGACACCCAGAAAGCTGACTAGAAATGTTTACTGGAGTATGTGCTGCTGTAGCTGCAGACAGGCACATAGCCTGTGAAAAGAGCATAGAATTTATAAGAGGGAGGTTCAAGTCTGAGCTCCATTATTTGCAGTTTTATGATTTAGAACTAGCCACTTAATCTTTCTGAACCTCAGTTTTCTCAACTGCAAAATGCGATGAGCATCTACATTCAAATTTTGGGGAGAACAAGTGACATAATGTGTATAAAAATAATTCACAGTATGTACAGTACTTGAAAATATTCTTTTACAAAACCAGAGTTAAATTATATAACTCTTAGATTATAGACTAAGGAAGTTGGTCTCTATGATCTACAAAGTGTCTTTTAGGGTTGAGCATTCTTTACTCCATGGTGGAGCTTCTGCCCCCAGGCTGCAGATGTGCTGGCTGGACGACTTGGAGCAATACTTGCAATGTCCAGAATTTTGAAGAGGGAGGCCAGGAGTTTCATACAACCTCACCCTTGGCCCTCCATTGCATAATGCAGCCCTTTTTCAGAGACATTGATGGGTATATCCACTCATTTTGTTAACCTCTAACTACTACTAAGATATTCCAGTTCAAGGCTCCATGTGCAATTATCATTAAAAAAAATAAAATAAAATAAAAATAACTCTAGTCCCAAACTACAAGACACTTGTCTTTATGTCAGTGTTTACATGTACAATCTAAAGGAAACTGGAAAAAACATATTGGTAGTAAGTAGGAAAAGAAGTCAAGTTATGAACTTTGTTTTTTAGTCCAGTTGAGTAGTTCTAGCTTTTATTTTGCCATTTATTAAAAAGGACAAAATTGCTAGTAACAGTGTCCTGAATTTGTGATGGAGAAGTAACTGCTGTGGAGTCACCTGGAAATCTAAATTACATAATGTGAAAATGGATTTATTATTGTAACGTGTAGGGGAATCACCTTTACCAGGACAATGTGAATTCACAACTCTCCCACCTTCCAAAGACCTGCATGTACTCAGGCTGGGAATGTCTGCCTCTACTGATCTGGCAGTCAGATCCCTAGTGAGAGCTTCATGGAGTGTGAATGTGCCCCTGCACCAGGCTGTTAAGTGAAGGTGTGAATGAAGCAAACTCTTGGGCTTAAAGAAATAAAAAATAAAACAGCAGAGGAATAATTGATCAGGGAACAAAAACCTCAGTTTACAATGAAAACATCTTTTGAAGTTTGTGATATTAATTTTTATATTTTGGAATCAGTTTTTACTTACTGTTTCTTATTGCTTATCTCAAAGTGAGTGTCAATATAATTATTCATCCCCCATGAGTCTGTGAGTCACCAGTACAATAAGGGGTGTCTCTGATATTTTTAGACATGATTATTATATAAGTAAAAGATAAAATTTCACTTCCATGCTGCTGAATGCAGGCTACACCCTGGCACTGAAGCAGTACTTACTCTAATTATAGAAAGGTTTTCTTTGACAGGGTAGTGTGCTGTGGGTTGAGGAAGGGACACAGAATAAAGGGAAGATATTTCCAGATGTGAACTTGGACAAAAGTTAATGTTGATAGCAGTTAACTAATAATGGTCAGAACTCAGAAGCACAGACAGGCATTGCAGGACTGAGGCCTGGTGGCCAGTGTTCTCTAAGCTAGGACAACATCTCCCATGACCCATAAGACCCACAGGCTGGAACTGATTTTGAAAAAACCCAGAGGGAGGAATTGATTTTTGGGGACTTGCCAGTCTTTTGTTTAGTAAATTTTTTGGTAGAAAGGAGATAGTACCATAGGGTTCTGTAGGCCTAAATGGGCTTTCTCCTCCCCAACCCTTGCTGGTGATCGATGATACTTAGCCTCCAGGTATACCACACCTGCTAACTTGTATTCTCCCTAACCCACCCTCTACCTCTACCCCAGATGTTTTCTTAAAAAACTAAACTACTTAGCCCTGGCCTGTTTGGCTCAATGATTAGAGCATCAGCTCGAAGACTGAAGGGTCACGGCTTGGATTCTGGTCAAGGGCAGGTACCTGGGTTGAATGTTCAATTCCCGGCCGTAGTCAGTGTCATGAAGGAGGCAACCAATCAATGTGTCTCTCTCACATCAATGTTCTTTCTCTCCACCCCACCCCTTCTTCTACTCTGTCTAAAGGTCAATGGAAAAATGCCCTCAAGTGAGAATTAACCAAAAAACAAACAACAACAAAAAATGAACTACCTTAACTTGGTAGACTAAAAGGAGGCCACCAATGTCTTTACTTGTGACCTTACTTGTACACTCTACCTTCAGAGATAAGAGCCCGAGAAGCCACATACACCCACTGGCATAGAATTCACCATTCTGTTATTTCGGCTGGAAGGCAAGTCACTTTCTGGCAAATTTAAGGAGCAGATTTTCTCAGTGACAGGAAAGGTCTTTACTAGTGCAGCTCTGCTTCTGTGTTAAAGCATTATATCTAAAGAAGATAACAGAAGTCACCTGGCCAGAAGTGAAGTATAAGTGAAAGCTTTCTTTTCCATTTGGAATATATATTTTTTTAAATTTCTGCTTGCTTAAGGAATGTGGGCTGTCTTTAACAGACCAGGCTTATATAAGACAACTTGGTTTGGAATTATGAAACTGGCATGTTATATCTGCTTTTCCGAGTGGCCAGCACTGGTCTTATATTGAGCATTTACATGGTTAGTGTTTTAATTGTTTGATTAACATCAAATGCTTCTCCTGACACTGTCTCTCTGATGATGTCTATGGCCAGTGACAGAGAAGGGATGTTGTAAAACTATAAAAGAGCAGAGGGCAACAAATGGAACCTAAACAAAATGTGGACTTCCTTTTCTCGATAACTCCAGTAAAAACCAGTTCATGTGCCAGCACCTCCTCCCCAGAAATCTCAGGTCTCTAAGACTGAAAGAACCCAGGCTTATGGCTGGGCTAATGCCCCTTCACCTCAGACTGTGACAAAAACTGGGTTCTCCTCTGCTCTTCAACTTCCTAGACTGGAAACGTCACCTCTAAATAGGAAACTCTTGGCCTGACAGGTACACCACCTCCTTAGCTACCATGGTGCTACAGCAAGGTAATAGGTTTGAAAGTGATTTTAAAACTTGAAAATGTACAAATTCAGAAGTCTGCAGAAGCATATGTTTTAAGTTTTATTATAAAAAATATATAATTGTAAAAAAAAAATCTCTTTTCTTGCAATCGTCCAATAAACAAATGTCACAGGCGTTTTTGCAATTTAGCAGGTCTGTGTTTCATCATTTTGTCAGGAAGTTAAGCATTATACCCATTAAAATTTATTTAAAAAGTTGGAAACTCTAATTCTGACTTTTCTTTATAACTCAAGTTCAGTGAGATGACACCAATCTTTTAGAGATTTTCTTTTTCAAGAGAGACAAAGTCAAAACAAAATTGATTTCACCTGTCTCAGTTAACAAATTTCCATTTTGTTTTCTGCTGCTTCTGCTGCCACTGTGGGTGCTGCTCTGTTATTTGGGTGCTGGTGCCACATGAACCACTCTTTTCCTGGATAGACTGTGAAAAGAACAGGGACAACACCCAGCAGTCCAAAGTCAATATTGCAGTGGGATGGACCACCGTTTCAGAAATGAAAGTTACTATACAATCAAAATAGTAACACTTTATTACCAGTGTGGATAATATCAGGGATGAAGACACCAAACGCCATTTTATTAAGGCTGGGTAGTGACTTTTGCAAATCAGTTCTTGGTACCTTCATTTTAATTCTCCTTAGATATAACAGCTAAAGCCACAACACATAATAGAAATGCCCTAGACTTTGTAATCTAAAATCTGAAATATACATACTGACATTACTCCTTTATACATATATATGTGCATGTATATATATGTATATAATCTTAATAAATTACTTCAGTTTTTGAAGCCTGAGACTCGGTTTGTTCATATATTAAGAAGAATTCAATAACATAATATTACATATTTTAAGGTGTTGCCTTAAGGATTGAAAACGTTCTATAATAAATGCCCAATGCAGCACTTGGCACATTTGTTTATTGGACGATTACAAGAAAAGAGATTTTTTTTTACAATTATGTGCCAAATCTATTCATATTTTCTAGTTATTCATGATTCAGTTTTGACAGATGTATTTCTAAAAATGTGTCCATTTTGTTTAGTTTATCCAATTTGTTGGCATATAAACATTTATAACATTCTCTTGTAGTAGTTTTTATTTTTTTTTTAAATCAGTAGTAATAGCCCACCTTGATTTCTGATTTTAGTCACTTGACTTTTCTCTCTTTTTACTTTAGTCAATCTTGCTATAGGTTTGTTCATTTTATTGTTCTTTTCAAACAACCAACTTTTGGTTTCATTGATTTTCCCTATAGTTTTTCTCTTTTATATTTTTTAATCTCTGCTCTAACTTTTACTATAGTAAAACCTCAATATAATGAACTAATTGAGGCAACAAGGTGTCAAAGCTGAAAATCTATTATTTCATAAAGTAGGTTTTCTTTATGTGCATGATAAAAAATTGACAAATTAATTAACCTGTTTTTACTTATGTAGACATGTTTATGTAATTAAAAGTTAGTATGTATAAAATGTTTAATTTTACAAAAATTAAAAATTATGTTATACTGTAATATAAATGTACACTGAATAGGTCTAGTAAATACATGCATTCACCAGTCACTGAGAGTAAACAAATACACAGCTGGGGCGTAGCTTAGCTCATATGGAAACATTGGCCAGCACACATGGAAACTGCTGCAGAAAGTCACACCATGAGGCAGTAGAACCAATTACAGTAAGTGATAGGGTGTGATTATATGCTGATCATTCACTGAATATTATTTATGAGAGATGACTCTTGGATTCGAATATATAGACTACAGGTGTAGATATGTAATATTTATTTATGTTGGTGAAATTACTACAGTGTTTTTTCCTAACATATTACCTATTAGATAAAATTTGTTAAAAATAACAGTAAATTAATAACAAAAAATAACCTATTAATTTAATTATAAGCAAATATTGGTTAAAAGCATTTTAAAATTAACAGGGTGTTGGAAGATGATGGTGGGCAGGACCAGAGGGAGGGTGAGTGTGTGAGAGAGTGAGCTAGTGTGTGAGAGAGAGTGAGTGGACATGAAGGTGGATGACCAAACCCGAGCAGTGCAGAGACACAAAGCAGAAGGTTCCTGTGCTGTGGACGGGAGCAGCCTGCTACCTCGGTAAGCAGCCCATCAGGGTGCTTCTCCCTGCTCCACAGAGAGGTCCCCACCATTTTGGAAGATCCCAGGTTTTCCCTGGGAGGAGGCAGAGGGAGCAGCTAGGGCCCAGCAACCTGAGCCCACCAGTGCACCTGGCACCATCGTACCAGTGGACACTGTGTCAACACAGACCAGTGCAGAGTAGTGGAGTTCCCTAGGTGCTGGTCGCTAAAGCCACAGACAGCCTGGAGCCCAGTACCATCCCCCACAGTAGCAGCCTGATCAGAGTCGAGATATGCCCCCAACAAGAGAGGCTGGGGAGCAGACATCCATCCCCAGGCAACAGAAGCACAGACCAGCTGCTGAGATCCATCTCCAAAAACTACAGCAAAAGCGGAGCAGGAGTTGAGCTCCATGGGGCAACAGCACTCCCCAGCCACCAGCAGTGGGACCTGGGGCTCTACAGAGCCTGTGAAGTCCAGAAGTTCACAAGAGAAGTAGGAAGCCTGAGCCCAAGAGGGACTGGTGGGATCCAGCTGCATGCTGATGGAACCTGCAGGATGCGGGAGTACCAGAGAGGCCTGTGAAACCAAGCAGCCCATAATATCGGCATAGAGCAAGGTCCCCATTGCGATCCAGTTACCCACAGGTATTGCAAGGTGTGAGGGCACCAGAGAGGCCCGTGTGACGCAACTGTGCACAAGATAGGCTTAGAGGAAGTGAAAATGGAGGTGGAGTGAATGAAAGCTACATGGACGATATCCCGGGACCAAACAGGGATTACAACTAAAATAAAGACAAATCAGCAGATAAAGCAATAGAATAGCAGCAGGACAGAACCATATAACCAGGGACACTGGTAGGATCTGTGGAGGCATGAGAGGGGGCAGGCTGGAAGCCCAGGGACAGAGGCAATCTTAGCTGTGAGCAGTGCCCTAGGGGAATAAAGACCAAGCCTACTCCAAAGCCCAGAGAGCCAGGACAGAGCGCTAAAATAGCCATAGCCACTCACCTGAGGGCTACAGCAGAGGGAGGGAAGACTGGGCTAGAACTCTGTGAGGACAACAAGGATTTGGAGGGCACTCAGAGATTTTGCTGAGTTGCAGCCATAAGGTACGGTGGCCAGTATGCTCCTTCCCAGAGCTGTGGAGAAAAGCAGCAGCCCCCCCTCAGAGATTCAGCTTTTCCCAAGTGAGGCAAAAAAATGCAGATAGAGGGTCATTAATAATCAGCATCTATCCCATCCTCTGGAAATCCTCTTATGCAGAACACCAGGGATACATACCAAGTCACTGAGTAAATGAGACTACTAGCCACCAGAAAAAAAAATAGAGAAAAACTGGACCATTCTTGGGCTTGCAGATCTATCCAGGAAAGTAAGACTTCACAGTGGTGTTTAACGTGGGCCCATCCAGGCTCATCCAAACTCAGAGGGAGCCACAAACAGCAGAACACTAACACCCACAGGGAAAATTTGGCAGGGTCTAAAACCAACTGAGATACAAAAATAGTGAAACAAAAAAACAAAACCCAAAAGAAAAAACAAGAGAACACCATCAAAGATGAAATAAATGAATTGAAGTTAAACAAATTATAAGAGGTAGAATTCAGAGCCATGATCTTGAGGAAGCTCAACAGCATGAGTAAGGACATCAGCACCATGAGTAAACATATAGAAACACTGAAAAAAACCAAGTGAAAATGAAGAATGACATAGCAGAATGTAAGAACACATTGGAAGGACTAACCAGCAGAGTAGGGAAAGCTAAAGACCAAATCAGTGAATTAGAAGATACGAAGAAAATATCAACCAATCAGAAACACAAAAGGAAGAAAAATAATTAAAAAACAGGAATATAGCTTAACAGAACTCTGGGACAACAGGAAACGTAATAACATTTGCATCATTTTAATCCCCTAAGAGGAAGAAATGGGCAAGGTTTAGAGAATACATTTGAAGAAATAGTGACGGAAAACTTTCCTAACTTGGAGAAAAAAGAAGGCATTCAAATTCAAGATGAACAGAGAGTCCCAAGTAAGAAGAACCTAAACATGTCCACACCAAGAAACATAGTAATCAAACTGCCAAAAATTAAAGACAAAGAGAGAATCCTAAAGGTAGCAAGAGGTAAGGAACAGGTTACCTACAAAGGAAACCCCATAAGGCTCTCAGATGACTTCTCAACAGAAACACTACAGGCCAGAAGGGAATGGCATGAAGTAATCAAGGTCATGAAAAACAAGAATCTGAATCCAAAACTACTCTATCCAGCAAGGCTATCATTCAAAATAGAAGGTCAAATAAAGAGCTTCCCAGGCAAAAAAAAAAAAAAAAAAAGAGCTAATGGAATATATTAACACAAAATTAGCACTGCAAGATAGGCTAAAAGGATGGCTGTAATTATTAAAAGAAATAGGAAGAAAAATAGAACCACACTCAACAAAAATGGCAATAAATAAGTACATATCAATTATTACCTTAAATGTGAATGGTTTGAATGCTCCAATGAAAAGACACAGAGTAGCTTACTGGATAAGAAAGCATGACTTATATATGTTGTTTCCAAGAGACCCACCTCACAACAAAAGACTCACATAGGTTGAAAGTGAAGGGATGGAAAAAATCTTTCAAGCAACGGAAAGCAAAAAAAAAAAAAAGCTGGAGTGGCAATATTCATATCTGATAAAGTAGGTTTCAAAATGAAGACTATAACTAGAGGCAAAGGAGGCCACTATATAATATTGAAAGGATCTATCCAACAGGAAGATATAACCTTGGTAAATATATATGCACCCAATATAGGAGCACCAAAATATATTAAATATCTTCTGGAGCATGTCAAAAGAGAAATCAACAGCAATAGGATCATAGCAGGAGTCTTCAACACCCAGCTGACATCACTGGATAGATAATCTAGAAAAAAAATTAACGAAGAAACACAGACTCTAAATGAAGGGTTAAATCAAATGGATTTAATATATATCTGCAGAGAATTACACCCCAAAATTGCAGATTTCACATTCTACTCAAGTGCACATGGGACATTCTCAAAGATAGACCACATGTTAGAGCACAAACTAAGTCTCTACACGTTCAAGAAGATTGAAATCATATCAAGCATCTCCTCAGATAACAATGGCATGCAACTAGAAATCAATTGCAACAAGAACATGCAATGACATTTGAAAACATGGAGGCTAAATAGCATGATATTGAACAATGCATGAGTTACCATGGAGATCAAGGAAGAAATTAAAAACTTCCTGGAAACCAATAAAAAAGAACACACAACAGCACAAAATCTATTGGATGCAGTGAAAGCAGTTCTGAGAGGGAAGTTCATAGCACTACAGGCCTACCTCAAGAAGCAAGAAAAATCTCTAATAAACTATCTAACCTCACAACTTAAAGAACTAGAGAGCAAACAAAAAGAAAATCCCAGAGCAAGTAGAAGGAAGGAAATAGTAAAGTTCAGAGCAGAAAGAAATAACATGGAGACCAAAAAAAAAAAAAAAACAATTCAAAGGATCAATAAAACAATGAGCTGGTTCTTTGAAAAGATAATCAAGATTGATGGACCCTTAGCTAGATTCACCAAGAAACAAAGAGAGAGAACCCAAACACACAAAATCAGAAATGAAAGAGGAGAAATAACAACTGACACCACAGAAATACAAAGGATTGTGAACAAATACTGTGAACAATTATATGGAAACAAATTTGACAATCTAAGCAAAATGGACAAATTGCTAGAAACACATATTCTCCCAAAACTGACTGGAAAGAGATAGAAAACTTGAACAATATAATAACAACAAAAGAAATTGAAGATGTAATCCAGACTCTCCCAGCAAGCAAAAGCCCAGGCTCTGATGGCTTCACAGAAGAATTTTACTGAACATTCAAAAAAGAACAAATACCCACTCTCCTCAAACTTTTTCAAAAAATTCAAGAAGGAAGACTTCCAAACTCATTTTATGAGGCCAGCATGATTTTAATTCCAAAACCAGAAAAAGACTCTACAGAGAAAGAAAACTACAGGCCAATATCCCCGATGAACACAGATGCCAAAATCCTGAACAAAATACTAGCAAATCAAATACAGCAATACATCAAATAAATTATTCACCATGACCAAGTGAGATTCATCCCAGGGACGCAGGGCTGGTACAATATTCTCAAATCAATAAATGTGATATACCACATGAATAAAAGTTAAGATAAAAATCATATGATCATAACAATAGATGCTGAAAAAGCATTTGACAAAATCCAGCACCAATTTTTGATAAAAACGCTCAGCAATCTGAAAATAGAGAGATCATACCTCGACATAATAAAGGACGTATATGAAAGACCTACAGGCAACATCATACTCAATGGGAAAAAACTAAAAGCATTTCCCCTAAGAACAGAAACAAGACAAAGATGCCAACTTTCACCACTCTTATTTACATTAGTACTGGAAGTCTTATCCACAGCAATCAGATAGGAAGAACAAATAAAAGTGATCCAAATTAGAAAGGAGGAAGTAAAACTGTCATTATTCGCAGATGACATAATATTATACTTAGAAAACCCCAAAGACTCCATCAAAAATCTACTAGACTTAATAAATGAATTTGGCAACGTAGCAGGATACAAAATTAACGTCAAAAAATCCACGGCATTTTTATACACCGATGATAAACTCACAGAAAGAGAAACTAAAAAAACAATCCCATTTACCATCACAGCAAAAAATTTAGATACCTAGAAATAAACTTAACCAAAGAAATAAAAGACCTATTCACAGATAACTACAAGTCATTGAAAAAAGAAATAGAGGAAGATATAAAAAAGTGGAAGCACATACCTGTTCATGGATAGGAAGAATTATCATTATTAAATGTCCATACTACCCAAAGCAATCTACAGATTAAATGCAATCCCCATCAAAATACCAATGACATACTTCACAGAACTAGAATAAATACTTTAAAAGTTTATATGGAATCAAAAAGACCCCAAATAGCCACAGCAATCTTGAAAAAAAAGAACAAAGTTGGAGAAATCACATTACCAGATATCAGGTTATACTACAAAGCCACTGTAATCAAAACATCCTGGTACTGGCACAAGAACAGGCAGATATATCAATGGAACAGAATAGAGAACCCAGAAATGGACCCAAGACAATATGCTCAATTAATATTTGACAAAGGGGGCAAAAGCATACATTGGAGTAAAGACAGCCTCTTTAAAAAATGGTGTTGGGCCCTGGCCGGTTTGGCTCAGCGGTTAGAGCGTCGGCCTGCGGTCCTGAGAGACCCGGGTTCGGTTCCCGCTAAGGGCACGTACCTCAGTTGCAGTTTGTCCCCGGCCCTGGTCGGTTGTGCGGGTGGCAGCCACTCGATGTTTTCCTTTCACGTCGATGTTTCTCTCTCTCTCTGTTCCTCTCTCTCCCTCCCACTCTACCTGAACAAAAAATGGAAAAATGTCCTCGGGTGAGGATAAAAAAAAAAAAAAAAAAAAAATGGTGTTGGGAAAATTGGACAACTACATGCAAAAAACTGAAGACCATCAACTTACACCCTACACGAGAATAAACTCAAAATGGATTAAAAACTTAAATGTGACTCATGAATCCATAAAAATCCTAGAAGAAAATGTAGGCAAAAAATTTCGGACATCATACACAGAAGAATTTTCACTGATACATTACCTAAGGCAATAGAATCAAAGGAGAAAATGAACACATGGGACTACTGCAAACTCAAAAGCTTCTGCACAGCAAAAGAAACAACCACCAAAATGGAAAGACAACCCACTCAATGGTATAGCATAATTGCCAATGATACATCAGATAAGGGGTTAATTTCCAATATATATAGAGTGCTCATACAGCTCAACAAAAGGAAGCAAAGTAACCAATTAAAAATTGGGTAGAGGAACTAAATAGACACCTCTCCAAACAGGACATACAAATGGTTAAGAGACATATGAAGAAATGCTCAAAATTACTAATCATCAGAGAGATGCAAATTAAAACAACAATGAGGTACCACCTCACACCTGTCAGAATGGCCACCATCAACAAATCATCAAACAACTAGTGTTGGCGAGAATCTAGAGAAAAGAAGTTTCTAGTACACTGGTGGTGGGAATGCAGACTGGTGCAGTCACTATGGAATACAATATGGTGTTACCTCAAAAAATTAAAAATTGAACTTCCATTTGACCCAGTGATCCCACTTCTAGGAATATACCCTAGGATGTCTGAAACACCAATCAGAAAGAATATATGTACCTCCATGTTTGTAGCAGCACTATTTACAATAGCCAATATCTGGAAACAGCCCAAGTGTTCATCAGTAGAGAAATGGATTAAAAAAAGCAGTGGTACATGTACACAATGGAGTACTATGCAGCTGTAATAAAGAAAGATCTCTTATCTTTTGAGACGACATGGAGGGACATGGAAAGTATTATCCTAAGTGAAACAAGACAAGCAGAGAAAGACAAATATCACATGATCTCATTTATTTGTGGAATATAATGAACATAACAGTCTGAGGAACAGGGTAGTCCCAGAGAGGTGGAAGTGGGGTACAGACTGACAATCCCCAGAAGAGGGGGTGGTGGGGAGAAATAAACCACAGAACGTATATACATGTATGTATGGACATGGACATGGACAACAAAGCTGGGGACAGGGTGGGGAGGAATGGGGCTGGGGGAATCAGTAGGGGGAAAAGGAGAAACATCTGTAACAAAATAAATTAATTAATTTTGAAAAATGCAGCAGAGAAAAAAAATCCACAAGGACAAATACACCACTGTGGGATGTAATGTCAAAATCAGGGATGATATGTGTATACTGGGGGTGGGGTGTAGCAAGAGGTATATGGAAACTCTAGCTGCTCAGTTTTTACTGTGAACCTAAAATGTGCTGAGAAATGAAGTTTGTTAATAAAAATAAATAAATAAACACACACAAAAAAATAAAAACAAAATTAACAGGGTGTAAATTTTCACATATGACATACTGGCCGGAAATTTTGTCCATTAAATCCAAAGTCCATTAAAGGGGCGTCTGCAAAATCAAGGATTTATTGTTTTTCCTTATTTTTTCTAGCTATGGGTTTGATTTGCCTTTTGTTTTAGTTCTTTAGAGAGTAAATTTACATTATGGATTTGAGATCTTTTTTCAATGTAAATATTTATAGCTATAAATTTCCCTTTTGCACTGCTCTGCTGCATCCCATAAGTTTTGATATGTTGTGTTTTTTATTTCTTTTTTATTTGTCTCAAGGTATTTTCTAATCTTCCTTGTGATTTATTTTTTGATATGTTGCTTAATTTCTACATACTGTAGATTTTCCAGTTTTTCTTCTGCTATTGGATTCCATCATGATCAAATATATAATTTCAGTCTTCTAAATTTATTAAGATTTTTTTTGTGGCCTAACATATATATGGTCTATCCTAGAGAATTTTCCACATCCAATTGAAAAAAATGTGTATTATGCTGTTGGGTGGAGTGTTCTGTATATGTCTGATAGCTTCAATTGATCTATAGTGTTGTTCAAGTCCAGTTTTCCATTTATCTTTTGTCTGGTTGTTCTATGTGTTACCAAAGATGAGCGTGTTGCACTCTCCTATTATTATCTTAAAGCAGTCTACTTTTCCCCTTCAATTGTATCAATATTTGCTAGATATATTTTGGAGGTCTTTGGATGTTCTGTGCATATATATTTATAATTGTTATATCCTCATAGTGAATTGACTATATAGCCACTCCAGCTATCATTTGCTTACTTTTTGCATAAATTATCCTTTTCATGTTTTTATCTCCAATCTAATTCTGTCTTTAGAGCTAAAATAAGTATATTGATAATCAATAGTTTGTTTTTTTTTAAACCCTATCTTCCAATCTATGCATTTTGATTGGAGAATTTAGTTCATGTACATTTATAGTAATTAGTGATAAGACAGGTATAACTTTTGTCATTTTATTTGTTTTCTCTATATCATATCTTTTTTTGTCCCTCTTTTCCTCCATTACTGCCTTCTTTGTGTTTAGTTGAGTTTCTGTAGTAAAACATTTTGATTCTTTTTTTATTTCCTTTTGTGTATGTTCTATAGATATTTTCTTTGTTATCATCATGGTGATTACCTATAACCTCCTTAAGTTATAACAATCTAAATTGAACTGATACCAACAACTTTAATTGCATAAAACTTTGTTCCTATATATTCTCCCCCTGTATGTTACTGATGTTACAAATTACATCTTTATACATTATATACCCATTTACATAGATTTATAATGAATTTGTCTTCTAAAGTTAAATTAAAGTTAACTTAAAGTGATGTTAAATTAAAAGTGGTGCCCTGGCCGGTTTGGCTCAGCGATTAGAGCGTCGGCCTGTGGACCACAGAGTCCTGGGTTCGGTTCCCACTGGGGGCATGTGCCTTGGTTGCAGTTTCTCCCCAGCCCCAGTTGGGGTCGTGTGGGGAGCAACCAGTCAATGCGTCTCTCTCACGTCGATGTCTCTCTCTCTTTCTCTCTTTCCCCCTCTCTCCCTTCTACTCTAAAAATAAAAAAAGTGGTGTTACATCCAAACTTACAGTAGTGGCTTTTATATTTACCCACATATTTACCTTTACTAGAGATCATTGTATCTTCATTCAGCTTCAAGTTACTACGTAACATTCTTTCACTTTGATATGAAGATATGATATTGTGATTTATAATAAGAAATACTGGTGTGGGTAATATTTGGTCTTTGTCCCTGTTTCTGGCACAGAGTTTCTAAAACTTTTGGAATTTCCTAAGTGATAAGACAATGACAGTGTCTTATGTTAATGAGATGACTTTTGGAAAGTCACTGGACAAACTAAGTATAATAATTGGTTGCCTTGGGAATGGACCATGTGATTAGAGTGCTAGAATTTTCAGTCCTACCCCTGGATCTTGAAGGAGGAGAGAAGGGTTGAAGATTAAGTTTAATCACCAATAGCCAATGATCTTATTGATTATGCCTATGTAATGAAGCCTCCATTAAAAAACAAAAAACAAAAAAAATAGGATGGGTTCAGAGAGCTTCAGGATTGGTGAACACATGGAGGTGCTGGGAAAGTGGCACACAGAGAGAGGATGCTATACACTTTCCTACATACCTTGTTCTATGCAGTTTTTCCATATGGCTGTTCCTGATTTATATTCTTTATACTACACCAGTAAGCTAGTAGGTAAAATATTACTCTGAGTTCTGTGAGCCATTCTAGCAAATTAATTGAATCTAAGGAGGAATCATGGGAACCTCTGATCTATAGTAAGTCAGTCAGAAGCATAGGTGGCAACATGTACTTGTGATTGGCATCTGTAGTGAAGAAGTAGGGGTAGTCTTATAGGACTGAAACCTTAACCTATTGAATCTAATGCTGTCTCTGGGTAGTATTAACAGCTTGGTGGTATTAGAAAAAAACACATCTGAGAACAACTATTTTTTAGCATTCATTGTAGACCAGTTTAGTTGTAATGGACTCTCTTAGTTTTAGTTTGTCTGAGAATGTTGTAGTTTCTGCCCTCACTTTTGAAGGATTGTTTACTGGATAAATAATTCTCAGTAGAGTTTTTTTCTTTCACCACTTTAAATATATCATCCCAATGTCTTCTTGCCTCCAAGGGTTTTGCTGAGAAATTGAGGAGTAATCTTATTGAAGATCTCCTGTACTTGATGTATCACTTTTTTGGAAGACAGTTTTTGTTGTTGTTTTTTTTCAGTTAATTTTGTCCCTCTAATGAGCTGTATTTTCCTGTGTGTTTTGTTGTTGATCGTTCGTAAACTTTGTTTAGGGGTTTGTTGTTGAAAATTGAGTATTTGATTGTTATAATGTGGTAATTATGGATACCAAATCTCCCCTCCCCCAGGGTTTGCTTTGTTTTTTTCTTTGTTTGTTTGTTGAAGGCTGAGATAGTTCAAAAGTCTATTTTCTGCTATGTGTGTTCACTGAAGTCTCTGTTAAATTAGCTTGTGTTCAGCTAATGTTTTGATAGACATTTTCTTGAATTCCAGGAGCTGAAACAGAGAAACAAAAAACAGAGAGAGAGACAGAGACAGAGAGAGACAGAAAATAAAATCACCATCCCTGTCCTAGTAGCCTGGCTCTGTGAGGAGGTACTCTTTCTGCTTAGGTAGACTAGCTCTGAGCCCAGGGAACCAACATTAGGGGAAAGTTTAAAGTCTTCTATGGATTATTCTGAACACATATGTTACTTATGTTTCCACATAGCTTTCTAGAGTCCTCTATAAAAATGACTGCTTTTCCTAATTTCCCAAAAGGTCTCATCTCACTTTCTCCTCTGGGCCTTAGATGGTTTATTGTATGTCTCCAGTGAGGATCTGTTGCCCTAGGTGTTTGTGGGTAAGTAATCTCCTTGTAGTTTTTATGAGCAGAGCCTTAAACTTTTCCTGCCTCTGTCCTGAGTTATGTGAAAAAGAGACAGGAAATCAGTTTTTCAGGTATTCCCAAGCAGGATAGAATAGACATACACAATAATTTCCAATAAATTCTGCTCTCACCCAGTCAGTGTGACTCAGTGAATTGAGCATCGTCTCGTGGACTAAAAGGTCCAGGTTTGATTCCTGGCCAGGGTACATGCCTGGTTTGCAGGTTTGATCCCCAGTAGGGGTTGTGCAGGAGGTAGTCAATAGATGTTTATCTCTGACATTGATGTATCTACCTCTTTCTCCCTTCTTCTCTCTCTAACAAATCAATTAAAAATCAATAAATAAACAAGTATTTTCTGCTCTCTCCCTGGAACTGGGAGCTATGTTACCACTACTGAAGACCAAAACTGTTGCCATTTGCGCAAAGGTTTGTTGTTTTGCTTTGTGTGATTATATGAAGGAACATGAGCTTAGATCTTCCTAGTCCAACATTCTAGTGGTATCTCATCATTATTATTTTATGTGGATTTACCACATACCAAGAACTGCAGTGAGCTGGTTATTTTCTCTTTGCCCTCCAGACCCACGCTTTACCCTTCTCTGTCCCAGCCTGTGCCCAGCAGGCAGATCTATAGAGGCCATATAAATGGGCTCTCAGCCCAAGTGAGAGGAGAGGGAAACTGTGCATTTAGTTCCCTTTCTGCAGTGTACACAAGTCAGCAGCATTTTTCCATCAAATGTCACAGTTCTACTCCAATGACCCTCTCCCTATAGCTACCCCTGCTGAGATCTGGAATTGGCACATTTCCCTTCAGACCTGGGGGTAATAAAGAGCTTAATAGCCACGATGACCTTTTGCTATTTTAGCCCCAAGATCTTTTAACATCCTTTGTACATGTCTCTAAGTATTTCCATAACTTATAAAACACTCCTTAACTAACACTCCTTACTTAGTTTAAGAGTGCCATCTGTTTCCTGTTGGAACTCTGATTAACATACTGTACTATTGGCTGCTATTTCTCTTTCAGAGAAATGCCTCTGATTTTGGATAAATGATATCCAAAGATATCAAGAGATTCTGAAGGCTACTTTGGGTCAGGCAATAGGAATTAACTTTCTTGAATGAATTTAGAGTATTTATCAGGATAATACTCAGATTGAGATTCAGAAAATGTCTCATTAAAAATGCAGCCTTGGCCCAGTCAGTGTGGCTCAGTGGTTGAGTATCGACCCATGCACCAAGAGGTCGCCCACTCGATTCCCAGTCAGGGCATATGCCCAGGTTGTGAGCCCAACCCCAAGTGTGGACAGTGCAGTAGGCGGCCAAGCGATGTTCTCTTTCATTAATGTTTCTATCTCTTGCTCCTTCTCTCTTCCTTTCTCTCTAAAAGTCAATAAAGAAAAAAATCTTTTTTTTAAAAAATGCAGCCCTAGCTAGTTTGTCTCAGCGATTAGAGCACCAGCCCGCAGACAAATTAGACGAGGGTTTGATTCCCGTCGAGGGCATGTACCTTGGTTTTGGTTTGTCCCCAGCCCTGGTCAGGGTCTCGCGGGAGGTAACCAACCAGTTAATATGTCTCTTTCATGTTGACGTTTATCTTTCTCCCTCTTACTTTACCCAAAAATAATTTTAAAAATATCCTCTGGTGAGGATTAAAAATTAAAATTAAAATTAAATAAAATTTTAAAAAATGAAGCCTTGCCCTGGCTGATGTGGCTCAGTTGGTGGGAACATCATCCCACACATTGAAAGGCCACAGGTTTGATTCCCAGTGGTTGGGGCACACCCCAGGGCTGAGGGTTCAATCACCAGCCCCAGCTGGGGCGTGTGCAGGAGGCAACCAATTAGTTTCTCTCTCACATCTTCCCCTCCCCTCCCCTCCCCTCCCCTCCCCTCCCCTCCCCTCCCCTCTCCTCCCCTCCCCTCCCCTCTCCTCTCCTCTCCTCTCCTCTCCTCTCCTCTCCTCTCCTCTCCTCTCCTCTCCTCTCCTCTCCTCTCCTCTCCTCTCCCTCTTTTCCTTCCTTCCTTCCTTCCTTCCTTCCTTCCTTCCTTCCTTCCTTTCCTCCTCCTTCTCTAAAAATCAATAAAAATGTCCTCAAATGAGGATAAAAAAAAAAAAAAAAAAAGGTGCAGCCTTAATTCCAAAATCTGAAATGTGAAACAAATTTACGACTTAATTTCTACAAAACAAGTTAATGAAAAGACTGCACTCCTTACATGGATAGGCAGAGCAGAGCAGCAATTCCCTATCACAGTGAGGGTTCCCATGAGTAGAATCATCTTGCTGTTCCCCAGATTGAGGAGATGAGTGGAAAGTATGAACTGCCAAAGGACATAGTATCTCCTGTGTCTAGAAAAGAGTTACTTATAAAGTGAGATCAAGTGTGCTAATTGTTCCTGGTCTGATTATCCTCCTCATTGCTGATAATCTTTTCTTAACCACTTCCTTTGTCAGAAACCTTAAGTGGCTGCCTTTGACCACGAGACAAGAATGACAAATGCTCAGCATGTGAGTGTTTACCCACCCCCACCTCCCATGGCCTTCTTGCCCGCTACAGCTGCTTTCAGTCTTAGAGCCACTTTCATTGCAGATTTCCACGTAACCAGTACTTACCTTACTTCTTATTCAAGGTAAATACATTTCCCAAGCTTGTCCTGTAAAATAAAATATGTTCCAAATTCAAAAGCATGGCATTACACAATCTGACAACAATCTTTTATTCTAGCATCTTAGCACTTTTCCTCTTACTCTTTGGTGCTATTCCTTTAGCTCTTTGCACTATTCACGGCACATATTGGGTGAAATATTTGTTAGACTAATATTAATATAATTCTATTGTATAATTAAAGTTTTCTCTAAACACACACACAACATTTAAATCTGAGCCAAACATGTTCAGAATATTAATGTCACACCGGATAATATTTGTAAATTAGTTTGGAGCAGTTAATTGTATATAATTATTTATATATATTTAAGAGCAGAAATTATATATTTAAATTAAAAGTTAGAAAATATATTCCTTATAGAGCAAAACTACATGTTCACACTCAATGTGTCTTTAACTGAATCTTGCAAACAGATGACCCTAATGACATTGGTCTTTTCACAATAGAGTGGTCAACACATTCACATATGAGGTCCAGTTTTTTTGGTTGTAGCTCAGATCTCCACACTGTATAGCTCATTGTTTCTGAAACAAGCTTAAAGCAAATAACAAGTTTCTTCTATTCTTCCAAGTTGTCTCAATTTTACCTCTCCTTAGAAAAGCCCATTACATTATTTATTTGCTAACTTTTTTTAGGTGTAATCTTCTTAACATTAAGTTACTGACTTTAAACTTCAATTTCTTAAACAGAAGAGTAAAGCAAAAACAGTATTTTTTAAATTAGAGAGAATTGTGTGTGTGTGTGTTTAGAGAAAACTTTAATTATACAATAGAATTATATTAATATTAGTCTAACAAATGTTTCACTCAATATGTGCCATGAATACTGCAAAGAGCTAAAGGTATAGCACCAAAGAGTAAGAGGAAAAGTGCTAAGATGCTAGAATAAAAGATTGTTGTCAGATTGTGTAATGCCATGCTTTTGAATTTGGAACATATTTTATTTTACAGGACAATTTAGGGGAAATAAATTAATATTGGATATAAACAACTACTAACTGCTACTTATCAGTGCAATCGAGAGCATGGAAAATTGATATCCAGATGAATTTCTTTCCTTCAATATTTATTGTGAGACTGCTTTATGTCAGGACTGGGCTGAAGGTTGGAAGACCGAAGGTCAAAGGAAGTCACTGCCCATCCTCCAAGAGCATACTCACATGTGGGGATAGAAGACATGTAAAGAAATTACTGTAACCTAATTATTAATTTTAAATTTCACTCTTTAGATAATATTTTAAAACTACCCTTTATTGAGAACATACTTGTAATGGGCAATCATTATTTTGCATGTATTATATAATTTAATTCTCATGGCAACTCAATAAAGTAGGTAATACACATTTTACTTTGGAGATGAGAAATTAAATTTCAAATAGTTTGGGTTACACAAAGTTCAATAAGTTAATACAGCCCATGCTCACAAGGAGCCAGAAATTAATGATTGGAGTTATATTTTTAGACAAACATTGAAAACCTTAAAACATAAAACAAAGCCAAGGATACCAATAATCCTAAAACTAAATTATCAGTTCACAGATAATTCAAGATATTCCAAATATGTGATAGTTGGTAGCTGACAACCCAAAAGATACTTTTTGTTCAAAGTAATTATTTTTTTACTAAATTTTTTTAGTAAATGAACCAACTAAAAACATTTTTAAATCTTTTTTTAAAGTAACAAAAATAAATTTCAATGTAGCAAAATATGATTTTGATCTCAGCACAGGACTTATCTTCATCAATAACCCAGGGTGATATGTGGATGTGTGGCCAGGAGTGATAACAAGTAGAAACACAGTCATAATGGTGGGGCCTGGGAGTGCATATTTGAAATTAGATTTGGCATATTTGAAACACCTTTATTATTTTTATTGTTTTAACATATTTTCAAAGTGAGAACAATGAACTAGGACAAAAAAAATGCTATTGATATGAAAAGCTTCCATTTCTGTGAAATTTCTAATATAGAATGTTAATTATGCAATTCAATTACTTTTATTAAGAAATTACAATTTTTAAAAAAAGAAATTAGAACTGTTAAAATATGAAGAAATGTGCCTCTTTTTCAGCAAAACTTTTCTAAGTGCCTTAGAATGAGTGTTTTTGAGATCCTGAGAGCAGACTTTACAAATGGAGAGGCAGGATCAATCACATACAGAATGATCCACCTTTACTTGCACAGAGGCCAGAAGTGAAAAGGTATAGTAGAGAGAAACTGCTGAACACAACCTGAATTCCCTCCAAGAGCTCCCTGCACAAATGCCCTGTACAAGTGAAAAAAAACAGAGTGGACTTCTATTGGATGATGGCTCAAAAATTCTGAAATCAAGCTTTGCTCTATCAGGGAATTGGCAGTTGGGTTGGAAGCATTTCAACAGAATGCACCTCAGACTTGAGGAAGAAACAGAAAATCGAGGAACTTGAGTAGCACACAAAGTCAGCGGGAACTGGAGTTTTTTAGTTTAGGGTTCCAGAAGCACCAGAAATAAAATTCTGTAAGCACGTATAGGAGCTTGTGCTTGGGTATGGGGGTGGAGGGTGGATCCGGAAGGTGTGAACAGGAATTTCATTAGTCAAATGAAAAAATTTAGTGAATACATAAACCTGCTCCAGAGATAGACAATGCAGGTTCAAGTACTAAAAACTCTAATAGACCTAGAAAAAACAATAATAACAAAAATAAAAAATAATAAAATTTAAAAAAATGGTTGGTTTTAATCTTGGAAAAAGATTTATTTAACAGGTTTTACTCAGTCCGACCAGTGTGGCTCAGTGGTTGAGCATCAATCTATGCACCAAGAGGTTGCCAGTTCTATGCCCAGGTTGTGGGCCTGATCCTCAGTGCAGGGCATGCAGGAGGCGGCCAATCAATGTTCTCTCTCATCGATGTTTCTCTCTCTCTCCCTCTCACTTCCTCTCTCTCTAAAATCAATAAAGAAAAAAATTAAAAACAAACCAAAACAGGATTTACTCAGTTTGTACATGTATATATGTGGACCAAAGTGCAAAAAGAACAGACCATCAACTAGAAAAACAAATTGAGAAATTAAAATTCTACAATCTACCAGCTGTGTGACCTTGAGTACTTTATTTCACCTTTGTGAGCCTCAGTTTCTTCATCTGTAAAACAGAGATAATGAACGAACCTAGTTCATAGGCTACTTGTAAGGAATACGTGGGATAAGAGGTTAACACTGCCTGGCTCTAGTAAGTATGTCATCTCATCAAATATTATTATTATCATCAAAGATCTACATTGCATATTTAGACAGTAAATTCTGGCCTTAATTAAACATGATTTGCCAAGTCTTAAAAAAAAAATTCACCTTTTGTCTGTCTTTCCTTCCACTCCACCCCCACTCCCACCCCCACCCCTAGCTTTTTCCTGACACTGAAGAATTTTCCTGGGAACTGTATGAAGTCTAATTTTCTGGAACTGAAATAAGTGTGTCCCTCAGTAGATTCCTCCTCACACATTCTCAGAAGACCCCCCCCCACACACACACACACACACAATTCTTCTAAACCTTCTCCAAGATGACCTAAACTTAGATGGTCATTTGGCACTAGAGGTTCTAATTATACTAGCTTCTAGAGGGAAGACAATCTCCCTACACGATTCTGTCCAGCAGCCATGGGAAGGAAGGTGGGATGGACACAACATTCTTCATCAGTGTGGGTACAGACCAGCTTCAGTACAGTGCAATCTCTTCCTGGTGTCCCACAGACGGGCCAGGTAGGAGAAAGTAGAAGATACCACCATACCTGGATTTCAGAAAGGTTTTTATTTTATTCAGATCAAGTTGAGAAGACACCATAACCTACACCTGTGTTTCTCAAACAGGGTAAAGAGATCAGAGCTGTGAAACACGGCAGAAATACGAACATACCTTTGTTTCTGGAACTGGTCAGGACCTTCAGCACCATTCTACTGGCTCCTCAGCCCTGTTCAGACTCTGCCTGATCTTTCAGGACTTTCCCTCCTGCCATGCCCTTTCTGTTACCTTCACTGCACCTTCGCGTTAGAGGAAGATACTTACCTAGACTGTTATTGGGTCCCACCCTTCAATCAGGATGTTCACCAAGTATTTCAAAATCACCCTGGAGGAATGTGGGCTATGCTCCCTGGTGATTTCCTCTTTCATTCTTTATTCCCTATCTTCCTCACTCCCTCCCTCTCTCCCTTCTTTCCTTCTAATCCTTCCTTTTTTCTCTTCCTCCCTCCATCCTCTCTTCCTTTCTGACAATTGGCTGCCTGTTATATGCATGATGCTGACTTTGTTAATTATCTGGGTTTACATTGGGCTCTTAAATTTGAAAATGACAGCAAATAATGTTAGGTTGCTAACACCTTGAAAGGGAAGAAAACTTTTGGGTATGTTGAATAAATGCGCTGAAGCTAATTACAAAAAAAAAAAAAAATGTGAAATGATTTAGACTCAAATAAGTTTAGACTCAAGGTAGCACAGGGGCAAATTCCATTGAGGAATAGGTAGAATAGATTAATGGGGCAGAAATAGTTCAGCAAAGTAAATAAAATGTATTTGTTGAGCTCTGTCTCTGCCACTCCCAATCATTCTGACCTGTGCCAGGGACTATGAGAAGTATGAAAAAAAGTAGAAAAGATGCTTTGGGGAGGCATCTTGAGGCAGATGTCGCTTTGGAACTGTTGACCAGTATACTATGCATGGATTCCCTGGGAATTTCTAGGCCCATGACTATGAAATAGGTGAAACCACTGCAGAGGTTTAGTGGTCTCCCAGGAAGGAGTAAGTTTCCTGCAGTGAATAACCCAGTGTTCAGAAAAGTTTTCCTGACCTCAGCTTTTAAGCAGCTCACCAAGACCATCCTACTCAAGAGGGCATTGGAGCATAACACCACAGTCCACACTTTATTTATTTTGGGGGGTATTTTTCAAAGGGACATTTGAACCAGAAGTGGCTCATGATCCCTGGAAACTCTGAGTAGTGGCTTGACATCTTAGGAATCTGTCTGTCATGCTTTGTAGAAAAGTCTGGAAGGGTCTAATTCTGTCTGGAAAACAAAACTAATGGTTATTGATGTAAAATTGTAACTGCTTACTCTCTTTCTTTTAATAAAAGACCCAATCCCAAAGTAAAACCAATTAAATCTTTTGGATATCTAGATATATCACTTAAAACCAATTTGCTTTTATTGGTCTAATTCTATTAACTTTGGATTTTGTGTGCACAGTGTAGAGTTGTAATGCTTTGACAAGTATTTTTAAATCCTTGATATTTACTTTTTCCATTCCCACTTTTTTTCAGAGAAGCCTAATGTCTTCCAGCATTAGACTTTCATGTCCATATTCATCACTGCAACTGACCCTAGAATGTTTACTTACAATGTTCATAAAAATAGCCTGCATGCCAAAAGTTGCTAGCTGCAGGAAAATGATAAAATAGAAAAACATTTAATATGCCAGTGGGAATTCCCTTACACATTAAATCAAAGGTTCTTTCAGAGGCCCACAGTGACCTTGAAAGGCCTACAGATTCAAGCCACACAGAACAACAGCAGGAGGGAATGCCTGCAGAGAAGCCACTCTGGCCGGAGCCCCTTCATGTCCTCCAGAAAACAGCCTGAAGGAGGTTTTGGCTTCATTGTCAAGGGCCTCAGGGGTACGTGTGTGGAGGCACTGGGTAGCTTTCCCATGGGGTTTTTGTAGTTTCTCACATCTCTACCGTGTGACATCTACTTTGCTCCTCTTCCTCCCTAACCACCAGACACAGTCTGTTTCTCTAAAAAGAGCACCATGGAGGGTTTCCTCTTTATTTTTTAAAAATGTTACCACTTTTCTAAGATATAATTGATATATAACATTGTGCAAGTGTAGGGTGTGATGTGATGATATGATACACATCTATATTCCAAAATCTTTGCCACAGGAAGTTCAGTTAACACATCCTCACCTTACAAATGTGGAGGGTTTCCAAGGGTGACATGCTAGAGAAGGAATACAAGTCACAATGTGGAGGGAACATGCCCCTGGGTAAGTAGCCCTGGATTCCAACTTTGACTCTGCTGCTACATATATTGACCAATTCATTGCATGCCTCTGAATGTGAGATGCATTCATGGTTTTCAGCCCTAGTGGTTCCAAGAAGTACCCCTACCTAGATCAGAGAAGGGATAACATGGAGTAATTGGGTTTCTAACCACCTGCGACCCATTCCCATTCCAATCATCTCTAATTTATCAATTTAATGTTTTGGATTACACATAACATTTAACTCACAAAAATGTGTCTTACTGTTAAAAAAAGAAAAATTAACAACCACTGGACCAAAAAGAGATACCTATTCCATATTAACATAATGTGGAGCTAGTTATATCTCAGACTCCAATTTCCCTGTTCTTGGCATTCCCAATGAAAGCTGGTCTTGTTACAGCCACCAGCACTAAGGAGCTGTCAGGTCATAAGTGCCAGGACAAGGTCCATCCAAAAGGTGAAGTTGGGTGGTGTGACATGAGGATACTACCTTGCTTATGTAAAGGATGGTGCAGTTCCACAAGCTGCAAGATGAACCAGCTTACAGAATGCCTTTCTCCACTTTTGGGTTACTTTATAAGAATAGCACCAAAGAATGTTTCCTTCCAGATTGTCAAAGGTGTTTGTTTGTTTGATTGTTTGTTTAACTGAACCAGGTCTCTTCCCAGGATTCAGGAAATCTAAGAGAATTGTACTGGGACACATGTGAGTGACAGGCACTGTGATGACGGAACCAGTTAGCCTCTTGCAGTGAGGCTTTTCTGTGAGACCAAGCTTGTCCTGAGATGATCTTTCCCAGATGGCTGCTCAGGACTTCATGAAAACAGAATCCTAAGAAGTCTACCAAACAAGACCATCCAAATCCCAGTAGTGAGCACCACTGGCCCAGCTACATTTATCATACCTTCTTCTGTTGTTCCAAAGTCCTCGATTTAAGTCACACAGAATATTTAAAATCATTCATCAATAAATTATTTTGCCATTCACTAGCCACCTATCATGCTAGATGTCCCACCTAAGTTTTGTCCTTGATTCAGTTTCTGTCAACATGACAACATTGACTCAAAATTATATTACCAATTAAAACTAAACATAAGAAAAACAGGTTTTGCTGGGCAACACATAGGAAACTTTACAACCCAGCTGCTTATAATCCTAACATCAAAGGATAGTTTTCACTAATATTTTATTGTTTGTTCTTCCATATCTTCTCTATGTGTACATAACATATATTAACAGCAATAAGATCATATAATACATGCAGTTATAAAATCTGCTGTTTTAACTTTAAACAACATAGCCTGAACATTTTTTCAGGTTAATCAATATTCTTCTGTAATATAATTTTAATGACTTATAAGGTACATAAATTATATAAGTCAAGTCTCAATTCAGTTGGAAAACTGTTCAGAAGCTCAGCTGTTCCAATTTTTTAATATAAAAATTCTGAGCTGAATATATTTATGCCTTTATCCTCATTCTTGTAGTTGGAATTCCAGTAATGAAGGGAATGTTTTTAATAAATATTAAAGATGTTGGCCCAGCTGGTGTGGATCAGTGGTTGAGCATCCACCCATGCACCAAGAGGTTGCCAGATAGATTCCCAGTCAGGGCACATGCCTAGGTTATGGGCCCAATCCCCAGTAGGGGACATGCAGGAGGCGGCCAATCGATGTTCTCTTTCATTGATGTTTCTGACTCTCCTTCACCCTTCCTCTCTCTCTAAAAAATCATTAAGAAAATAATTTATATTTATTTTATTTTATTTTTTATCCTTACCTGAGGACATTTTTTTTATTTTATTTTTTTTTTTGCATTTATCTTGAGATAGAGCAGGAGGGAGAGAGAGAGCAACATTGATGTGAGAGAGACACATCGAGTTGTTGCCACCCACATGACTCCAACTGGGGCAGGGACAAACCACAACTGTTTATGTGCCCTTGGCAGAACTCGAACCTGAGACTCATTGCTCTGTGGGCCAACACTCTAACCACTGAGCCAAACTGGCCAGGGCAAGAAAAATATTAAATAAATATTGCCAATTTTTACTCTGGAAAGATGAATCTACACATGTGCCACTATTATTTATTTTCCTGCACTCTAGTCCACATGGGATATTATTATTTTTATTTTTCATCAACTGCCCTGGCTGGGTGACTCAGTTACTTGGAGTTACACCAGAAAGTTGTAGGTTTGATTCCCGGTCAGGACATATACCTAGGTTTCAGGTTGAATCCCTGGTCAAGGCACATACAGGAGGCAACTGATCGATGTTCCTCTCTCACATCTCTCTCTCTGTCTCTCTCTCTCTCATTTCCTCTCTCTAAAATCAATAAACATGTCCCTAGGTGAAGATTTTTTTAAATCTTCATAAATTGACAGAGGAGGGATAGTATCTTCTACCTGTTTCTATTTGAAAATTTTTGCCCTGTAGTAAAAGTGAACATTGTATTAAAAATGTGTTAATTATCTGTATTTCTCCTCTTGGCAGTCTCCACTCATGTCTTTTGCCATTTTCTTTTTGTTGTACCCATATATTTATTGATTTCTAAGAGCTCATTATATATTAAGGATCCTAACCTTCTATGTAATATGTATGCAACATATATTTCTTCCACTGCTCTAATCTTTAAAAAGTTGTTTAGGCCATTTATGCTAAAAATGATAAAAACTATCTTTTTAAAATTTTTACCTGATTTTGGTATCATTCTTAGAAAGTGCTTCCTCAACCCCTCAAGGTTATATAAATATGGCTTTTTTCTTCAAATATTGATGTTATTTTCATGTCACACTGAAATTATTAATCAGGAGTTTATATAAGAATAACATATCAGATAGACTTCTGTCCTCTAAATCAAATATTCATTCTATTGACAAATCTTTTCAGTTCTTCTTTCACATCCCTTGTTGTGTCCAGTTCTTTTTGCATAAACTGACAATTTTAATTGGTCTGCTCTCCAAATCCAGGCTGAATTTTAAATTAGTTAAACTATTCTGAAGCTCAGGGCAATTAAAAATGCTAAGACCCCTTATAATTTTGTAATGAAAAAGTAAATAAAATTATTAATTTTACTAATTGTAACATAATAGTTCACAGTGTCTAAACTAAATTATGATGCCACTGTTGGTTATTAAAAAGCAGGATTCCTTTAACTAGAGCTGTTTTCTCTGATCTATACAGCATTTCTTCCTAAACCCCACAGAAGCAGTAAATCACTGACTGGTAGCTGTGAGCCTTCTATCACAGTGAACCATGTAGTTACAATTTCATCCTTCACCACCATCTCAGTTTCATCTTTCAAATTGCTGCGAAAGTGTTCTTTTTCTCCAGAAGGCATTAACAGATTGCTAAGTTGAGAGCTCAACAAATTTTCTGCCTTCTCACATTCTTTATTCGCTTCTGTAATATTTACCATTGTTACCTCCACCAAAGTTAAATCACCTCCAATATACATGAACCTAAGTTTTCTTAAATACACTTTATTTTTTTTATTAATTAATTTTTGTTACAGATGTTTCTCCTTCCCCCCCCCCGATACTCCCTCCCCCTCCTTCCCTGCCCTGTCCCCAGCCTTGTTGTCCATGTCCATTGTTCATGCATACATGCATATAGGTTCTGTGGTTTATCTCTCCCCGACCACACCTCCTCTGGGGATTGTCAGTCTGTACCCCATTTACACATCTCTGGGACTACCCCATTCCTCAGACTGTTATGTTCATTATATTCCACAAATAAGTGAGATCATATGAAACTTGTCTGTCTCTGTTTGGCTTGTTTCACTTAGGATGATACTTTCCCGGTCCCTCCATGTAGTCTCAAAGGATAAGAGATCTTTCTTTCTTACAGCAGCATAGTACTTCATTGTGTATGTGTACTACATCTTTTTTTATTCATTTATCTACTGATGGACACTTGGGCAGTTTCCAGATCTTATCTATTGTAAATAGTGCTGCTACAAACATGGGGGTACATATATTCTTTATTATTGGTGTTTCAGGCTTCTTAGGGTATATTCCTAGAAGTGGGATCACAGGGTCAAATGGAAGTTCAATTTTTAATTTTTTGAGGTAACGCCATATTGTTTTCCATAGTGGCTGCACCAGTCTGCATTCCCACCAGCAGTGTACTAGAGTCCCCTTTTACCCACACCCTCGCCAACACTTGTTTGATGATTTGTTGACGGCAGCCATTCTGACAGGTGTGAGGTGATACCTCATGTTGTTTTAATTTGCATCTCTCTGATGATTAGTGATGTTGAGCATTTCTTCATATGTCTCTCAGCCATTTGTATGTCCTGTTTGAAGAGGTGTCTATTTAGTTCCTCTGCCCATTTTTTAATTGGTTTCTTTGTCTTCCTTTTGTTGAGTTGTATGAGCACTCTATAAATACTGAAAATTAACCACTTATCTGATATATCATTGGCAATTATGCTCTACCATAGTGGGTAGCCTTTCCGTTTTGATGATTGTATCTTTTGCTGTGCAGAAGCTTTTGAGTTTGATGTAGTCCCATGTGTTCATTTTCTCCTTTGTTTCTATTGCCTTAGGTGATGTATAAGTGAAAATTCTGCTGCGTATGATGTCTGAAATTTTGTTGCCTAAAGTTTCTTCTAGAATTTTTATGGATTAATGAGTCACATTTAAGTCTTTTATCCATTTTGAGTTTATTCTTGTGTATGGTGTAAGTTGATGGTCTAGTTTCATTTTTGTGCATGTAGCTGTCCAGTTCTCCCAACACCATTTATTATAGAAGCTGTCCTTACTCCACTGTATACTCTTGCCACATTTGTCAAATATTAATTGAGCATATTGCCTTGGGTCCATTTCTGGATTCTATGTTCTGTCCCACTGGTCTACATGCCTGTTCTTGTGCCAGTACCAGGCTGTTTTGATTACAGTGGTTTTTTAGTATAACCTGAAATCTGGTAATGTGATCCCTCCAACTTTGTTCTTCTTTTTCAAAATTGCTGTGGCTATTTGAGGTCTTTTATGGTTCCATATGAACTTTTCAAGTACTTGTTCTAATTCTCTGAAGTATGCCATTGATATTTAGATGGGGATTGAATTGAATCTATATATTGCTTTGGGTAGTATGGACATTTTAATGATGTTAATTCTTGAAATCCATGAACAGGGATATGCTTCCATTTTTTTTTTATATATATCTTCCTCTATTTCTTTTTTCAATGACCGGTAGTTTTCTGCGAAAAGGTCCTTTATTTCTTTGGTTAAGTTTATTCCCAGGCATCTTAATTTTTTTGCCTCAATGGTAAATGGGATTGTTTTCTTAGTTTCTCTTTCTGTGAGTTCATCATTGGTGTATAAGAATCCCTTCGATTTCTTGACGTTAATTTTGTATCCTGCTACTTTTCCAAATTCATTTATTAAGTCTAGTAAATTTTTGATAGAGTCTTTGGGGTTTTCTACGTATAGTATCATGTCATCTGCAAATAATGACAGTTTCACTTCCTCCTTTTCCATTTGGATCCCTTTTATTTTTTCTTCCTGTCTGATTGCTGTGGCTAAGACTTCCAGTACTATGTTAAATAAGAGTCGCAAGAGTGGACATCCTTGCCTTGTTCCTGTTCTTAAGAGAAATACTTTCAGTTTTTGCCCATTGAGTATGATGTTGGCTGTAGGTCTCTCATATATGGCCTTTACTATGTCGAGATATGATCCCTCTATTCCCACATTGCTGAGTGTTTTTATCAGAAATGGGTGCTGGATTTTGTTGAATGCTTTTTCAGCATTTATTGATATGATCATGTGGTTTTTATTCTGTATTTTATTTATGTTGTGTGTCACGTTTATTGATTTGTGAATGTTGTACCAGCCTTGCATCCCTGGCATGAATCCCACTTGGTCATAGTGGATAATTTTTTTTGGTGTATTGCTGGATTCGATTATCTAGTACTTTGTTCAGGATTTGGGCATCTATGTTTATCAGGGATATTGGCCTGTACTTTTCTTTCTTTGTAGTGTCTTTCTCTGGTTTAAGAATTAGAATCATGCTGGCTTCATAAAACGAGTTTGGGAGTCTTCCTTCTTCTTGAATTTTTTGAAATAGTTTGAGGAGAATGGGTGTTAGTTCTTCTTTGAATGTTCGGTAAAACTCCCCCGTGAAGCCATCCATGCCTAGGCCTTTGTTTGCTGAGAGAGTCTTGATTGCATCTTCAATTTCTTCTGTTATTAATGGTCTGTTCAAGTTTTCTATCTCTTCCTGGTCCAGTTTTGGGAGACTATGTGTTTCTAGAAATTTGTCCATTTAGCTTAGATTGTCGAATTTGTTGCCATATAATTGTTCATAGTAGTTGTTAACAATCTTTTGTATTTCTGTGGTGTCAGTTGTTACTTCTCCTCTTTCATTTCTGATTTTGTGTGTTTGGGTTCTCTCTCTCTTTGTTTCTTGGTGAGTCTAGCTAAGGGTCCATCAATCTTGTTTATCTTTTAAAAAAAACAGCTCTTTGTTTCATTGATCCTTTGAATTGTTTTTTTTGGACTCTATATCATTTATTTCTGCTTTGATCTTTACTATTCCCTTCCTTCTACTTGCTCCAGCGTTTTCTTTTTGTTTGCTCTCTAGTTCTTTAAGTTTTGTGGTTAGATAATCTATTAGAGATTTCTTTTTTTTTTTTTTTTTTTTTTTCAGGTAAGCCTGTAGAGCTATGAACGTCCCTCTCAGAACTGCTTCCACTGCATCCCATAGATTTTTTGTTGTTGTGTCTTCATTTTCATTGGTTTCCAGGAAGTTTTTAATTTATTCCTTGATCTCCTCGGTAATCCATTCATTGTTTAATAACGTGCTATTTACCTTCAATGTGTTCACATGTCTTTGTATGTTCTTGCAAATGATTTCTAGTTCTATGCCATTGTGTTCTGAGAAGATGCTTGATATGATTTCAGTGTTCTTGAACTTCTACAGACTTAGTTTGTGCCCTAACATGTGGTCTATCTTTGAGAATGTTCCATGTGCACTTGAGAAAAATGTGAATTCTGTAGTTTTGGGGTGTAATTCTCTGTAGATATCTATTAAATCCATTTGGTAGTGCTTTATTTAGAGTTTCTGTTTTCTTGCTAATTTTTTTTCTAGAGAATTTATCCAGTGATGTCAGTGGGGTGTTTAAGTCCCTTGCTATGATTGTATTGCTATCGATTTCTCCTTTAAAGTCCTCCAGAAGATTTTTAATATATTTTGGTGTTCCTATATTGGGTGCATACATGTTTATCAAGGTTATATCTTCCTGTTGGATAAATCCTTTCAATATTATGTAGTGGCCTTCTCTGTCTCTAGTTATGGCCTTCATTTTGAAATCTATTTTATCAGATATGAGTATTGCTACCCCAGCTTTTTTTTCCTTTCCGTTTGCTTGGAAGATTTTTTTCCATCCCTTCACTTTCAACCTAGGTGAGTCTTTTGTTGTGAGGTGGGTCTCTTGTAAACAACATATAGATGAGTCATGCTTTCTTATCCAATCAGCTACTCTGTGTCTTTTTATGGCAGCATTCAATCCATTTACATTTAAGGTGATAATTGATATGTACTTATTTATTGCCATTTTTGTTTAGTGTGGTTCTATTTTTCTTCCCATTTCTCCTGCTAATTACAGCAGTCCTTTTAACATTTCTTGCAGTGTTGGTTTGGTGCTATTGTATTCCCTTAGCCTTTTTTTGTCTGAGAAGCTCTTTATTTGACCTTCTATTTTGAATGATAGCCTTATATGGTAGAGTAGTCTTGGATTCAGATTCTTGTTTTTCATGACCATGATTACCTCATGCCATTCCCTTCTGCCCTGTAGTGTTTCTGTTCAGAAGTCAGCTGAGAGCCTTGTGGGGTTTCATTTGTAGGTAACCTGTTGCTTCTCTCTTGCTGCTTTTAGGGTTCTCTCTTTGTGTTGAATTTTTGGCACTTTGATTACTATGTGTCTTGGTGTGGGCTTGTTTTGCTTCTTCTTACTTGGAGCTCTCTGTGCTTCTTGAAGTTGAATACCTTCTTCCTTAACCAAATTAGGAAAGTTTTCTGTCACTATTTCTTCAAATATATTCTCTAACCCTTGCTCATTTTCTTCTTCTTCGGGGACTCCTATGATGTGAATGTTAATACGTTTCCAGTTGTCCCACAGTTCTCTTAAGCTGTTTTCCTCTGTTTTTTTTTTAATTTTTTCCTTTTGGTTTTCTGATTGGTTGATTTTTTTCTACCCTATTTTTAATTCACTGATCAGGTCTTCAGCTTCCTCTACTCTGCTGTTTAGACTTTCCAATGTGTTTTTTATTTCTTATATGTCATCCTTCATTTCTTTTTGGTGGTTTTTAATTTCCAACTGGTTGATTTTCAACATTTCTATGTCTTTACTCATGGTGCTTATGTCCTTACACATGCTGTTGAGCTTCCTCAAGATCATGGCTCTGAATTCTAGTTCTGTTCACTTGCCTAAATGCACCTCATTTGTCTCATCTTCAGTAGAGGTCTCTTGTTCTTTCATTTCCCTTTTGTTTTTGTTTTTCACCATTTTGGCTATCACAGTGGGCTTTGGAGTCTGCCAAATTTTCCCTGTGGGTATTGGTGTTCTGCTATTTGTGGCTCCCTCTCCTGGGTTTGGATGAAGCAGGGAGGATCCACTTTAAACACCACTGTCAAGTCTTAACTTTCCTGATTAGAGTTGGTAGCCCAGGGAATGGTAATTATCCTCTAGTTTTTTTGTCTAGAGGCTATTAGTAGTAGTCACCTGAAGAACCTTGGTTTCTGAGTTGACTGAAAAACTCCCTCAGGTGCTGAGTGTTAGAGGATTTCCTGAGGGTGGGGCAGATGCTGGTTATTAATGGGCCTCTATTAGCATTTTAATGGCCACCGGGTGGGGTTGAATCTCTGAGGGAGGGCTGCCACCTCTTCCCAGGGTCCTGGGAAGAAGTAAGATGACCACAATCCTATGTGGCTGCACTCAGCAAAAGCTCTGAGCACCCTCCAAATCCCGAGTGTCCCCACACAGTTCCAGTCCAGTCTGCCCTCCCTCTGCCGGAACCCAAGTTGAGTGGCTGCTGCCAATTTTACCTTTGTCCAGGCTCTGTGCCGTAGTGCCACCTCGACTTTAACCCAAGGGCGCTGCTCCCAGGTAAGGGCGGCCGAGGCTGCAGCAGCTTCCAGCCAAGGGCATAGCACCCAGCCGAGGTGGCCGCAGGTTCCAGCTGAGGCAGCTGCTGGTCCCAGCAGAGGCCATAGTACCCAGCCAAGGGCACAACTTCCAACCAAGGCTACTGGTCCCAGCCAAGGCCGCAGCAGGTCTCAGCCAAGACTGCAGCAGGTCCCAACCCATGTTGCTGCGGATCATGAGCTCCCATCCCCCTCTCGCGTCCTCTCAAGCCTACCAGGATTGAGTCAGTGTCCCTGGTTATGTGGTCCTCCAAGCTGCCTTTCGGTTGCTCCTTCCTGACGATTTGTCTTTATTTTCGTTGTAATTCCAATTTTGTCCTGGGAGATGGTCTGTGTAGCTTCCATTCACTCCGCCGCCATTTTTCTCTCCAAATACACTTTATTTTTTAGAAGTGTTTTTGATTAATAGAAATTGAAAAATAGTACAAAAATTTCCATACAGGGTTTTTTTTATGTTTTCTTTTATATTTTTAATAGTTTATTGATATATATATATATATATATATATATATATATATATATATTTTTAGTGAGAGGAAGGGAGAAGGAGAGAGAGCAAAAGAGAAACATTAATGTGAAAGCGTAACATCTTCCAGCACTCCCCTACTGGAACTGAGCCCTTTGGGTACATGGGACAATGCCCAAGCAACTGAGCCATGCTGGTCAGCGGCAGGATTTGTTTTCAAAAAATTTTTTTCTTTCTTTACTTTTGGAGGGAGAGAGAAAGAGAGAGAGAGAGAGAGAGAGAGAGAGAGAGAGAAACACTGATGACAGAGAACATTTATTGGCTGCCTCCTGCATGTCCTCCACTGGGTGTTTAGCCCACAACCTAGGCATGTGCCCTGACTGGGAGTCAAACCGGTGACCTCTTGGTGCATGGGTCAGTGCTCAACCACTGGCCAGGCAGGATACGCTTTTAGGTGAGAATTTCACAACTCTTCTACGTCACTATGTCTTTTACTTAAGAATTTGGAGGAAAAAGGTATTCTATGAAAAGTAACCTCACAGGATGATCTGATTATAAATTTCTAACTAGACAAGTCATGGCATATATCTTTTATTTAGTAAAAAAGTGTGTCTTTGCCTTAAGAAAGCTCTGTCCATTTTTTCTGTGCATCTAAGTTAACACACATTCTAAATAAGCCCTAACCACACTCAAGAGAGCACAGAATCTTTTTAACTATCCTGTAGTCCAATCACCTCCTTGCTTTCTCCCACCTTCACGTACTCTCCTTAAATTATCTCCTTAATTTCAAATGCATACAAGAAACAGAAAAACTGTTATTCTCTGGAGCATTTGAGATCTTGCTTCCTGGCATATGTCATCAGTTTTGGCTCAAATAAACTCTTATAACAATTTTCTACAAGTTTGGACATTTCTTATGTCGATAAGAAAACAAGTACCCCTCCCACCACCTCAAAAAACTCCACAGTATGTCGGCTTTAATTTTTAAGCTATAAGTAGCAAACTATCCAAGTCAACTGGATTAAACAGTGAGGCCAATTTTCACCCTCATGACAGGAAGTTTATTTATAGAGAAGCTCCTTGGTTACTTTTTCCAAATGATGATATTATCAAGGACTCATCCTCCTGTCATCCCACCTGACCACCCTAACATGGAGTTTTCCTCAGACAGACCCTAGCTCTGTGTGGTTGGTTGGCTATAACAGCTCCAGGTGTCCCACCCACCTCCCCTGCCCTACAAAGTCCACTGGAGGAAGAGTGGCCATCCCTTTTTAGCATCTCTTTTTATCTGAGGAAGCCTTTTTTGGAATTCCTTCAGCGAATTCTCCTCACATCTTATTGGTCAGAAATGACTTCTAAACAAATGATTTGCAAAAAAATAGCTTAATTACTTAGGATTACACAGAAGTCACCCTTAGCTAGGCATGGAAGGGATTCCTCTCCTGAAATATGGATACCTGAACAAGTTCAGGATAAATAAGGAATAAGGAATAAATAAGGGAATGGAATTTGAGTAGACAGCTAACTGGGTCTGCCACACATCCTTCATTTTATTTATTTACTTTTTTCAATTCTTACCTTTCTTAATTTTTACCTAACAAAGGATATAGTTGATATTTCCACTCCTTGAATAGGTATTTGATAAATGAGTCTAACTATTACAAACAGTAAGAGTTGGAGTTATTAATCTGGGAGCTCCCTGGATAAAGAAGGCTGTGATAGTAATGAAACTGTATGAAATGACCTGTAAGTGTGTGTTGTGGGGAAGGAATTTCAATGAGACAACTCTGAGATAGCACAGGGAAATAATTTAGCAGACAAGACTGCAAAGGCTTTGGCTCAAGAACTTTATTCACAGGGGGCTTTATTCCCTGAGGCCTCACTTTTCTTCCCCATTCTCCAATAATAGAGAAAGTCAACTTTCTCCATTAGTCCCTCCAGTCCATCAAGGGGCTTACCCAACAGAAGAATGGCAACTAGACTTCACCTAGATGCTAAAGTATAAGGCAGTAAAATACTTTTCAGTTTTCATTGATACTTTCACTGAATTGATAGAAGCATATCCTACTAGGACAGAAAGTATCCTACTGGGAAATATCAAAGACTTTACTTAAATAACTAATCCCAGATTCAGAGGAAGATGATGGTGGGCAGGACCAGAGGAAGGGTGAGTGTGTGAGAGAGTGTGAGCAAATGTGAGTGTAGATGACCAACCTGGACCAGTGCAGAGATATGGGGCAGAAAGTTTCTGTGCTGTGGATGGAAAGCAGCCAGCTACCACGTTAAGCAGCGTGTCAGAAAGCTTCTCCATATGTGGCTGGGAGGCCCCGCCATTTTGGAAGATACTTGGTCTTCCCTGGGAGAAGGCAGCAGGGAGCAGTTAGGGCCAAACAACCAGAATCCACCAGAGCACTTTGCACCATCGGTCCAGTGAACCCCTCTGTGTCAACGCAGATCAGCGCACAGTAGTGGTACTATCGAGGCACTTGCTACCGTAGCTGAAACCAGCTGGGAGCTGAGTACCACCCAACACAGCAGAAGCCTGATATGAGCCTAGCACATTTCCCTATAGCAGCAATGACTGGGCGGGAGTGGAGCCCCACCTCCAACAGCAGTGGAGGCTCTCCAAAGCTCGGGAGGTTCGGGAGCTAAGAGACACCCCTAGCAGCACTAGCACCAGTTTGGGAGCCTGGCACCTTTTCCACCAGCAACATTGACTGGGCAGGAGTGGAGCCCCACTCCCAATAGGCAATAGCAGCTCAGATCAGCAGCTGGGACCCATTCACAGTGGCATCAGCAGGGACTGATCAAGAGTGGTGCCCCAGCCCAAGCAGCAGGACTTGGGCAGCCGAGACCTGCCCCTGATAACTGCAGCAGCAGATTTGGAGTGGAGCCCTTCTCCCTGGCAGCAGCAAAGTCCCAGGAGTGGAGCATCCTCAGCTCCCAACAGCAGCAAAGGATTGGGACCTGAGAGCATGTCCTGGCAACAGCAGCAGCAATATCAAACCAGGAGCTAACACTTGACCCCAGCAGCGACTGATCAGGAGCTGAGCCCCACCAGGTAGTAACATACCCCAGCAGCACACCAGTGAAACTCACACACCCCAGAAGCATACCAGTGGGACCCACTGACTCCAGCAGTGCACCAGCAGGACCCATGCACTGTAGCAGAACACCAGCTTGGCCGACACACCCCAGCAGTGTGTCAGTGGAACCCAGACACCCCATCAGTATACCAGTGGGACCCCATGTACCCCAGAAGCATACCAGCAGGACTCACACACTTCAACAGTGCACCCGTTGGACCCATGCACCCCAGGCAGCAGCAGCACAGATTGGTGGCTGAGATCCATTCCCAGCAGCATCTGCAGAGGCTGAGCAGAAGCAGTACTCCAACCCAAGCAGCAGAAAGACTTAGGGAGCCAAGACTTGCATGACAGACCAATACCAGCCACCAGGTGTCAATCCTCCAGGACTCACAGCAGGTGCCATACACCAAAACAGTCTGGCAGGCACAGCAACCTTAGTTGATACACACCAACCTGCCTACACTCTCCAACATCTCTCACAGGGCATAGAACTACCAGATTTCTAAAATGGTGAGACAAAGAAACAACACCCAAATTAAAGAAAAACAGGAATCACCAGAAAAGAACTACAGGAAATGAAAGACAGCAACTTGTCAGATAAAGAATTCAAAGCAATGACGTTAAGGGTGCTCAAACAATTTGGTGAGAACTACAAGCAACTTAATAAGAATTATGAAGAGCTTACTGGGAACTACTTCAGCTTAAAAAAAGAAGTAGAAGCTATGCATAAAAGTCAAGAGGGAATAAAGAATAACATAGCAGTTATGAAAAATACCACAGAAGGATTCAATAGTAGATTAGAAGAAGCTGAAGATCAAATCCATGACTTAGAAGACAAGGTAGAAAAAAACACCCAAATAGAGCAGCAAATGGAAAAAAAAAAAAAACATGTAAAGCAGGAGGAGAGTTTAAGGGAGCTCTGGGACAATACAAAATGTAACAACATTCACATTATAGAGGTATCGGAAGGAGAAGAATCAGGGAAAGGAATAAAGAAACTGCTTGAAGAAATAATAACAGAAAACTTCTCTAAACTGGTAAAGGAAAAAGTCACACAAGTTCAGGAAACACAGAAAGTCCCAAGCAAGATGAACCCCAAAAGACCCTCAGCTAGACACATCATAATAAAAATGGCAAACATTAAAGAAAAAAAAAAGAATCTTAAAGAAAGCAAGGGAGGTCCCATTAGACTGTCAGCTGATTTCTCAATAGAAACACTGCAGGTCAGAAGTGAGTGGCATGAAGTGTACAGTCATACAAGGCAAGGGTCTGAATCCAAGACTACTCTATCCAGCAAGACTATCATTCAAAAGTGAAGGAGAAATTAAGAGCTTCACAGATGATAAAATAAAAAAGGAATTTACCACCACCAAACCAGCACTCCAAGAAATGATGAAAGGACTGTTGTAAGAAGAAGAAGAAACAGAGATAGAGAAAGAGGAACACAAGCATAAAATAAAAATGGCAACAAATAAGTATCTTATCAAAAATCACCTTAAATGGAAATGGCTCAAATGCTCCAATTAAAAGACCTAGGGTAGCTGACTGGATAATAAAACACCACCCATATATATGCTGTCTACAAGAGACCCACCTCACAACAAAAGACTCACACAGGATGAAAGGTAACGGGTGGAAAAAATTTTCCAAGCAAATGGAAATGAAAAATAAATAAATAAATAAATAAATAAATAAATAAATAAATAAATAAATAAAATAAAACCTGGTGTAGCAATATCCATATCTGACAAGATAGACTTCAAAACAAGGACCATCATAAGAGACAAAGAAGGTCACTATATAATATTAAAAGGATCAATCCAACTAGAAGATATAACCCTGGTAAACATATATAGACCAAATATGGGAACACAAAAATATATTTTAAAACTTCTGGAGGACTTCAAGGGAAAGATCAGTAGCACTATGATCATAGTAGATGACTTTAACATCCACGGACACCAATGGATAGACCTTCTAGACAAAAAATTAACAAGGATATAAAGTCCTTAAATGATGAACTAGATCAGTTGGACTTAATTGATATTTACAGAATATTTCACTCCAAAGCTGCAGAATATACATTCTTTTCAAGCACACACAGAACATTCTCAAAGATAGACCACATGTTAGGACACAAAGTAAGTCTCTACAAATTAAAGAAGATTGAAATCATACCAAGCATCTTCTCAGATCATAATGGCATTAAACTAGAACTCAGTTACAACAAAAACATTCAAACACTTGGAGGTTAAATGGCATGTCATTTAACAATGAATGGAATATCAACGAGATCAAGGAAGAAATTAAAAACTTCCTGGAAACCAATGAAAAGGAACACACAACACCACAATCTATGGGATGCAGCAAAAGCAGTTCTGAGAGGAAAGTTCATACCACTACAGGCCTACCTCAAGAAACAAGAAAAATTTCTAATTGACTTCCTAACCCTACAACTTGAAGAACTATAAAGTAAATAATGAAAAAAAAAAAAAAAAAAAAAAAAAAAAAAAACCAGCACAAATAGAAGGAAAGAAATAGTAAAGGTCAGAGCAAAAATAAACAACATAGAGACTAAAAAACAAACAAACAAACAAATAAAAAACAATTCAAAAGATGAATGAAACAGAAAGCTGGTTTTTTGAAAAGATAAATAAGATTGATGAACCTTACTCACCAAGAATCAAAAATAGAAAAACCAAATAAACAAAATCAGAAATGAAAGAGGAGAAGAAACAACTGACATCACAGTAATATAAAAGATCATCAAAACACTATAAACAAGTATAAGCCAACAAATTGGACAATCTAGGCAAAATAAACAAATTTCTAGAAACACACATTCTCCCAAAACTGAACTGGGAAGAGATAGAAAACTTGAACAAACCAATAACAACAAAAGAAATTGAAGATGTAATTAAGAACCTCCCACGAAACAAAAGCCCAGGCCCAGATGGCTTCACAGGGCAATTTTACCAAACATTCAAAGAAGATCTAATACGATTCTCCCTAAACTATTCCAAAAAATCCAAGAAGACAGAAGACTTCCATACTCATTATGTGAGGCCAGCATAATCCTAATTCCAGAACCAAATAAAGACACTACAAAGAAAGAAAACTACAGGTCAATATCCCTAATGAACACAGATGCCAAAATCCTTAACAATATTGGCAAGTCGAATTCAGCAATACATCAAAAAATTTACTCATCACGACCAAGTGGGATTCATCCCAGGCATGCAAGGATGGTACAATATTTGCAAATCAATAAATGTGATACACCACATAAACAAAAGAGAAAAACCATATGATCTTATCAATAGATGCTGAAAAAGCATTTGACAAAATCCAGCACCCATTTCTAATAAAAACGCTCAGCAATGTGGGAATAGAGGGTTCATATCTCAACACAATAAAGGCCATAAATA